>NC_047035.1:62269321-62920988 GCF_011762595.2 Tursiops truncatus | reverse complement strand
ATCAATTTACATTCCCACCAACAGTGCAAGAGGGTTCCCTTTTCTCCGCACCCTTTCCAGCATTTATTGTTTGTAGATTTTTTTTTTTTTTTTTTTTGCGGTATGCGGGCCTATCACTGTTGTGGCCTCTCCCGCTGCGGAGCACAGGCTCCGGATGGGCAGGCCCAGCGGCCGTGGCTCACGGGCCCAGCTGCTCCGCGGCATGTGGGATCTTCCCGGACCGGGGCACGAACCCGTGTCCGCTGCGTCGGCAGGCGGACTCCCAACCACTGCGCCACCAGGGAAGCCCTGTAGATTTTTTTGATGATGGCCATTCTGACGGGTTTGAGGTGATATCTCATTATAGTTTTGATTTGCATTTCTCTAATGATTAATGATGTTGAGCATTCTTTCATGTTTTTGTTGGCAATCTGTATATCTTCTTTGGCGAAATGTCTATTTAGGTCTTCTGCCCATTTTTGGATTGGATTGTTTGTTTTCTTGATATTGAGCTGCATGAGCTGCTTATATATTTTGGAGATTAATCCTTTGTCAGTTGTTTCATTTGCAAATATTTTCTCCCATTCTGAGGGTTGTCTTTTGGTCTTGTTTATGGTTTCCTTTGCTGTGCAAAAGCTTTTAAGTTTCATTAGGTCCCATTTGTTTATTTTTGTTTTCATTTCCATTTCTCTAGGAGATGGGTCAAAAAGGATCTTGCTGTGATTTATGTCATAGAGTGTTCTACCTATGTTTTCCTCTAAGAGTTTGGTAGTGTCTGGCCTTACATTTAGGTCTTTAATCCATTTTGAGTTTATTTTTGTGTATGGTGTTAGGGAGTGTTCTAATTTCATACTTTTACATGTACCTGTCCAGTTTTCCCAGCATCACTTATTGAAGAGGCTGTCTTTTCTCCACTGTATATTCTTGCCTCCTTTATCAAAGATAAGGTGACCATATGTGTGTGGGTTTATCTCTGGGCTTTTAATCCTGTTCCATTGATCTATATTTCTGTTTTTGTGCCAGTACCATACTGTCTTTTTTTGTTTTGTTTTGTTTTTGTTTTTGTTTTTGTTTTTGCGGTACGTGGGCCTCTCACTGTTGTGGCCTCTCACGTCGCGGAGCACAGGCTCTGGACGCGCAGGCTCAGCGGCCACGGCTCATGGGCCTAGCCTCTCCGCGGCTTGTGGGATCTTCCCGGACCAGGGCACAAACCCATGTCCCCTGCATCGGCAGGCAGACTCTCAACCACTGCGCCACCAGGGAAGCCTCATACTGTCTTGATTACTGTAGCTTTGTAGTATAGTCTGAAGTCAGGGAGCCTAATTCCTCCAGCTCCGTTTTTCGTTCTCAAGATTGCTTTGGCTGTTCGGGGTCTTTTGTGTTTCCATACAAATTGTGAAATTTTTTGTTTTAGTTCTGTGAAAAATGCCAGTGGTAGTTTGATAGGGATTGCATTGAATCTGTAGATTACTTTGGGTAGTAGAGTCCTTTTCACAATGTTGATTCTTCCAATCGAAGAACATGGTATATCTCTCCATCTGTTTGTATCATCTGTAATTTCTTTCATCAGTGTCTTATAATTTTCTGCATACAGGTCTTTTGTGTCCTTAGGTAGGTTTATTCCTAGATATTTTATTCTTTTTGTTGTAATCATAACTGGGAGTGTTTTCTTAATTTCTCTTTCTGATTTTTCATCATTAGTGTATAGGAATGCCAGAGGTTTCTGTGCATTAATTTTGTATCCTGCTACTTTACCAAATTCATTGATTAGCTCTAATAGTTTTCTGCTAGCATCTTTAGGATTCTCTATGTAGAGTATCATGTCATCTGCAAACAGTGACAGCTTTACTTCTTTTCCAATTTGGATTCCTTTTATTTCTTTTTCTTCTCTGATTGCTGTGGCTAGGATTTCCAAAACTATGTTGGATAATAGTGGTTAGAGTGGGCAACCTTGTCTTGTTCCTGATCTTAGTGGAAATGGTTTCAGTTTTTCACCATTGAGAATGATGTTGGCTGTGGGTTTGTCGTATATGGCCTTTATTATGTTGAGGAAATTTTCCTCTATGCCTACTTTCTGCAGGGTTTTTATCATATATCGGTGTTGAATTTTGTCAAAAGCTTTCTCTGCATCGATTGAGATGGTCATATGGTTTTTCTCCTTTAATTTGTTAATTTGGTGTATCACATTGATTGATTGATTTGCATATATTGAAGAATTCTTGCATTCCTGGGATAAACCCCACTTGATCATGGTGTATGATCCTTTTAATTTGCTGTTGAATTCTGTTTGCTAATATTTTGTTGAGGATTTTTGCATCTATGTTCAACAGTGTTGTTGGCTTGTAGTTTTCTTTCTTTGTGACATCTTTGTCTGGTTTTGATATCAGTGTGATGGTGGCCTTGTAGAATGAGTTTGGGAGTGTTCCTCCCTCTGCTATATTTTGGAAAACCCCAGCTTTAATATCAGGTTAGCATACTGGTTTTTAACTCCTTGTTTATATTTGGTCTTTGGGGGTAATCTCTTATTTTCTTAAGGGATTAGCTATACCTTATAAAAAGAGTTTTGTGGTATTTTATCTAGAATGTCTGTCTAGGTGTGGTGAAAGTTTTATTTTGTTTTGTTTTTTGTGGATATCTAGTCTACTATATTGCCATAAATACAAGTCAATAAGATATCTTCAAGTAATGTTTTTTACTTAGACAATTATATTGATATTCTTTCTCTCATCATTTTTCAGCTTTGACAGTCCTCCCTCCTCCATAGAGATGCTAAATATTTACCTAAATTTCTTGTGGTTTAGTTATGGGTTGCTGTTTTGTATGTTTAATACATAATTAATATTATAATTACTCTGTTTAATTATATAATTAATCTGAAAATACTAGTAGTTCAAGGGCATTTTAGATAGGAAATAAAGGGTGAATGGGAACTTACATTTAGAGTGTTATGTGTTTTACATTCTTTCTCTCATTTTAGTACTTACAACTTTATAGCATAGGAATTATCTTGATTTTCATGAATGGGTTAACTAAGGCTCAGAGAGGTTAAATAGTTTGCTTGGGGGTCACACAATTAATAAGCAGCAGACCAGGATTGAAATCCTTTGATCTTTCTAGTCATTCATGCAGTTTACCATTAAATCTGAACTTGTTGTTCAGGGCTTTGTATCTTCTTGTTCCTTAGTTCTACATTTGACTCATATAGAAATAACCTGAGAGGCAAGGGAAGTGGGAAGAAGGAAGACACACTGACAGTTGTCAGAATAAAAGTTTGATTAGCAGCAGATAGGAAGGAGGGGCCGGGACCAGAGACTAGACAGGTTCACACAGGTATGCACATAGAGAGTGTGCCAAAAACCACAGAGACAATTAGGCAGCAGATGGTTTGTGTCAAATTAAGGGAGAAAGTCATATTTATAGAATACTACAGTGTGCCAGGCACTAAGATGGGTGGAGATGCTTTATTTAGGTTATCTCATTTAAGCCTCCCCACAGAGCTGCAAATGCGTTTTCAGATGCGACAGCAGGTGGTAGCAAGGTCTCAGCCAGGCCCTTAGGGTTCAGGGTTAGGATTTCAGTTCTTGAGAAGATTGGTGAGAGCTCTTCAGAGCTCTGATTTTTTGGTTGTCTATTCATTTAATTATTTTTTGTTTTCTGATTATAACATTAATAACTGTCTATTGAGAAAACTTGAGAAGTAAGTCTAAAGAAGACAATAGAAGCAACCGTAATCTACCAAGCATAAGTAATTACTGTTAATAAGTATGTGTGTTTGTATAATTGTTTTTCACATAGCTGATATGACTCTATGTATAGTATTTTGTATCCTAACTTTTTTATAAGCAGCATTTCCTGAGCGTTTCCTTATGGCTCTAAATACTTTTTTGGGGGGGGTCATTTTGTGTTTTATTTTGAAAAATTAATTTTTCTTCTAGTTTTATTGAGATATAATTGACATAGCACTGTGTAAGTTTAAAGTGTACAGCATAATGATTTAATTTACATACATCGTGAAATGATCATCATAATAAGTTTAATGGACATTCATCATCTCATATAGATACAAAATTAAAGAAAGAGAAAAAAGTATTTTTCCTCGAGATGAGAACTCTTAGGATTTGCTCTCTTAACAGCTTTCATATATAACATACAGCAGTGTTCATTATATTAATCATGTTGTACATCACATCCCTATTACTTGTTTATCTTATAACTGGAAGTTTGTACCTTTTGATTGTCTTCATCCAATTCCCCCTCCCTGAATACCCTTTTAAAAGTCAGTTTTTACGGGATAATGTGTGTACATATTTCTGAAGGCACAGGCTTGTAATGAAAAACAGCAGTCCCTCTCCCATCTCCACATTTTACATCCCAGCAGCAATTGTCTATCAAAATCTTTTATCTACTGCTTCTGGAGTTTACCTTCATATTTCTAAATAATATCAGTTTTAGATATTACCTTTTGGTTTCCTGTTATGAAAGCTGAGGATTCCATAATAGTTCCCCTCATCTCATTCTTCCAATATTGTTGTGTCACAATTTTTGTTCTTATTGTAACTATAAATATTATTTACTGATCCAAGAGTTATACTTTGCTTAAACTTCCCTTTTTGTACAACTATTTTTTTAACCTTGGGATTAATTGCTTCATTTATTGTTTGTTAGTTTTCTCTCATTTACCAATTCTTCCCAGAGACTCCAGCAGATTTATGAAAACCCCCAATGCCATTTTCCACGTGATCAAATGCATCAGGTAATCCATGAGACCCATTTCCTTCTGGAGTCCTCCCTCCTGGGCGCAACTTCTCCACCCCTGGACCCCTTGTTCACCTGTTCCTTCCTGCTACATCCTTCAGATGCTTTCTAGGCCAGCTGCATCTCTGTCTTAAGGTGTATCTCTTCACCATCACCCTGGAAATTCCCTTTACATCTTTCCTGCTAGATCTTGTTTTCTTTTTTCAGTTTCATAGAGTAGCTTCTTGGGAAAAAGTGTACAGAAGTTAGTTGTTTGAGACCTCTTGTATTGGTTATCTATTGCTTTGTAATAAATTACTCCAAAATTTAGTCGCTTAAAACAATAATCAACATTTATTATTTCGCAGTCTCCATTGTCAGGAATTTGGGAGCCACTTAGTTGGGTGGTTCCGACTCAGGGAATCACATGAAGTTGCAGTGAAGAGGTCAGCCAGGGAAGCAGTTGTCTGAAGGCTTGAGGGGGGGCTGTAGGATCTGCTTCCCAAGTGACTGACTTCCAAGGCTGGCAAGCTGTTGCTGGTTGTTGGTTGGAAGCCTTAGTCCCATGGGCCTCTCCACAGGCTGACTGAGGGCCCCCATGACCTGGTGACTGTCTTCTCCCAGAGTGAACGGGTCACGAGAGCAAGACAGAAGTGACAGGGTTTTTAATAACTTAGATTTCTGCCACATTCTGTTCATTAGAGATGAGTCACTAAGTCCTACCCACATTCAAGGGAAGAGGAATTAGACTCTACCTTTTGAAGGGAGGCATGTCAAACATTTATTGGACATGTTTTAAAACCCTAGATCTTTCGTGTCCAAAAACATCTTAACTCCCAATTCAGAGTATGGAATTCTAGATGGTAAGTAATCATGTTTCCTCAGAATTTTGAAGGGATTTTTCCATTGTCTTCTAGCTCCCAGTATTGCTTATGAGAAGCCTCTTATTTTGATTCCTGATCCTTTGTACGTGACCTGTTTTCTTCCTGAATACCTATTTTTCTTTATCCTTGGTGCTGTGGAACAGCAAGATGATGTGCCTTGTTGTGTGTCTCTTTTCATTCATTATGAATACTCAAAGGAACCTTTAAATCAGGAAACTCATATCTTTAGTTCTGGGAAGTTCCTTATATTGTTCTTCTCCATTATTTTCTGTTTTCTCTTTTTGAAACTGTTATTGGTTGGCTGCTGGACCTTCAAGATTGATCTTTGAATTTTCTTATATTTCATATAATTATTATATATTATATAGATCTTATATATTTTTATTGTACCTCCCTCCACCCCTCTCCCTTCATTTTTTTAAAAATTTATTTATTTTTGGCTGCATTGGATCTTCATTGCTGTGTGCGGGCTTTCTCTAGTTGTGGCAAGTGAGGGCTACTCTTCGTTGCAGCGCGCGGGCTGCTCATTGCAGTGGCTTATCTTGTTGTGGAGCACGGGCTCTAGGTGCGTGGGCTTCAGTAGTTGTGGCACGTGAGCTCAGTAGTTGTGGCACATGGGCTTAGTTGCTCCACAGCATGTGGGATCTTCCCAGACCAGGGCTTGAACCCGTGTCCCCTGCATTGGCAGGTGGATTCCTAACCACTATGCCACCAGGGAAGTCCCTACCCCTCCCTCCCTTTATTCTTATTTTATTCTTTTTTAGAGCATATTCAACTTTCTCATCCACTCCTTTTACTAAATATTTTATTTCTATTATGTGTTTAATTTCCAAGAGCACTTATGCCCTCTGATTACTCATTTTTAAATATTTTTTCTAACTCCTGTTCTTTCCTTATGGGTGTAATCGCTTTCCTCTATGGGTATTAAATGTAGTTGTTTTGAATTTTTTTTCTGTGTCTTGACTTGTGTCTGTTTCTTTATACTTCTTTTTTGTTTGTTTGTCTCTGTGTCTTTCATTTCGATGCTTTTCACAAATAACTAGTCCTTTGGCCATCATTCATAGTTAAGAGTGAGTCAGTACAGTCTGCCTATGTGCAGAGCTTGTCAGCTGCTGAGCTGTGGAAGTTTTCTTCTCACTGGTGAGCCTACCATGATGAAGAGGGCTTTCTGTCTCTAGGGCTTTTCATGTATTTTCCCTCATCCAGACCCTCCTTCATTTCTTTCTAGATTTGGAAGTATAACTCAGACTTTTCAGAATATTCCCCCTTCTCTCATTCTTTCTTTATGAAGTGCACGCATGTGTGTAGTGTACATAATGCAGGTCTTGGGGTTCTGTCTCAGTTTAGTCACCACATTCAGAGATTATGGCATGACATTGTGCCCCTTCCTTTGTCTGAGAACTACAAGTGTGGTTTGTTGATTTATTTTGTACATATTTTTGTTTATTTCATTATGTCTTAGGGAAGAGAGAGTTTATGATCTGGGTTCATTTGTAATCTTACTCTAGCAGTTTCTCCCTACTTTTTGAATTCTGAATTTTTGGTGTCTGCAGAGTAGTAGTATGGATGTACAATAATTTATGTAGCCAATACTCTATTACTGGATTTTACTTTGTTCCTAGTTTTTGGCATTACAAGTATTGCTGTTGTGAGCATCCTTTTCCATACAACATTGGTCGAGGTTGTTATTTCCTTAGGATGGAATCTTCAGTGTAATTACTAGATCAAAGGATACAATCAGTGAAGTCCTCAATACTTGTTTCTAAATTACTTTCCAAATTGTTGAGTTGGTTTATATTCTCAGTATCGGTTGGCATTGTTTATTATACTTGAAAAGAATGAAACAACTTTGTCAAGTGAAAAATAATATCACATAATGCACATTTTAATTTGCACTTGTGTTTTCTGTCTCTCTTTTTGGCTGATTTTGGCAGTGAGTATAGATAGTATTTAGATTTTTCTTACTGACTTATCCATGCTTGTTTAATTCCATCTTATGGTTATTAGGCCTTTGTCATGTTGTAAATATTTTTTTATTGCCTTCCTCTTACTTTTATTTGCTTTTTAATGTGTTTTTAATTTCTGTGTGCATAGTTTTAAAAAAATAACTTGTCCTTCTAATTTTTGTGCTTTGAAAGACTTCTCTCACCCCAACATCAAATAAAGAGTCCCCATCCTTCCTTTAGTTCTTTGAAGCTGATATTTTTCTTTATTTTTTGGCTGCATCAGATCTTAGTTGCGGCACATGGGATCTTCATTGAGGCATGCAGGATCTTTTTGTTGTGCTGCGCGGGCTCTTCGTTGCAGCGTACGGGCTTCTCTCTTGTTGTGGCGGCTGGGTCTTCTCTCTCTAGTTGTGGTGCGTGGGTTCCAGAGTGCGTGGGCTCTGTAGTTTGTGGCACGCGGGCTCTCTCGTCAAGGCACGGGAGCTCAGTCGTTGTGGCCCGTGGGCTTAGTTGCCCCATGGCATGTGGGATCTTAGTTCCCTGACCAGGGATTGAACCCGCGTCCCCCTTAGTTCTTTTGGATTTCATTTCGTAAATTTAACTCTTTAGTCCATTAATTTTTTTGTATAACATGAGGCAAAGAACCTGAGTTTTTCTCTATATAGTTAAACTTATTTTTCTGTTGTCATTTATTGTCATCAGGTTTCCAAATGATTTGAAAAGTCACCCTTTTCATAAAATTTCCCATAACCAATGGGTCTATTTCTTGGCTTTTAAATTCTGTTCTGCTTATCTTTTCATTCCAGTGTATCCCACGTTAAAAAAAAATGATTGTAGCTTTTTAATATGGTTTACTCTCTGGTAATGCTAGTCTTTGAAAATCTCCGAGGACTCCATTCCAGGTTGGGAACTGTGAGGTGCCTAAGTCAGGGAACTGCCGAAAGGGAGCTGGTTCTGAACCCAGGCCAGCGGGAGACGAGTACAAACATGGAACCTTGGAGCCACTTTCCTGGGGCTCCCTGGCATTGCCCTGATGAGAAGGAGCATAGGTGTCAGCCTGCAAAAGGGCTCAGTCAGCCTGCAAAAGGGCTCAGTGAGCCCTTCACTAAGTATAGGTGTGGAGATTGGAGGGTTGTGGGATTTTGAAGCCAAACATGTAATTATAATTAGTAATACTTTAAAAAAGTTAAGTTACCTATTGACTATAGAGGCCTCTCCAGGCACCAAAGCAAGGGAGTTTGGATGCCTCTTTCTTTTCTAGGTGTCTTTTAGCTGCTTCATTATGACTTTCCTTCTCAGGGAAAGTTGTTGAGGGGTTGGGGATAAGGGAGAGAAGATCAAAGAAATAACAGTGAGGATAGAATCAAGATACTTCTATTTGTATACTTTAAAATATACCTATTATATTTTTAGAGATAGCTTCAAACATTTTAGTCCCATTGTGGCTTTTTTTTTTTAAATTGTAAAGAATGATTGGTAGATTTATTTTAGAATTTCTGCTTGGCCTAGGGCAAATTTATCAATGGAAAGCAAAGAGAATGCAGCAGTTAAACTTCCATATTCTTTTTTTTAATGTTAATTTTTACTTAAAAGTTTTTTTTAAATTGAAATATTCTTAAAAGCAAAAGCCTTATCACTCCTGCTTAGCATTCGGAGTCATCTTTGGTTGGAGAATCCGGCTCTATTTATAGCTGTCACACGATCTTGACTGTGGCCACAGCCTGCTCTCCCTTTTTCTCTGCTACATAACATTTCCCAATTCTTGTAATACAATGTAGATAAGGCTAGAATATCTGTTAGACTTCGCCAAAGGCAGAGGGGTAAGTAAAAGGAAGTAAGCATAGAGAGTAGCATGTAATGAGGTAATTTTTCATATGAGATCTAGTTTTAGTCTTCTTCAGCTTTGCTTTCTCTCTAGCTCCTGGATTGCTTCAACCTGACAAAAGCCATCTTTTCTCTACCACTCAGGAGAACCTTCAAGCATGTGTAGACTCTAAATTTCAAACCCAAAAGAGAGGACTTCATAAGTGACACTGGGAATGCTGAAAATGGGCATGGCTAATGCCATCCACAAGAAATCATAACTAACTGCATTCCAGTGGCCTCTATGAGACAGTCACATCTAGCTATATATCTGGCCCAATAGGCTAATATCCTTACTAGAGATAAGGGTGTGGTGGATGGGTGGAAATCTATCATAGCTTTTTATATAATAAATCTATATATTATACTGATGTGTGTTCTATGGCTTTTAAAATAAGGGATACAGTGGGCTAGAAGTAGTAGACCTGGATTCTAGTCTGATTTACTAGTGAACAGTCTTGTCTCTTAGCAAGTGACTCAATCTTTCTGTAGGTTTGTTGAAAGATTTGGATATAATTAATCTGTAATTTTAGGATTTTGACTATAATTGAATTGTTTAAAATAATTGTAAAGTTTAGATTTGAATTTTTCTCCTGGTGATATATTAGTCTATTTTAATATGATTCTGCGATATTAACAGGGAATTGTTCTGATGAGAAAAAGTGATCCATTTTATAATGATATACTTTATAGGACAAGGTCTCCATTGTGGTACAGGTGGGACCTGCTTATATTTAAAAGGGGCCATGGGAGCTTACTATGAGTTTTTTTGTAAAGTAAATATTTGCCTCTTTATTTATCATATATACATTTAGATGTTCTTAAACAATTTAATTGTATATAGTTGTCCCTATATTTAGATTCTGTATTTTCTAGTGTTAGTTTATTCATATATTTGACATTTTATCATTAAAATTTTTAAGTTGAAATTAAACAAAAGCGCCATATGTTAAAATACTTTAAGAGTGAGTTATTTGGTACTTTTAGTTAAGATAGACTGATTTGTTCTTTCTACTTATGTGTGATCTGCTTTCTTTTTTTTTTTCAGAGTGAAAAGCTTTTGTTATATGATACAGTGCAGAGTGAACTAGAGGAGAAGATAAGAAGGCTTGAAGAGGACAGGCATAGCATTGATATTACCTCAGGTGAGGGGAATGCTGTGACTGTCATGTTTAAGTGACACTAAACCTTTGGTTTACTGAGGTGTCTCGCTGTATGTAGTCTCCTTTACATATGTTATGTAAATGAAGTGTCCTAATGAGAGAGGAAGGGGCAAGACTGCTAAAGAATCTGATATGATTGTGATCGTTGCTTTGATTTGGACTCACACTTCAGAAAGACGTAGAGAATGGAGCACATGAAAGGGAACAAAACAGAAGCGAGACAGGAACTATAGGCATAAGATAGTATACTACAAGAATAGTAAGAATATTATTAAAACATAAGAATAGTATTGGAAGACAGCTGTAGTATATGTTCTTTCCTCTAAGCCTTGAAAGATTGTCATGTGGAAGAAGGAATAAAACCCTTTTCTGTTTGGTCCCACACAAACTAGGACAAATGGATGGACTTTCCAGGGAGGCAGATTTTTGTCTCAGGAAAAGGAAATACTTACTACTAATTAGATCAGTCCAAGGTGAAATGGCTTTTTCAGAGGTACCGTGGAAAGGCTTTCTACACTGGATGGAAGATTTACTGGGTTATCCTATTGTTCTTGCATATGTATTATTTTACTTGTTCTAAATTCTATTTCTCTGATATGGAGTAGACAGAGTGGACAAGCTGAGCTCTAATGACGCATTACTTGTAGTTGGGTGACTACAAGTGACAGTCACTTTAGCTTTTCTAAATCAGTCTCCTCCTATAATTGAAGTAGTGAGACTATCTGCCTCAGAGGTAGCTTTGAGGATTAGTCGAGACCATTCATGTGATGTATATTTACCACAGTGCCTGACATATGTTTATCAGTTATTAGTCACTAAGTGCCAAGTTGAATTTTGCTCTAATAAAAGCAGAGGAAAATTCAAAATATATAACTGCTCATGAAATTATATATAGTCATATATATATGTATAGTATACACATGCAGTATATAAACATAGACACCAATGAAATTTTGCTACTATGAAATTATATAGTCTTTCTTTCCTCCTTTGATCTCTAGAAATCAGCTAATACTTAATTTTTATTTACTTGCCAGAGCTGTGGAATGATGAGCTTCAGTCAAGAAAAAAGAGGAAGGACCCTTTCAGTCCTGACAAAAAGAAGCCAGTTGTGGTTTCAGATATCCTTTTTCAAATTTTCTGGGTTTTTTTGTTTTGTTTTGTTTTAATGTACATTTTTGCATTGTGCATATCTTTGTAACTTTTGTTAGTATACATTGTCTTTATTTGCAAGATCCTGTAATAAGCGAAAGATGATTTATAAAACCGATTGAAGGCACAAGGGTATAGTTTAGATTAAGAGGAGTACAGAAGGAGTAGAAATTTAGTAACGATCCCAACTTTGAAATTAATATGGCTTTGTAGATCACAAGGGCTTTGATATGAAGCAGCTGTTTAGTATGTAGCATGATTGCTTAATTCTCATGTGTACTTTTTTTTTTTTTTTTTGCGGTACGCGGGCCTCTCACTGTTGCGGCCTCTTCCGTTGCAGAGCACAGGCTCTGGACGTGCTGGCTCAGCGGCCATGGCTCACGGGCCCAGCTGCTCCGCGGCATGTGGGATCTTCCCGGACTGGGGCACGAACCCGCGTCCCCTGCATCGGCAGGCGGACTCTCAACCACTGTGCCACCAGGGAAGCCCTCATGTGTACTTTTTAACATTTTTAATGTCTCTGAAAGTGGAGTGTCTTTAAATTAAATTAGTATGTGCATTCAGTCTTGGCATTCCCTTTGGTACCCTCCTCTCTCTCCTGCCTTTTTCCCCCCACCTCAAACCAGTGATTAGGTTGGTGGTATATCTTGCTATCCTTGATACCATAGGACTAAGGGAATATGGTTATAACATCTGAAGTACTGGAACATATTTATCCTGGTACTAAGTTTTTTGAAGAATAATTTGAAGTCAGAATTCAGCATGCTGAAGGTTTTTGTCCAGAGGTCATTGTTCCATTCTCTGAAAAACAGAAGTTTGGAAGTATAATTCAAAATGTGAAATTCTTACAGCTAAATTGACCTTGACTTTTCAACGTCCGTATATAGTTTATATGCTACAAGATCTTGATATTCTTGAAGACTGGACAACAATAAGGAAGGTATGATTAAAGAGCAGTGGAATGCAAGTATATTTTTTATAGTCTACTTTTTAAGAGTCTATGATTTTTCACTAATACATCAAAATATTATTGTAAATATGCTTTACTTTGCAACAGTCTCTCTAAGACAGTTAATACTAATACAGATAATAGTGAATTGCAAGAGTTTTTAAAATAAATTTATTTATTTATTTGTTTGTTTATCTTTGGCTGCGTTAGGTGCTCGTTGCTGCGCGTGGGCTTTCCCTAGTTATGGCGAGCAGGGGGCTACTCTTTGTTGCGGTGCACAAGCTTCTCACTGCATTAGCTTCTCTTGTTGCGGACCATGGGCTCTAGGCGCACGGGCTTCAGTAGTTGTGGCATGCAGGCTCAGTAGTTGTGGTGCACGGGCTTAGTTGCTCCGCGGCATGTGGGATCTTCCCAGACCAGGGCTCAAATCTGTGTCCCCTGCATTGGCAGGAGGATTCTTAACCACTGAGCCACCAGGGAAGTCCCTGCAAGAGTATCTTAAGAGATGCATGTCAGCTGTTTGACTGTATTTTCCTGTGATAATGTAATTAATAATTCATGCAAAAGTGCAGAAAACCATTTATTTAGGTTACCCCAAAATAATAATAAATTACCATTCTGTGCCTAGTTCTTAGCCTGATAATGGCTCATGGAATACACTCAATAAATATTTGTTGAATAAACGAAAGTGAATATTTGAACCCTTATCATATGTCTTGCATCCTGTCTGTAAACATTCAAGCATTATAGGATTTTCTGTGCTTGTTTGAAAGTGGAGACTTGTTTTCTTATTAAATTTTTCTATTTTCAGAAGCTTCTTAGTTGAGAATTTGAGATTATTTCGGATATTGATAACACCTCTAGGAGAAATTGTTATTCTTTTTATATATTCCTATGGTCTTAGATATTACCAATTTATTGAAGCAGCTAAAGATCGTATTTCACTGTTTTTGTTATTGGGCTTATCAGTAGTGTTGTATATATTAAATAGAAACTAAAATATACTTTGCCTATGAACTCAGACATCTTTCTTCTTCTTTTTTTTTTTTTAAATTAAGGCAATGGCTACACTGGGTCCACACAGAGTGAAAACAGAACGTAAGTCATTTAGTCTGAGTTCAGAAATCTTCGCTATGGAGACTTTTTTTTTTTTTTTTTTTTTTTTGCGGTACGCGGGCCTCTCATTGTTGCAGCCTCTCCCATTGTGGAGCACAGGCTCCGGACGCGCAGGCTCAGTGGCCATGGCTCACGGGCCCAGCCGCTCTGCGGCATGTGGGATCTTCCCGGACCGGGGCACGAACCCGTGTCCCCTGCATCAGCAGGCGGACTCTCAACCACTGCGCCACCAGGGAAGCCCTGTGGAGACTTTTTAAGTCAGTCCCCTATCACTGGTTTCACTTCATCAGTGAACACTATCCCCAGAATTATGAGGAATTCTTCTGGAGTCTTTGTCTCATGTAAAAGTTTCAAGATTTCTGAATGGAATGTATTTCTTCTTTTAGTGTTTCAACTACATTTCAATTGCTGATAATGGATCAGTAATTTTAAAAGTATGTACTTAGTGTTTTTTATGGGTTCAGTAATTGTGTAGGGGAGGTTTTAGGAGTCCGTGGATGGCCTTCAGGGAGCCTGTGAATCCTCTGGAATTGTGGGCAAAATTTCTTCTGTGCCTGTGTTTTCTAGGCGAGAGATTAGAGTGCTGGCAGTGGGATTCATCAAGAAAATTTACACACCACTAAGATTTACACATTCTGATATGCCTTAGTAAAATTTATATCAAATTATACTATTCACAATTTTTTGGAAAGTCTGAAATCACTGCCAAGATAGTGATGGGCATTATTGTCTAGGGTAACTTTCTCTGTTTCTGCCTACTTTCACTGTATATGAGGTTTCCTAATCCTAAGAACAATGAAGCAAGAATTTTAAATAAAACATGTTTTAAATACGAAGAGTCGTATCCCAACAGATAATCTATAAGAGATCAATTTCTATTTTATATTTAACCCAAGGATTCTTTTAAACGTTATATGATGTCAGGAAATTGTTAGCAATATTGTACTAAACTGCTTCCCTTGGGAATTAGGTGGAAGGGCAACTACCTATATTCTGAACATTTTTGAGTCATGGATTCCTTTAAGAGTCTCACTACACGGTTGAGTGGGTCTCCTCCCCGACCCCTGTTATGTTATCTTTAGCATGTGTACTATTTGTTTTCTTCATGGCACTTAACACAATTTGTAATTTTTTATTGATCGTTTACATGTTTACCTGTCTCCTGAGAGAATCGTAAGCTCCACAAAGGTCAGAAACATCTCTCTTTTAGTCGCAGTGCTCAGAAAACATTTGTTGAACGAATGAATGAGTGAATACTTATTGAACACCTTCTATATAGGAGGCACTATTTGAGGTTCTGGGAATACAATGGTGCAACAGATGGACCTCCTAGAACTTCCTTGGGGGGAAGCAGAATAATAATGTATATGTAAATAGATAACTAACAGATACTGACAAATTGTAATAATTGCTATGAAGGAAATATAAAGCTGTGATGAAGATTAACTGAGGAGTGGGTAGAGTGGTTGGGGAAGACCTTTCTGAGGTGGTGACATTTGAATGATGCAGAGGTGTGTATTTCATGGTATGCTTTTGACAGTGTGTTTCTATAAAGAACATTTTTTTTCTCTGCATGAGTTTATCTGGTGAATCTCAAACCATTTCTAGGATTTCAAAATGGAAGTTCTACTTGAGGACATTTCCTTTTTAGAATCAAAGTCCTGGGGAACTCTTGGAATATTTATTAAACTTTGCTTTTTTGGAAGTGTCAGCTGCAGGGGAGAAAATATGAAAAATATAATTTTCAGTAGAAATATGACAATTCAGATTTTAAATCTCACTTGAAGTTGGCACTAGTAATTGATAATATATCTGCTTCTCCTTCTTACACTTGTCTAGTTAATTGATTTATTATATATTGTTTAGCTTTATTAAATAGCTATATTAAAAACTGAATGAATTATATAAAAATGTAAGAAATGAAATTCTCTTGTTTTCATTAGATTTAGGTTTGTTATCTAAGAAATATTGTTAGTGTTTTTTCACATATATGCATGGGTTGGTGTTAATACTTAATGTTCTGCACTTTTCTTCTGACAATGTCTCATTAATATAACAGTTTTTGAACTGATCCCTTTAGCACCTGTGAAACTGGAAAAACACCTGCACAGTGCTAGATCCGAAGAGGGAAGATTGTATTATGATGGTGAATGGTATATACGTGGACAGACAATATGTATTGACAAAAAAGATGAATGTCCTACAAGGTAAAAAGCCTTTATCATTTCAGTGCTACTCAGTATTAGAGTTTACCACATTGTTGTCAGTAAATATTTGCTGCTTCCATAGTGCATTCATAATACATTATTAATTCCCTATGGATTCTTTTTTTCTCTTGACATATGATTTGATTAGCATGTTTACACACCAGTATTAATTTTATACACCAGAGTTACATATTAAATTCATGGACACAAGCATTAACACAAATGGAAATGTTGGAATTATTTAGCCAGGTAAGAAATCCCATTTATTAATTCTTATAATAGATGACTTGCTATGATCCTAATATTATGACCTTTAATCCAGACTGTTATGAATTTGACAGTATGCTGCCACAGTGTGGCTCTATTAATCCTTAACTTTTGGGGGTCTATTACAGTATTTTAGATTAAAAATTTGCTTCAATTAGAATGGGAAAGGAATTGAAAATTAACAAAAACTTAGAGTAGTGGGAATTAAAGTATAACTTGAAAACTGAAAATTGCCTTTTAAAAAACTCAATCTGTCTAGGCTTAAATAAAGTTTATATAATTATTTATAGAGCCTTATAAGTTTTATCTGGTGTGGCCTTTGGAAAATATTATTGCCCATTGCTGCTTTAATTCCTTTAGTAGTTTAGGATTTAATCCTCAGAGTAGTAACCTTCTACAGTAAGAAACTATCTTTTTCTAGGCATCAGTAGTAAATAAAGTGTTTGCGTTTAGTATAGAATACTCATTTCAGGATCAGTGTGTATAGTAACTTTTCTCATAGAAGCTCATTGAGCTAATTAATTACTAGGTTATACATGATACCCATGGATTCTTTGCTTTATCTTATTGCTTTTGAGACATTTAACTACTACTACTTAGCATAAATGTGGTTAAAAAGGAGATGAAATAGCATAAAAGAGGATTAAACACATATATTTTTAGAAAGATGTCTATGTAAAGATTAGTAGTGTTAAAAAAAATCTGTACAAGTACCACAGATGCTTGACACTGGGAATTAAGTTTGGCATTTGAAAGATTTCCTACTGCCAAGGCTGATATGAGTTGGAGGTGTAATACTACATAAGGAGTGGTGTTAGCTCCACTTTTTCTTCTTTTGGAGGTGGGGTGGGAATGGAGTTAGGGACAATGTGCTTTTAATAGTTCTAGTAGTAAGTTTTACCAACTCTACTAAGAAAAGAAAGGAGATTATCTATTAAGTGTTGCTGAATGTGATATTTTTGACAGCATGCCCTGCTGATAGCATTCCGATAAATGACAATTACATACCTGAATCTACTCTTATAGTCCAGCTATTTTGGTTTTATAGTTTGTGCTCTAAAATGAGTGGAGAAGGCATATTGTAATTCACTCATTCGTATTTTTTTTCTTTTTAGTGCTGTAATTACAACAATTAACCATGATGAAGTTTGGTTTAAGAGGCCTGATGGAAGCAAATCTAAGCTTTACATTTCACAGCTACAGAAAGGAAAATATTCAATTAAACATTCGTAATCATGATTTAAGTGTTATCTAAATCTACCTTATTAGTGTTACCAAGTATGATGTGCCATGGGAATAAAAAAATATATTCAGTAACTTAATATTCTCATCGAATCATGAGAGACTGTGTATTTGTAGGTAGTACTCTAAATAGACCTCATGTTGATATGTTATTGAAAGAGACAGTGATAAAAGTTTAATCATGATCATTACATTTATTTGCCTTTTTGGCCCAGTGACCAATAGGTATATATGGTAGGGGTTTCTTACTAAACTTTTTTCTTTGGTTTTTATGTAAATCTGTCTTACCTTTAGCGAACTATGTTAGCAATGGCTACATTTATCTGCAGTTTTCTTGATTTTCAGTGTCTTTGTCACTGATCATATATTTGTAAATAAGCCCTATAAAATGTTTCCTATAAATGGTTTGTAATAGTACATTTGTGTCAAATCAGAATTGAAATTTAAACATATATACGTGAGTATGTATAGATGGCATCATCAGCTTATTTAGAACTGATGGCCTTACTTTGCAATCTTGTTTTACCCGAAATTAAGCTATTGGGTTTGAAAGCTAAAAGGAGCACTTTTGTAGACTAGGAGCTTTCCTTCTCCTTTTCCTTGATTGTATGGAGGTGACCTATTTTTACAAATTATACTTCATGTTGATTAGAAATATTAGTGTCAAGTAATAACATGCTTCTACCTTTATTTCTTGTGAACCTTTCGAGGGCAGGTATATATGCCTGGTATTTATGATGCAGTATGTAAGTGGTGGACAGTAACTGACAGTATTGTGGTGCTTGCTGTACATGTCTGATCTTTTGAAACAGATTTTTAGTAAGCATTTTCCAGAGGTAAAACTAGATTCGTATCCTAATTTTATTCCTAGGGCAAAATAGACAGGGATGATCTCCTTGAATCTATTCCCAAATTAATATTTTTATCTTTGGTGTTTCTACACTTTAAGGCCACTTGGTGCAATTTAGAAAGCATTGGCCTCTCTTCCCCTAGTCACATTCAAAATTAACTTCTAAAACCTCAGGAACAGTACAGGGAATTGAAACCCTCAATATGGCAGCACAATTGGCTGTAGTATATATTAGGGTACAACCAAATCAGGTATTCCTGGTGGTCTTGTGCACTTTAATTTCTGTTATATTGAGACTTAAGAGGATGAGGAAGAGATCTACTTATTAACACTTAGGGCAGGAATATCTGCATTGTTCCATTTGTTTTCTCGCTATTTTACCTCTGCAAACATCTTCCTGTGCAGATCACTACTTCACAGTTGCCAAATGTTAAAATATTTGACTTCTGAAATTAATTATCAGCAGTTATGTACGTTGTTCTGTTTCTAATTAACCTTAGCAAATGTACATAATGTCATAATCTGATAGTATTTGACAGTACTTATGTATACAATGTTTCATAAGCATTTTTAATAATATTTGGATTTTTAAATTTAGTATATAATAAAAAGATGTGTTTGCGTGTCATTCGTAGTGTCTTGAATGACTTGTGCACTTTTATTATTTATAACCTGTCTACTTCTAAGAAGGATTTAAGGCAATTTACATTAATAGATATGGAGTGTCGGAGTGTTGAACAAATGTTTCTGCATCCCTAAACCACAATTCAACCTCTATTGGCGTATATTTAGATATTTAAGGCAGCTAAGTTATATTTAATTTAAATATATGCATATATGTTCTACTTTAATAAAACTGTACCGTGTAAGTTCTGAAATTTTAAGTAGAAAGTCTTTATTTTAAAAACTGACTATGATTTAGTACATTTACTTTCAGAACTTCAATGTTTATATCATATGTAACTTTTCCATAATATTGATACTGATTCAGGTAAGTGTATGCTTGTCTATGATTGAAATACTATAAAATATATTTCGTTGTTGGCAGTTTGCCATTTGACTCTGGTCAAAAACGGTCTAGTTTAGGGGAACTGTTAGAATCTGCAAAATGTGATCTAGCAGCTGCTGGTACTTTGTTTACGGTCAGACTCTGTCTTAGTATCAATATATGGACCTTAACTGTCACAGCTTCCAGGATTTCATGTTTGGTCTATCCCTTCTCGACATTTCCCATTAAAAGAATCTAATCATCAGTAATCCAATTCATCACTAATAATTATTAGCAAACACTAATGTACATTCCTCATTCTGTCCCTTCTTCTCAGTGGACACTGAGTACTTTTCATTGCAAACTTCTTCACGTAAAAGTTGTTTTGATATGTGTGTTGTTACTCAGAACTCAAACACCACTGACAGAACCATGTACAATCTTAAATACTTGATAATTATTTAAAAAGAAGAACAGGGACGTTGGTTATTTCTGATTTTGTTTTTGGATCCAGTAAGTCCAGTACACTAAAACTGAACTAAAATGAATTGATAAGGAAAATGGTTGTAGGATGAATGAATACACTAGTTAGGATTTATGTATCTCTTGCCAAGTTGGAATATAAATGATTTTAATTGCTAAATGTAAGGAAATGTAAAGTATTTTTCAAAGAACACAAAAGCTCAGAAGGAGGTTAGGGAAAATGTATGTTCCTTCTATTGTCTTCATAGATGAACTACTGGAAGTGTGCCTGATATGTCAGGTGGGATTAATTGAGGCGGTTTCCCTCATTGGTCACTGTGGCTCAGAGTCTTGCCCCTTACTTCATAGGCCCAGAAACTTAAACTTTATTCATATGCCCTGTTGTGGGCTGAATTGTATCTCCCCCGCCCCTCCAATGCATATTTTGAAGCCATCACACCCATTACCTCAGAATGTGACTGTATTTGGAGATGGGGCATTTAAAGAGGTGATTAAGTTAAAATGGGTGTTAGGTTGGGCCCTCGTCCAGTCTGACTGATGTCCTTATAAAAGGAAATTTGGACACAGAGAAATTTGGACAGCAGATACGTGAACACAGAGGAAGGACCATGTGAAGACAGTGAGAAGTCCACCACTTGCAAGCCAAGGAGAGAGGCTTCAGGAGAAACCGAACCTGCCAACACCTCAATCTTGGACTTTTAACCTCCAGAACTGTGAGAAAATACATTTCTGTTGTTTAAGCCACGCAGTCTGTGGTATTTTGTTATGGCAGCTCTATCAAACTAATAACATGCCTGAGTTGACAGCTCTGGGGGAGTTAGACCGACCCATTCACAGTGGATTGAAGTGACAGCCGAGTGTCAGTTTAATAATTTTCACTGAGAAGGAGACCAGACTCCTCAAGTCAACTACTTGGCATATTTTTTCCTTCTAGGAAAATCTGTGTGAAAGCAAACTTGGAATCAAAAGATGGTTTTGTCGAAACTTGAAGGGGTCACCTGTCCTCTTGTGAGATAGCCCCTTCCTGGTATTGTGCCAGACACATTGTTATCATCTTATTTTTAAAAAAATTTTATTGAAGTATAGTTGATTTACAGTGTCATGTTAATTTCTGATATACAGCAAAATGATTGTTATACATATATATATTTATATTCTTTTCCATTATGGGTTATCTCAGGATATTGTATATAGTTCCCTGTACTATACAGTAGGACCTTGTTGTTTATCCATTCTATATATAATAGTTTGCATCTGCTAGTCCCAAACTTTGAACGCATGCTTCCCCAGCCCCACTTCCCCCTTGGCAACCCCAAGTCTGTTTTCTGTGTCTGTGAGTCTGTTTCTGGTTTGTAGATATGTTCATTTGTGTCATATTTTAGATTTCACGTATAAGTGATATCATATGGTATCTGTATTTCTCTCTCTGACTTACTTCGCTTAGTATGTTAATCTCTAGGTCCATCCACGTTGCTGCAAATGGCATTATTTCATTCTTTTTTATGGTTAATATTCCATTGCATACGTATGCCATATCTTCTTTATCCATTCGTCTGTTGATGTACATTTAGGTTGTTTCCATGCCTTGGCTATTGTGAATAGTGCTGCTATGAACATAGGGGTGCATGTATCTTTTTGAATTATAGTTTTGTCTGGATATATGCCCAGGAATGGGATTGCTGGATCATGGCAACTCTATTTTTAGTATCTTATTTTTGATTTTATTTTTTCCTGGTGCTCTGCTGACCAGGATCTCACTGTGCAGGCCTGGTCCACAGCCCCCCTCTAAGTTCTTTCTATATTATGTACTTTGCTACTCTGCCCAGTTTATTGGACCAGTGTGGCCCCTGGCTCATGGACAGCCAGTGATAATAATACTGGTAATTCGAATGCCTGCCATGTGCGAGGAACTATGTTTAGTATATAAACAGAAAGTCATTATTTAATATTTTTCATGTTGGAAACAAAATGAACATAAATGTCAGAATTCTGATATGCTTACTTTATAAATTTACCATATATTAGGAATTTCTGGGGTTTTTTTCCTCAAGGTATGCAAGGCAAAAGATTGTGGCAGAACTTATATTTTGAATGGTCTTAAACTTAGTTGATTATCTCAAGTTGCTGATCTTCCTGAAAAATGTATATATGTTATATATGTTATCTATCATCTATCTTCTTTCTATCTATCATCTATCTATAACTAGAAAGCAACTATAAGTCTAAAATTTCTTTGTTCCTAAACTTGAAGTTAATATATTCTCTTTCAAAGACACAATTTATTAAAGAAGGTCAAGGGGAAAAGTTATGTAGTAACAATCTTTAGAGTTCATTTTTCCTTTCCTTTTCCATTTTTCTGTATCTAATAGAAGTCTGAAGTGGGTGAACTTGCCAGGAGACTGTTGCATTCTCTTGAAGAGAGAAGAGCTATAATTCTAGTCCAGAAGCAGGCCACATGGTAGCATTTCATCTCTGCTAGTAAAGATTATAATTTATGTTAAACGGCTTAGGAAACCAGATCCTCAGGCAGAGGCTAAATGATACCTGCTATTAGTGGGATATTGAAAGAAATATATTTCGCTTATTATTGAGCAAATATGAAAATGTTATTGGTAATGGCAAAAATAGTGAAGTGTTTTCACTTCTTTGAAGATAAATTTATGATTTCAGTGTATTATGTTTAAGTACATTTATGGGTAATTGCACTTATTAAGGAAAGACGATTTAAAAAAAACTTCAGGTACTGTTTAAATTATTCATTGGCTACAGCAATTTTTTTTTATTGGGGTATAGTTGTTTTGCAATGTTGTGTTAGTTTCTACTGTACAGCGAAGTGGAGTTCCCTGTGCTGTACAGCAGGTTCTCATTAGTTCTCTATTTTGTACATAGTAGTGTGTATATATCAGTCCCAATCTCCCAGTTCTTCCCCCCCCAACTCCCCCACCACTATAGCAGTTTTTGATTTGAAGCTTACCCTCCATGGTGTTAACCTATACGTATTTTATCAATATACTTATATATGTATAAATAATGACAGTACCCACTATGTCAGGGCCAAATTGGTTTGGGCCTTTCCTATACACCCTTGAGCTGTACCGTCCCTCATGCCCAAGGGTCTTTTGGGAGGTTTCAGGCTTCTCATAGTCAGGGGAGCCCAAGGGTTGTGTCTGCTCGTTCCCCTTCCCCTCCTGTAGAGCTCTCCTCTCCCTCCTCCTGGTGTGACTGCTCAAGGGAGTTCTTAGCACCAGTCATGGTCATGGCCCAAGTCCACTCTCTGCGAGGCTGCCGAGGTGAAGGAAGACCAAAGAAGGAGAGGATGCTGGTCTGTCCACTGCCTGCAAGATGCCTCCTGTGTCCTCTCCTAGTTCTCTGGACTTCCTCTTTTTCTCTCTCCATTTTGAGCTTTAGAAGATTCCATGACTTATATTGGTTGTTTTTCTGCTAGGTAAATAAAATAGGGCAAAGCAGGACCCATTATTTACATTAAAGGAATATTATACGTACTCTTCTGTGCTTGTCTTTTTCTTTAATGTCAAGACTTTTTATTAATCACCTTTAAAAATTAAAAAATATATATATATTCTTTTTCAGATTCTTTTCCATTACAGGTTATTACAAGATACTGAGTATTGTTCTCTGTGCTATACAGTAGGTCCTTGTTGTTTATTTTATACATAGTAGTGTGTATCTGTTAATCCCAAACTCCTAATTTATCCCCCTCTCCCCATTTTCCCCTTTGGTAACCATAAGTTTGTTTTCTATGTCTGTGAGTCTATTTCTGTTTTGTAAATGAGTTCATTTGTATCTTTTTTTTTTAAGATTTCACATATAAGTGATATATGATATTTGTCTTTCTCTGTCTGACTTACTTCACTTAGTATGATACTCTCTGGGTCCATCCATGTTGCTGCAAATGGCATTATTTTGTTCTTTTTTATGGCTGAGTAATATTCCATTGTATATATGTACCATATCTTCTTTATACAGTCATCTGTCGATGGACATTTAGGTTGCTTCCGTGTCTTGACTATTGTAAAGAGTACTGCCTATAGCAGGTATTTTATTTCTAAAACCCAGAACTGATTTTTTCACTCCTGGCTGAACTTCAGCTCTTTTGCCCAGCACTCCAGTTCTACTTTTTCCAGAAACTGTTTCTTCCCCAACCATGTGGTTCCAATGGGAGCATCCATCTCTCTCATGCTCTGCCGTTCTTGGTCACAGTTGTTTAGATTAGGTGGGTCTGTAACTCAGGCTGCCCCAGCTGGAACCCTCCCCTGGGATCTTTCAAATTATATCTGTGGAAAGAGAGTCAGTCTCCCTTTTTAAATGTAAGTGGGAAGACAATTAAGCAATAGGCAATTAAGTTTCCTGCCCTGTGGAGAAAGATGACATGGAGAGCTGAAGAGATGAGAGACTGTTCTTGGCATTTAACTTCCTGCTTCCAGCTAACCCACAGTCCACCTGCACCCAATCTTCCTCATGTTACATGAGTCTTCTAATAAATACCCTCCTTCTAATTTTTTTTTTTTTAGCTTACAACATGTATCATGAACACCAGGGCTTCAAATTCTATTGATTTCCATCTTAAAAAAACATAATAAACTTTTATGGTTTCACCACAAATTCAAGGAATAACACTAAAGGTATTGGTAGAATTGCAAACGTTCCCCTGAGAAAGAAAAGCAGTCCCTGACAACTGGGAACTGTCTGGCACTGGCCTTTGTGTTCTGTTGAGCATAAACAATCGCATAGAACATCAACATCAAACAAGGCCACTCTGTGCCCGCGATGAAGTGAGACGAAAAAACCAAGACCCTGCTCCCCCTCATAATCTTGTGTAAGTATAGACAAAACCAAGGTCAGCCTGCCAACCACAAAAATCTGAAAGCTTCCCCTATCCTGGCTAATATGAACAGCTGCTGCTGTTTTATCCATGGTGGCTTTGGCCTTGTTTCATTCCTCCTGCCTTATAAATAAGATTTATTAAAGTGCCCAATCACAGAAGTGCCCCCACTTCCTGACAGTATCCCATCCAGAGCCAAGCCCCACTTCCATGAACACAACCCCACATCTCCCACTATAAGTCCAAATCTTCTAAGTCCTTTCTCACACCTTCTTTCTCAGACACCCACAGCCCCCATGGTGTGTGCGCTCCCTCGTTGCAGTGAGCAAGAAACCCAACTTGTTTAACTGTAGGTGTGTTCCTGGTCGTCTTTGGCTGGAGGGCACTGACACATGGAACCTTTAAAACTGTTTTGCTTGAAGCGCTTTTTAAATTAGATTTAGTCTGAAGATACCTAGGTATATTCTGGACAGTGTTCTGGGAGCTCCCTGTATGTAATTATAGTGACTGATAAAATACTGTAGGCTTTCATTTTCAATTACATTGTAGAAGAATCATGAAAGACAAGGTGAAAGGGTATTTCATGAAAGACATTTGTACTGCAGTCTAACTTAGATAGCACTTTGCTTCCCAAACCAGAAAATAATGTTAATATTTTAACTACATTAACCAGGGACTGTCTCCTGGAAATGTAAAAGCTGTACTACGATTGCATTTTGATTAAAACCTGAAGGTGGCAGTAAATTCTTACAAGACTTAGGTGCTTAGTTTGGAATTTGTATTTTTTCTTTTAATTATTCAAAATCGTATAGTGAGACTGCAGTCACATTTAATTCTGTTGCGTACTAATTAAGGGATATTCAGGAAGAAGATAAAGTTCGAAACAAGCATTATATTGTTATTACTGTTTATTGACTGAAAAGAATTCACCATGTAAAAGGCTTAGGAACATTGCAACGGATTATATGCTTTAGAGTTACTACAGAAACAGAGTGTGGAATTAAAAAAAGGAAACAGAACTTTTTGTACAGATCGAAGTGCTCTGAAGGGATGTGGCAGTAAATAGTTTGTCTGTTAAATCAATAACCCTGTTGTAAGCTTTGCTCCCCACTTCTCCAATTTTATCCTCAGCATTCTTAAAATAGTTTTGTATGGTTGTGTTTTACCCAATAATCTACTTATAATCAATAGAATCTCTAGACTGTTATTAATCAGGAATGACCTAGCTGATAATTCAATAAAGAATATTTATAAATAGCAAATTAATAAATATTCACACTGGAAAATGAATTACTTCACTGATCTTTTATATAAAGATCTAGAACTAGATTGCTTCATAGTTCCTTCTCTTAGGGTATAAACATTGTCATTGAAACATTGAGTTATACCCAAAGTTAGGGTGATGTTTTAGTGACCTCAGTATATAGGCATACGATTATTAGAGCTTTGAAAATTGGGAAGCATAGACTTTCTATAATCTTTCTAGATTAAAGTTAAAATAAACAGGTACTGTATGTATTAGTGGGTAAATACACAAAATAGTTAAGTTTTTTGAGCAAGATAAATGATATTTTAAATATCTTCCAATACCATGCTGACACAGGAGTAATTATCAGTTTAGAAATTATTAATATGGATGATCTGAATTTTAAGATATAATTTTATCTCTCCACTTAATTTTATTAACTATTTTAAACTATTCAACTCTATTTTTAAGATTGTAGTATACTAATAAATGACTTTATCAACCACAGTAAATACAACTTTAATTTTCATAATTACATAGAATTTATTTTTATCATTTGTTATGGCCATCTCTCTTAGGCACTCAGAAATTTTACATGAAGAATGAAAGAGGTTAGTCATGGGTTGTTTATTTTTGACCAGGGAAAAATGTAAAGTTAGAAGCACAGATTTCTGACGTATACATTTATTCCTGATAGCTGTTCATAATAGAGAATTTCAAAAATAGTCATTTTTAACAGTTATTCTCAATAATTTTAGATGACTAGTTCATTTCATTTTCAAGTAGCATTTAGATTTGTTTGTAATACTTGAAAACTTGTAAAGAAAAAAATGTCTCTTTTTTGCACTTCCATTATAGAATATATCTAACTTAGATAGTGAGATACCTGTAACCTTACCCCTCAGAGAGAGGCACTAATTGTGCTCTGTGTGTGTGTGTATGTGTGTGTGTGTGTATATGTGTGTGTGTGTGTGTGTGTGTGTGTATTGTCTTTAAGGACATTATTTTTAAGGATCTATCTGTGTCATTCAAAAAGAATGTCTTTTAACTGTAGATTCTGTATAAGTTAGAGCTATTTTAGCTTATGTGCTTGAATTCCATTTTGTCAGTTGGAGAACATCATAGTAAATATAAATATAACTCCCTATATGTGATCACGAGTTTAAAATGTAGTTATGTACAAGTAAAGTCTGCATTAGTAATTATTTGTAATTATTGACTGTAGCGGTGATTAATACTGGCTGCCAGCAGAGGGCGCTTTGAGGTGTCCCTGTTAGAATTCCAAGATTTGGGCGGCCCAAGAGTTCAGACTGTTTGTCTTCAAACTGTTTTCCTAAGAGTAAAGACATTACTAACATTTCTTTATTTCCTATGATTTCCTGTCTCAATTTAAAAACTCCCAGACTGTCTGGCAAGGGATAAGAAGGCCATCAACACCTAATGGAAAAGAGGAAGCCTGAGCGGGAACCAGTGCCAAGGTAACCTTCTGGATGACCCAGGGCAGTGGCTTTCCTTTTGACAGGGACACATGTCCTAATACATACACGTGTATGCACACACATACCACACACATGCACCTAAAACAAAAGTATCTTGAAGCAACATTTACCCTTATAATGTATGAAAGAGGCATTTAAATTTTTAAATACTTAAATGAAATGTAGAAAATAACGGGGTTTTTCAAGGAACCTGACAAACTTGATTTGGAAATGGATATGGAAGAACAAAGGACAATAGCACCCAAAACACTTCCAAAGAAGAATAAGCTGAGTTATCTTCTCACCAGATACTAGAATTTTAATAAAGATTTTGTCATTAAACAGTGAGGTATCAGCACAGGAATAGACGATGAGATCAGGGGAACAAAACGCAGAGTGTAGGAGCACACTCATCCCACTTGGACATCTATGAATGCTTAATACATGACTGAGGGAGGATTGCAGAGCCATGAAGAAAGGGTGGACTTTTCAATAGTGGCTGTGGAAAAATAGTTACCCATATGGGAAAATATGGAAGTTGAACTTCTACATTAATACAAAAATTAATTTTAGATGGAAAATTCTGGAGAGATGATGATGACAGCAGCATGGTTTTTCAATGTCTTTTATTCTCCACATAAAAGCGTTCAGAGGAACCAGATAGCAAAACTAAAAACTCATGGACTCCATTTACGACAAAACTAAATGGAGAAGTTTCCTTACGGACCCCAAACTATAGGTAGGTGAGGCCAAACCACCATCAGCCACAAAACACAAACAGCATCTGTGTAGGAGGAAGAAGGAAGCAACAGGGAAGAGGAGACCCTTAAAGTAGCCAACAGGTATTCACTGGAAAGCAACGTGGGCCACTTTGAGGAGAGCAGCTGGCACTTGCTGAGGTTCTGCTCTCTCCAATACCAAGGGCCCTGAAGGAAGACGGACTGAAGGAGCTGGAGAAGCCCCGCCCCATGAACTCTCCAAACAGACCTGACAGGAGCCCTTTTGGGTCAGGGATCCCACTGAGGAGAAACTTCTGGGAATATAATCAAAGATGAGCAGCATGGAAACGATAGAGATGAAGGAAAGAGAAGGTTCAGACCGAGGTGGTGTGTGGTAACAAAACCAAGAAAATCTCAGAAAACAAGCCACCATATTTTTGAGCATCACATGGAAACAACTCAAGAGGGAACTCTGTAAAATTTTATATTAAGGAGTAAGACAAATGTGAAACAATGAAGATGTGTATCATGAGTTCACTCATTTGTCAATGATGCAAGTGACCTCTTCGATGAACTGGATAATAGTTTTCAAGTATTTTCTCATTTTTGGGGTGCTATTCAAAAACGTAATGGCTATAGACGCAATACACTTTTAAGTTTAATTTGCATTATTACCATTTCCTCCTTCAGTTTCTTAAGTCTAGACAATTGTAAAAAACAATAAAGCCCTAGTTTATAGGATTTGTCAATCTCTGTGACGTACATACTCCCACCATGGTCGACTTCAGGCTACCAAATGTGATGTCACTGAAGGCGGGGTTGAGAAGAGTTGTGCAGCCTCTCACCATGATAGAGTAATATGGTGTTTCCACCATGCAGATGTAATCCATGTAAATAACCTTAAAAGCATAGGTAGTAATGACATGTAGTAAAATAATTAGGAGATGATGAGTTTTGTTTATTTTCTACCTTTTCTCTCAGTATGATTTAATTGTAAGTTTATATAGTTTAATTTTTAATAATGGATATGTTTAACATCCAGCTTACAAAGTTCCTGAAAATTTAACAACTGGCTCTGCTGAGCTGATATGAGGTGTCCCCAGCACTGGATAAGAGGGAGAGAGTGTGTGTAGTATGTAATGGCCTGACAAAGTAGAGTATAACTGTTTTAAGAATAAGAAGAGTATATGAATTTTTAAAATGTTTTCAAGTAGTTATATTGGTGGTAATATTAATATTATTATTCTGAGACTGTTGTGTGTGTAGTATGAGATAAACTGAGTAATTGGGGAATATATTAATTCTATCATCCTCTGCATTCTTGAGAACCAGAATTCTCATCTGGAAGAAAGGAGATACAATAGGAAAGAGGTTACATAAAACCTTGAGGTGGAATTGGAATTATCAATATGGATGCAACAAATATTTCACATATATTTCCTAGTTCTGTCCACCGAACAGCCTAAAAACAATGATCAACCCAGAAACAGGGTGCATCCTTTGTGCTTAGATTGTGATACAATGTATAATTCTCATTACAGTTTCTCATTAAAAGAAACCAGGGCTTTTGGGAGAAATGGTCAAATCGAGGGCAAGAAATAAACAAGAGAAGCCTAGAACATCCTATATTACCAGAGAGAGAAAACTATCAAATACTGCTAGAGTCACATCAAAAGGATTCAGGGGCTGGCTTTAAAGGGCTCCTAGTGGTAAAAAATGGGACAATTTGAGCTCAAATATGATAATAATTACAATGGACTGAAGCCCATAAAAATGTTTACATTGAAAAGCTCATAATGATTTTGTGTGTGCATGTGTGTGTTTAACCTTTGGAGAATAAGGAAGCAATTCATTATCTTGAAAACTGGTGAATAAAGAGAAAGACAACAACATTTACCTTGCCTTTCCTGTATGAACTGCACTACTTGGTAACAACAGAGTAGATTATTATAAAGGTAATCTAACAATTAAATTAAAGTAATAGAATTTGAATATTGCCATTTGGCAATTTCTAATGAATGGCTATAAGCATTAAACATCATTGGCTGCTAAGATCACAAAATAATGAGATAATCAGAAATCACATGCCTCTTATAGTCTTGAACCTGAGTCTGATCCAGTTTCTGGATGCAACTGACAATTTGCAGAAATTCAGAGAACAGAAGAAAATTTTGGATTGTACCAAGAATATGCAATCAGCAAAATTCAGTCTGTGGGAGACTCTCCAGCCAAATGGCCCAGTTTCTTCAACTGAAAAAGTGTAAGGAAATGAAAGGGATAGAGGGAGAACTTATCGAATAAGACATACTTAAAAGACATACAATTTTATTAAAACTAGGCAAGAATAACTGATGGTGTGTTGACAAAACTATATTTAAAAAGCAAAGAAGTGATTATTATAAAAGCTAAATGGTCGTTATTCATGTGGGACGAAGAAGAGTGGTGACTGGGATGGGACACGTGGAAGAAGCTTCTGGAGCTGCTGGAAAGATTCTACTTCTCGACTAAGGTATGTTTGCCTTATAATAATTTCTTGAGTTATATATGTGTATTGTATATTGTGTATATGTGCTTTTTCTGTCTTCACATTTTACTTTACAATAAAAAAGATTTAAACCTGGGTGATGGAGGGGCATGCAGGAAAAAGAGGAGAAGTCAGAAAACAGTATTTTATGATTTCTGAAATTGGAATTTAGAGCCGATGTTTGAATTGTTATCCAGCTAGCAACTTGGTGGCTTTGGTATAGCTTCATCGCACAGTACTAAGTGGTATGAATACAATAGAATTGAAGAGGTTAATTTTCTTTCTGCAAGAATGTTTTGGTAGAGTGTTAGTGAGTGGGTGAGATAATGGGCATTTGGGCTTCTTGTATGCTGCATGGGCAGGTGAATATCATTATGGCCTGTATGATGGACTATTTGGTAATATCAAAAGCCTTAAATATGCACATACCCTTTGTCCCAGAAATACTGCTGCTAAGAATGTATCTTAGGATAATAAAGGGTCAAGATATATGTAAGTACATAGATATTTATTGCATCAATGTTCAGATAGAAAAATGGAAACAATGTAAAATTTGAATAATAGTAATTCATATAGATTTTGATAGAGCTATACTGTCACTGGCGAATTATGCAGGTATTTTATAAAAACATGAATGTGTATTTGTATGTGTGTGTTTGTATATAATTGATACCTAAAAACCTGGACAGGGGTTTTAGTTAAGGTAGCAGCAGGACACAGATGGCACACTGAATTTGAGTAATTTGAGCAGAGTTCAGTATAGGGGTTATTTACAAGGTGTAGGCAGAACATAGAGAAACAATGAACAATAGTACAGAACCTGGAACTTATAAGGGTATGGAGGTGGGATGTTCTTACCACCTCCAGGCCTGCCTAAAAGAGCCAGAGGAAGGGGCTGTTCGGTGGAGATGGCCTTTTGACAGGATTTGTGACTTTTCCTAAAGGGATGTAGTCTTCCCATAGCAACTCGACAGTGTGGTTCCTGGAAAATGAATATCTTGGCCTCTTTTTCCTTCCTCCCTCTACTCTCTTACTAGTGTCCTTCATTCACTGAGCTCAACCAGAAGTCAGACTGCAAAGGGGTCCTTTGATGCAGTCCATGTAGATCAGCCTATATAGCACAGAGCAGGGTGGGCAGGATTGAGAATGGATCCTGAGGGGCAATCAGAAAATACCCAGATCAACAGGTGTACAGCAATATGTTAACAGAGGTTATCCTGGACAGTGGGATTATGGGTTCATATTCTTGTCTATTTCTTTTAATTTTTTGAAAATGAACACGAGAGTTTTTAAAAGTTTAAAAAGTTGTGTGTTTTTTGTGGAAATAGTTTACCTTAAATTATCTGGAAATTATGAACCTCCTCTGCCAAAATTCAGTTGTTTTATATCTGCACAGCTGAACACCCTCTCTTAACCTTTAAACCTTATTTACTGAAAAAATATCCACAGGGTTTCTTTAGTTACAAAGCAAGGAGTTTGCCTGATTCCAGTAGATGTTAACATTTGGGGGTGGGGGGTGGGGAATTGGCTTTATTTGGGAATACTACGGTCTTTTGATGAAATTTATGGCACCATTGTGACATTTAAAGCCATTATATATAAAAGCAGTCTGAGGTGATTTCCCAGGTGGTGCAGTGGTTAAGAATCTGCCTGTCAACGCAGGGGACGTGGGTTAGAGCCCTGGTCCAGGAAGATCCCACGTGCCGCGGAGCAACTCAGCCCTTGCACCACAACTACTGAGCCCACGAGCCACAATTACTGAAGTCTGCATGCCTAGAGACCATGCTCTGCAACAAAAAAAGCCACCGCAGTGAGAAGCTCGCACACCACAACGAAGAGTATCCCCTGTTCGGTGCAACTAGGGAAGCCCATGTGCGGCAACAAAGACCCAACGCAGCCACAAATAAATAATAAATAAATAAATAAATTTATTTTTTATAAAAAAAGCAGTCTGAGTTTCTCAGCAGAAAGGAGCTTTAAAAGCCCAATATAATTCTTTAAGCCTGATAGACTATAGAATTTAGTTGGATTAGTAGGTAGCATTATTAAAGCATTATTCTATTTTTTTAAACATCATTATTGGAGTATAATTACTTTACAATGGTGTGTTAGTTTCTGCTTTATATCAAAGTGAATCAACTATAAATATACATATGTCCCCATATCTCTTCCCTCTTGTGTCTCCCTCCCACTCACCCTATCCCACCGCTGTAGGTGGACACAAAGCACCGAACTGATCTCCCTGTGCTGTGTGGCTGCTTCCCACTAGCTATCTATTTTACATTCGGTAGTGTATATATGTCCATGCCACTCTCTCACTTCTTCCCAGCTTACCCTTCCCACTCCTTGTGTCCTCAAGTCCATTCTCTACCTCTGCGTCTTTATTCCTATCCTGCCCCTAGGTTCTTCAGAACCATTTTTTTTTTTTTTTAGATTCCATATATATGTATTAGCATCCATTATTTGTTTTTCTCTTTCTGATTTCACTCTGTATGACAGACTCTAGGTCCATCGTCCTCACTACAAATAACTCCATTTCATTTCTTTTTATGGCTGAATAATATTCCACTGTATATAGGTGCCACATCTTCTTTATCCATTCATCTGTCGATGGACACTTAGGTTGTCTCCATGTCCTGGTTATTGTAAATAGAGCTGCAATGAACATTTTGGTACATGACTCTTTTTGAATTATGGTTTTCTCAGGGTATATGCCCAGTAGTGGGATTGCTGGGTCATATGGTAGTTCTATTTTTAGTTTTTTAAGGAACCTCCATACTGTTCTCCATAGTGGCTGTATCAATTTACGTTCCCACCAGCAGTGCAAGAGGGTTCCTTTTCTACACACCCTCTCCAGCATTTATTGTTCATAGATTTTTTGATGATGGCATTTCTGACTGGTGTGAGGTGATACCTCATTGTTGTTTTGATTTATATTTCTCTAATGATTAGTTATGTTGAGCATCCTTTCATGTGTTTGTTGGCAATCTGTATATCTTCTTTGGAGAAATGTCTGTTTAGGTCTTCTGCCCATTTTTGGATTCGGTTGTGTTTTTTTTTGATATTGAGCTGCATGAGCTGCTTGTAAATTTTGGAGATTAATCCTTTGTCAGTTGCTTCATTTGCAAATATTTTCTCCCATTCTGAGGGTTGTCTTTTGGTCTTGTTTATGTTTTCCTTTGCTGTGCAAAAGCTTTTAAGTTTCATTAGGTCCCATTTGTTTATTTTTGTTTTCATTTCCATTTCTCTAGGAGGTGGGTCAAAAAGGATCTTGCTTTGATTTATGTCAAAGAATGTTCTGCCTATGTTTTCCTCTAAGAGTTTTATAGTGTCTGCTGTACATTTAGGTCTTTAATCCATTTTGAGTTTATTTTTGTGCGTATGGTGTTAGGGAGTGTTCTAATTTCATTCTTTTACACGTAGCTGTCCAGTTTTCCCAGCACTACTTATTGAAGAGGCTGTCTTTTCTCCATTGCATATTCTTGCCTCCTTTATCAAAAATAGGGTGACGATATGTGTGTGGGTTTATCTCTGGGCTTTCTATCCTGTTGCATTGATCAATATTTCTGTTTTTGTGCCACTACTGTACTGTCATGGTTACTATAGCTTTGTAGTATAGTTTGAAGTCAGGGAGCCTGATTCCTCCAGCTCCGTTTTTCGTTCTCAAGATTGCTTTGACTATTCGGAGTCTTTTGTGTTTCCATGCAAATTGTGAAATTTTTTGTTCTAGTTCTGTGAAAAATGCCAATCGTAGTTTGATAGGGATTGCCTTGAATCTGTAGATTGCTTTGGGTAGTAGAGTCATTTTCGCAATGTTGATTCTTCCAGTCCATGAACATGGTATATCTCTCCATCTGTTTGTATCATCTGTAATTTCTTTCATCAGTGTCTTATAGTTTTCTGCATATAGGTCTTTTGTCTCCTTAGGTAGGTTTATTCCTTGGTATTTTTTTCTTTTTGTTGCAATGGTAAATGGGAGTGTTTCCTTAATTTCTCTTTCAGATTTATCATCATTAGTGTATAGGAATGCAAGAGATTTCTGTGCATTAATTTTGTATCCTGCAACTTTACCAAATGCATTGATTAGCTCTAGTAGTTTTCTAGTAGCATCTTTAGGATTCTCTATATATAGTATCATGTCAGCTGCAAACAGTGACATCTTTACTTCTTCTTTTCCGATTTGGATTCCTTTTATTTCTTTTTCTTCTCTGATTGCTGTGGTTAAAACTTCCAAAAGTATGTTGAATAATAGTGGTGAGAGTGGAAAACCTTGTCTTGTTCCTGATCTTAGGGAAAATGGTTTGTTTTTCACCATTGAGAACGATGTTTGCTGTGGGTTTGTCATATCTGACCTTTATTATGTTGTGGTAAGTTCCCTTGATGCCTACTCTCTGGAGGGTTTTTATCATAAATGGGTGTTGAATTTTGTCAAAAGCTTTTTCTGCATCTATTGAGATGATCATATGGTTTTTCTCTTTCAATTTGTTATGTGGTTTATCACATTGATTGATTTGCGTATATTGAAGAATGCTTGCATTACTGAGATAAACCCCCCTTTATCATGGTGTATGATCCTTTTAATGTGCTGTTGGATTCTGTTTGGTAGTATTTTGTTGAGGATTTTTTCATCTATGTTCATCAGTGATATTGGCTTGTAGTTTTCTTTCTTTGTGACATCTTTGTCTACTTTTGGTATAAGGGTGAAGGTGGTCTTGTAGAATGAGTTTGGGAGTGTTCCTCCCTCTGCTATATTTTGGAAGAGTTTGAGAAGCACAGGTGTTAGCTCTTCTCTAAGTGTTTGATAGAATTTGCCTGTGAAGCCATCTGGTCCTGAGCTTTTGTTGGTTGGAAGATTTTTAATCACAGTCTCAATTTCAGTGCTTGTGATTGGTCTGTTCATATTCTCTATTTCTTCCTCCTTCAGTCTTGGAAGATTGTGCTTTTCTAAGAATGTGTCCATTTCTACCAGGTTGTCCCTTTTACTGGCATATAATTGCTTGTGGTAATCTCTCTTGATCCTTTGTATTTCTGCAGTCTCAGCTGTTACTTCTTTTTCATTTCTAATTCTATTGATTTGAGTCCTCACACTTTTTTTCTTGATGAGTCTGGCTAATGGTTTATCAATTTTGTTTACCTTCTCAAAGAACCAGCTTTTAGTTTTATTGATCTTTGCTATTTTTTCCTTCTTCCTTTTTCATTTATTTCTGATCTGATCTTTATGATTTCTTTCCTTCTTCTAACTTTGGGGATTTTTTGTTCTTCTTTCTCTAATTGCTTTAGGTGTAAGGTTAGGTGGTTTATTTTAGCTGTTTCTTGTTTCTTGAGGTAGGATTGTATTGCTATAAACTTCCCTCTTAGAACTGTAAAGCATTACTCTTGAAATGAATTTAATAGACCAGATTAAGATAAAATAGCCTACTTTATGTCCTTCAGTGGTACATATAGAAACATTTATATTATTGATGTTTGAGCACTGCTCCCCCCCCCCCCATGGAGGAGCCTTCATGTTTACTTCTTTTTCTTTATTTATTTTGAGGTCTTAGGACTTTGATCATAATGTATAATCATTCTAAAAATGTTGTTGATATCACCTGCAGTTTACTAAGATAGGAGCAATGTTTTTTTTTTTTTTTTCTTTTTTTTGCGTTACACGGGCCTCTCACTGTTGTGGCCTCTCCTGTTGTGAGGCACAGGCTCCGGACGCGCAGGCTCAGCGGCCATGGCTCACGAGCCCAGCTGCTCTGCGGCATGTGGGATCTTCCCGGACGGGGGAACGAACCTGCGTCCCCTGCATTGGCAGGCGGACTCTCAACAACTGCACCACCAGCGAAGCCCAGAAGCAATGTTTTTTAAGGTAAACTTTCAATAGAAAATTTTGTATAAGTAAGACAATCATACATTGTTCTATTTTCTCTTCCTCTTTTTATCAGCTATTGCTTTTTGCTTTAACAGCACAGAAACATTTTTAAAATTGCATTTTCTATTAATGTCTTTTCTGGGGGGAAACTGAGAATATGTGTATGGCATTTAAAAATGCTATCTATCAAACCAGTGATAAAAAGAAAATCTTAAATGCAGCCAGAGAAGAAAAAAGGTATTATATTAGTTTCCTATAGCTGATGTAACAAATTACCTCAAGCTTAGAGGCCTAAAACAACCCAAATTTACTATCTTACAGTACTGTCGTCAGCAGTCTGACATGAGTCTCACTGGGCTAAAATCAAGTTATCAACAGGGCTGCCTTCCTTTCTAGAAGTTCTAAGAAAGAATGCTTCCTTGTGTCTTCTAGCTTCTAGAGGCCACCCACATTTCTTGGCTCGTGGCTCCTTCTACCATCTTCAAAACCAGCAAATAGCATCTCTTTGATTCTGCTTCCACAATTATGTTTCTTTTTCTAACTCTCTTCTACTTCTCTCTTTCACTTTTAGAGACCCTTGTGATTAAATTGGATCCATCCAGATAATCCAGGGTAATCTCCCTATTATTCTGTCTGCAAGCTTAATTACCCTTTGATGTAATATAACATATTCATAAGTTCCAGGAATTAGAACATGAACATGTCTGGGAGTCATTATTAGGCCTAGCATAGTCTGTCTCCTGGACCCTAAGTATACATGGGTCCTATGACTATACATGTCCCACATGTAAAATACATTCACCTCATCCCAAGAGCTCCAATTATGTCATCAAGACAAAATAAAAAAATTCATCTAAATCTCATTAGGTCAAAAATCCCAGTCTCATCCATCATCTAAATCAGTGATTTTTCTGCCTACCACATACCTGTTACATACAGAGGCATAAAGATAAGCAGATTAAGATAAGTAAATGACAGTAGATTTCTCATCTGAAGCAATACAAGTGAGAAAACCATTGAGCAACCTCTTTCAAGTACTGAGGGAAAAATCTGTTAATCTAGAATTCTATACCCATCAAAAATATATGTATTTTACTCAATCTAAAAGAAGGCAGAAAAAGAGAAGAAAAAAGAGCAGATGGGATATACAGAAAACATATTAATATGATAGACTTTAACTACACCAATGATGGCATGAAATGTAAATGGTTTGAACACCCTAATTACAAGGCATAGATGACCAGATTGGATTAAAAAAGCAAAAGTCAATTATATGCTGCTTATAAGAAACACAGTTTAAATATAAAGACACAAATAGGTTAAAAAGTAACAGATGGGAAAAGGTATTCCATACTAATACTAACCATATAAAAGCTGGGCTGGTTATTAATAGCAAACAAAGTTTTCAGAACAATCACTATCAGCAGGGATGAAGAATGCTATTTTGTAATGATGAGTCAATTCATCAAGAGGACACAACAATCCAAAACATTTATGCACCTAACAAAATTCAAAATACACGAACATCAAAGAGTACAGAAATCCACAATTACAGTCAGAAATTTAAAAATCTTTCTCTCAATAATTGATAGACTACTAGACAAAAAATAAGCAAGGATATAAAAGACTTGAACAATAAATAACATTAACAAACTAGAACTAATTGACATTTTTAGAAAACTATCCAACAACCACAGAATGCACATTCTTTTCACATGCACAGAGAACATTTAACAAGATTGATCATATCTTGGGGCACAGAACATGTCTCAGTAAGTTTAAAGGTATTCACATCATCAAAACACATTTTCTCTGGTCACTATGGAATTAAATTAGAAATCAATAAAAAAAATGATCACTGAAAATTCCCAAATATTTGGAAACTAAAGAACACACTTCTAAATTCTAAGTAGCCCATGGGACAAAGAACAAATCAAAAGAAAAATTACAAAGTATTTTAAACTGAATTAAAAAGAAAACACAACACATCAAAACTTATAGGATATTGCTACTAAAGCAGTACTTAGTGGGACATTTATTGTGCTAAAGTGCATATATTAGAAAAGAAGAAAAGTTTCAAATAAATTATTTCAGCTTCCATCTTAGGAAACTAGAAAAAGGAGAGCAGATGATACCTACTGTAAACAGGAGGAAAGAAATAATAAAGAGAACTGTAGAAATCAATGAAATTATAAAACAGGAACAATGAAGTCAATGAAACACAAATCTGGAAACACAGACATTAAAAGATGCTCAACATCATTATTCATTAAAGAAATGAAAATTTAAAACCGTAATGAATACCACCAAACAATTTAGAATGGTAAAATGAAAAAGTCTGACCATATCAAAAATTGATAAGGATGTGGAGGATTCTTACACACAAAATGGGAATGTAAATCAGAACAGCTGGCAGTTGTTAGTTTCTGAAAATGTTACACATACGCTTAATATATGACCTGGTCATTTTGCTCCTAGAGAAAGGAAGGCTTATCTCTATACAGAAACTTGTACATCACAGGGGTGTTCATAGCAGCTTTATCTATAACAGCCCCAAACTGAAAATAACCTAGATATCCCTCAACAGGTGAATAAAGAAATTGTATTATATCTATGCAAATGGAATACTACTCGGAAATAAAAAGGAATGATACATACAACAACACAAGTGAACCTCAAAATAATTATGCTGAGTGAAAGAAGCAAGACACCAATAGCACCACTTACATAAAATTCTAGGAAATGCAAATTAATTAAAGTGATACGATGCAGGTCCATGGTTGCCTAGAGGAGGGGGAGAGAGTGCTGGGGAGGGACAGGAGGCAGGAATACAAACAGGAATGATGAAAGATGGTGGTGGTGATTGCATAGCTATCAACATATGTTAAAACTTGCCAAATTATACACTTATGTATAATCTGTTTATTGTATGTCAATTCTACCTCAATAAAATTTTTAAAAGATGCTATATTCATTGTTTAGCTAGTAATGGGTTGTGATTGTGATGAAAAATTCTATATACAAAAAAATACATTTTTATAACCCTTATTTTGTCTTAGTCTACCAGAAAAGTACATATTTACTATGCATGACTAAATCCTTACACTGATGTCTTCAGGTTCTTCTGGTTATCTGAAGCTTACTCTCTTCTAGATATTTTTCTCTCCTTTCCCCCACCCTTGTCTCTCTCTCTCTCTCTCTCTCTCTCTCTCTCTCCTATCTTTAGTATTTGGTTTGGCTAAATTCTTAGAATATATTTTTGAGCTAAATTTTATATGTAAAATGTTACTTTGGGAGACACAAAAGTTCATGAAGCCATTGTTTTTCAATGATTCCTTTTAAGAATCAGTGTTACTGCATACTGTGTACATGCTGCAATGTTACTATGCAGTTACCTTCTGATTATTATCCATGGAGTGTTAGTCGAATGTTAGTCAAGTGTTCTAGACCAACAACAAATTTCAAAATCTTTTTTCTTTCAATGTTATATAAATAATAGTGATAAACACTTTCCAGTGTTCACTTTGATAGAATGTGAAGACATCTGAAATTGGCTCGTTATCTTCTGAATTGTCTCCTTTCACATCCTCGGCAGGCAGCAGGCATGTCCCAGAAATCTAAAAAGCAAGCACATCGACATGGTATCTGAGCTCGTTAGGTTCCTGGCAATCCCATGAAGTTTTCATTCAAACACAAAGGGGGCTTTCAGAGAGAGGAAACTGCATATTTGTTTTCTGTGAAATAATTTGTTTTCTTTAGAGCAAATAACATGACATTTTCCAAAGCTCAAGATGCGAAACTCATTTCTGAACAGTAAGTGTTTGGGATTTCTGGAAATTCTGGATAGCAGAGATTCCTTGTGAAATTTCTCTTTGAAGCAGATTGAAAATTTGGGAGTTTTTTCCCCCCTGGTTCTACTCTTGGGTTAAAGGCTAGTCCAGAGATAGAGTCTTCACTTAAAGATTATTCTACAACTTTCTTAAATAGTGCTTTTCAGTCCTAAATGAGTGAAATCTACCTCTTTATAATGTGTATTGCATGCATTCTCAACTGGTCTCCCTCAGTTGCTGGTTGTCTCTAATTTCAGCTAAACTATATGGTATTCGACATAGACTCTAAAATAATTGAATTGATCATTTTTGTTGCATTTCAAAAATGCAAGCATTAAAGAGGTCTCTAAAGGTGAAACAGGGTAGTGGATACATAGACATCAATGGACATTACCAGTCTTTTTCTCTCCCTTTAGTCAGTTATGTATATTTATGGCTCAAAATGAGCAGACATGGCTGATGTTTCTAGTTAGAGCCAGTTAAAGTAGGTGGTTTGTCACTTTCTAAGGTAGCTTTTAAATGTCTCTGTATTTCAGCCCTGACTGCAATGCCTTTGGCTCAGCTGACACCTTTTAATTTGTTTGATTTTCATTTTTTTCCAAAATTGTAATTCAGGTTACGTAAGTTAAGATTTTGCACGCTACTCATTAAATTAGTTTACCCTTTAAAAACAATACAAATACGAGTAACAAGCTAGCCTATATATATATATATATATATATATACACACACATATATTTAAACAATTGTTTTGATAGAAGGCTACAAAAATGCTACATAAATTTTATCATATTTTTCAAGTCATAAATGACATATATATGATATATTGGGTTGGCCAAAAAAGTTCGTTTGGGTTTTTCCCAAACGAACTTTTTGGCCAACCCCGTAAATGCCCTATTGGTGTTAATATGAGCTAATTAATAGTTTTCATGTGTGAGTTGTGGTATAGGACTCAATGCTTGGTAATCTGATATTTATATATTGTGTTTTACTTTTGCTCTTGGCTAGAATGATCCAGATATTTGAAATATATGTGGCTTTTTCTTTTAAAGGTCAAAATATTTTAAAAAATTTACTTTAGGAATTATCAGAGTTCAGTTCTACAGATAAGAGAAAAAGTATCAAACTGATAATTAACTAAAGTTTAATAAAAAGTTAAATTATATTTAAGGTGTATGTGTATCTTTTAAATATTTTTGACTCTTAGTCTGGGATCTTATACTTTTCACCTGGAGTCTTGAAATATCCTTTCAAGGTCCCAAATCAATTGACTTCAAAATCAATAGATCATCAAGATTATCCTGAGTGGGCCTGGCTTAATAAGGTGAAACCTTTAAAGGCTGGTCCGGGCCCTCTCTGAGGTGAGAACCTCTCTTGCTGTCTTTGAATAAATAAAGCTGTCACAAAATAAGTGGTCACATGGAGAAGCCCATGTGGCAAAGAACTTTGAGTGACTCTTAAGGAGCTGAGGGTGGCCTTCAGGAAGAAACTAAAACCCTTCTATACTGCAAGGAAGTGAATTCTGCTGACAATATGAGGGAGCTTGGAAGTGGAGCTTTCTGCAGTCAAGCCTCTGATGACCCAGCTGACACTTGGATTGCAGCTTGGTGAGGAATGAAAGCAGAGAACTCAGCTCAGCTCAGCTTTGGTCCTACAGAAACTGTGAGGGGTGTTGTATTTAGCTGCTAAGTCTGTGGTAACTTGTAGTAACACAGCAATAGAAACCTCATGCAGTCCCCATATCGCTAATCACTTCTAATTTTTTCTTTCACCCTTGAGCTAGCATGGTTTTTCTGAATGAAAATTTTCTTTTTTTGAATTTTATTTAACTTATTTTTTATATACCAGGTTCTTATTAGTTATCCATTTTATACATACATAGTAGTGTATACATGTCAGTCCCAATCTCCCAAACATCCCACCACCCCACCCGCCACCACTTTCCCCACTTGGCATCCATACGTTTGTTCTCTACATCTGTGCCTCTATTTCTGCCCTACACACTGGTTCATCTGTACCATTTTCCTAGGTTCCACATATATGTGGTAATATACAATATTTGTTTTTCTCTTTCTGACTTACTTCACTCTGTATGACAGTCTCTAGATCCATCCACGTCTCTACAAATGACCCAGTTTCATTCCTTTTTATGGCTGAGTAATATTCCATTGTATATATGTACCATATCTTCTTTATCCATTCGTCTGTCAATGGGCATTTAGGTTGCGTCCATGACCAGGCTATGGTAAATAGTGTTGCAATGAACATTGGGGTGCATGTGTCTTTTTGAATGACGGTTTTCTCTGGGTATATACCCAGTAGTGGGATTGCTGGGTCATATGGTAATTCTATTTTTAGTTTTTTAAGGAACCTCCATACTGTTCTCCATAGTGGCTCTATCAATTTACATCCCCACCAACAGTGCAAGAGGGTTCCCTTTTCTCCACACCCTCTCCAGCATTTGTTCTTTGTAGATTTTCTGATGATGCCCATACTAACTGGTGTGAGGTGATACCTCGTTGTAGTTTTGATTTGCATTTCTCTAATAATTAGTGATGTTGAGCATCTTTCATGTGTTTGTTGGCAGTCTGTATGTCTTCTTTGGAGAAATATCTATTTGGGTCTTCTGCCCAAGTTTTGATTGGCTTTTTGTTTTTTTAATATTGAGCTGCATGAGCTGTTTACATATTTTGAAGATTAATCCTTTGTCCAGTGATTCATTTGTAAGTATTTTCTCACATTCTGAGAGTTACCTTTTCATCTTGTTTATGGTTTCCTTTGCTCTGCAAAAGCTTTTAAGTTTCATTACGTCCCATTTGTTTATTTTTATTTCCATTACTCTAGGAGGTGGATAAAAAAAGATCTTGCTGTGATTTATGTCAAAGAGTGTTCTTCCTATGTTTTCTCTAAGAGTTTTACAGTGTCTGGTCTTACATTTAGGTCTCTAATCCATTTTGAGTTTATTTTTTTGTATGGTGTTAGGGAGTGTTCTAATTTCATTCTTTTACATGTAGCTGTCCAGTTTTCCCAGCACCACTTATTGAAGAGGCTGTCTTTTGTCCATTGTATATCCTTGCTGCCTGTGTCATACATTAGTTGATCATAGGTGCGTGGGTTTATCTCTGGGCTTTCTATCCTGTTCCATTGATCTATATTTCTGTTTTTGTGCCAGTACCATATTGTCTTGATTACTGTAGCTTTGGCTATTCGGGGTCTTTTGTGTCTTCATACAAATTTTAAGATTTTTTGTTCTAGTTCCATAAAAAAGGCCATTGGTAATTTGATAGGGATTGCATTGAATCCATAGATTGCTTTGGGTAATTATAGTCATTTTCACAATATTGATTCTTCCAATCCAAGAACATGGTATATCTCTCGATCTGTTTGTATCATCTTTAATTTCTTTCATCAGTGTACTATAGTTTTCTGCATACAGGTCTTTTGTCTCCCTAGGTAGGTTTATTCCTAGGTATTTTATTCTTTTTGTTGCAATGGTAAATGGGAGTGTTTCCTTAATTTCTCTTGCAGATTTTTTTTCATTAGTTTATAGGAATGCAAGAGATTTCTGTGCATTAATTTTGTATCCTGCAACTTTACCAAATGCATTAATTAGCTCTCGTAGTTTTCTGGTGGCATCTTTAGGATTCTCTATGTTTAGTATCATGTCATCTGCAAACAGTGACAGTTTCACTTCTTCTTTTGCGATTTGTGTTCCTTTTATTTCTTTTTCTTCTCTGATTGCCGTGACTAGGACTTCCAAAACTATGTTGAATTAGATGGCGAGAGTGGACATCCTTGTCTTGTTCCTGATCTTAGCGGAAATGCTTTTAGTTTTTCCCCATTGAAATGATGTTTGCTGTGGGTTTGTCATATATGGCCTTTATTATGTTGAAGTAGGTTCCCTCTATGCCCACTATCTGGAGAGTTTTTATCATAAATGGATGTTTAATTTTATCAAAAGCTTTTTCTGCATCTATTGAGATGAATAACCAATGTAGTCTTAAGGGAAAAAAATGGAGCTGGAAGAATAAGGCTCCCTGACTTCAGACTATACTACAAAGCTACAGTAATCAAGACAGTATGGTACTGGCACAAAAACAGAAATATAGATCAATGGAACAGGATAGAAAGCCCAGAGATAAACCCACATACCTATGGTCAAGTAATCTATGACAAAGGAGGCAAGGATATACAATGGAGAAAAGACAGTCTCTTCAATAAATGGTGCTGGGGAAACTGGACAGCTACATGTAAAAGAATGAAATTAGAACACTCTCTAACACCATATACAAAAATAAACTCAAAATAAATTAGAGAAATGTAAGACTGGACACTATAAAACTCTTAGAGGAAAACATAGGAAGAACACTCTTTGAGGTAAATCACAGCAAGGTCTTTTTTGATCCACCTCATAGAGTATTGGAAAGAAAAGCAAAAATAAACAAATGGGACCTAATGAAACTTAAAAGCTTTTGCAAAGCAAAGGAAACTACAAAAGATGAAAAGACAACACTCAGAATGGGAGAAAATATTTGCCAATGAAGCAATGGATAAGGGCTTAATCTCTGAAATATTTAGACATCTCATGTCACTCAATATTAAAAAAAACAAACAACCCAATCAAAAAATGGGCAGAAGACCTAAATAGACATTTCTCCAAAGAAGACATACAGACTGCCAACAAACATATGAAAAGCTGCTCAATATAACTAATTATTAGAGAAATGCAAATCAAAACTACAATGAGGTATCACCTCACACCAGTTAGAATGGGCATCATCAGAAAATCTACAAACAACAAATGCTGGAGAGGGTGTGGAGAAAAGGGAACCCTCTTGCTCTGTTGGCGGGACCTTAAACTGATAGAGCCACTATGGAGAACAGTATGGAGGTTCCTTAAAAAAACTAAAAATAGAATTACCATATGACCCAGCAATCCCACTACTGGGCATATACCCAGAGAAAACCATGATTCAAAAAGACACACGCACCCCAATGTTCATTGCAACACTATTTACAATAGCCAGGTCATGGAAGCAACCTAAATGCCCATTGACAGATGAATGGATGAAGAAGAATATATATATTCCATATATACAATGGAATATTACTCAGCCATAAAAAGGAATGAAATTGTGTCATTTGTATAGATGTGGATGGATCTAGAGACTGTCATGCAGAGTGAAGTATGTCAGAAAGAGAAAAACAAATATTGTATTTTAACGCGTATGTGTGGAACCTAGAAAAATGGTACAGATGAATCGGTTTGCAGGGCAGAAATAGAGGCACAGATGTAGAGAACAAACGTATGGACACCAAGGGGGGAAAGTGGCGAAGGGTGGGTGGTGGTGGTGGTGTGATGAATTGGGAGATTGGGATTGACATCAGTGTATAAAATGGATGACTAATAAGAACTTGCTGTATAAAACAATAAATAAATAGAAGTCAAAAAATGATTTTTACCACATGCGTTGAGTTTCATACTCTCATTGTAAGTAACATGAAATGATATTGTGTATATCTAACTATTTGAATTAAAAACAATACCAGACGTTTCTGTTGTCATTGTATGAGAAATTCACTAATGTATTTATCATTCTCAGTATTATAAAATTCTACAAAGAACACTGTGCTCATCCAAAGAGATATTAGAAGTGAAAAGTACATCTTATATATCTTTCCTGCCAATATCATAATTACATTGTTTCTATCTCAAAGAACCAAATATTATCTGTATTAAATCTAGATGTACCATTGTTTACAGATCCTTGCATTTTTAAAGGTAGCTGCCAAAAATACTCTCAATGGGTAATCTTTAACTCATTCTAGAAACCCTGTTCAATTCTTTTCAAATGAAATTGCAATCTAGTTAAAACTAAGTATCCCTTTAGAAACAGATTAGAAGAGTGAAGAAGATTAAAAAAGAAAATGGTCTAAAATGTGACTCATTCCTCTGGTTTGAGGTTTTAAAGAGACATGCAAGGAAGAGCGGAATATAGATTTTGATTTCATGGTGAGTAAAAAATTACCTTAGTAGTAAAGTGGATACCATTTTACATGAAATACTGCAATTTCTTGAAAGAGTAATCTAAAAACTTATTTGGATCATTGCTAGCAAAGTTCACACCAAATTACTTGAAAACGTATCTCCTAATGTTTCCCCAAACTTTTCATAGATCTCTAAAGGTAGAATAAGGAAAATATTTTGATGTTAGAAGGTATTTCTTCTGCATTTTAATGAAACTCCCAATGATCACAATTCACTATTTTAGCAAGATTTATATTACTGTAGATGAACTTTTAGTCCTATTTTCTTTCATATACCATGTACCAAAATTAATTACAGTATTCTGAAATATAAATTGTGGTGAATGAGTACTTGGAATTGATTTTTTCTTGTAAAATATTTTAAAAGTTAGAAGTAGCCTTAAATGGTTGGGCCAGTTTTAGATGTACATGACTTTTAGAAGAAACTAAAATACTTTGTTTCACCATCTATTATAACTTTTCTTTGTCACAGTTTCTCCTGTTGTAAAGTGGGAATACAGTTTGTTGCTATCATAATCAAAAGTGATAGGAAGGATATTTGAAAAATATGATTCTTATAAACTGTTAACTAAAATGACTTAGGGAAATACTGTTGGAGCCATTATTTTCAATACCACCCTGCCAGGAAATTTTCAGATTAGAAAGTTCATGTGTAGAATTGGCAATTATATATTTATATGACTACATAGTGACATTTTATGATAGTGCTGCTGTCAGCAATATTTTCTCGTACCATAATAGTTACCACCAAATATTTAAAAATCTAACTGTTAACAAGTAATGATGTGATTGGTTTGTGTTTCTAGCACTTATTGTACTCATATGAAAAACAAAATGAGAACAAAAGCAATTTCTTCTGGGGTACATTATTAATTTAGAAAAAGTCTTTTATGAACAAAACATGCCATGTTTCAACTTTGTAACTCATAACAACATCTGCATTTTCAGAGGTATAAATTGTCAGTCATGATGAAACCACTGAATTCTAATATGGGGAAAAGGTAAACATCATTGCCATAGAACTCCCGTACATAGTATGGAGTATGATGTGCTGGGGTTTGGAAATAGGACAGACCATGGCTTTTTCCCTGGTTTCTCCCTCTTGCTGTGTGGAATAGGCAAGTGACTCAGTGTCCCTCAGTCTTGGGTGTATCATTTTTTAAATGGTGATAAAAAGTATTTATCTCCCGAGGTTGCTGTGAGGGTTAAATAAACCCTTGTAGAACATACTGCTTGGTACCGGGTAAGCACTGACTACCTATTACTATTATTAATATTTACAAGTGTAGTACTTTACATTTTTTACACTTTATACTTTAAACATTTTACAGAGTATTTTTACATACAGTCTCTCCTTTGAGATAGTTAGCTCCTGGATGACAGCACAGCTTTTATCATAGAACTATGTACAAGTATTTAATAAGCATGATTGCTACTGGATTTGTTCAGATGAAAAAGCAGCAGATTACATTCCCCTTGCTTTGATGTTAAGATCACAATGTGTGAAAAGTACTAGTTTTTTATTTAAATTGTACCTGACTTCAAACCATTTAAAGGCATAATTTCATTCATTCACCCTTGTCAAGCTTTATCCCACAAAACTACCTTTTATCCCCATTATGGATGGGGAAGAGAAATGCGAAATAGCTTCCCTAAGGTCAGAGGGCAATGAGCTCTGTAACCGAACTTCACTTGATGATGAAATGCTTGGAATATGCTATCTTCTGGTCTGGCTCTTGATGAATCCTGAAATTTCCAAACCTAGTTCAGAAGCGTTTGAATGCACAGAAGTGAAAAGCCAGCTAAGAGAGTGATGGTGTCAAGCCTTTGGTAGGGCCCCGCCATCCAGTCTTGGCCGTTTCTGCCTTTAATCTTCTCAGTGATCAGCAAGTGTTAAATCCATTTTAAAAAGTACCCTGTAACCTCCAACCTTAAGAAGATGAAGAATGGTTTGGGGAGCAGTTAAAAGCCCCATTATATGTTGAGAATTTTTTTTTTTTTTTTTTTTTACAAGAGTTGCTGAAAGCCCACATTTCACCCAAAGGTTGAGAGGTGTTTTTTTTTTTCTCTCGATCTGGATAGAGTTAGGTTCTTGCCAGAAGGAAGCAGGGTGGTATTGATAGTAGTCTCGGAATGGCCTAGGAGGGCACCCTGCTTTAAGGAGTGTTTCTAGAGGCTGTTGCTGCCATTCTTTTACACCCAAACACGCTATGACAGTGGAGGCCAATTTGAATATTCAGCAAAGATGTCTGGGTGGCAACTGTGCTAATTGACAAATTTCAGTTTTTTCCTGGGGACAAAAAAATGTTCTAAGAGCCTTGTGGGAAAAGGGGACAGACGTGGAGCTACTATTATTTCATTCCGATTTATGCACATTGGTATTTATGAATGGTTTTCTTTTAATTAGGTGTTTAATTGAAAACAGAACTTGTGATTCTAATAACCCCCAAAGCGCAAACTTGGAACATTAACCATTTGCAGGGGGGGTTGAATTCAAAAAGTCTTTCAATAACAAGGCTGTAATTGATTGTATAAGAAATGAAAGAATTCTTTATTATTTTACAGGATAATTATGAAAACATGAAAAGCAGCTTCCACTGCTAAGTAAAACCTAACTTTCATTTTTCAGAATTACAATTTTTGTTGTAAAAATTTTTAACTCAATGAACATATTTCTTTTAAATTTATGATTAAGGTAAGTTAGAAGGGGGGGTCTTTCATTTGGCGGTTTAACCAGAGAACTTATTCTGAAAAGGCAAAAATAAAAGTAATTTTAAATTTCTTGTTCCTTTGCAGATAGTTTCCAAACCTGAAGGCATGACTTAGGACAAAAGAGTAGCATGGACATATATACACTATCAAATGTAAAATAGATAGATAGTGGGAAGCAGCCACATAGCACAGGGAGATCAGCTCGGTGCTTTGTGACCACATAGAGGGGTGGGATAGGGAGGGTGGGAGGGAGACGCAGGAGGGAGGGGATATGGGGATGTATGTATGTATATGGCTGATACACTTTGTTGTGCAACAGAGGCTAGCGCAGTATTGTGAAGCAGTTATACTCCAATAAAGATATATTAAAAAAGAAAAAGTAAATGGAAAGGGACATTAAGTAATTAATGGTCATAGGAAAGAGAAATTACTATAACCCCAAGACTCTAACACCCCCTTTTTTTTGAAAATGTCATCATTTGTTTTATTTTGGATAAAAGTTAAAAATGAATATCCTGGGTTTTTTTCAGTTGGGGTATAGCTGTTTTACAATGTTGTGTTAGTTTCTGCTGTACAACAAAGTGAATCAGCTATACATATACATATATCCCCTCCCTCTTGGACCTCCTTCCCCCCATTTTCTTTAACACCCTTGGAGAAAAAAAAGTGCATGGCAAATAATGCTTTATGGGTATACTTGGCAGTTTTCTCCCCAGATAAAACCAGTGTTTCATGGAGTCATTCTGAGATAATCTTTGAAATAGCAAAAAGGAACTGGTCTGTTTTATACTTTGGGGGGAAAATGTTCACACTTTAGAATAGCATTCTGTGATTATTTTTAATGGGAAAATAAAATATAGGTGACTTCTCCAGGAATCAATATCCTCTTTTCTCCATTCTTGGTGTTTTGCAGGCTGATTAATTTGCAGAGGTTGAGTTTGATTGCTGCTGAAGCAGAAATCATTATAGATTCTCTGTTATTCTTCAAGCCACTTGGCTGAGGTCTACGGCTCTATCTCTATGTATTTATCTACCTTTCCACATGGTGCTTAGCGCGGGAGCTCTGGGCCTCACCTAACATATTGTGAAATCTATTGTGCTGAACTCTCAAGTCTCTTGCTGTGAATAGGTAACTACCCACCCCCACCTACACAGCCCCAGCCGCAAGAGAGCTGTTCTGTGAGGTAAAGGTAAATGAACCAAACAGAAACAGGCATTTAGAAAACAGCATTGTGTGTATATGAAGGGTGTAACCAGCTAAAGTTTGAAAGCAAAAAGGGGAGGCACTGAAGGTCATAAAAGTTATAGAAGTCATCTAGCTATTGAAGAAATAATGACTGAAAGAAAACTTGCTCAACATCTAATGTGTAGTATTCTTAAATGGTTGAATGGAAGAATCAGTACTTCCAATCTTTCACACCCATGATATACTGTCTTGGTTATGGTTGTTGGTTATTAATCAATCCTGGATAAATATTTTTTTCAGTTTCTGATAAACAATTAATTGAATGAGCTATATCATAATCTTCTCTAAATCACCTCTTTTCAAATGTTTGAAGTAGAAATAAAGCATAAAGTGTTGGCATTTTTGGTTCTGTCTAGCTAGAAATGTTTTTGATAGATCAATTCTTTAATCAAATATTTCTCTATATTTGAAAGATTTCAGCATTAGATAGTGGAATTATTGTAAGTTCTCTGACTAAGCGTAGGTATACCTGAAGTTGTACAACTGTGTGCGTTGGAAGGAACTAGGTAATGTTTGTGTAGCTCCGGAGGTTAACTTGGTTTAAATACAAACTGAGTCATATTATAATATAAAAGCCTTTCAATGTATTTGATCTATGTTTTAGTCATTTGATGATAATTTATTGTACAGCTTGTTAGAGTGACTGTCAAAAACACATTAAAAATACAAATGACATAAAGTCGTGCCCTTTAGAAGGATAACTCATTTATAAGCTAAATATATTTCCATAAAATAACCTGAAATCTTTCCCAGAAGCAAATCGAGAATCATACTCGTGAATAAACACCATTATTGCCACTGCAAACAGCTACTTAAGAAATCTGCTCCCAATTAACCTTATAGACAAATGAAAAACCGTCTTCTAAAAACGGACACATTTATTTCTGTAATATGTAAATTCCTCAGCATTTGTACAATGTTGGAATAAACTGTTTTCAATCTGTATTTATAGATCAGAGTTGGGAGCAATTTCTCTATCCTTACAAACAGCCTTGACTGCCTACTCTGAGTTCAAAACTGCCTTAAATGTGTAATTTTTTGTATACAAAAGGCATTCTAAAATTGTATTACGCAGTTATTGTGCTAAAAGAATGACCCTTACCATGCTTTGTTTACTGAATGTCAAATTTTCATTTGTATTACAGCTGTGTACCACAGCAGTTTCGGTTTTGTATGAAGGGCAACTAATGCACAAAACAGTCAAACCACAGAGCAGTAATTAGTCTGGAAAAGATCAAAGTGTGCTCTTCTAAATCCAGCCAATTTGCTCTGGGTGTGCAAAACCAATAGTCTTTCTTTTGCTAAGGTCTCTTATTAATTTTTGCTTTCGTTTGCTACAGAGCAGCTGCTTTACTGTCAATCCAACATCCTGCTTAAAAAAAAATCCATTTTGATGCCACAAATGCAATTTCAATGGGTTTAGGAATAATAACCAGCTTTTTTTCCCACCCCACTTCTAGGAGATAGAAACTTGAAAGTTTTCAGCATCTGTAAAGTGAAAGAAAGCAACAGAAGGCATAGCACTGTTTGGATTTGTTGCTCTAGGAAAAGCTGAAGAGTGATCTGTAAATATTTCGGCTTTTAGTGCTTTTAACCAGCTCTGTTCTTATTGCTGTATGTCTGCTGCTCTCCTCTCCTTTTAATATGAGTTCTTTTTATACTTATAGTCACATTGTGGTTTTTCATGGAAATATTGAATGGTCCAAATTATTAATTAAATTGATTATGGCAGAAAAAAATTTAATGAATAGTTTACACCTTTCTGGATGAAAACACTAAAATCAGTAGTATCACTTGCTATTTTCTTGATGTAATTATTATTATCTTTGACTGAGTATGGAAGTGGTAGGTGAGGATAATAAATAAACTTTATCACAGAAGGTGGTGAATAAAACTTGTGAAGGAGAAAAGAGTACAATACCATCACTTAAAAAATGAACTATGATCTTGTAGAATACACTTTAAGTGTAGCGTATGCATTTCTCCCCTTCTCCATTTCTGTCATTTTGCCTATCAATGCTCTCTCTGGCAGAAAGTAGAGAGAGAAAAAAGCTGGTGAGTTTATTGATTCCTATTAATATGGCAGTTTTTCTGTAATTGTTACCTTGAACTCTGCTCAAATTTTTTTTAATATATTTTTTTCTTAGTAAATTTCTTTACTCAAGCAATGGATAGTAACATGTATTTCCCTGACTTCACAACAAACCATTTACATTTGATTCTGAGTTATAGTTCACTTCAAGTATGTGCCAAATATTTGTTTTACTGTCAATATCACCAGCTTACTAGACACTAAAATACAGCCAAGAAAAGCAAAAAGTGTAATGATACACAGAATTTGCATAATGAAAAGAAGCACATGCAGTCATTTACAATAATTGATTCATAAACAAATGCATAATGTCCATGAAACGACCAAATAGGTTTATTCTGGAAATGTTTTCAACTGAACGGAAATTTAGTGCTTTTGAAAGTAACAAAATGACCATGTAGTTAAGATATCTCAACAGGTACAAATCAGGCACTAAATACTAACCATGACATACTAAATTAACTTCAGCTTCAGAGCTCTTCATCCTTTTATAAAATTATTTGGTGTCTTATTAAAATTTGTGGTTACCTCTATAGCCCTTATGATACATTCCATTCTTTTTCACTCATTTTTGGAGGGACCAACTCTGAAGATGATGGTGTGATAGGAATACATCTTTGTTAGAAATGAATTAAATATATTTAACCTACATTTATAGCTGCTATTAGATAAAGTCTTGAGGCTCAAATAATACCTCACTAGTTACCTTTCCCGAGAATCTTGCAGGACCTTACCTGAATCTCTCTTATAAGACAAGTTGAAACATGGCATTTAGCAGGTAAAATGGCCTCATGGAACGTATACACAATCTCATTTAGAAAATTATTAAAATCTGGACTGAGACTTCTTTTTGTTGAGGTATGATTGGTACACAACATTGTATTAGTTTCAGATGTACAACATAATGATTCGATATTTGTATATATTGTGAAATGATCACCACAGTATATCTGTTTAACATCTGTCACCATATTTAATTACAGAATTTTTTTTCTCGTGATGAGAATTCTTAAGACATACTCTCTTAGCAACTTTCACATATGCAGTACAATATGGACTGAGATTTTTAAAAAAGCTATTGGGGAGGGACCTCCCTGGTGGCGCAGTGGTTAAGAATCCGCCTGCCAATGCAGGGCACACCGGTTCGGGCCCTGTTCCGGGAAGATCCCACAACAACAACAAAATAAAATAAACTAGTTAGCCTTGCAGATACCGATGATGTTAGGATACCATGAAACAATAAACTCAGTAACGGGTGCCTGAGAGCCAGGAGAGGCAAAATGGAATGACAAAATTTTCAGTTAACAGAAGATAGCAAGTGATGAAATAAAGTTGGAGACTCTGGCAGATGGGCTTGTTATCCATGTTGGCTCATCCAAGGAGAGCTAAGCACAGGAGAAAGTCTTGTTCTTGTCTAAAGACTCAATGGCAAAAACACAGTGTAAGAGAAATGGCTTAACAGTACCACATGTATAAGATTTAAGAGTTCAGTTAATTTTAAGCTCAGTATGATGTAACTGACCCTTCTCCTCCGCCAAATAAAGAAAAACAATCATTTTTAGGCTGTATTAATCAAGTAATAAAGTGTAATCATATAAGCTGATGACTCTTAACTCTGTGAGCCCAGCCTTCTGAGATCAATGCTTATCTCTCATAGCATTTCAGATTCAGCAGGTATATTAGCTTTCTCTCTTAAATCTGCTGTTCTCCTGGTATTTCTTGTCTGGAAGGTCCTGTCTTGGTAAGTACTTTACTACCAATGGAGTTATTTATGCCCCAAACTAGGGAATCAAGTCATCCTTATTTCAGGTCTTTCCCTGATCCTTACATACATTTGGTTTTCCATGGTTTTTTTTTTTTCACGTTAGCCATTGTTCATCCCTCTCCATTGCTATTGTGTTGTTTTAGGCCTAACTACTCTACTCAACTGTCACATAGTTTCCTAGATTGTCTCCAAACTTGCATGACTATCTAGACATTTCTAGAGTATGCATTCTAAAACTCAAATCTGATCTTGTTATTTCCCAACTCTAAACCCTTCAATAGGTTTTCATTCAGTCTTCCTGCTATCTATGTGCCCTATCCATAAGAATATTTAGAGCATGTATATCCAATATAAATGTATATACATATAAATATTTATTTATTTTGTACATGATAAAACATACACAAAACAGAAATTTAAAAGCAATGAGGTACAATAAGAATTTAACTCATTCAAAATATCAATCATTAATAGAACATCTAATCTATTTTTGTGATGTGGTTAAATAGGCTTCATTACTTTTTAAAAGCTTGACTTAACATTGTTTTGATATAGTGATTCATAGTTCAGTTTATTTTGATACTTGCTTTTGATTGCTGCAGTGGCTAAACACAGGATACTTCAAAAACAAATAGAAGTGCATCACTGGCTATAATTAAAACACAGTTTTTATTTTTCAATCCCATCCAACAACTATCCAATCTTTTTTTCTGAAATTCAGATAATACATTTCCATCTTCCATAATTTCAATCAGTTGTTCTTGTGCACTAACTAAATGCATTACATTTTAATATTTTTTTAACAGAAAGAGCCCCACTGAAACCCTTTATTTACAAAATTTGATAATGTTAGAAAATCATTTTTGTGCTTTTAAGTGTGCAGGTGTGAGAACGACACTTTTACATTGTTTTTTGAAATTGCATAATAATGGAAACAGTGCCATTTCAAATATGCTCTGTCCATGCATGTTTCTTTCGAAAAACAGTTGCTTTCTCACTCATGGTTAAACTCTCATCTTTATTCTGAAAGGACAGATTAAGTCTATTTATTAAAGACAATTTTTCTGCATCAGTTTTAGGTTTATAACAAAATTGAGAGGAAGGTATAGAGAGTCCCCATATACCCTCTACGCGTGCTGCCTTCATTATCAACATCATTCTCCAGACGGTACACTTTTTACCAAAAACAAACCTACTCTGATACATCATCATCCCCCAAAGTCCATAGTTTACCTTATGGTTCCCTCTTGATGCTGTACAGGCTATGGGTTTTGACAAATGTATAATAATATATATCCATCATTCTAATGTCATACAGAGTATTTTCACTGCTCTAAAAATCCTCTTTGTTCTGCCCATCCTCCACCCCGGGCAAACACTGATCCTTTTATTGTCTCCACAGTTTTATCTTTTCCAGAATGTCATGTAGTTGGAATCATACAGTATGTAGCTTTTTCAGTTTGGCTTCTTTCACTTTGTAATATGCATTTAAGTTTCCTCCATATCTTTTCATGGCTTGATAGCTCATTTCTTTTTAGCAATGAATAATAATTCCATTGTCTGGATGTACCACCGTGTATTGGTGAATGGATATTCACCTACTGAATGACATCTTGGTTTTTCCAAGTTTTGGCAATTATGAATAAAGCTGATGTAAATATCCCTGTGCAGATTTTTGTGTGGACATAAGTTTTCAACTCCTTTGGGTAAATACCAAGGAGTACGATTGCTGGGTTGTATGGTAAGAGGATGTTTAGTTTTATAGGAAACCACTAAACTGTCTTCCAAAGTGGGTGTACCATTTTGCCTTCCCACCAGCAATGAATGAGAATTCCTATTACCCCCACATTCTCGCCAGCATTTGGTGTTGTCAGTGTTTCAAATTTTGGCCATTCTAATAGGTGTATAGTGTTATCTTATTGTTGTTTTAATTTGCATTTTGTGATGATATATGATGGGGAACATCTTTTCTTATGCTCATTTTCCATCTATATATCTTCTTTGGTGAGGTGTGTGTTCAGATCTTTTGCCCATTTTTCTCTCTCTCTCTTTTTTTTTTTTTTTTTTTTTTGCGGTAGGCGGGCCTCTCACTGTTGTGGCCTCTCCCGTTGCAGAGCACAGGCTCCGGACGCGCAAGCCCAGCGGCTATGGCTCATGGGCCCAGCCGCTCCGTGGCATGTGGGATCTTCCTGGACCAGGGCACGAACCTATGTCCCCTGCATCGGCAGGCAGACTCTCAACCACTGCGCCACCAGGGAAGCCCTGCCCATTTTTCAATCGAGTTGTTTGTTTTCTTCTTGGTGAGTTTTAAAAGTTCTTTGTATATTTTGGATAACGGTCCTTTATCAGATTGTGTCTTTGGTAAGTATTTTCTCCCAGTCTGTGGCTTGTTTTCTAATTCTCTTGATGTTGTTTTTTTGCAGAGCAGAAGTTTCAGATTTTAAAGAAGTCCAGCTTATCAGTTATTTCTTTCATGGATCATGTCTCTGGTGTTGTATCTGAAAAGGCATCACCATACCCAAGGTCATCTAGGTTTTCTCCTGTTATCTTCTAGGAGTTTTATAGTTTTGTGTTTTACATTTAGGTCTATGATCTATTTTGAGTTACTTTTTGTGAAAGGTATAGGTCTGTGTCTAGGTTACTCTTTTTGCGTTCAGATGTCCAATTGTTACAGCACAATTGGTTTAAAAGATTGTCTTTACTCCATTGTGTTGCCTTTGCTCCTTTGTCAAAGATCAGTTGCCTATATATATGTGGGTCTATTTCTGGGTTCTCTATTGTTCACTGATCTATTTGTTTATTCTTTTGCCAGTACCACACTGTCTTGATTACTGTAGTTTTATAGCAAGTCTTGAAGGCGAGTATCATCAGTCCTTCAACTCTGTTCTTCTCCTTCAATATTGTGTTGGCTATTCTGTGTCTTTTGCCTCTCCATAAAAACTTTAGAATTAGTTTGTCAATATCCATGAAATAACTTGCTGGGATTTTGATTGGTGTTTATTTACTTAAAAAAATCTTCTAGGTAGTATGCTAATGACAAGCTATTCTCATTATAGAAAAGGTAAGCAAATTTTGGACATTTGTCTATTTGTAAGATAAAATCATGCTACTCATTTTATATGTGAAAGTTCTTTTTAAGTTCTTTGCTGTGAGATAACAAATTTCTGCAATACCGCAGATTTGCATGATATTTTTTCACCTCATTAAAAGGTGATTTAAAAATATTATAAAGATATGGACTACATTTTAAAGGCTTTGTTTTTGTAAAATTAATGCCATCAGCAAAATGTTCACCTGAAGTCACCATTTTTGCACCCAAATTTGCCTTTAATGATGCAGGTAATGAATTTTACTATGGTGCTAACCTTTTCCCTTTATCTTAGGATATCTTTTCTTTTCTTTTAGTCAAGTTTGTATTTATACTCAGTATTTCCTTAACATAGTGTTTTTTTGTTTTGTTTTGTTTTGTTTTGTTTTTTGCAGTACGCGGGCCTCTCACTGTTGTGGCCTCTCCCGTTGCGGAGCACAGGCTCTGGACGCGCAGGCCCAGCGGCCATGGCTCATGGGCCCAGTCGCTCCGTGGCATGTGGGATCCTCCCGGACCGGGGCACGAACCCCTGTCCCCTGCATCGACAGGTGGACTCTCAACCACTGCGCCACCAGGTAAGCCCTGATGAGATCTTTTAAAAGTCACCTTTCTATTTTATGAGGGTTATTTACTTTAAAGTAGCTAATATATGCAGCATTTTAAATAAAAAATGGTGATGGCCAACTGTCCAGGTCGCCACATTGTGGGATTCCCATCTTTCCTTCAAGATGCTTTGCTTACACGTCACTGTATGTGATAGGTGACAGTTTGACGTTTAAACCTACTGAGGGTGCCAGTGTCAATACGAATGAAATATTAGTAAAGCTTAATATTTGACTAGTTCTTGAGGTAAAAATCAAATAAAATGGAAGTTCTCATATTTTATCCCAGAGGATCATCTGGTGCATCTTTTTGGTATCTGCACCCCAGTTTGGAGATCACTAGACCAGAGGACAGTGTTCAGATGCCTTAGCATGGCATACACAGCCCTCTACCATTTGACCCTTGCCTACTACTCCAACCTGAGCTCTTGCCTTGTCATACTTCATACCCAGCATTTCAATTATAATGAACTTTTTGGAGTTCCCTGACTTTATCATGTTGAGTCTTACGTCAGAGCTTTTCCTTATACTATTGCTTCTTCCCAGAATGCTCTTTCTCTTTGGATTCCCTGGTAACATCTCTTCTATGAAACTTTTCCTGGCCCTTTCCCACTCCCCAGGGAACACTGAAAACATACTTTTTTGGAACACTACTGTATTCTCAACCTTAGCCCTCATCCCTTCTGGTGAATATATTTGCTAACATTCTTGGCTTTTCCTATAGATCATTGTCTCTCTGAAATCGCAGACGTCTAATTTATGTTTGTATCTCGAGCGCATAGCCCCAAACAGGCACATAATCATGCTTATTGATTTAACCTCTGAAGGTGATGGTCCTATTATATACACTGTATTCGTCAGTCAGCCTAGAGGATTGTGTGTAGCTCTGGGTGTCTCTGCAAGAAGACCTTGGAAAACTGATATGTACTCAGAGGAAAAGAATTTCAAACAATGTCATGAGAACAATTCTAGCCTGGGACGAATGTATAGAATAACAGGGAAGAGGGATTTGGTTTTAACATAAGGAAGAATTATCTAACAATTAGAGCTGCTTGAACATGGGATGAATGGCTTTGGGACACGGTGAGTTTCTTGCTATTGGAGGTGTTGAAATAAAGCCTGAATGGATAGCCTCCTTGAGCAGGCTCAACAAGGGCTTAAAGCATCTGGAGTGATCATAGTGAGTGGAGGAGAATTTAGATAACCTTTGGATTGTAAACAATCAAGCTGAGATTTGAAATCATTTGATATGTCTAGTGGTAGGTCTAAACTTTAGTAGATACCGCTTCAAAAAAAAACGAACAGCGAGACTATTTTAAGTAAACAATTTCTCTGTTATTCAGAATGCCTGGATCTAGGTGCTACAACAGTAATGCAGCTTTGCCTCTCTTGAGTCAGGCTAAGCAAGGTTCTGAGCATGTACTGATGCTGTTATTTTTCTTTGTGAAGATAATGAGACATCTAATCTCCTTCCTCTTTTCATCTTAGAAGTAGGGCACCTTCACTCCATCCAAACATGGATTTAAAATTTACAGTCTAACAGTCCATAACAAAGAGATAGTGCCTCTTGAGTACTGGAGAAGAGGCAGTTATCTATATATTTAGGGCTGCCTGGGACAGAATTTTAAAATAAAATATTGTCAGTTAAACTTAATTCAGGAAATAAATAGTATATCATAGGCATAACACTGTAGACAGTAAAAAATAATCTGTAACACCCTTAAATGGCATGAATCTTATAATATAGAGACTGAGGGATTAGCAGATGTAAACTATTATATATAGGATGGATAAACAACAAGGTCCTACTGTATAGCACAGGGAACTATAGTCAATATCCTGTGATAAACCATAATGGAAAAGAATGTGAAAAAGAATGCATATATATGTATAACTGAATCACTGTGCTGTACAGTAGAAAGTAACACAACACTGGAAATCAACTATACTTCAATAAAATAAATTTTAAAAGAAATAAAAGAAACCAAGACTCAGTGAAGTTAAAGGGACATGGCTAAATGTTGTACAATATATTGGTTTCAGAACCTAGACCACAACCCATCACATCTAATTCCACTTCCATGGTTTCTCCATTGTACTACACTGCCTTAAAAGTTTAAGATGTGGTCCCTACCATGAAGGACTTTTGTAATCTCATAAAGGCATACGGCATATTCATAAAACAATTAGAGAATAACAAAAGTAAAAGCAAGTGCAATACGCGTGTTATAGCTAAAGAGTAGTTTAGAAGGTCAACAAGGTGAGAAATCACAGGCTAGAGGATATGGACATTTTTATTAAGAGCAATTTTGAAAATAGCTCTGAAAGATAATTAGGCTTACAAATATTTTCTTTGGTTCCCAAAGTGCATGTTGGCTTTGTCCACATTCATCACGGAGGGCCTTTCCCTCTCTTTTATTTCTTTTTAGTTTTACTACTACTCATACTGGCCAATAGGATGCAAGCATCTAATTGCAGCAAATTCTTATACATTCCAAGTGACCCCCACAAAACAGGTTGCCGTGGTAACCAAACAAAAAGGGACTGGAAAACAGAAGCAAAGTATTTACTTAATGTCTGATGGGCTCTCTGCACGATTTTCATGAGACCTGTTGCTGCCTTTCTTTTAGGTTTGGATGCCAGTCTCCGCTTATTTTTTAAGCCGTTAACAGATTAAAAACTTTATTTGGCCTTTTTATATAGAAAATTGTAGTGAGCAGTGAAGTCACAAATATTGATTTTATAAGTATATAAATCTTATTTAGAAATGTTGATTTATTACACAGAACTAACCCAGGAGCTTGCAACTCTTGCCAATGGAATTAAAGGGAACAGAAGGCTCATTAGATGATGGTAAAGTCTTTTAAGAATGCTACAAGAAAGGGAGGTGACTGAAGATTTGAAATAATTTTGTTAAAGACCCTCACATTTATTTTGCCACATCGGTAATAAAGGTGTTCACTAACCAGTTGGGATAGAGACTTCCTTGCTAATTATTTTATGTACAAAGTCTTTCATAGACTACATAATTAGTACAATCTACTGTCTTCTAGCTAGTTTTAATCCTTTGGTGAAGGAAGATTTTGACAATGAAATAGAAAGTCATTTAGGCTTATAAAATATGTCTAACATTTTCTGAATTGGGGAATAGGACCCACTCTCGTCATTCCTAATATTGTCTTGGTACCGCTTTGAAGTACAGAAATGTTAGAACTTCAAAGGCAGTCCAGAAAGATGGCATCTGCAGCTTATGGCCAGCTCTGGAAGTGTAGACAAATATACAACATGTCACTAGGTGGTAGTTTTGCTAGGGATGTTGGCATAATTGACTCTTCTTTTTTTAAAGAGACAATTAAAATCTACATACAATAAATTGCTTTATCTGACACTTGTTTTTAGAAATCACACTCTTTGTATCTTGCAAAAAAGTGATTTTACAACATAAATGGCATTAGTAGGAGCAGAAGACAAAGCTGGATGTTTGTTTGGAAACTTGGTCAGCGGGAAGGAAAACGTTTATTTTATAGAGGAATAGATCTTCTATGGAATGTTGCTGGTCTGTGATGTAGACCCACCCACATGCATATTTGGAATTTGCTGTATTGAACTAAAATACCTACTTTGCATCTTTCTAGGCTAGTTCTCTTAATTTAGCAGCTGAGCGTGGGATTCTTGGAGGAAGATTTTCTTTCAATGAAGGGATTTGTCTCTTAGGAGTAGAGTCAACACAAGGCCAAGCTAATTCTGCCCTAGGGTCACAAGGAAAAAAAGGTAAAAAAAGAAATACAATTTTTTCCCATATAAAGACCACTTGCTCGTAACAACAGTAACAATAACAAAACACACAGAAGAATGTTCATTATGTATCTGTATTAACACCTTAAATCTGATCTAGGCTATTTTTGTACTTTAGGATGAATATCTAATCCCTCTGCCTTCTGAATTGGGCTGTTTATGTGAAGGATGGTAATGCATGCAGCCTTCACCAGTATCAACAACATCTGGCTACCTTGTAGCCATAGAGCAAGAATTAGAGCCAATGTGAAGTCTAATGCCTATTTGGAATGTTTCTGTATTGCAACCTCAATTCAGTCATTCTTTGGAAAGGAGGGGGCAGATTTGAGTGAATTTTTGGAGTTAAGGTCCAATAAGAACAATCGTCACTGAGCTCCAGCCTAAAGGTTAATAATGGAAGCAGATTTTGCTCTGAGGAGGTGGGTTGGTAGATACATTCCCATGTTAAAGTCCCTGCATATGATATCTAGTACATGCAAGAAAAGGCCAGGCTTTAACATCAAAAGAATGTTGTAAAGAGCTCTTTACTGAAGTTAGGGAGATTGGGAGAGTAACTACGTCCTTTGTCTATCTCCAGTGAAAAATGTAGACTCGTGGGAAAAAAGAAAGGATTTATGCTAAATCTTTTCTGACTTGTCCTGCAGCAGCATTTAAATACTTGGTTTTCTAACTTATGAAATGAGTGATATTGACTTTTCCTCACTTAACCAGAAGTCATTCACTGTTCCATTTCTGTCCGGTGAGCAAAACGCTAACCGCTGTTCCTGGGTGTAGCCTTAATTAATAGTCTCAATTATGTGAAACATTTATTTAGAGTCTTCAATAAATGGCCTAAGGATAATTTAAAAAATTGCTCTCCCCCAAAACAACAACTTGCCCCTCTCCCCACCCCCCTCCCCCACCCCGCAGCCTTTCCTTGAGAGCATAAAGGGTCTAGTGGAACGACCTCAGCTGCTTTCCATTTGTTAACCCGAGTCTGGTGAGCCTTGTCAGTAATTCCCTTAAGTGTCCAAAGGAATCTCTCTCTTTGGCTTCCTCTCTCCCACAGGGCCCATTATCTCTATTAGCCTGCCTTAGAGAAAGAAAAGACATCCGAGACATGGTCTAACTTCTCTGAAGTCAAGGATGCCTTCAAAAGCAAAGTTTGGGCAGTTGGGGGAGGGGAAGCAGAGGAGGGGACAACGGGGAGGAGGGAAGGAATTGTAAGCAAAGGGACAGCTGGGGATTGGCCCATTCTTCCCAGGCATTCTGTGGAGTCTCTTTAGAGGCAGTGAAGAAAGTAAAATCCAGAGGCGTCTTTTTAAAAATGCTGTAAAGGTTCTGACTTCTTAAGCTGATCTACATTAGGAATAAAGATAAGAGAAATAATGCCAGCCAGCTGGCCAGGTATGAACCCAACCCAATTTTCACTTACATTCGTTATTTTGTAAAGGGACCATTACATCCTCTATCTGGCAATATACCAGAGGAACCAAAATGGGAAAGCTACGGCATCACGTGGTTGTGGTCCTGGACCAAGATCTAAATAGGTACTCTCAAAGGCTATCCCAATTGAAGGAGTGTGGGCTCTATGGACATCCGTTCTGACAAGAAGCCATAGATTTTTAAAAATATTTAAGTTTACACCTTAAATAGCTTTGGGTTAAATGTGATTAAGGAGGAGGGAAATTTTGAAGAGAGAAGGCAGAAAATTTTTTCTTAGTGGACTAATTTGTACTTCATTCCTAAAACTCAGCCAGCTGCTTCTCTTACCAACATGTCATGCAAATATTTTGTTTTCTTAGGGAATTGAGGACAAAATTCCACTTCTGAGGAAGAGAAGACTGAGGATTAAGTAACTTTACTATTCAAAAAATAACTTTTTCCAAGTATAAAAATAATCCATGTCCATTATAAGAAATTAGGGAAAAGATGTGATGGTGAGATATCCTATTCATTTTTTAGGAGTGGAAAAATGGTTTTGAGGGAGCTGAAGAACTGAAGTAGTTTTTATAGATGTTTGACTCCTAGTGAGGGGCCAAGCAGAATGTTGGGCCTTCCTGGAGGATTGAGGTTGACTTGATCATGACCTGGCTCAGCAGACTGTCATAAGTATTTAAGGATTAGGAATCTGGGAGGCAGTGGTGTTACCATTATTAGGTCCATCTGGCCCACGGGCACCAAACTAAAAGCTGAAATGCTGAGGTTTACAGCTGAGAAGGAGTTTATTGACAAGGCAGCCAAGCGAGGAGACTGGAAAACAAGTCTGAGATCTGCCTGCTGGAAGCGAGGGGCGGGGCTGGAATATTCATGGATGAGTAGGGTGGTCTTAGGGGTGGGAAAAGGTGAGGTAATTGGTGTTCTGCACAGGTGCATCCGGTTACGTGTTTGTGCGTAGTCAAAATGGAGGCGCTGAGCGTGATTGGAGGGTGGAGTTTTCTGGTCCTCTGACGTCACCAGGCCAGTCGGGGGACGCCTGCACAGGCCCAGTTTCAGGGTCGGTGGTTCTAACCTGTCCCAGCCGGCCTGCACTGGATGAGAGCTGACTCCAAGTTTCTGTACACCAGCTGAGCTGTGTGAAGGTAAGAAGGTATGCAATTAAAGAGAAAGAAAGAAAGAAAAGCAACCTAACTAAAGCGAGCTTAATCCATGAAGGTAGTTTATAAGCAAAGAGGTTTTAACAGGCTGTTCCCTTATCTGCTGTTCTGTAAGACAAGCTCAAGAATTTCTATAGCTATCAGTTTCTGATAACTCTATTGGGCTCCGTTACAGTGGTAATGGTTCATCTTGGTGTCAAGTTTGAGTGATAGGGGGACTATAATTTTGGACTATTCTTCTGGTTAATGGGTGGGGATCCTGTATATTTGTGAATAATTCAGAAATCCGGGAGTTTACAAGTGAATTTAAAAAAATTGTGGGGGCTTCCCTGGTGACGCAGTGGTTGAGAGTCCGCCTGCCGATGCAGGGCACACGGGTTCGTGCCCCGGTCCGGGAGGATCCCACATGCCGCGGAGCGGCTGGGCCCGTGAGCCATGGCCGCTGAGCCTGCGCGTCCAGAGCCAGTGCTCCGCAACGGGAGAGGCCACAGCGGTGAGAGGCCCGCATACCGCAAAAAAAAAAAAAAAAAAAAAAAAAAATCCTGACTTGTTGGTTCTCTTTATGTTTCTTCTCAGACATATCTAGTTACAAGGAAAAATTGAGAGCTACTCCAACTTTTTTTCCCCTCTTTCATTTGCCCTGATTAGGGGAGGAAGAGCTGCAGAATTGGTTTGGTCATCGTACCTTCAAAATTTAGTTGTAATTCAGGATGTTCTGAGAATTAGCACCATGGGACCATAATGTAGCATCTATTTTGCATAATCAAAATATTCCTTTGCTGAGCTGAAATGCCCTTTTAGTGCTTTGGGGGTGATCCCTGAGCAATGCTTTATCTGCTTCTGTACATCTATGAGAAAATAAAAGGCCTTTAAGAAAGCTTCTCAAACGAAGGTGTAAACCTCAGAACAATTGGAAACAAACAGTACCCATTTCCTCTCCCACCCAGAATGTCTTCTGTGAGCTTGCCCCAGAACCAGAAAGGGAAGGAGGCCTAACTACACTTTTATCTGGAGGTTGGAAGCTGGAGAGAGGATTGAATTGCCAGTGAACTTTGCACTGTGATTTCATATTGAAGTGGCTGCATCTGTGCCACCTGTCGACGGCATGATTGGAGCATTAGTCCTGGCTCAGCCTCAGCACCATTGATAACTCTGCTTAACATCACCCCGGGGGAGGCTTTATTGGAAGCCCAGTCACTTTGCCTCGGCAATGGTGTACATTGGTGCCCCATTCAACCCTTTTTTCTGACATTAGCACATTTGAATGGGCCACCAGTGAAGCCATTCAGCGACAACATACAACCAGGGATTCTGGGTGGCCTAGGGCTGAGCTGAGAATTCTCGTTAATGGACTGTGAGACTTAGCCTATTGAGGTACATGAACTCGGTGACCAAAGAAAAGTGAGACAAAGATGTCCCTCACAGGAACATGTAGGTCAGAAGTGGACAAAGGCAGACATGGACCAGTCACAGCTGTTTGATTACTGAGCTGAAAAGGGAACACGGATCCCTGTGGGGGGCCCGCACGACTGAGTTGACAGAAATCTCAGAAATGCCCGCACACTCTGAGAGGAAGGCATTTACCAAAATTACAGGCGGTGTGTGAAGTTATTTTAAAAATATTTTTTCCTTCTACTTGTCTTTGTGGTAATTTCCTATTTGGCAGTACTTAGAAAAGGCCTCCAATAACTAGAATGAAAAGAAAGGGTCGCAAAATTGAACTGGAAAAAGTATGCTTAAAAATGAAAGGTGATCTTGGGCAGCATTGCCCATGTCGCTGGTGCTCAGAGTTATTTTCAGGCTCTGAAGGGACCAGAAAATGTGCTTTGGGAACCAGAACTTGTGCATGTTTAGGATTATAATTTTAATACATGAGTATAATTTCAAGACCTTTTTACTCTAAGATATAGGATAAAAAAATACAGGTTTTCAAAACTTTGCAAAAAGATAAAGGAAAAGAATAACTGAAAAAGGTTAAAGAATCATTTTGGATCTATCAACATTGTTAATTATAATAACATGCTTAATTCTGATTAACCCTGCACTGTAGCTTCTCTCTGTAATAAGTTTCTGTGGGAGAGACATTGGTCCCTTACTCTTAGATATGTGATCTATGTAAATGTCTATAGAGAGCTAATACTCAGATGAACATGAAGTTTGAAAAGTGTTCTGTGATTTTTCAAAATGGCATTTTAATAACTATATGAACACTTAATTCCAAACCAACTTTATTTAGTAAAACTTGATTAAAAATTTTACAACTTTTTGAGATAGCAATATATATATATATATATATATATATATTTTGTGGTACGTGGGCCTCTCACTGCTGTGGCCTCTCCCGTTGCGGAGCACAAGCTCCGGACGCGTAGGCTCAGCGGCCATGGCTCACGGGCCCAGCCGCTCCGCGGCATGTGGCATCTTCCCGGACCGGGGCACGAACCCGTGTCCCCTGCGTTGGCAGGCGGACTCTCAACCACTGCGCCACCAGGGAAGTCCAACAATATATTTTAAAATATTCAGAATTTTGGTTTTATGAGATTTGGGGAACCCAAAAATACCTGTAATCTTGTTCCATAAAAGGAACTGAGAAGAAATTGTTTTTGTTTTGTTTAATCCTATCATAAGTAACGCAACTATTTTTATGAGGAAAGTATTCAATATTAAAAAGTGTGACTGAAGGAAAAGGAGTCATATCTTGAGAAGAGTCATATCCATTTATACTGAAACAGAATTTTATGAGGGAGGGGACTTCGGGGTCCATTTAGTCTATTGTATCCATAGTATGATTGAGACCTACAGAGGTTTAGTAGTTTGCCAAAGACCCATGTAGTACCTGGACTTAAAAGCAGCACTTTATCTCATTATGGGAATTGTTTCCTTAGGACAGTAATAAATCTTTCTTTGTTAAGGACTAGAATCCTTAAATTTAGGAGATGTTTTACCTCCTGTTGAGTTTACTAAAGGTAAAATTCATTTACATGCCGTCTGTCTATCTATGTTGGTTATGATATTCCATTACATGTTTCCCAAACTTTTTAAAGCTCTAGAAAAAGATAACAAGAACAATATAAAAACCTGACTCCCCCCAAAGAAAACTTTTGAAACAGTCTAGTTTTGCCTTTTTTTTTTTTTTTTTTAGCATTTCTAAAATCAATTCCCTTTCTTTCCACCTTCCTCTTAAGAAGTCTTTAACTTCCTTTTTAAGTATATCCTGTCTAGTCTACTTCTACTGTTTCTCCTTTAGGCTACTTCAAAATGTGTGGTAAAATAGTGTTATCTATCTGTGTTATTCAGAACAACTTGCCTCTGGAAACTCTTCAATTTGAGTCCTCAGTTGCTTTCTAGAGAGGGGTCCAGAATACGCCACCCCCAAATATGCATATTTATGCATAAATATGCATAAATCATCTTTGGCATAAAGAGTATTTTGAGGCAATTGAGAAAGTCACAGAAAAAGTTCTGTGCCATGTCCCTTTCTGCCTAAAAACAGGGCATACATTTCCCTTTGTAAAGGTGACATAAATTTCCATTTGAAGAGGTGTTCTCTCTCCTGTGCCAGGAAGACCTGGGAAACAGCACTGAGATGGGTCTTCACAATAAACCTTATTAAACAGCCACCTTCCACAACTTACCACTCTTAGCAGCCCCAACCCCCTTTTCTGTGTCTAGTCACTCCTCCACAATTTATCATTCTTTGTTAAAATGATGGATAAGGACCCCTCCCCTGAGGATACTCCTTTCAGTTTTCACTTTTCTGTGAAGCCCCCATGCATGTAAAATATTAACATCAATAAAGTTTGTATGCCTTTTCTCCTGTTACCTGTATTTTTTTCTGTTTAATTCACAGGGCCCCATGTTCAGAATCTGAAAGGATGGAGGAAAAGCTTTTTCTTCCCGTATGCTAGGTAATCACTAAATTTTCTCTCCTTCTGCTCCAATCAAGCCTGTCATATTGCTTTTTCTCGTCCAGTTTCCCACTCTTTAGTGCATTGTTTGTCCATGTTGTCTTTCCTAACATGTTTTTTCTCTCATTTGCATCATCCTTTTCAGTTAAAAATTTAAAGTCTCAAATGCCTTTCTGTTAGTTAGAAATGTCCTGGAAATGGTCCCACTATCACATCACCTTTATTATTATTTTTGGAGGGCATGTCTTAGGGTTAAAAGAGATGGGAATTTGTTTGTAAAATTTGAAGCTATCTTTTTGACAAGTAATTAAGTCTTTGGGTTCTATTTTAAAGGACAATGATTTTAAATATCTAAATTTTGTTTGAAGATACTGTCAAAGCATAAATCAGTTGATTACTGTCTGTGGAAATATCAAAGCTTTCTTGTATATAAATTAATGGGAATAGGGGTTAATCTCGGTTTCCATATCTTTATTTTTTCGCACAAGACACTGCGGGGTTTGGATTTATTACAATATTAATAATATAATAATTTCCATTTAACCAGTGATGCTATCTATGAAGAACAGTGTTAAGCATTTGACATACATTCTTCAATGCATTGAATCCTCATAACAATCCTATAAAGTAAGCACTTTATTATCCCTGTTTGACAGACAAGGAAACTTGAGCTTTGAGAGGGTAAGTGACTTGCCCATGGTTACCTGGCTATTCAGTGGGGCACTGGATAGTTTTTGGAAGTGGTCTAGAGCTGGTTCCTTTGAAGAAACAAGAGCATCATTAGTAATTGTATCTTATTATGCACTGTGAGCGTCCTTTCCTTTTATACTTTATTAATGACACAAGGTGTTTTCGCAGCAGTTTAAGGTCTGTAAGAGCACAGCCAAGGGCAGGGAAATGGTGCTTGGATGAGTCAGATTATCAGGGTTGTAGCTAAGACCCATAGCCACAGGGGCCATCGTGGCTGGAGGATTGTGGGAAGCGGCGTACTCATCATTCTAACCAATGCCTGGGTACATTTTTATGTGAATTTGTTCTTCAACATGGGCAGCTGGCTAGATGAATGTGCTAACATGCTCTTATTCTCATATTCTGATACTTGCTGATTCTGATTTCTGGTCCCACACCTCTCCATTTCTTTTATCATTCAAGTGGTCTGCTTTCTGATTCAGTTTCTCTAGGAAACAAATGAAAATATTTTCTGAATTGTGAAAGTCCAAGCTATCAAATAATGTATTGTAACGGTTACATTTCTGCTGTTTGGATAAATATTCTGCTGTGAAACCTCACCCAAACTTCTGGTTTAGGAAGAGTCACCTTTACAGTTTTCGTCAACTGAAAAAGAGCAGCATTAAGTGTAATTATAAATTTTGATAAAGTGAAGCACAAATATGCCACATTTCATGTTAACAACAGATGGGGGTCAGGACACATTACCCCCAAATATGGTTTTTGGCATGTTGAATATTTTAAGCTGAAGGAATTTGATAGACAGTATGTGCAAGAAGGACTTTCTGACCTTCCCCTGAAGCAGATATAAAACCCTCATGTGAGAGATGCCCTCGCTATACCCGGAGGAAAGGAGCATCCTTATCTCTGCAGACACAGGGACACAGAGAAGATTCTGAATGAACAGGCATTGCTAAGTTTCCCTGTTTACTCCACTTACTTCACGTCCTTTGTCCTCTCATATTTTCTCATGACTTTCTACTCTTCAGGAAACCTAATGTAAAAGTTCTCATGTTTAACCATTTCTCAGGGTCTTCCTTATGAAGGTTCCCACGACATGTGAAAAGTATATTAAATAAATTTGTATGCTTTTCTCTTGTTAATCTGTCTTTGGTTGCGGGAGTGCAGTCAAGAACTTAGAAGGGTAGAAGGGAAAGATGCTTTTCCTCCCCTATACAGCCTACATGAAAGTCTTACGAATTGTCTGAAATTGGCTTCTACCCTCTCTCAAGAGATAGGAGGACAACCACTGCCCATAGAAGGCTGACATGTCAAAATGCAAACCCACCTACACCTTACACTCCAGCTTACTCCAAAGAGGGTAGAAGTGTGGCAGCAACAGCTGGTGCCACTTTTCTAAGGAGAAACACAAACCAGACACTTTTGACAATCACCTTGGGAATTTAAAAAAATCTGCAGGCTAGGGTCCTACCCCAGAACAGCTAAATAAAAATATTCTGGGGTGGAGTCCAGGCATCAGACTTTTTAAAAAGCTCCCTGGGTGATTCCAATATGCGACCAGGGTTTGAGAAGGACTGGTCTATCACAGCACATGGTTGAAATATTACCACGTATAACATTGTACAAGGTTCTTTGGGAGATACAGAAATTAGAGTTAAGACATGGTCCTTGCCTTTTAATTTGGTTCAAAACATTCTTGCCACAAAAATGGTTACTAATAATGTAATGCAGTCACTCATTGTTAGTAAGTGATGTCATAGTTTCAGTGGAGAGAGCTTACCAGAGAGCGGGAAGCATGTAATGGTGACTAAAGAACCTCCATGGGCTTCCCTGGTAGCGCAGTGGTTGAGAGTCCGCCTGCCGATGCAGGGGATGCGGGTTCGTGCCCCGGTCTGGGAGGATCCCACGTGCCGCGGAGCGGCTGGGCCCGTGAGCCATGGCCGCTGAGCCTGCGCGTCCGGAGCCTGTGCTCCGCAACGGGAGAGGCCACAACAGTGAGAGGTCCGCGTACCGCAAAAAAAAAAAAAAAAAAAAAGCTCCAATTCCTATCTTCATCCTGCCAAGTGATAATAGTCGCTGCCTCCTGTGTGCCAGAGAGTTTATCTGCCTCACTTAATCTTCTTGACTGCTTATCAGTTAGATAGTAATCTTATTTTACCGCAGAAAGCTAAAGCTTGGTGATACTGTTACTTGTGGAAGTTCTGAGAAATAGGCTTTGAACATAGGTCTTTGGGAACCAGTGTCCATGCTCTCTAATCGTTAAGTTGTGCTGTTTGGTCTTGGTAGGTACATGGTCAGTAGCAGTTAGGGTGAGCTGCGTGCCATAAAATGTTTAACATTTTATACGTTTACATTTCTTATTTTTTAAACTGCATATTTTGAAAAATTCCAAACCACAGAAAAGTTGAAAGAATAGTACACTGAATGCTGTATACCCTTTATCTACATTAATCAACTGTTAACATTTTACTAATATACATCCTTTATTTTGCTATTTACGTACGTATATATGTATCGTGGTTGTCACTGAACCATTTGAAATGCAGACATCACTATAGTTCTCCCATGAATACCTCAGTAAGAATTGTTAAAGAATAAGGACAATCTCCTATATAACAACTATACTAGTCACATCTAAGAAAATTAACACTAATTCCATTTTGTCATTCCTCAATTACACCCAATAGGTCTATTTAGCTGTTTTGTTGACCCAAGATCCAATCAAGGTTTATGAATTTTGTTTGGTGGTAATATTTAGAGGCTTTTACTCTAGAAGGGGTCTCTTCTTTTCATGACATTGACTTTATTTTGAAGATGTAGGTAATTGCCTTGCCAGTGTTTCCCTTTCTGGCTTTTATTTGATTGTTTTCTCATGATTAGATTCAGGTTAAATATTCTTAGCAAGGATACTGGATAGCGGATATTTTATTTCTTATATACTTATTTCTTATATACTTATTTATTTCTTATATACTTATCTTATATATTTATTTCTTATATATTTCTAATATACTAGCGGATAGTATATTTCTTATTGGATCCATCAAGAGGTGCATATCAGGTTGTCCCACTATTGGTGATGTTAAGTTTGATCACCTGGTTAAGGTGACGATGTCATGCCTAAATTTCCCATTGTAAAGTTAACCTGTGGGGTGATATTTTAAAACCAATAGTTTTTTACCCATTGGTTTTAGCATCCATTGATGATTTTTACATTGTGGGTTGAAAATAGTGATTTTTGAATTCTGTCATTTTCTTGACATTTATTAGTTGGTGTGTTAGTTGCCTCAGGCTGCCACAACAAAACACCACAGACTGGGTGGCTTAAACAACAGAAATGTATTTTTGCATAGTTCTGGATGCTAGAAGCCCAAGACCAAATTGTTGTCAGGGTTTGTTTCTGGTGAATCCTCTCTTCCTGGCTTGTAGGCAGCTGCCTTCTCATGGTGTCCTCCCTGGACTCTTCTCTGTGGCTGGAGAGGGAGAGAACCCTTTGGTATCTTTTCCTCTTCTTATAAGGACCCTAGTCTTATAGGATTTAAGCTCTACCCTTATGACCTTATTTAACCTTAATTACCTCCCTCTAGGTCCCATCTCCAAATTCAGTCACATTGGGATTAGGGCTTCAACATATGGACTTTAGGTGGGACACAATTCAATTCATAACAGCTGGTGTTCTTCTGTAAAGTTGAGCTTTCCTCTTCTTTCCCCCACTTTCTTTCCTCTTCTTTCTTCTCCACCCCTGCCACCTTTTCTCCTTCTTCTGAGTTTTACTATGGACTCATGGATTTATTTTTCATTGAATGTATTATGACCTATTCTGTCACTATTCATGTTGATGGTCAAATTGTCCAAGATGTGGCAGTGGGAGCTCCTTCAAACCAGCTCCAGTATTCTTTCGATATGACTCTATCAGTGTTTAAGCACTTCCTTCCTTTCTTGAACAAGATGTTCTAGTCTACCTTGTGTTTTCCCTATCCCAACCGTTTCTGGAATCAGTCATTTCTCCAAGGAAACCTGGTTCCTTTTGGTGGGAGATGGTATTTAGAAACACTGTCTTTGAGCTTGTTATTGCTAGCTATGATTACCTTGAGAATCTGTTATTTTTAATAGATTTGTCCATGTTATAGCTATAAAAACTGTACCAATGAAGACTTTATTGAATTAGAGATTAACTCTTCAAGAGTACAATCAGGCATTTAGTAAGCATTTGAAAAGCTTTTGAGTGGCTTGGAATGTAACATGTACCTAGTAAATATTGATAAACGAATGAATAAATGGCCTTGATTATGGGGTTTGCTTGGTTTGCTAGGAGGAGAATTTGCCCAGGTTGTAGGGAGTGGGGGAGATTGGGGTCAGTCCTTATATGTGTATTTATATATGTATTTTATCTACATTTTCAGTCTGTAGCTCTCTCTCCTGTTATTGAGAAAAATCCAGATTCCCACCTCCAGACCTTCTATAAACTCTTATGGCTGTTTTCCCAGGAAGTGTTCCATGGAGCCTTTAACTTCTCATTTGTGGTTCTCAGTGCATCCCTTCAGACTTGCGGAATGAGATAACTTATGCTGAAAAGAATACTTGAAAAAGAAATATTTTTCCTGGTTTTACAAAACAGCTAGCTAAGGAATATAATTTTTTCACAGATGAAGAGAATCCAGTTAAAACGAAGCTAGCAATACAGATTTCAGAGCTCTTGAGATTCTCATATATTTAATATCTATTCTGAGGAACAAGGATTCAGTCACAACCACTCTTTGAGGATCTATTTACTGTCAAAGTGTAATTGGATTTTGATATAGCAGTTCATTTTGGTGGGGGTGGGGAAGGGAAGGTGATTACAAAATAACAAACAAAATGTAAGCAATGGTACCTTTGATTTTGTTTCCTCCTCCTGGATCTTTACAGATACTGGGAATAAACCCCTTATCCCCGACAGTGGTCTTAGAAAACAAGGCATACACTTCAACTACTTCTGCTGTGAATAATCCATTGAAGCCAAACAGTATTATACTAGATTCATCAGTGTTCACACAAAGGTCATATCCTTACATATCTCTTTGAATTTGTGGGACGCATATGGTGTACCACTTCTATAGAAGAAATATTTTCATTTTAGAATTCAACTTTTGTAACCTTTGGCAACATGTAGTATCAATGGCTCTTTGTTGTTAAAAAAAAAAGTAAAACTGTAAGCTATCCCCAAGGATGTGCAGGGCGTTGCTATAGCAACAAAATCTGCCTCCCAGCACCACAAGAGAAGCTATGAATAAAAGATGGTGCTCTAAGGACAACAGAATAGAAGAGGCTGTTTCGATCCTTCTAATACCTGAAATTTGCTGTTATTTTGTTAAATGCAAAATAAAACTCTTGGGAAAAGGCTCAGTTCACTAGAGGGATGAATTTCTATATTGTACTTCAGATGTCATGGGGAAAAATACACACTTTCTGAATAGAGTCAGCCCACGGTAGGAAGACCAGGGAGGGACCAAAATATTTGATTTATGGGGTTTTTTTGTTGTTTAGTTTTTTTAATTTGGATGAAAGAATTCAAAGACAAGCATGTTACTCAGACACACAAAATGGGACTATTTTAAATTTGACCCAACATAGTCTTCTGGTTCTATATTTAAATATAAGCACACTTTACATAAAATATATGGCAAAACAAAGTGCTGTAATTTCAGCTTGCATTGTCTATTCTGTATCCAATTATTTTCATGTGTACCCACTTTGGTCATTGAGTTCCAGCTCCTAGTGGCTTCACCATAGCTGCCTATCTACCTACCAACCTAGCTATGTTTTATGATACTGGGTATTTTAGGACCCAAATCTTAGGGTGATGGCTAAAGGTTTCAGATGACGCAGAAATGAATGAACTTTGAATCTCTCTCTCTCTCCACACACACACACACACACACACACACACTCACACTCACACACAATATACATATGTATATGTGTATATCTTTTCACATCTATCTTTATATCTTACTTAGTTTTTAAGAAACGTATTTTTTATTGTGTAAAGTTATTGGTGGGTGAACTGTTATTCTGAAAAGAGGTAAAGAACTCACCCCTCTGTAAGTGCTTATTTTCAATATGTTAAGAGCTAAATTAAACTGTTGCCAGAGATATGACTATCAGAGCAAAGGGATAGCTATGGACTAAATTCTGTCCCCCCAACCCCCAAATTCATATCTTGAAGCCCTAACCCTGAATGTGACTCTATTTGGAGACAAGACCTTTATGGAAGTGGTTAAGGTTAAATGAGGTCATAATGGTAGGACCTTGATCCAATAGGATTAGTGTCCTTGTAAGAAGAGAAGGAGAGACAAGAGCTTTCTATCTCTCTGTACACGCACTGAGGAAAGGCCGTGTGATCACACAGTGAGAAAGCAGCCCTCTAAGAGTCAGGAAGAGAGGCCTCACCAGGAACTAACTATGTTGGCACCCTGATATCAGACTTCCCACCTCTAGAACTGTGACAAAATAAGTGTAAGCTACTTAGTCTATGGCATTTTGTTATGGAAGCCCAAGCTGACAGATACAGGTTTTAAAACATTCGGTATGATTACTTAATTTTCTTTCAGAGTCAAAGTTTAAGGGGGAACAGGTATGCACATGATTCTCAAAGTTTTTCTAGGACTGGTTTTTTGATACTGTCACCTTGGCAACTTTACACAATTGGGGATATGAAAGTTTCTAATACAGTTATTAACTGTGTCTTTAAAAAACACTATTTTGGCTATGAAACCTAGAAAATAAGACTTTTTGTTTTAGTTGAAATAATTTTCCCACGGATTTTATGAATAGATACAATTGTAGAAGCTTAACAAAAGGGTAGCATTTTGTTTTTCAACTCTATCTTAATTTAGGTATGGATAGACTGCATTTGGGAAGGATGGATTAATAGACTCTATATCAGTACTAATGAGAGTAAATTCTGGATAACCATTGTCAAAATTTCAGAGATCTTTTTTCTTGTTCAGTGTTTTCTTCTCCTTGTTTCTCCCCATAATTCAAAAGCTCCAGGAATTTTTTTTTTTTTTTGATTAGCAAGGAGTCTATTCGATTGACCTGGTTATATGACTTGGTTGTTTCTCCTGGTATTAAAGCTAAGCAGTGTGCTAAAATGTTAATAATGGGTGGTGAGAACACAGATGATTTTTTTTTCTCCTTAACTTTCCCACTTATTTTCTAAAGTTTGTATATTAAGCACTCATTACTTTCATCATGGAAAATAATAAAGTTGAAAAATACTAGGTGTTAGAAGAGCTTGTAAAAATCCTGTCTTCTTTCAAGAAGAATTTTAGGTGGTTTACAATAAAAGACATTTATACAATAAAGCTAAACAAACTGGGAATTAGAAATCTAAAAGCACAAAAAGAAGAAGGAAGTAAATACTCTAGCCGTGAGATTTAGTATAGTTACGGTAACTGAACATTAAATTTAGCTCTGAGCTTCCTTACAGCCAAGAGAAAAATAGTGGATTAGAAAATTCTCATTATCTGATCAAAAGAAAGTGTACCAGCTAAGTATACTTAGTAAAAGAACATTTTTTTCCTTGTTAAACTCCTAAAAGGAACTTTTCATAGTATGTTCTATTTGTATAAAACATAAAAAGAATATTTTTATATGCTTGTAAATATAGAGAAAATGTCTGGAAGCTACGCAGGAAACTATTGATGGTAATATAAAGTTGTCAGACACTTTTGCTGCCTAGCACACTTTCCCCTTATTTTGATAACAGTGTCCCTCTTCCTTAAGGGAACTGCTCCTCTTCTATTTCAGTCATGAGTTTCTGGGTGCTACCAACCGCAGTACTCTCTTGACCCAAACCAAGCTAATCAGAGCATGTCCCTGGGATTTTTCTAAGGGAGAAAAAAAAATCCCTTTTCCTGTTGGATGACTGTGATGCAAGGCTATGTTCCTCCAGTCACCCGAAGCTCTGTCCTCCACCACTCGAGAAAACTAAGAGAATAACTCTAACATCCATGCAGAAGCAGAGACTAGAAGTTCACACACCAGGTTCATTCCCTGGGGCCCTTGGTACCACCCTGGTTTCAGCAGTGGTTGTTTTGATTCCTTGCCCTACCCTAGTGGCCTTCAGTTCCTCTCCTGCATTTAACTTCCTTCAAACTACAGGTCTGTTGCTTGCAATGGAAAGAATCTTGACTACTTGAGCTGGAATTGTGTGGGCAGAAAAAGAAGGATATGGGAGCCTTTATATTGCTTGAAAAAAGATTTTTTTAAACAATAAGCGCATATTATATTTATAATAAAAATACAAATAGAAATAAAAACAAGAAAAATGTTATCATGAAAAAATTCATATAAGGGACATTATACAATACAGAGGACAATATCTCCAGAAAAGCAAATGCACTGGGCCTTTATTCATGTGTATTTCTTACGTTGAGCTTTGCTGCAGGCTGAGAATAACACTGAAGTGGTACTCGGTGAAGGAACTAAGCTAATGTGGTGCTCTCCATTAATACTAGAATAGCCTGTAAAAAAGCATTCTACATTCCTAAGCTGAGGAGTGGACAGAGAACAAATCTCAGGCTGTCAGCCTATCAACCTAAGGGCCTTTGACTATTCCAGGTGAACTTCTGTGATGAGAAGTTAAGTGTGCATATACTGTCGAAGACACAGTGATATGCTTTGGATTGTAGAGGAGCAGATGGTGGGGGTGACATTATTTTATGAAAGATGAAGATAATGCTCAATTGTGTTTTTACCTAAATAAAAGGTCACCTCACTTGCAAATGGAGGTGGGTCACAGAGGTCCCTGAAGGTGAGGCCAAATTTTCTTCAAGAGGCAACTTCAGATCTGCTCGAATCCTTGTAAGTACTTTACTGAGCTCTTAGGGTAGCTTAAGATGGATGCAGCACGTCACAGGGGAGAGAGACTTGAACTAGTTTACACTTGCCCAGTATGACTCACTGACACGTACAACCTTAGCAACATCCTAGTTCTGGGTTCCCCTCGAGCAGCTGTAGATACAGAGATCCACCTGCTTTTTGGACTAATCTGTCTGGAAGTACTTCAAAGTCAATATGTCTGTAATTGAACTCAGTGTATATTCCTGATAACGTGTCTGTATTTCTTTATTACCTCTCTAGTTTTAGGGTACCTCTATCTAGTCACCCAAGCTGGTAATCTGGGAGCCATTCTAGATTTTTCCCTGTCTGTCACTGCCAATATACAATTGCCCCTCTCTTAGATATTTATAGATTTTGTCTTCTCCTCTGCATCTCCACAACCTCTGTTTTTGGTTCTGTGCTAATTATTTCTCATAGGATTGATTGATTAATTAATTCGACCAGTATTTATTGAGCATATGTCACGTGTCAAGCACGTGCTAGGCTCTGAGGATTCAGTGGTGAGCAAACCCAACAGTTCCTGCTCTCATGAAGCTTATAGTATAGGGAGTTACTGCAATATATCTCAACTGGTGTCCCTGCCTTTAGAATACATGCTCAGTCCATGAGCTTGAGCTCTTTTCTAAAATTCAAATGCAAAAATGCAAATCCGATTTAAATTAATTGCTTTTGGGATAAAATACACACTCCTCAGCTTGGCACACAAGTCACTCATGACCTGGCTCCTGCCTCTGTCTTCAGGATCATTTTTTCACTATCATAGCACAAAGAGTGACTAAAGAGTGACCCATCTTCCAAAGCCACTGCTGAAAATTAGTCTCCTTATTTTATACCAGACCTCGTAGAAGGGTAAAATCATGAGGCAATCTGTATTTATTAAAAAGATATGGAAAGAAAATATATTTCTTTCTCTCTCCATTTTAAAATTTTGTATTCAGTTCCTTGGCTTAGAAAATAATGGATTCAGGTACTTGATTTGGAAGTTCCTTTGTCCTTTGTTAAGCACGCTCTTAAAAATGAAAGAGGATTTGCAGATAAATTATTAGAACAAATAAGAGATTTCATCAATGTTATTGGATGCATGTTCAATATACAAAAAAATTAGAAAATATAAGAAGCGATGTCATTTGTAAGAGCAACAAAAACTTCAAGGTACTGAGAACATATTTGGCAAAAGATGTGTAAGACCTTAATCGTGAAACTTTACTAAAGCTATAAAATAGAATTAAATAAATGGCGATATGAACAAGATTATGAATGAGAAGACTCAATATTGATGTCATTTCTCTCCAAATTAATCCATAAAGTCAATTTATTCTCATAAAAATTCCAAGTTTTTTTAAATCTTGAAATTTGACAAGTTGAAACCAAAATTCATATGGAATTATAAAGTGCCAAGAAGAGCTAAAATAATTCAAAGAATAAATTGGGGGAGGTATACTCTGTTGGATAATAAGATTTAATGGGAAGTAATAGCAATTGAAGCAGTGTGATATTGGCACAGGACAGGCAGTTAGACCACATACATCAATACATGTGTGATATTGTGTGTAACAGAGATGGTAGGATAAATCAATAAGGAAAGTACAGATTTTTTTTATAAATGATACTGAGACAATTGGCTATCTGTATGGGAAAAGAATTGGATTTTTATTTCACATCACATGCAGAATTAAATTCCTAAAGAGAATTAAAGATCTAGAGAGAAAATAAAACTTTAAAACATGAGAATATCTTTAATCTATAGGCTAAGAAAGAATTTCTTACATTAAAAGCACATCAGGTAGGAAAATGAATATATTAACCATATTAAAATTTGTATGCAAAAGGCATTATAAAGTTAAAAGTTAGCCATTTTGAGTAAATATCTGCAATACATTATCTGACACTGAACTCACTGTTACTGAAAAATGTGCCTGAATTTATTTCCTGTCTGGATGAAGAACATCACTATGTACCTAGTATCCCAAGCTTATAACTAGTATATGGAATAAATTAAGGGACAAGTCAATATGAAAAATAAAAACAACTTCACAAAAAAGGGCAAATGATACAAAAAGCCAAATCATAGAAGAAACCCTAATAGTTAATATACGAAAGACATTTCAGCTTCACCAATGATAAAGTAAATGCAATTAAAACAATAAGGTACTGTTCATGCACATCAGACTGGCAAATTTTTACAAAAATTTTACAAAATGCTGGTAGTACTAAGAATTGGCAAGAATGTGGTGAAAGAGGGCCTGTCATATGATGGAAGTAATTTGGTAAGACCTGATAAAGTGGAAGATGTACAGCCTTTAGCGGTTCCCTGGTGGAGCAGTGGTTAAGAATCTGCCTGCCAATGCAGGGGACATGGGTTCGAGCCCTGGTCCGGGAAGATCCCACATGTCGTGCAGCAACTAAGCCCGTGCGCCACAACTACTGAGCCTACGCTCTAGAGCCTGCAAGCCACAACTGTGAGCCCACGTGCCACAACTACTGAAGCCCACCCGCCTAGAGCCCGTGCTCTGCAACATGAGAAGCCACTGCAATGAGAAGCCCGCGCCCCTCACAAAGAGTAGCCCCCACTTGCCGCAACTAGAGAAAGCCCCACAGAGAAATGAAGAACCAAAGCAGCCAAAAATAAATAAATTTATTTTAAAAAAAACCTCTCATAACATTGTTGCATTGTTGTAATGGCAAAAATTTGTAACATCTGAAACTTCCTTGAGGAAATATGTAAAAAGAAATTTATACATTCCTTTCTCAAGGAAGTTTGGACTGGGTAAATGCATGTCTTAGTCTGTTTGGCTGCTGTAACAAAACACCACAGACTGTGTAAGGGTATATTGTATAAGACTACTATAAGAGTAGCTTATAGACAACAGAAATTTATTTCTCACTGCTCTGGAAGCTGGAATCCCAAGATCAGGGCGTCAGCATGGTCACCTTTTGGTGTGGGCCTTCTTCCTGGTTCATAGCTGGCACCTTCTCCCTTTGACCTCATGTTGTGAAAGGGGCTAGGGATCTCTCTGGAACCTTTTTTATAGGACACTAATAATTCCATTCATGAGAGCTCCACCCTTGTGGCCTAAGCACCTCCTACAGGCCCCACCTTCCAATACCATCACGCTGGACGTTAGGGTTTCAAAATATAAAATTTGGAGGGATACAAACATTGAGACCATAACAATGCATTATTGTATATTCACATATTTAATGTAATTACTGATATTTGGGTTATATATACGCTGTTTATTTATTTTGTATTTGTTTCATGTTCTTCCTTTTTTTCTCCTTTTTTGACTTTCATGAATAAAATATTTTAAATTATTTTATTTCCCCCCTTATTATCATTAGTTTCTCCCTCTTAATGCTATTCTTTTAGTGGTTATTCTTGAGATTACAACAGATATCCTTGACTAAATAGATCTATTAAAAATTAGTACTCTTACTCTCCCCAGTCAATACAAGGTCTGTAGAATACTTTATCCTATTTAACCCCATTGCCTTTTATGCTATTGTTATCATTTATTTTATCTCTACATATAATTTTAAACCTACATTATAATTTTATAAAGTCAATAATCATTTGAATTTAACCACATATTTACCTTCTCTTGCTCTTCATTCTGTCCTATATTTCTGTGCTTACATCTGGAATCTTTGTACTTTTGCCTGAAGAACTCATTTGAATATTTTATTTTTAGTGTGGGTTTTTTGGCAATAGGTTTTCAGTTTTTATTTGCCTGAAAATATCTTTGTTATAATTTCTAATTTGAAAGATACTTTTGTTTGGTGTGTAATGCCAAATTGGAAGTTATTTTCTTTCTGCACTTTAATGGTATCATTCCATTTTCTTTGGTTTCTTTTTTTTTTTTCTCTTGACTAGTCTTATTATTTTTTCTTTAAAGGAAATGTGTCTGTCTTCTCTGGCTACTTTTTTTTTTTTTTTTTTTCGGTACGCGGGCCTCTCACTGCTGTGGCCTCTCCCGTTGCGGAGCACAGGCTCCGGACGCGCAGGCTCAGCGGCCATGGCTCACGGGCCCAGCCGCTCCGTGGCATGTGGGATCTTCCCGGACCGGGGCACGAACCCATGTCCCCTGCATCGGCAGGCGGACTCCCAACCACTGCGCCACCAGGGAAGCCCTTCTCTGGCTACTTTTAAGATGTTCTCTTTGACTTTAGCTTTAAACAGCTTTGCCTGATGCATGTAAGTGTGATTTTCTTGATATTTATCCTGCTTGTATTTAGAGAGTTTCTCTAATCTATGACTTGAGATCTTTTGTCAGTTTTTGAAAATTCTCATCCGGTTTCTGAATCATTGTTTCTTACCTCTTCTCTGAAACTTCAGTTATAGAGATGTTTGCAATTTTACCACATCCTACATATCTGTTGTGCTCTTTTTGTACTTTTCTTTTTTCCCCTCCGTGTTCTAGTCTTGATGTTTTCTATTAACCTATCTTTCAGTTTCCTAATTTCTTCTTCTTCTGTACCTAATATGCCTTTAACTCTGTTTACTGAGTTCTTATTTTCAGCTATTGTATTTTACAGATTCCATTACCATGATGAAAGTCTCCATCTTGTCATATATATTGCTGAAATTTTTAATTCAAATTATTTTAAAATCTATGTCTGATAGCTCCAGTATCTGGATTGCCTTTTGGTCTATTTATTTTCTGTATTTTTTTTTTTTCCCACTTTGCTTTTGGTCATTTTTTTCTATATCCTGGCATGCTAAATAGTTTAAAAAAATGAATGTAGACACTGTATAATAAAAACTGTAAAGGCTCTGGATAATGTTATCCTATTCCAGATAGGAGTTAGTTTTTTTAATGGTAGAGTAGTCATCTTGATCCAATCAGGGAGGAGGCTGATTCAAGGCTGAATTTAAGCCTCTGTGGTGGCTGGTCTATGTCTGTTTTGCTTTACTGCAAAGACGTAGACTTTGGGGAGTCTGAACTGAAAGCCTGAGTTATTTGTCAGATCATCTCTTCCTTCATGGGCCTTGGATTTCAATTTTTATCTCTCTGGTACCAAAAGACAGCCAACAGCTTAGCTCATTTGTGATTCAGGAATTAACAAATCACTCAAGGGGAAAGTGGTGGAGAATTTTCAGCTCACTTCTCTGTGATTCCCTTTTCTCCTGGATCCTGGTTCTTCTAATTCCTGGCTGTCCTAAATGTCAATTTTTATCTTTCTATCCCTGTAAGATTGACAAAAATCTCTGAGCCACTGTTTTCTTCTTGACTGCTTAACCCTGAGCCTTTTGGGAATTGGTAAATGCCTTGAAAGAAAAGGTGATAGGAGGAGTCGTGGTCAGTCCAATGCATCTCCCTTCTCTCAAGGATTAGCCCTTAAGTTCTCGAAGTCTTGATTGCTGTCCAGTGCCTTAGAAAATGACATTTTTTGGGGTAGCTTATTGAGATTTTCTAGTTATTCCTAGCATGAGGGTTGGTCTTATCAAGCTACTCTACCAGAAATTCCTAATCTCTTTTATCAGTTGTTCTTTTCTGTTGCTGATGACTTATATCTGTTTTAAAATGACACTTTGATTCATTATAGTAGCTGAACTCTAATTGATTCATTACTGATAATGTCTACATTAGCAGAGTAAAACTTATCAAAATGAGTAATACTGTTAGAATTTAGTATGGTCAAAGAACTATGCCTGATTCCTGTGGTTAAAGTTTTAAATCACACTAGAATTATTTGTATTACTCCATTTCTCTGAAGAAAGGATGAAACTATTTTGGAAAAAATATTTATAGAATTCATAATGTCATTGAAACTCAGCAATGAGGAAGATTAATTTGTAAAATGTTTCTCCATTAACTTCATTAACATTTTTTGCTCTGGGAATTATTAAAAATTCCCTAATTTTTATTGCTCCACTGGCTAAGAGCAGTTTCTTTATGGCCTGAATTTACTGACTCAAGAAAACCTTATCTAGGAGTCAGATCAGACTTTACCTATACTAAGTACTCTCTATTCAATAAGTCTATAATCTCACCAGTGTGAATTTTATAAAAATTGAGAGGCAATGTGACTTAGTGGAAAAGAACATAGACGAGGAGTTCAGATACCCAGTTTCTAGTCTTGCTCTGCTAGTGATTATTTGATTTGGATCATACAGACTTTTCTGGACCTCTGTTTCCTAATCTGTAAAATAAAGCAGTTAAAGTAGTCAGTGGCTGTGGCAGATTTTATTTTCCAAAGATGGCTTCACAAATCACTCTATCCGATCTCATGTGTTCTTACAGCATAACTGAAATTCTGCTTGTTGAGATGTGGGGTCTATGTTGTCCTCTCCCCACCCCCTACTTTAATCTGGGCAGGAACTTTTAACTATTCCAAACAATAGGGTATGGTAGAACTGATGCTGTGTTACTTCTGAGGCTAGATCATATAAAAGATACAGCTTCCGTTTGCCTCTTTCTCTTTTGGGATACTTGCTCTTGGAACTCAACAACCCAGCTGCGAGGAAGCCCAAATCAGCCCTTGTAGAGAGACCAGATGGAGAGAGATCCACATGCAGAGAAACTGTTTTTCCTGTTTCAGCTTCACCCTGTAGCCTGCCTTCAGAGTTAATGGGTATATCCAATTCTTGGGTCTTCTGTAGAATGGACTGACTTCTTGTTGGCTTTCCTTACCCTAGGCACTTAGTTGCTTTCCCTGGTCCTTTGAGTTAATGGTCATCCATCCTTCTGTTTTTCAGATTCCAAAATTTTGTTTTTATCTCTCATTTGCTATTGTCTTCTCTCCTGTGTTCTTTATCCTTGGGGCTTCATGTCTTTTTATTCCTCTTATTTTGTTTAATAGTGTTGAGAATGAAGCAGAGATAAATGCGTATATTCCACCCTCCATGTTTAATTGGAAGTGTCCTCTTTCCCTTTCTAAATTTTATATTACAAGTCCATTTTCTTCTTTGACCTTCTGCATAATCTTTGAGAGTTTGGACTATAATGACCACTAAAACTTTCTGCAGGGTCAGGTATTTGCTATGATGCTATGATACACTGTTGGGTGCTTTGTTTTAGTAGCCCATGGAGAAACAAATGGGAATTAAAAGATAATCTCCCACACATATATTATCAGTTGACTTACTTTTACTTTAAAATAATTAATAGACTTTGTGGGGTTTTTTTTGTGGGGTTTTTTTTGTGGGGGTTTTTGTTTGTTTGTTTGGTTGTTTTTTTTTTTTTGGTCACTCCACACAGCATGCAGGATCCTAGTTCCCTGACCAGGGATCGAACCCATGCCCCCTGCAGTGGAAGTGTGGAGTCTTAACCACTGGACTGCCAGGGAAGTCCCATAGACTTTGTTTTTTTAAGTAGTTTTAGGTTTACAGAAAACCCGAATGGAAAGATCAGATAGATTTTTTTTTTTTTTATAAAGGTACAAAGGTAATGCAGTAGAGGAAGGATATCCTTTTCAACCAACAGCACTGGAACAGTTGGATACTTGTATACAAACAAACAAAACCCCAAAAACCCTTCTATCTATACTTGTACCATAAACAAATATGAATTCAAAATGGATCATAGACCTAAATATAAAACCTAATCTGTAAAATGTATAGAAGAAAACGGGTATGACCTTGGGTTAAACAAAGATTTCTTAGATACAACACCAAAAATAAAAATTGGTAAGTTGGTCTTCATCAAAATTAAGAACTTCTGCTCTTCAAGAGACACAGCATGAAAAGACAAGCCACAGACTGGGAGAAAATATTTGCAAACCACATGTCTGATGACGGACTTGTATTCAGAATATACTAAGAGCTCTCAAAACTCAACAATAAAAAAACAAATAACTCAGTTTTTAAAAGTGGGTAAAGTATTTAAACACACTTCATCGAAGAAGATATATTATGACAAAGAAGCATATGAAAAAATCCTTACCATCTTTAGTTTTTAGGGAAATGCAAATAAAAACTACAATGAATACTCCCACATATTTATTGGAATGCAATACATTAAAAGGGTTGACCACACTAAGTGTTGGTGAGGATATGGAGCAAGTGGAACACTCATACGTTGCTGGTGGGAATGTAAAATTATATAAACATTTTGGGAAAGCAGTCAAACATACGCTTACCCTATGTCACAGTCTTTCCACTCTGATGTATTTACTTAAAGTGAAAGCATATGTCCATATAAAAAAGTGTACACAAATGTTCATAGCAGCTTTGTTTGCAATAATCATAAGCACTGGCAAACAGTCCAGACGTCTGCTGACAGGTGAATGGATGAACTGTTGCACAGGCAAACAACGGAATACTACTTAGCAGTAAACAGAAGTTAACTATTGTTACATGAGCAACATGTGGCAACCATTTTTAGTTTTCTTGAGGAACCTCCATACTGTTTTCCATCCACATTTCCAACAACAGTGTAGGAGGGTTCCCTTTTCTCCACACCCTCTCCAGTATTTGTTATTTGTAGATTTTTTAATAATGGTCATTCCGACCAGTATGAGGTGATACCTCATTGTAGTTTTGATTTGCATTTCTCTCATAATTAGTGATGTTGAGCATCTTTTCATGTGCCTGTTGGCCACCTGTATGTCTTCTTTGGAGAAATGTCTATTTAGGTCTTCTGCCCATTTTTCAATGGGTTGTTTGTTTTTTTTGTTGTTGAGCTGTATGAGCTGTATGTATATTTTGGAAGTAAAGCCCTTGTCAGTTGTATCATTTGCAAATATTCTCTCCCATTCTGTAAGTTGTCTTTTCATTTGGTTTATGATTTACTTTGCTGTACAAAAGCTTGTAAGTTTAATTAGGTCCCATTTGTTTATTTTTGCTCTTATTTCTATTGCCTTGGGAGACTGACCTAAGAAAACATTGGTGAGATTTATGTCAGAGAATGTTTTGCCTATGTTCTCTTCTAGGAGTTTTATGGTGTAATGTCTTATATTTAAGTCTTTAAGCCATTTTGAGTTTAGTTTTTGTGCATGGCGTGAAAGTGTGTTCTAACTTCATTGATTTACATGCAGCTGTCCAACTTTCCCAGCGTCACTTGCTGAAGAGACTGTCTTTCTTCCACTGTATATCCTTACTTCCTTTGTTGAAGATTAATTGACTGTAGGTGTGTGGGTTTATTTCTGGGCTATTACATGAGCAACACGAATAAAACTGAAAATCATTAGGCTGAATTAAAGAAGCCAGACTAAAAAAAGTACGTACTGTATGATTTCATTCATATAAAATTCTAGAATATGTAAGCTAATCTGTAATGCTAATGGTTGCCTGAGAATAAGGTGTGGCAGGAGTAGGAAGGAGAGATTATAATGGGGCAGGAGGAAACAAGAGCGATCCCCTAAAAGGGATGATGGCTATGTTTGTTACCTTGATTGTGGGTGATGGTTTTACTTGTGCATACATATGTTAAGGCTTACCAAATTGTACACTTTAACCATATGCAGTTGTTTTAATGTTAATTATACCTCAGTAAAACTGTCAAAAAAGGGCAACCATTTATGTCTTGTATATCTTTGAGTATTTTGCATTTATTAAAATTTTTATTTATTTTATTTGTAAAGGTTATACTCCATTTATAGTTATAAAATATTGGCTGTATTCATGTGTTTACTATATATCCTTGTAGTTTATTTTTATTTTTTTTTAATATACTTTATTTTTTCAAGCAGTTTTAGGTTCACAGGAAAATTGAGTAGAAAGTACAGAGATTTTCCCATATACTCACTGACAGACCCCACACACATACACAGTCTCCCTTACCAGAGTGGTAATTTTTTTTTTAAGATTTATTTAAATATTTATTTTATCTGTTTTTGGCTGCGTTGGGTCTTAGTTGCAGCACACAGGAGCTTCACTGAGGCACGCAGGATCTATCATTGTGGCGCGCAGACTTCTCTCTAGTTGTGGCGCCCAGGCTCCAGGGTGTGTGGGCTCTGTAGTTGTGGCGCGGGCTTTCTAGTTGAGGTGAGCGAACTCAGTAGTTGTGGCGTGCGGGCTTAGTTTCTCTGTGGCATGTGGGATCCTAGTTCCCTGACCAGGGATTGAACCTGCATCCCCTGCATTGTAAGGCAGATTCTTCACCACTGGTCCCTGTAGCTTATTTTATACATAATGGTTTATACCTCTTAATCCTCTACCCCTATATTGCCCCTCCCCCTTCCCTCTCCCCACTGGTAACCACTAGTTTGTTCTCAATATCTGTGAGTCTTTCTTTTTTGTTATATTCACTAGTTTGTTATATTTTTAGATTCCACATATAAATGCTATCACAGTATTTGTCTTTCTCTGTCTGCCTTATTTCACTTAGCATAATACTCTCCAAGTCCATCCATGTTGTTGCAAATGGCAAAATTTCATTCTTCTTATGGCTGAGTAGTATTCCATTTTATATATACACCACATCTTCTTTATCCATTCATTTGTTGATGGACACTTAGGTTGCTCCCATATCTTGGCAATTGTAAATAATGCTGCTATGAACATTGGGATGCATGTATCTTTTCAAATTAGTGTTTTTGGGGGTTCTTTTGAATATATACCCAGGAGTGGAATTGCTGGGTCATGTGGTAGTTCTGTTTTCAGTTTTTTGAGAAACATCCATACTGTTTTCCACAGTGGCTGCACCAGTTTACATTCCCACCAGGAGTGTATGAGGGCTCCCTTTTAGTGGTTTTGAGGGGGAAAAAACCCCAAATTAAATGAGAAATGCTGTCTCTGACGAGTTAAAAGTTGTCATTAGAAAACACTCCACTAACTTGGAGTGTTTCTTGCCTCTTCTCATTTGGAAATATAAGGTGATGACTAAAAACTACTCAGTATGCTTGCCAAATTGAAGTTGATTAACCTCTGACCTTTACACATCACTTAATGAGGCAGCATGCACGCTGGTATGTCAAAATGCTGAGTTTGAGATAATTCCTTTTCTGGAGCTCTTTGTTTTGCTCCCAGCCCACCTAATTTGACTCTTGTCGCGCTGCATGTGAGGCTGGGGGCTTTATGTGCATCCCAGTCAGTCACAGTTGTTGGCAGAAGCAGCGTGGTGGGGAATGATAGTATCGTGGGTTCTCATGTATAAAAAGATGCATGTGATCAACAGAAAATAAAATTTCCTTTTGTCTCTGGTGAGTCCAATTTAGCAATTATTACGGTATTTGAGGAAAATGTCAATGTAGTCATTTTGTTTAGATTATTTTGTGTCTTGATGAGCTAAGAAAAGAGACCGAATGCCGAGATGGGCGGTGTGTGATAGCGAGCCGACTGAATTTTCTGTGCTGTACACAAAGACTGAAAGCAAATTGCCCACAGATTGAAATAATTTCCATGGGGTCACAAATGTCAACAGCATCTTTCAGAATTGGTTTTCTTTTTAAAACTGGGAGTTGCTTTCATGATGTTGTCCAGCTATGAGAACGAGCCTCGCATAAAACACATTTAGAGCCTTTGGAGGACAACTCGAAGCTCATGGTGATATGTCATCCTTTTATATTATTTATTTCCATCACCATTATCATCGTGATCATCACTGTCATCATTAAATATTTATTGATTGTCATGTGCAGAGATTTTTAAAAAACCCCACAGAAACTATACATTTAAAACAACGTGAAAATTAAGGACTCCCTTTATATAGTTTTATATAATCATGCGACGGGTCTATATATGATAAAATATTGTAGTTCTCACATAAGCAATGGCAACAGTGGCTCATGACTGTTAGTGTGAGGTTAAAGAAAATCCTTCTAGAATCTTCCTATCTTTATTATTTAAAGTTGCCTAAGGGACTAGAAAGGATCTTCAAATGGAAGCCATAATTTGGGCCTTAGTTTCATAGGAACTACTTGCTGTGTAGGAGAGGCCATGACGTAAGGTGGCCTTTTCTTATTCATTCATATGATCGAGATAAAAAGTATAAACTTAGAGGGAAAAGACCACTCTGTAATCTGTCTCACATCTTTTAGCCTGGATGCATTCACTTCTGGCATGCATTCATTCAATAATACTTATCGAGCAGCTACTATCTAGGAATAGATATAGATAATAAGAAGTTGCTTTGGAGAACATGACAGCACAGAGGTGGGATCTAGGTATTATAAGAGGCATAGAGGAGGCTCCTTAGCTTCATCTTGTGGGTGCTGGTGGTGCTCAGAAAAGGCTTTCTTGAGGAAGTGATACCTCAACTAAGATCTAAAAGGTGAGTAAGACTTAACAAGGCAGAGGGAGTAAGGAGGTAGAGAAAGGTCGCGGCAGAGGCCAGCACACATGAACTCTCAGAGGAGAGAGAGGGTGAGCCGGGCACTTTTTCAGAACTGCATGGGGTACAGAATTAGTGGAGGAGTGGTGAGTCATGCGGCTCGGGAGGCAAGCAGGTGCCAGAGCAAGGCCTAGTACACAAGGTCACTGGACTAGCATATAGAGTAGTATAAGCAGGGAATTCACTTGTTGAGAATTTTAGTTTAGAAAGGACTTAATGTGTTTGATGAGAAGAAAAATAATTAGATTTGAAAGCAGATGATTACAAAATGCTACAGTGAAAACTTGTTAAATATATGAATGTTAGTAAATGTACTATAATTTAGCCCCTTCTAGATGTACGTTCCAGATAGTTTTTATTCTGTCACATTGTAATATGCCTTCTGAAGTAAACTCATAGTCACATATGAATATACTATTTAGAATTTAAAACCACAGGTAGTAGTCTACTTCCCCTGGCGGTGAGGGAGACAGAAGCCTCTCCCATTTCACTGAACTGGGGAAGAGCCTCCATGCATCAAACACATTCGTAGCGTCCTCACAAACCCAGGCTCCAGGAAAGCCAACTGAAAGGGAAATAGAAACAAGGGCAGAATCCTGTAATATCTACTCATCTTGTGAGTTGGGTTTGTATTAATTTGGAAATTAATTAGGAAAACTCAGTGCATTTGGGAAATGGAAATTAGGGCTAGAAGTATCTGTATTTTGAGGTCAAGTTTTCCACATAACTCTGGAAAGCAAAGCTATAGCCAATGCCTGAAGTAGTTACTTCATGGATTCAGCAAACATTTGTGAGTACAAACCATGTGCCAAGCAAGGTGCCAGAAGGTTGAGTGAACCAGGCAGATACAGGCTCTGTCCTCGTGGAGCAAACGGTCAGTCTGACCAACTAGAAAGTGGGATGCGGGGGTGGTAGAATGTTCTCACAGTCAGTGCGAAACTTCCCAATGCCTGGGGCAGTAGTGTGCTTGAGTAGAGGAAGGTGGTTTGGATACCTCACTCTAGTTCTGAAGAATCCCTGGAAATTCTCCAATCTATTTTTATGTTCAATGAGCTTCTAACTCTTACTTGACCATCAGCACTTTATTCTTTTGTGATCTGGCTTCTTGTATCAATTGTAGTTTTTGAATATATATATTTTCCCCCTGCAAGCTAGGCGTTTTGCTGCACAACCTTTCCATTGCGGTGGTAGGAGGGTTGACTCAGAAGTATTAGACCCCCGTAGGATTAAGGGAGAGGCTGGGAGGTGGAGTTTAAATGAACTCTTTTTAGAGAGGCTGTGAAGCTTGGACATCCTGGGTACTTGGTGATTCCTGGCAGTGGTCAAGCCTCAGACTCTGTTAAACAGCACAGTTTTTGTTCCCTGAATAAAAGTACTTTTCAATTACTATTATTATTATTTTTGCTTTGCAAAATTGTTGTAGATTAAACCAAATGACAGGCTCTGTGGTTCTTAATATTTTCCTTAAATCACATCTTATTGGCCATGCCAAGTCGCAGGATCGTTTTGCAGAGTAGGCTTTTTAATTAATTAGATAGGTATTAAGCGGGGCCTATACCTTAGGTTTACCACACTAAGGCCTGTGTGGACCTGTATCTTAAAAGCACTTTATGCGTCTTTGATGGGAATAGAATCATCACAGGTGGTGAAATGTCATAGAGGTGACTTGTTTTAATTTCTTTGATTTTATCCGGTAATGAGATTTGTTTGAGGGTAGATCTAGATATGGGAAGGCAAAAATGTAGCTCTGCAGTGTCATGAACGTGTTATGTTTCCTTTCTTATTACTGGAAAAATAAAATCTTCTCTCTTCTAGCACACTGCCAAGAAATTTGCCCCCTTAGCTTCTGGGGCTCTCTGATGGAAAGTCATAAGCAGCAAAATGATACGTGTGTTAAGTTATTTGATACACTGTAAGGAAAAAAAGTATTTCGCTAAAGTTGGCTTCTGTAAGCTGCATGTCTGAACAGCTAATCTTTTTCATAGAGAGGAAACTGTATTTTGTATGATTATGGACCCTAACAATTCAAATCCATTTGCTCCCTCTTGTTTCTGCATGATTCGTGGACATGGATGCTTTTCTTTAAGGCTATGCTGCAGGTGTGCACAGCGGTGATGGCCTTAAATGCTTCTAAGACTTCATTAGCGGGACATTACAGACACACAGGAAATCCTCTTGAGGTAGGGTTCACTATTTTGCCATGCCTGATATGCTTCAGGCATGGTTTCTCCACTTTAGAGAGAAACTGGCATAGAAGGTGGCTGTGTGTATCAGCAGAAACCTCTGAACATTTACATAGAGATGTAGGCACAGTGTGACACATGGACCCTGTTTGATTGAAAATATTGTCACTTTTGTTTCCTATTTTACAAAACCCCCAAAAAGTGATTTAGTGGACAGAGCCTAGGGGGTCCACAAGGCATAAGGATAAATGACCTCTATCTGACAGTATCATAATTACAGAGTGTTTAATAATCCTTCATGACTCTATATGCCAAAGCTCTTGTATACTCTTAGAAATTATGATCTCAGAAACCCCAGCACAATCAGTTGTTTCTTTATGGCATCACTGGGCAGTAAGCTGTGGAAAACAGTTCTGCAGCTCAGGCTTTGGGTTGGAAAGAGCAGTCTAAGGCATGGACTTACCACTCACTAGCTGTGAGATCCTGGACACGTCCTTTTTTGCTTTTCTTTGACTTCTCTGTGCTTTTGTTGCCTCATCTGTGACACGGGGATAACAAGAGGACCCATCGAAGAGGGCAGGTGTGAGGATTAAATGGAACAGTCTAGATAAAGCACTTAGAATGGGACCTGGCACACAGGGCTGCTCCTGTCAGCCTCTTACCTGCCTCCCTGGCTCTGGGGAAGAAGACCTTCTTTGTAAATGTGCTTGTCGTGCCCTTTCAATAAGGAATTTGTTTGCTTGAAGATAAAAGCTGTGGCAGATATTAGCTCATGTTCTCAGAGCCAGGGGGCCCAAGCAGCAGCAGGGTGTGATGGAGGATGCCTTGGCGGGGCTCAGAAGACAGCCTCTGGTTCAGGGTTAGAAGCTAACGGTGTGACTTTAGATTCTCTGCACTTAATTCCTCACCTATCCAGTGCATAGCAACCTGGAAGTATTTGTCTAGATTAAGGAATGAATCTGTAAAGTGAAGTGATTGGATGGAACGATTGAATCCAAATCCTCTTTCAGGGCTCCCATTCCTAATGGAGAAAGTTCCTCAATGACAGGACATCTGCTCTAACTCTGCCAAATGGACTTTTTTTTTAATGTTTTTTTTTTCATTGTGGTAAAAGTCACGTAATATAAAACATAGTATTTTAATCATATTTAACTGTACAGTTCAGTGGCACTAAGTACATTCACACTGTTGTGCAACTCTCACCATCATCCATCTCCCAAAGTTTTCACCTTCCTAAACTGAAACTCTGTCCCCATGAAACACCAACTCCCCATTTCCCCTCCCCACCCCCAACCCACCCCGGCCCCTGGCATCTACCAAGGTATTTTCTGACTCTATGAATTTGTGCCACTTCCAGTTGGTTCGATTGACATGGGCAACAGTTTGGGGTGATGTTGTGCTTATGGGAATGGCAGTGGCTTAAGAAAGTAGCTACAGAGGGATAGATAGATGGTTTTGTCAGAAGATGCTATGAAAAGAACTTTGATAGACAATCAGCCCTATACTTTCATCTCCCCCAAACCATGGGCCTGTTTTATATTCTTATTATTCTCTTTAGCTAGGAATAAGTCCTCTCAAACTTTGCTTTATATGTTTATTTGGATTATTCGGTAATTCCTTTCTTTTTTTCTTTCTTCAAGATTGCCTTGATATTTTAACCCAAATATGGGTCTCCCAAATATGTGAGAGATCTGTTTCTCCCACGTCCATCATACTAGTGTGTGTGAGGTTGCCAGGATCATCATCTATAGACCCTGAGCTCCCTTGTTCTTCTAGTGAAAATCAACAGGAACGATTCACTTAATGAAGCAGGGTTGAGAGAAGAAAAAGGAACCAGAATGGTGAGACATGAACTTTGGGCTGGGTCTGGTGATGTCAGCATTTTAAGGAAATAAAGTTGTTATTTAGATATATATAAAATAATATTTAAAGAAAGACCTATCAGGGACTGTATAAGCCCTTTAAATGCATCACCTCACTTAATTGTCAAAATACCCCGTGAGGTAAGTGCTACATTTATCCTCATCTTACGGATGAAGAAAATGAGGCACAGAGAGATTGAGTAATTTGCCCAAGGTCACACAGTAGATGGTAAAACTGGGATTTAAATTCAGAAGGTCTTGCTCCAGATCCTGTGCCTTAGTACAGATAAAACTTACATATATGGCACAGTCTCATTGTCCTCAGCTCAGGCAACATGGAACCGGGTGTTGTAGGAGCCCTGCATCTTGAACAATACCCCAAATTATACAGGAGTGTATGGACCTCCACCAGAGCCAAAATAGACCCAGCAAGGACAAGGCTACTTCTGAACCTGGAGTACCCTAGAGTGTCACCCTATATTTCTGTTAGGGACATACTTGCCTTCCCAGGGACATCACTACAGTGATTCAAACCAGCAGCCTCACTCTACTACTTCTCAACCAACTGCTTTCAGCTCCTGTTGAAATGAAACATCACCATCCCATGCACTTTAACTCCAGTGTAGATGGAATGTCCACCCACATTCCAATAATTGTCTTGGTTTTAGGGAGAACTTCAAACTCAAATATATCTGCTCTCTGTCCCCCTTAGAAAATACCATAATCAATAAAAATAATGCCTAGATTCCGCACACTTGTTAGCCTCCTGATGTGGCCCTATGACAAGTACTTGCCAGTGGAATGTGAGCAGGTGGGGGCCACTTCCGAGTCTGGGTCTTAAGACACTGGGCACGCGCTCCTACACATCCTCTTTCCCTTCCTGAGAGCTAGAATACGGCAGCACCTGTGACCCAGCTTTGATCAAGCAGGCATGGATGACACGCTGGAGTCTTCCTATTCAGGACGTGGTCCACAGTCTGTCAGCCTGGCATCATCTGGGAGCTTGTTGGAAATGCAGACTCGCAGGCCATAACCCAGACTGGAAACCAGAATCTACATTTTTGACAAGGGCCCCAGCAGGTTCACACACACATTAAAATCTGGTAAACCAACAACATAGAAATATCCTGGTTCTCTGAGTGATCACATGGACCGTGGCTGCCCTGATAACTGGTCCTCTCATCTCGGGACTGTTATGTGATAAAGAATAAGCATCTATGGTAACCCACCATAATCTGAGGTCTCTTTGTTGCAGTGGCTTAGCCTTCATCCTAAGTAATGCAGTGTTTTTATACTGATTTTAATGTTGAGGAAACTGAGATTTAGAAAGTGTATCATCAGGTGTGGCACATATATACAATGGAATATTACTCAGCCATAAAAAGAAATGAAATGGAGTTATTTGTAGTGAGGTAGATGGACCTAGAGTCTGTCATACAGAGTGAAGTAAGTCAGAAAGAGAAAAACAAATACCGTATGCTAATGCATATATAAGGAGTCTAAAAAAAAAAAAAAGGTTCTCATGAACCTAGGGGCAGGACAGGAATAAAGATGACACGGGGAGAGGGAAGGGTAGGCTGGGACGAAGTGAGAGAGTGGCATTGATGTATATACACTACCAGATGTAAAATAGCTAGTGGGAAGCAGCCGCATAGCACAGGGAGATCAGCTGGGTGCTTTGTGACCACCTAGAGGGGTGGGATAGGGAGGGTGGGAGGGAGATGCAAGAGGGAGGGGATATGGGGATATATGTATACATATAGCTGATTCACTTTGTTATACAGCAGAAACTAACAACATTGTAAAGCAATTATACTCCCATAAAGATGTTAAAAAAAATAAAAAAGAAAGTGTATCATCAGGCCCTTCACAGGAGATAGGATTCAACTTGGATGTTTGGAATAAAGAGATTTTAATCACACGGGTTGTGGGCAGGGTTAAGGATAGAGGGCTACTGTGGGGTCCTCTTTCAAGAAACTTGGCAGTAAAGGGAAGGGAACCAACTGGTAGCTAGAAGTTATAGTTTGGGAATCAAGCCTGTGGGCAGTGAGGAAGGAACTAGTGAAAGAGAAGAGACTGAGGTTAAAGGAGATGATTGATGGGGCCCTGAAGGAGGCGGGGGGCCAGAATAAAAGCAGGGCTTGATGGGAGAGGGATGGTTACTTCTCTGAGACAGGAGGGAAGGAGGGACAGATGTGTGTGGATGAGTCAGTCTGTGATGTGTGTGTGTGACTAGGCTTGAGGAAGCTCGTCCCTTCTCTGCAGAGCAGGAGATGAGGTCTCGTGCAGAGAGAGAAGGGGGCATTTCTTGCAGAAGTTAAGGAGATCTTGTACGAATCAGGTGAGGGAAGATGGTGAACACATGGGGGAAGGCTGTGTCTAGTTTGAAAATCTCTCCTGCTGTAAGCCCCCTGCTTTGTTCCTGGGCACAAAGTGGTTCAATTGGAGAACCACTCTGGTCCAGTAGGAAATTATGCTTCTGATGAAGTGTCTCTGTTAGGTACAGTTTGGTAGAGAATTTCCTCAGAGTAGAACCTGGACAGTGACAGCTTATCCTGAACTATCACGTAACATTTGAGGCACTAAAATTTCATCGTTGTTTCTTTGTCCATTGGCAGAAGCTGCCCAGGTGCTCACCTGGTTGCTTGGAGAGAATGAGGCAATGTATTTATAATAGAGCGGCTGCTTCAGTCTCACTCATTTGAGCCCCTGTTCAGAATTCATATGTGGGAAAATTGTTTGGAAGGTGCTACAACCAGAGTTGGCGGCCAACAGTTCTGTGTATTATGTGCCAGATGGCCTGGAGAGATGAAGACTTGCCCCGGGGGACTCAAGTTGCCCAACACCTACTCTGCAGAATCTGGTCGGGGATGCTTGGGCCTGGGGGATGTTGCCATTTTGTAATCATCTCCATGTTAGCTGGCTTTGCTGGCCAAACCATCAGGCCAGCTGGTGGCTTCTCTTTGGCAGTGGTTTTAAGAAAAGGATTTCTTTTATAAAGACAATGGACTTTTTCATCTATGTTTGAATGGATTTGGGCTCTCTCTGCCACTGCTGAATTGTTTGTCCAATTAAAAAAAAAAAGAAAGTGAACAAGGACACGTAATTCTCAATCTCTCTGTAACTTCTGATTCTAAGTCTACAGGTTAAAAGGGCTCTGCTTTGTACCTGCTGGATATAACCATTTCTGAATAACTTTTTATGTTGAAATATCATGTTGTAAATAGGGATGGGATGATTTTAGAAGCATTGGTTAATGTTTTCACAAGTTTCGCATCAGAAAAGGTTTATACCAGTATAAAATAAGACAAAGCACAAATTACTAGGCATCTAGTCATATAATATTTTTTGGCATGAGTGCAGTAAATAATTTTATATAAATTTTTAGCCTTTTTTAAAATTCCAGGAACAAAATAACTGGGTCATTTTGGGGGAATTATCTTGTTCTGAAAGCTGTTTCTTTTTAACAGAAAAGACAAACTTGATTATCTCATTGTTTATAAAAATAGAAAAAAGTGAATTAAAACTTAGTTAATGGGATAATCCACTGCTTTAGGCTTTCCCTGCATTTCTGGCTAAATAGTGTGTTTATTTTGCTTATGAAAACTTAATTTGCTAGTTATAGGCAGACATATCCAAAAAGAAGCATGCATGAAAAAGGTTCATAGATGTTGTTAAATGGAAAAAGCGAGTTATAATATGTATAGTATGACTCCCAAACCTATAAAAAAAAGTAGTATAGGCATACACAAATACAGAGATATTTGTATGTATGTCAATAATTGGAAGGAATTCTGAGTTTTAATTTCATTTTTCATTGACTCTGTTTTTGCATTTACTGTTTTCCTAAATGGAGTTACTTCTCGTGTGTGGGCAGATGAGAGTAGACTCTTAAGGAACATGATGCTTCTCAGGTGAGGGTGAGGGCTGAAGCCTCCTGATGAAGTTGAAGTGCTGAGAGGTGTCACGGTATTTCCAGGGTGGGCATAATACTGCAAAATTGGAAGCCTGAAATAACTGAACACTATTGCTTCTCTAAAAATAAAATGTATATTCTGTACATTTATTTAGTCTCAATTGTTTTATTGTCAGCATTCTGGATTTGAGGTTTGGATAAAAGTTCACTTATTCAGAAAACAATTATTAAAAATAAAGGGAATTTCGAAGTGATGAATACAAACAGCAATTTGTGAACCTGTGGAAAATGTACTTGATTTGAAGTCAAACAAATCACATCCACTTCATTAACAGGTATTCTAATGAGATGGTGGTTTAGGAAAGAAAAATGGAAAATGCCCAGGGAAGAACGACCATACAGCACATATTGTCACTGTGTATCTTTGTCTCATCTTATACCCATCACAAACATGCATGTTTTGGGGTGTGTTAAATTATTACAGAAGAGGTGCCAAGGGCTGCACAGATTCATAAATAACAGATTATTATAGCAAAGACATTTTATTGCAGCCTAGGAGCCAACACTGTCTGATTTCTGAAGACTTAAAACACACCTACAATTTAGAGTAGGCCTCAGGGGGCTTCCCTGGTGGTGCAGCGGTTAAGAATCTGCCTGCCAATGCAGGGGACATGGGTTCGAGCCCTGGTCTGGGAAGATCCCACATGCCGCGGAGCAACTAAGCCCGTGCGCCACAGCTACTGAACCTGCACTCTAGAGCCTGCGAGCCACAACTCTGAAGCCCACGTGCCACAGCTACTGAAGCCTGCGCGCCTAGAGTCCGTGCTCCGCAGCAAGAGAGGCCACCGCAATGAGAAGCCCGCGCACCGCAACGAAGAGTAGCCCCCGCTCTCCGCAACTAGAGAAAGCCCACGTGCAGCAACGAAGACCCAACGCAGCCAAAAATAAATAAATAAATAAATGAAATAAATCTATTAAAGCAGGCCTCAGGGAAGCCTGTGGTGAGACATCCAGCCCAAGGCAATTTATTGGCAGAATTAAATTCTGGCTAATTTCCTTAGTGCCTGTGTGGCCAGCGCTCTCATTAACTACACTAGTTACCAATGGAAAACACATCTTTCAGTGAGGGCACTTTGCTGCAGTGGAGCCAGCCTCCTGCAAAGTGCCTGGAAGACTGGTTTGGAGTATTCTGAAGTGGTTTGGGTGTCCCCAGAGACTCCCCGGCATGGTACAGTGACTCCTGTTAGGGGCTCCTTTGGCCTCAGTGGAAGTATCTGAAGTGAGACTGTGTTAACGCCAGGCCCCGTTGCTAAGACAGCTTCTGTGTGTCATTGTGTGGAGGAGGGAGTTCAGCTCTACAGCTCACCTCCCATTGCGGCAAGAGGGATGTGAAAGGGAGAGCAGAGGACCCGGAGGACGATATGAAGTGAAGGAAGTGCAAAGGCTGGAGATGAGTTTGGAGAAGAAGCACGGACATGGGCATAGGCATGGGCACTTTGAAGGCAGAAGAGGCTGGAGTCAGGGGTAATGCCGAGCCGGAGAGCACGCAGTTGAGTTCAGGCATCTTAGGTGAGTGTAAGGAAGTGAGAGGAACGGGAGATGAGGTAGAGATGCGAGGTTTGCCGCAGTGAGCTGACGGAAGGGCAGACTGGGGTGGGATGGGGTGGCGTAACATCGAAATGCCTGTGGATTTACAGAGGTGAGTGGTTACCCCCACACACTGGATTTTAGAACCTTCTCTGTGGTGACTTCCACATTTTTACTCAACAAAGCCCCATTGTGCTCTTGTGTTTTCTCTTTGCCAGTGTAATGGACAGAGGGGATGTGCATTTCATAAGTGACACTCAAGTAATGGCTGCGTTTATCTGTGGTGTCTAAATTGGCCAACGGCTTAATGCAATGGGACAGGACGGGGAGTAGGGGTGCAGGAAGATGACTTTGGTCAGACTGGAGAACTTGTCTGTCAAAGAGGTGTGGGTATCGCACCCCTGGTAAAGGACATGGCAGGAATGCTTTGGGTTGATTCTGGAACAGTTCACATTTTCCTTTCAAGGAAGGGGAGACTAGTTTGTGTATCACTTCAGGCACTGGGGTGATGTCATCCTGGGAAGTGGGGAACTCTGAGATGAAAGTACAGGGCGAATTGAGACCAGAGGTGTCTTTAGAGTCCACGAAAGGGATTGTGATTAGAATCCTGAGAGCACAACTGAAGTCATAAGGATAAAGAGAAGAAGAAAAGGAAAGGTCAAAGAGTTTCCTAAGGATTGTGGTACAGCTCTATGAAATTGAACAAGTTAGAGTAGACATCTTATTGGCAGATGTCTGGAAGAACCAACTAGAATAATTTACTTCGTATGCCTAAGAAAAACAGCTGCAGAAAATCAATAAAGGGGCTAGTGAGGAATCAGGATAGAATAGGGAGGCATTTTTAAAGGATCTTTCAAGCGCATGAGGCATCAGAGGAAGCTATTACTTCTATTATGACAAATCTGGTGTTTTAGAATGAGAAATTCCACCCTGAGTGACTAGAGCTACAGATATATAGTATATAGTATACTATAGTATATCGTAGAGTGAGCCACAGGCAGCAGATCTGTAAAACTTCAGTGACTCTGTATGATTTTCTTATTTGCACATGCTCTGTGGTTAAACAGAAGGGGCTCATATTCTCACTCACTTTTTTTTTTATGATGCTTTAGTCTTGGTAATACTTTTTGTGTTAAAATGACTTTTTTTTTTTTTAAGATACGAGCATTCTTGCTCACCTAATGAACCTCCCTAGCTTGCAGGAATGAAAAGGCAACCTTATGGCTATAGTTTGGAGAGTATAAATGACAGTTTGGGCAAAGTATTCTTAGAATTCTTTCAGTAGTGTCTAATTCACAGACTTAAAAATAATAGGTGATTATCTAAGAGAAGTTCCAATATATACTTCTGTATATAATTGATTGTATTCTTCTATGCGTATTTCTTTTTTTTTTTTAACGTTTTTGTTGGAGTATAATTGCTTTACAATGGTGTGTTAGTTTCTGCTTTATAACAAAGTGAATCAGTTATACATATACATCTATCCCCATATCTCTTCCCTCTTGCGTCTCCTTCCCTTCCACCCTCCCCATCCCACCCCTCTAGGTGGTCACAAAGCACCAAGCTGATCTCCCTGTGCTATGCGGCTGCTTCCCACTAGTTATCTATTTTACGTTTGGTAGTGTATATATGTCCATGCCACTCTCTCACTTTGTCCCAGCTTACCCTTCCTCCTCCCCGTGTCCTCAAGTCCATTCTCTAGTAGGTCTGAGTCTTTATTCCCATCTTGCCCCTAGATTCTTCATGATGGTTTTTTTTTTACATTCCATATATATGTGTTAGCATATGGTATTTGTTTTTCTCTTTCTGACTTACTTCATTCTGTATGACAGGCTCTAGGTCCACCCACCTCACTACAAATAACTCAATTTCATTTCTTTTTATGGCTGAGTAATATTCCATTGTATATAGGTGCCACATCTTCTTTATCCATTCATCTATCGATGGACACTTAGGTTGCTTCCATGTCCTGGGTATTGTAAATAGAGCTGCAATGAACATTGTGGTACATGACTCTTTTTGAATTGAATTATGGTTTTCTCAGGGTATATGCCCAGTAATGGGATTACTGGGTTGTATGGTAGTTCTGTTTTTAGTTTTATAAGGCATCTCCATACTGTTCTCCATAGTGGCTGTATCAATTTACATTCCCACCAACAGTGCAAGGGGGTTCCTTTTCTCCAGACCCTCTCCAGCATTTACTGTTCATAGATTTTTTGATGATGGCCATTCTGACTGGTGTGAGGTGATACCTCATTGTAGTTTTGATTTGCATTTCTCTAATGATTAGTTATGTTGAGCATCCTTTCATGTGTTTGTTGGCAATCTGTATATCTTCTTTGGAGAAATGTCTATTTAGGTCTCCTGCCCATTTTTGGATTGGGTTGTTTGTTTCTTTGGTATTGAGCTGCATGAGCTGCTTGTAAATTTTGGAGATTAATCCTTTGTCAGTTGCTTCATTAGCAAATATTTTCTCCCATTCTGAGGGTTTTCTTTTCGTCTTGTTTATGGTTTCCTTTGCTGTGCAAAAACTTTTAAGTTTCATTAGGTGCCATTTGTTTATTTTTGTTTTTATTTCCATTTCTCTAGAAGTTGGGTCAAAAAGGATCTTACTGTGATCTATGTCATAGAGTGTTCTTCCTATGTTTTCCTATAAGAGTTTGATAGTGTCTGGCCTTACATTTAGGTATTTGATCCATTTTGAGTTTTTTTGTGTGTGTATGGTGTTAGGCAGTGTTCTAATTTCATTCTTTTACATGTAGCTGTCCAGTTTTCCCAGCACCACTTATTGAAGAGACTGTCTTTTCTCCATTGCATAGTCTTGCCTCCTTTATCAAAGATAAGGTGACCATATGTGCGTGGGCTTTTCTTGGGGCTTTCTATCCTGTTCCATTGATCTATATTTCTGTTTTTGTGGCAGTACCATACTGTCTTGATTACTGTAGCTTTGTAATATATAGTCTGAAGTCCGGGAGCCTGATTGCTCCCGCTCCATTTTTCTTTCTCAAGATTGTTTTGGCTATTCGGGGTCTTTTGTGTTTCCATACAAATTGTGAAATTTTTTTGTTCTAGTTCTGTGAAAAATGCCAGTGGTCATTTGACAGGGATTGCATTGAATCTGTAGATTGCTTTGGGTAGTAGAGTCATTTTCACAATGTTTGTTCTTCCAATCCAAGAACATGGTATATCTTTCCATCTGTTTGTATCATCTTTAATTTCTTTCATCAGTGTCATAATATTCTGCATATAGGTCTTTTGTCTCCTTAGGTAGGTTTATTCCTAGGTATTTTATTCTTTCTGTTGCAATGATAAATGGGAGTGTTTTCTTAATTTCACTTTCAGATTTTTCATCATTAGTGTATAGGAATGCAAGAGTTTCTGTGCATTAATTTTGTATCCTGCTACTTTACCAAATTCATTGATTAGCTCTAGTAGTTTTCTGGTAGCATCTTTAGGATTCTCTATGTATAGTATCATGTCATCTGCAAGCAGTGACAGCTTTATTCTTCTTTTCTGATTTGGGTTCATTTTATTTCTTTTTCGTCTCTGATTGCTGTGGCTAAAACTTCCAAAACTATGTTGAATAATAGTGGTGAGAGTAGGCAACCTTGTCTTTTTCCTGATCTTAGTGGAAATGGTTTCAGTTTTTCACCATGGAGGATGAGGTTGGCTGTGGGTTTGTCATATATGGCCTTTATTATGTTGAGGTAAGTTCCCTCTATGCCTACTTTCTGGAGGGTTTTTATCATAAATGGGTGTTGAATTTTTTCAGTAGCTTTCTCTGCATCTATTGAGATGATCATATGGTTTTTATCCTTCAATTTGTTAATATAGTATATCACATTGATTGATTTGCATATATTGAAGAATCCTTGCATTCCTGGGATAAACCCCACTTGATCATGGTGTATGATCCTTTTAATGTGGTGTTGGATTTTATTTGCTAGTATTTTGTTCAGGATTTTTGCATCTATGTTCCTCAGTGATATTGGTCTGTAGCTTTTTGTGTGTGTGTGACATCTTTGTCTGGTTTTGGTATCAGGGTGATGGTGGCCTTGTAGAATGAGTTTGGGAGTGTTTTGGAGAGTTTGAGAAGGATAGCTGTTAGCTCTTCTCTAAATGTTTGATAGAATTCCCCTGTGAAGTCATCTGGTCCTGGGCTTTTGTTGGTTGGAAGATTTTTAATCACAGTCTCAATTTCAGTGCTTGTGATTGGTCTGTTCATACTTTCTATTTCTTCCTGGTTCAGTCTTGTAAGGTTGTGCATTTCTAAGAGTTTGTCCATTTCTCCCAGGTTGTCCCTTTTATTGGCATATAGTTGCTTGTAGTAATCTTTCATGTTCCTTTGTATTTCTGCATTGTTAGTTGTTACTTCCCTTTTTTCATTTCTAATTCTATTGATTTGAGTCTTCTCCCTTTTTTTCTTGATGAGTCTGGCTAATGGTTTATCAAGTTTGTTTATCTTCTCAAAGAACCAACTTTTAGTTTTATGATCTTTGCTATCGTTTCCTTCATTTCTTTTTCATTATTTCTGATCTGATCTTTATGATTTCTTTCCTTCTGCTAACTTTGGGGGTTTTTTGTTCTTCTTTCTCTAATTGCTTTTGGTGTAAGGTTAGGTTGTTTATTTGAGGTGTTTCTTGTTTCTTAAGGTAGGATTGTATTGCTATAAACTCCCTCTTAACACTGCTTTTGCTACATCGCATAGGTTTTAGGTCATTGTGTTTTCATTTTCATTTGTTTCTAGGTATTTTTTGGTTTCCTCTTTGATTTTTTCAGTGATCTCTTGGTTAGTAAGTAGTGTATTGTTTAGCCTCCATGTGTTTGTATTTTTTACAAATTTTTTTCCTGTAATTGATATCTGGTCTCATAGCATTGTGGTCAGAAAAGGTACTTGATATGATTTCAGTTTTCTTAAATTTACCACGGCTTGACTTGTGACCCAAGATATGATCTATCCTGGAGAAAGTTCCATGAGCACTGGAGAAGAAAGTGTATTCTGTTGTTTTTGGATGGAATGTCCTATAAATATCAATTAAGTCTATCTTGTTTAATGTATCATTTAAAGCTGTGTTTCCTTATTTATTTTCATTTTGGTTGATCTGTCCATTGGTGAAAGTGGGGTGTTAAAGTCCCCTACTATGATTGTGTTACTGTTGATTTCCCCTTTTATGGCTGTTAGTATTTGCCTTATGTATTGATGTGCTCCTATGTTGGGTGCATAAATATTTACAATTGTTATATCTTCTTTTTGGATTGATCCCTTGAACATTATGTAGTGTCCTTCTTTGTCTCTTGTAATAGTCTTTTTCTTAAAGTCTATTTTGTCTGATATGAGAATTGCTACTGCGGCTTTGTTTTGATTTCCATTTGTACGGAGTATCTTTTTACATCCCTTCACTTTCAGCCTGTATGTGTCCCTAGGTCTGAAATGGGTCTCTTGTAGACAACATATATACAGGTCTTGTTTTTGTATCCATTCATCCAGTTCATGTCTTTTGGTTGGAGCATTTAATCCATTTACATTTAAGGTAATTATCGATATGTATGTTCCTATTACTATTTTCTTAATTGTTTTTGGGTTTGTTATTGTAGATCTTTTCCTCCTCTTGTGTTTCCTGCCTAGGTAAGTTCCTTTAGCATTTGTTATAAAGCTAGTTTGGTGGTGCTGAATTCCCTTAGCTTTTGCTTGTCTGTAAAGGTTTTAATTTCTCCGTGAAATCTGAATGAGATCCTTGCTGGATAGGGTAATCTTGGTTGTAGGTTTTTCCCTTTCATCACTTTAAATATGTCCTGCCACTCCCTTCTGGCTTGCAGAGTTTCTGCTGAAAGATCAGCTGTCAACCTTATTGGAATTCCCTTGTATATTATTTGTTGTTTTTCTGTTGCTGCTTTTAATATTTTTTTCTTTGTATTTAATTTTTGATAGTTTGATTAATATGTGTCTTGGCGTGTTTCTCCTTGGATTTATCCTGTATGGGACTCTATGCGCTTCCTGGAGTTGATTAACTATTTCCTTACCCATATTAGGGAAGTTTTTAACTATAATCTCTTCAAATATTTTCTCAGTCCCTTTCTTTTTCTCTTCTTTTTCTGGGACCCCTATAATTCGAATGTTGGTGTGTTTAATATTGTCCCAGAGGTTTCTGAGACTGTCCTTAATTCTTTTCATTCTTTTTTCTGTATTCTGCTCTGCAGTAGTTATTTCCACTATTTTATCTTCCAGGTCACTTATCCGTTCTTCTGCCTCAGTTATTCTGCTATTGATCACTTCTAGAGAATTTTTATTTTCATTTATTGTGTTGTTCATCATTGTTTGTTTGCTCTTTAGTTCTTCTCAATCCTTGTTAAAAGTTTCTTGTATTTTCTCCATTCCATTTCCAAGATTTTGGATCATCTTTACTCTCATTATTCTGATTTCTTTTTCAGGTAAACTGCCCGTTTCCTCTTCATTTGTTAGGTCTGCTGGGTTTTTACCTTGCTCCTTCGTCTGCTGTGTGTTTCTTTGTCTTCTCGTTTTGCTTAACTTACTGTGTTTGGGGTCTCCTTTTTGCAGGCTGCAGGTTCGTAATTCCCATTGTTTTGGTGTCTGCCCCCAGTGGCTAAGGTTGTTTCAGTGGGTTATGTAGGCTTCCTGGTGGAGGGGACTAGTGCCTGTGTTCTGGTGGTTGAGGCTGGATCTTGTCTTTTTGATGGGCAGGTCCACGTCTTGTGGTGTGTTTTGGGGGTGTCTGTGACCTTATTATGATTTTAGGCAGCCTCTCTGCTAATGGGTGGGGTTGTGTTCCTGTCTTGCTAGTTGTTTGGCATGGGGTGTCCAGCACTGGAGCTTGCTGGTTGTTGAGTGGAGCTGGGTCTTGGCGTTGAGATGGAGATCTCTGGGAGATTTTCGCTGTTTGATATTACATGGAGCTGGGAGGTGTCTGCTGGACCGATGTCCTGAACTTGGCTGTCCCACCTCAGAGGTACATCCCTGATGCCTGGCTGGAGCACCAATAGCCTGTCATCCACACGGCTGTTTATCTTGTATTGGGCTGTAAATTCACAGAGCTTGCTGATATTTCATCTGGAGCAGGATAAATGTTTCCTCCCCTTTGTCGGCTTCACCAGTTTTCCTGGGATACTGTCTACAGGCTCCAGAGTGAGCAGGGTGTCCCAGAGAGTCTCACTTGGTCACCGGAAACTGTAGGCGAGGAAAATAATTTTCCCTCTACCCGTTATAGAGAGTGCCCAGCTGAGGCCCCTTTCCTCGAGGGCCCCTCCTAAATGGATGAACTTTTCTTGGTTAAAAGCTCTCCCCTGTGGCCACCATAACTCAAGATCATCCTTGGTCAGGTTACCTGCTGTGCAGCCTTAAAATAAAATTTTATTCACCCGAGGCCTCACACGGGCCCAGCCCAGTTTCAGTCAGACCTAGTCCGAGGCTGGACCTGGCCGGTGCTTCTGTATTTCTTTTTTATGTTATTATGAAAACAACTTTACTGTACCATAAGGTTAAAGTTATTAATATCTCTTGCTTTCTAGTTTCTATAGCTATAGGGCAATACTGACATCTTATTTTTAGGATATACTTTTAAATAAAATTTGAAAATTCTAGATACTGGAACATCTAAGTTTTTTTGGCCATGCCACAGGGCATGTGGGATCTTAGTTCCGCAACCAGGGATGGAACCCATACCCCCTGCAGTGGAAACTCAGAGTCTTAACCACTGGACCACCAGGGAAGTCCCTAGGTTTGTTTCTGTGTGTGTGTGTGTGTGTGTGTGTGTGTGTGTTTTGCTTCTAGTATCTGAATCCCTTCCCTATGTTACTGGAGGTTCTAAAAGTTGAAAATGATTGATACTTAATTTCCCAGCTTTCCACGCAGCTATGATATAGACTTGTGACTGAGAAATGGCCAATCAGATGCATCTACCATGGACTTCAAATTGGTAGAGAATAACAGAGAAGCAGGAAAATTGGGGAGTCTTTTTCAGCAGCAGGAATAGTGACAGCAACCATCACTTCACAGGGGCAGCAGGGACAGCAGTGCCAAGGGTGGTAGGGCATTGAATGCTTGGTAGTGTGTCACTGGTGAGTTCAGTGGTACAAGTTTGTTTAGCAGTGGTTCTGGCTGCCTGGTTTTCCTTTTTCCTGCTCATTTTCTCATCTTGGTCTTCTAGTCTTTGCTGTGACTTTGTGAGCTACCCAAAGTCCTTCCAATAAATCTCACTTTTACCTAAATCAGGTATTCATTGTCTGTTACTTACTGTTGCATTTTACATTTGTAGATTTACCACACTGAACTGAGGAACCCAGGTTTTTCTTTCAGTTCTGTGACTAGATAAGAGGGTGACCAACAGTCCTGGTTTGCCCAGGACTGAGGGGGTTCCTGGGACACATAACTTGTAGGCGGGTCCCTGTGTTGAGCAGGTCAACCCTACTCAGCAGCCAGGTGACCTTAGACATGTTTCAAACTTGTTTTATCTGTTTCTTCGTCTGTAAAATAGAGGGGCACCTGTTATTATGAAATTCAAATCAGTTGATATGAATGTCGTTTTTGCAACATATCATCGGCCAAACAAAAGCAAGGTGGCATTATTGTTGAGTCGTTCTAGACCAGAGTCCTCAGTGTGACCCCTTAGTCAGTGCCAAAGTGTGGTTCCAGGACCATCTGTATGAGAAGAACCTGTTAAAATACACAGTAAATGTTCAAATACGTCTTAAAAATGCAGATTCCTGGGTTCCATTCCAGACCTACTGATCAAACATTTCTGGGAGTTAACTCCCAGTAATCTGAGTTTTAAAAAGTTTAAATTGAAAAAAAAAAAAGGTTAAAGTAGAACTTTAAAAAGTTTTCAGATGATTCTAATCCACACTAAAATTGGAAGATCCCGCCTCAAGAAGGGAAGAAAGAGTGTGTAGACCACCTTCCTTGCCCTTCTTACTGCCCTGAGTTCTCTGTTCTGGAGACCACATTTTACATCCTTGCTGCTCAAAAGTGTGGACTATGGACCAGCAACATTGGCATCACCCGGGCACTTGCTAGAACTCTAGACTCTGAGGCCCCATCCCAGTCCTACTGAATCAGAATGTGCAATTTAACAAGATCTCCAGGGCACTGGCATGCACTTTAAAGTCTGTGAAGCACTGATCCAAGTTAAGTTAGTGTCAAAGAGCAGGGGAAGAATTTACCTGTCAGGTGTAAGGTGTTGGGCCCAGTAGGTAACCCTCTCCTTTTCCCCAAGCTCTCAACCAACTGAGACATCAGGATGCCAACTTTTTTAATGAGAAAAGCTGTGTTGGGGCACATGACTTAGGTGGAGTCAAGTTTGCTTATTGACTTGTTCCTGTATTGAATGTAACCTCCCAAAAGTCGGGCCTCCCCCAGCAGGTCTGCCCGACTAAGCTCCCCCATGGAGGGGGCAACAGACTAGCACACACCCTCCTTGCAGGCAGACAGTGCAAAGGAGAGAAGGGATCCAGCCGGGACTGCCAAGTATCCACTTCCCAGCCCTCCGGCCAGTTCCCACACCTCCTTGCCGGGAGGAAAGCCACCTTGCTCCACCAGGTGCTCCTTCTAACATCAGGATGTAAAAAGCGACCCAGAGGGCTTTTGTCCCTTGGGCGACCATGAGTCACGTTGAGCAGTCTGGCCAGGTGGCTTCAGAGTCACTGTGGAAAAGGGTCTTGAATGCCACCTTGTGGAGTCCGGGCAGGCAGCCCCTCTCCCCTCCTCAGCTGCCTCTTTCTTCTGTCTCCACATTACGTGCTGGTTTTGCACAGCTGCCAAGGCTGGGGAACCCCATGGAAACCCAGGTGGTGGCTACATCTGCAGATAAACTTCTGGAGGCGGGAGCCAGTTAGTGAACTGTACGCACATTTTTGAGAAGAGAGGGCTGCATTTCACCTCTTGCTAAGATCAGGTCACCTTGGAATCTTCCTTTAGTCCATGAAGCTGCTTTTCTTCCATGTGTAGGTGTCTCACCTCCACTACACGAAAATGGCTCTAACTCAGACTGATTGCTTAATGTCTAACCGTGTGTTAGTGATATGCAAAACTAGGCTTTGAACCCCAGTGTGTCTAGCATCATCTAATCGTTTAATTGACCATAATGATTTTATTATCTGGGTTTTAAAACGGGACAATTGGCAATTTTTTCAGAGTGCTTCCAGGTTGATTACATATGGAAAGGGGAGGAGGTATGTAATATCTATACACCCAGTAACTGCTTTTTCAAATTACATTCATTCCTCTTTATTTTATTTGAAAGTGTAGGGAGTTCAGTATAGTTCAAGGAAAGCATTATGGTAAACAGCCAGCTTAAATGTGAGCAGTGTAAAGAGCAGCAGCTTGCAGAAATATTGCTATAGATACTAAGACTGTATCCTGCCTCGATACAGACCCCACATAATTGAATCATGTTCAATAGAACGCCATTACAAAACCGAACTTATTTGCAATGCTAATGTGGGGAAGACAGCTGTCACAGGGAATTAAATATGATCATTCAGAGCTTGAATAAATGAGGTGTCCTTTATCTTCTGGCTGTGTTGCAGGCTGCTTGAAGAACACAAATAAATGATACTGTTGCAGTAACCAGCCCGTGGTTTTGTTTTTTAGTCATAGAAATATGAGAGCGATGGGGGCGGGGGCGGGGAGAAAGAGAGACAGAAAAGAAGCTTGGCAGTTAAATGCAGGTAAGTGGGCAAAGAGTTTATCTCCCCCTTCCCCCTCAGAAACTATGGATGCAAGGACATAATCAAAATTCTATTTTTGATGCCTGAAATAGATTTTAATTCTATTAAAGATTCTTATCAAGATTCATCCCTTCTCCTTTAAGACTCAGATCACAGCCAACTCACAAAGGAGGCTGAATGTGAAAGGGTAGAGTGGGGAGTAAACAAAGCTAATCCTTTTGTCCCTTCCCCAAGGCCTTCCTTCTCATCCAAATAGGATAATAAAGATGACAGAGAACTTTTTCATGGATAATCAATCTGCCAATGAGCATAAAAGGTACTTGGATCAGTGCTAGTTTAAAAAATGTCATTAATTATCCAATGAACAGAAAAGAAGGCTTCCTTTGATTGGATCTGAGCGAGCTATCTACAAATGATTCTTCTTATGTTAATAACATGGAGATACTAAACTGTCATCTTTTTGATACCTTAAAAAAGTTAGAAACAGTCATTAACACAGCACTTTTAAGACCATTTCCAGATAGAATATCTAATGCTGGTAATTCTAGAACATGGGTTATTACTCTGAAATTACATGACACTGGTTGAGAGAGAAAACCCGGCGTCCAGTGAGCAGTGGCTGGAGAGAGGCCAGTTGGGCTTTCCTTATGGCAGACAGCTACTGGTGCAAACTGACACCTCAGAGGTCTGGGAAAAAGAGTCCAGTTCTTGGTTTTTGGTCTTCTCTGTAAGCTATCAGTGAAGTTAGCAGTCATCAAAAAAAAAAAAAAAAGTAGTAAAAGAGAAATTAAAAAGATTGTATGTGTTTGTATCTGTTTTTGTATAGCCTAAGAAACTTACCATTGGCTATTCTGTGTCTGTGGTATATGAATTGTTTATGCAGCATATAAACTCAATTCAAGAAGGTATTATATTTTTAGTTTCTTCTGAGTGCCTTAGTGCCATTGCTCTGTTAATTCTGACAGGTTGGTTTTGAGCATTTGGGAAATATTTTAGAAATGGAATATGGATACTTAACTGGACTTCTAAGCATTTGTAGTGTGGCAGAGCTGTAAATGAGGATTATTGCTCCAAACTCACAATCTAAGACCTTTCCCCCAGGGCTTGTATATTTTGGGGTGTTTAAAAATCTATTCCTTTTGACAAGGGCCAACTGTATAGCACAGGGAACTCTGCTCAATGTTACGTGGCAGCCTGGATGGGAGGGGAGTCTGGTGGACAATGGATACATGTATATGTATGGCTGAGTCGCTTTGCTGTGCACCTGAAACTATCACAACATTGTTAATTGGCTATACTCCAATATAAAATAAAAAGTTAAAAAAATCATCTTTTTTTAATTAAAAAAATCTATTCCTTTTGAGAGAAGACTGCTGGTGGGCTGTTTACTGTGATGGGCAAGGGAAAAGAACATTGACCTTAAGATTCTAAAAGAGTTCTCTAGAACCTTGGCTTGGAAGGAACTTTATGGAGTCACAACATCTTAGTGCCTATGCTGGGAAATCTTCTCCTAACCTACTGAATACAGAAGTCGTCCTGTATTCAGGGTTTCTTACTTATTAGAAGCCTGAATAATTTAGAATGGGACTAAGTAGGTGTTCTGGCTGGATCCTTAAACTCCTGTTTCTGAAAAGGATTTTTCTATCTGATTTCAAATATCATACATGTTTATAGTAAAAAAAAAATTCAAACAATACAGAAATGTATGCTGTAGTAAGTGAAAGTCCCACCTAATTCCAGCCTTCCAGAGATAATAACTATAGATAGTCTCATGCATATCATTTCAACATTTTTTCCTGTGTATACACAAATCTTTTTTTCCCCCTAAGTTGTATGAATGGTATAATTCCACATGTTTTATTCACTTAGTTGTATGTCACAGGCGTCTTTTCATATCTGCACATACAGATCTTCTTAATTAAAAAAAATAACCAAATAATATTCTGTTGTGCATAATCATATTTATTATAATTTAACCCAGGGGTTGACAAACTATGGCCTGCAGGCCAAATCCTGACCCCTCTCCCACCTGTTCATGTTGTACTGGAACATAGCCATCCTCATTTGTTTGTGTACTATCTGTGGCTCCTTTACTACTACAAAGGCAGAGTTGAGTGGCTGTAACAGAGACTGTATTGCCTGCAAATCTGAAAGTATTTACTAAACAGGCCTTTACAGAAAAGGTTTACCAACTTGTGATTTAACCAATCGTCTATTAGTTGGATGTGGTAGATTGTTTCTCATTTTGCGCCATGAAAAATAATGCTGTAATGAATGTATTTGTAAGTCCATCTTTGTGTATTCACTCACTATTTCTTTAGGATGAATTCTAAGAAGAGGGACTGCCGAGTGATGCCCTAACTTTTATAGACAATTGAGTTCTAGTTAACACATTCCTATCCTAAGTGGTGCGCTGTAAAAGCCGATTCTTAGTGGCATAGATTTTACAGTCAGGCAGACCTGAATGCACATTTTGGTTCTACAGTTGGTAGCTGAGTGATTGCATAGGTTCTTTGAGCGCAAACAACAGAAATCAAGTCCAGTTAATTGAAGCAAAGAGATTTATTGGATGTTGTACAGTAAAAGGTTAGCTCAGTAGGCCGAGGCTGCTCAAGCCTTGCCCATTTCAAGAAAGATGGGTCTTCAGAAGACAGATCTCCTGGGAGATAAACTCTTGAGTCCTTGGAATATCCTGCCTGAAAAGAGTATTTTTGTATTTCTGAGGCCTTGGGTCATACTGTATCAGTTTAACCAGATAGTTATTAATGCCAACAATGTGACTTATAGTGAATACCATTTTTGTTTGCCTGAAGACCTGGGCTGCATTGTATTAGTTTGACCCTCTGGGGGCCTGGAGACTGAGTAGCTATTGTCATTCACACAGGTGCTACATGCCTATGTGACTGACCCTTGTATCACAAGGATGGGCCAAAAAGTTCCTTCAATTTTTAAGTAAAAATAAAAGACACAATTTTCATTTTCACTAAGAGCTTTATTGAATAACGTATGTGCCATTTTGTTCCACTACCTTCTGCCATTTTTCAGGCAACTACATAATTCCATCTTCCCAAAACTTTTTATCTTTTTGAGCAAAAAACTGTTCAGGTGCCTTTTACAGTATTCCAGGGAATTGAAATTTTTTCCCATTAAGAGAATTTTGTGAAGACCGAAATAAATGGAAATCTGAAGGTGCAACGTCTGGTGAATACAGCAGATGAATCAGAACTTCCCAGCCAAGCTATAACAGATTTTGCCTGGTCATCAAAGAAACATGCGGTCTTGCGTTATCCTGATGGAAGATTATGCATTTTCTGTTGACTAATTCCAGACGCTTTTCGTTGAGGGCTGCTTTCAGTTGGTCTAATTGGGAGCAGTACTTGTTGGAATTAATCGTTTGGTTTTCCGGAAGGAGCTCATAATAGAGGACTGCTCTCCAATCCCACCATAGATACAACATCACCTTCTTTGGATGAAGACTGGCCTTTTGTGTGGTTGTTGGTGGTTCATTTCGCTTGCCCCATGATCACTTCCATTCCACGTTATTGTACAGTATCCACTTTTCATCGCCCATCACAATTTGTTTTAAAAATGGAATGTTTTTGTTGTGTTTAAGTAGAGAATCAATCGCATGTGGAAATACGGTCAAGAAGGTTTCTTTCACTTAACTTATATGGAACCCAAACATCAAAGCGATGAATATAACCAAGCTGGTGCAAATGATTTTCCACGCTTGATTTGGATATTTTGAGTGTGTTGGCTATCTCTCGCATGCTAAAACGTTGACTGTTCTCTATTAATGTCTCTATTTGATGGCTATCAACTTCAACTGGTCTACCTGACCATGGAGCATTGTCTAGTCAGAAATCTCCAGCACGAAACTTCAGAAACCACTTTTGACATGTTCGATCAGTCACAGCACCTTCTCCATACACTGCACAAATCTTTTTTTTTTTGCATTTCAGTTGTGTTTTTACCTTTCTTGAAATAATAAAGCGTAATATGCCAAAAATGTTGCTTTTTTCTTCCATCTTCAATATTAAAATGACTACACAAAAATTCACCAATTTTGATAACTTTTTCTTAAATGCACGCTGATATGACAGCTGTCACATGCAATCTAACAAAATTGTTTTGAATGAAGTTAAAGACAACTAAGCACTACTAGAGCCATTGTATGGAAAAAACCAAACGAACTTTTCAGCCAACCCAATAAAAACCCCAGACACTGAGGCTTCCCTTGGTGACCTTCCCTGGTTGGTACTGTCATGTGTACTGTGGGGAGAATTAAGCACTGTCCATGCAACTCCCCTGGGAAAAAAGAACTAGGAGCTTGCTCCTGCTTCACCCTAGACTTCACCCCAGGTGTCTTTTTCCCTTGCTGATTTTAATCTGTATCCTTTTGCTGTAATAAACCATAACCATGAGTATAACAGATTTTCTGAGTTCTTCTAGCAAATCTTCAAAACTGAAGGTGGTCTTGGGGACCCCTGGCTTAGATACATGTAGTGAGTAGCTCATGTGTATGTCATGTGTGTAATGAGAAGGCTAGAGAATGAGGCTTAGCATCATGAAAGAACCTGCACAAAGAGCATGCTTCACTATACTTCTTGTCAGGCCAGGACCACTGGAATGATCAGGGTCTACTATTTTTGTGTTTTGGGCACCCTACTGATGAGTAGTGTTCCAGGAGAATTCCAGCTTAGGGCATGTGCTGCCCATGCCATCTTGCTGTGCTGATGGTGGGAGGATGGATCTGACTGTGTAAAGCTCTAGGACCTTTGACTGCTCTTATGGGAAAACAGTGCACACATCTCAATCAGCAAACACTCATCATCTATCATCTACTGCTCTGGGCCCTGGGGATATGTTGAAGAACAGGAAAAGGTAATTCTTCAAAAAGGTATTGATGTGTATTTACAAAGGAGTAATGGATGCTGGGTAGCCAAAAAATAGCAACTGTCCACTTCAGTGTTTAAACGACTCAATCTTTCTAAGTTTCAGTTTCCTGTAAAATGGGGCTAAGAATGACTGTCTAGACTGTTGTATAGATTCTCTGAGATGATCTTTATGCTCAGCACACAGAAAACAATAAATGGTGATTATTGTTGTGTCTAAGAATGAGAGTTCTGAATTCTGAAGTTAAACTTCCAGGGTTCAAATTCTAGCTGCTTGTTAGCTCTTGATCTTATATACGTTATTGAACTTCTCTGAATCGGAATGTCTTCATGAATGTGCAGCCTGGCAGTTACATGGGTCTTGCACTTGGTTTAGTGCTCTGCTACTGGTGCAGCCTTGAAATTATTAATGATTTTTGAACAAGGGGCCCTGCATTTTCATCTTGCACAGGGCCCTGGAAATTATCTAGCTGGTCCTGTCTCTGAGCTTCAGTGTCCTCATGCAAAATGGAGATAATAATATATACCACATTATTTTTCAATGGTCTCATTTTTAACTCTTGGTTTAAAAGTTTTTATCCTTTTCCATTTATCTCCTTTTCAGATATAATATTATGACACTGTGCTCATATGGGTCCATTTCATTTATTTTATGGAAAGAAAGCCAACTCCATTTCCTATGGGAAAGTGATATCTTAGTAAGTCAAAGCATACACAGTCTCACAGTTCACAGTGAATACTCAAGCACTGAATGTTTCAACATCTTTCACAGACGACCCAGTGTTTATTTATATAAGGAAATTGTTGCATTTAAAACTGAAGATATAACAAAATGTAGAACAATTCATAAACTTGTATAAGAGAAATATAGTCGGCCCTTAAAGATTGGTGCTTTGATGTAGAGCAGGGTATGAAAGCAAACTACAGTCCTGTTAAATGCCTTCTTAGAAATAATTCTTGCAATTTAGGTGCCTGACGTCTAGGGCAGAGGGAAATAAAGAACTATGTCCCACTATACAGGAAAAAGTAAATTTGAATGAAAGATTGAAAAGGAATAAACCATTTCTGAGTGTTACTAGCACAATAGCATAGTTGTCTTTTTTTTTTAACATCTTTATGGGAGTATAATTGATTTACAGTGTTGTGTTAGTTTCTGCTGTATAATAAAGTGAATCAGCTATATGTATACATATATACCCATATCCCCTCCCTCTTGTGTCTCCCTCCCACCCTCCCTATCCCACTCCTCTAGGTGGTCACAAAACACTGAGCAGATCTCCCTGTGTGATGCAGCTGCTTCACACTAGCTATCGATTTTACATTTGGTAGTGTACATATGTCCATGCCACTCTCTCACTTCGTCCCAGCTTAGCATTGCCCCTCCCCACGACGTTTACTCCATTCTCTACATTTGCGTCTTTATTCCTGTCCTGCCCCTAGGTTCATCAGCACCATTTTTTTTTTTTTAGATTCCATATATACGTGTTAGCATATGGTATTTGTTTTTCTATTTCTGACTTACTTCACTCTGTATGACAGACTCTAGGTCCATCCACCTCACTGCAAATAACTCAATTTTCTTTCTTTTTATGGCTGACTAATATTCCATTGTATATATATGTGCCACATCTTCTTTATCCATTCATCTGTCGATGGACACTTAGGTTGCTTCCATGACCTGACTACTGTAAATAGTGCTGCAGTGAACATTGTGGTACATGACTCTTTTTGAATTATGGTTTTCTCAGGGTATATGCCCAGTAGTGGGATTGCTGGGTCATATGGTAGTTCTAATTTTAGTTTTTTAAGGAACCTCCATACTGTTCTCCATAGTGGCTGTATCAATTTACATTCCTACCAAGAGTGCAGGAGGGTTCCTTTTCTCCACACCCTCTTCAGCATTTATTGTTTGTAGATTTTTGATGATGGCCATTCTGACTGGTATGAGTGATACCTCACTGTAGTTTTGATTTATATTTCTCTCTAATGATTAGTGATGCTGAGCATCCTATCATGTGTTTGTTGGCAGTCTGTATATCTTCTTAGGAGAAATGTCTATTTAGCTCGTCTGCCCATTTGTGGTTTGGGTTTTTTTTTTTTTTTTTTTTTTTTTTTTGACATTGAGCTGCATGAGCTGCTTGTAAATTTTGGAGATTAATCCTTTGTCAGTTGCTTCATTTGCAAATATTTTCTCCCATTCTGAGGGTTGTCTTTTGGTCTTGTTTATGTTTTCCTTTGCTGTGCAAAAGCTTTTAAGTTTCATTAGGTGCCATTTGTTTATTTTTGTTTTTATTTCCATTTCTCTAGGAGGTGGGTCAAAAAGGATCTTGCTTTGATTTATGTCATAGAGAGTTCTGCCTATGTTTTCCTCTAAGAGTTTGATAGTGTCTGGCCTTACATTTAGGTCTTTAATCCATTCGGAGCTTATTTTTTGTGTATGGTGTTAGGGAGTGTTCTAATTTCATTCTTTTACATGTAGCTGTCCAGTTTTCCCAGCACCACTTATTGAAGAGGCTGTCTTTTCTCCATTGTATATTCTTGCCTACTTTATGAAAAATAAGGTGGCCATATGTGCATGGGCTTATCTCTGGGCTTTCTATCGTGTTCCATTGATCTACATTTCTGTTTTTGTGGCAGTACCATACTGTCTTGATTACTGTAGCTTTGTAGTATAGTCTGAAGTCAGGGAGCCTGATTCCTCCAGCTCCAGTTTTCTTTCTCAAGATTGCTTTGGCTATTTGGGGTCTTTTGTATTTCCATACAAATTGTGAATTTTTTTGTTCTAGTTCTGGGACAAATGCCATTGGTTGTTTGATAAGGATTGCATGGAATCTGTAGATTGCTTTAGGTAGTATAGTCATTTTCACAATGTTGATGCTTCCAATCCAAGCACATGGTATATCTCTCCATCTGTTTGTATCATCTTTAATTTCTCTCATCAGTGTCTTATAGTTTTCTGCATACAGGTCTTCTGTCTCCTTAAGTAGGTTTATTCCTAGGTATTTTATTCTTTTTGTTGCTATGGTAAATGGAAATGTTTCCTTAATTTCTTTTTCAGATGTTTCATCATTAATGTATAGGAATGCAAGAGTTTCTGTGCATTAATTTTGTATCCTGCTACTTTACCAAATGCATTGATTAGCTCTGGTAGTTTTCTGGTAACATCTTTAGGATTCTCTACGTATAGTTTCATGTCAGCTGCAAACAGTGACAGCTTTCCTTCTTTTCCAATTTGGATTCCTTTAATTTCTCTTCCTTCTCTGATTGCTGTGGCTAAAACTTCCAAAACTATGTTGAATAATAGTGGTGAGAGTGGGCGTCCTTATCTTTTTCCTGATCTTAGAGAAAATGGTTTCAGTATTTCACCATTAAGAATGATGTTGGCTGTTGTCATATATGGCCTTTATTATGTTGAGGTAAGTCCCCTCTATGCCTACTTACTGGAGTGTTTTTTATCATAAATGGGTGTTGAATTTTGTTGAAAGCTTTTGTCAAATTTTGTTGCAAGTTTTTCCTGCATCCATTGAGATGATCATATGGTTTTTATCCTTCAGTTTTTTTATTATGGTGTATCACATTGATTTGCATATACTGAAGAATCCTTGCACTCCTGGGATAAACCCCACTTGATCATGGTGTATGATCCTATTTTTTTTTTTTTTTTTGCGAGTAAGTAATGTTTTATTGTGGCAGAAATGGTGGATTGTCAACCACAATCTTTTTTTTTTTTTTACATCTTTATTGGAGTATAATTGGTTTACAATGGTGTGTTATTTTCTGCTTTATAACAAAGTGAATCAGTTATACATATACATCTGTTCCCATATCTCTTCCCTCTTGCATCTCCCTCCCTCCCACCCTCCCTATCCCACCCCTCTAGGTGGTCACAAAGCTCCGAGTTGATCTCCCTGTGCTATGCGGCTGCTTCCCACTAGATACCTGTTTTACATTTGGTAGTGTATATATGTCCATGCCACTCTCTCACTTTGTCACAGCTTACCCTTCCCCCTCCCCATATCCTCAAGTCCATTCTCTAGTAGGTCTGTGTCTTTATTCCTGTCATACCCCTAGGTTCTTCATGACATTTTGTTTTCTTAAATTCCATATATATATGTTAGCATATGGTATTTTTCTTTCTCTTTCTGACTTATTTCACTCTGTATGACAGACTCTAGGTCCATCCACCTTATTACAAATAGCTCAATTTCGTTTCTTTCTATGGCTGAGTAATATTCCATTGTATATATGTGCCACATCTTCTTTATCCATTCATCCAATGATGGACACTTAGGTTGTTTCCATCACCGGGCTATTGTAAATAGAGCTGCAATGAACATTTTGGTACATGACTCTTTTTGAATTATGGTTTTCTCAGGGTATATGCCCAGTAGTGGGATTGCTAGGTCATACGGTAGTTCTATTTGTAGTTTTTTAAGGAATCTCCATACTGATCTCCATAGTGGCTGTACCACCAATTCACATTCCCACCAGCAGTGCAAGAGTGTTCCCTTTTCTCCACACCCTCTCCAGCATTTATTGTTCATAGATTTTTTGATGATGGCCATTCTGACTGGTGTGAGGTGATATCTCATTGTAGTTTTGATTTGCATTTCTCTAATGATTAATGATGTTGAGCATTTTTTCATGTGTTTGTTGGCAATCTGTATATCTTCTTTGGAGAAATGTCTATTTAGGTCTTCTGCCCATTTTTGGATTGGGTTGTTTGTTTTTTTGTTATAGAGCTGCATGAGCTGATTATAAATTTTGGAGATTAATCCTTTGTTAGTTGCTTCATTTGCAAATTTTTTCTCCCATTCTTAGGGTTGTCTTTTGGTCTTGCTTATGGTTCCCTTTGCTGTGCAAAAGCTTTGAAGTTTTATTAGTTCCAATTGTTTATTTTTGTTTTTATTTCCATTTCTCTAGGAGATGGGTCAAAAAGGATCTTGCTTTGATTTATGTCAGAGAGTGTTCTGCCTATGTTTTCCTCTAAGAGTTTGGTAGTTTCTAGCCTTAAATTTAGGTCTTTAATCCATTTTGAGCTTATTTTTGTGTATGGTGTTATGGAGTGATCTAATCTCATACTTTTACATGTACCTGTCAAGTTTCCCAGCACCACTTATTGAAGAGGCTGTCCTTTCTCCACTGTACATTCCTGCCTCCTTTATCAAAGATAAGGTGACCATATGTGCGTGGGTTTATCTCTGGGCTTTCTATACTGTTTCTTTGATCTATTTTTCTGTTTTTGTGCCAGTACCATACTGTCTTGATTACTGTAGCTTTGGAGTATATTCTGAAGTCAGGGAACCTGATTCCTCCAGCTCCATTTTTCATTCTTAAGATTGCTTTGGCTACCCGGGGTCTTTGGTGTTTCCATACAAATTGTGAAGTTTTTTGTTCTAGTTCTGTGAAAAATGCCAGTGGTAGTTTAATAGGGATTACGTTGAATCTGTAGATTGCTTTGGGTAGTAGAGTCATTTTCACAATGTTGATTCTACCAATCCAAGAACATGGTATATCTCTCCATCTATTTGTATCATCTTTAATTTCTTTCATCAGTGTCTTATAATTTTCTGTATACAGGTCTTTTGTCTACCTAGGTAGGTTTATTCCTAGGTATTTTATTCTTTTTGTTGCAGTGGTAAATGGGAGTATTTTCTTGATTTCACTTTCAGATTTTTCATCCTTAGTGTATAGGAATGCCAGAGATTTCTGTGCATTAATTTTGTATCCTGCTACTTTACCAAATTCATTGATTAGCTCTAGTAGTTTTCTGGTAGCATCTTTAGGATTCTCTATGTATAGTATCATGTCATCTGCAAACAGTGAGAGCTTTACTTCTTCTTTTCCAATTTTGATTCATTTCTTTTTCTTCTCTGATTGCTGTGGTTAAAACTTCTAAAAGTATGTTGAATAATAGTGGTGAGAGTGGGCCACCTTGTCTTGTTCCTGATCTTAGTGGAAATGCTTTCAGTTTTCACCATTGAGGACGATGTTTGCTGTGGGTATGTCATATTTGGCCTTTATTATGTTGAGGAAAGTTCCCTATATGCCTACTTCCGGCAGGGTTTTTATCATAAATGGGTGATGAATTTTGTCGAAAGATTTCTCTGCATCTATTGAGATGATCATATGGTTTTTATCCTTCAATTTGTTAATATGGTGTATCACGTTGATTGATTTGCGTACATTGAAGAATCCTTGCATTCCTGGAATAAACCCCACTTGATCATGGTGTATGATCCTTTTAATGTGCTGTTGGATTCTCTTTGCTAGTATTTTGTTGAGAATCTTTGCATCTATGTTCATCAGTGATATTGGCCTGTAGTTTTCTTTCTTTGTGACATCCTTGTCTGGTTTTGGTATCAAGGTGATGGTGGCATCGTGGAATGAGTTTGGGAGTGTTCCTCCCTCTGCTATATTTTGGAAGAGTTTGAGAAAGATAGGTGTTAGCTCTTCTCTAAAAGTTTGATAGAAGTCACCTGTGAAGCCATCTGGTCCTAGGCTTTTGTTTGTTGGAAGATTTTTAATCATAGTTTCAATTTCAGTGCTTGTGATTGGTCTGTTCATATTTTCTATTTCTTCTGATGCAGTCTTGGCAGGTTGTGCATTTCTAAGAATTTGTCCATTTCTTCCAGGTTGTCCATTTTATTGGCAAATAGTTGCTTGTAGTAAACCCTCATGATTCTTTGTATTTCTGCAGTGTCAGTTGTTACTCTCCATTTTCATTTCTAATTCTATTGATTTGAGTCTTCTCCCTTTTTTTCTTGATGAGTCTGGCTAATGGTTTATCAATTTTGTTTATCTTCTCAAAGAACCAGCTTTTAGTTTTATTGATCTTTGCTATTGTTTCCTTCATTTCTTTTTCATTTATTTCTGATCTGATTTTTATGATTTCTTTCCTTCTACTAACTTTGGGATTTTTTTGTTCCTCTTTCTCTAATTGTTTTAGGTGCAAGTTTAGGTTGTTTATTCGAGATGTTTCCTGTTTCTTAAGGTAGGATTTTATTGCTATAAACTTCCCTCTTAGAACTGCTTTTGCTGCATCCCGTAGGTTTTGGGTCGTTGTGTCTCCATTGTCATTTTTTTCTAGGTATTTTTTTATTTCCTCTTTGATTTCTTCAGTGATCACTTCGTTATTAAGTAGTGTATTGTTTAGCCTCTATGTGTTTGTATTTTTTACAGATCTTTTCCTGTAATTGATATCTAGTCTCATAGCATTGTGGTCGGAAAAGATACTTGATACAATTTCAGTTTTCTTAAATTTACCAAGGCTTGATTTGTGACCCAAGATATGATCTATCCTGGAGAATGTTCCATGAGCACTTGAGAAAAATGTGTATTCTGTGGTTTTTGGATGGAGTGTCCTATAAATATCAATTAAGTCCATCTTGTTAAATGTATTATTTAAAGCTTGTGTTTCCTTATTTATTTTCATTTTGGGTGATCTGTCCATTGGTGAAAGTGGGGTGTTAATGTCCCCTACTATGAGTGTGTTACTGTCGATTTCCTCTTTTATGGCTGTTAGTATTTGCCTTATGTATTGAGGTGCTCCTATGTTGGGTGCATAAGTATTTACCATTGTTATATCTTCTTCTTGGATCAATCCCTTGATCATTATGTAGTGTCCTTCTTTGTCTCTTCTAATAGTCTTTATTTTAAAATCTATTTTGTCTGATATGAGAATTGCTACTCCAGCTTTCTTTTGGTTTCCATTTGCATGGAATATCTTTTGCCATCCCCTTACTTTCAGTCTGTATGTGTCTCTAGGTCTGAAATGGGTCTCTTGTAGACAGCATATATATGGGTCTCGTTTTTGTATCCATTCAGCCAATCTGTGTCTTTTGGTGGGAGCATTTAGTCCATTTACATTTAAGGTAATTATCGATATGTATCTTCGTATTCCCATTTTCTTAATTGTTTTGGGTTCGTTATTGTAGGTCTTTTCCTTCTCTTATGTTTCTTGGCTAGAGAAGTTCCTTTAGCATTTGTTGTAAAGCTGGTTTGGTGGTGCTGAACTCTCTCAGCATTTGCTTCTCTGTAAAGTTTTAATTTCTTCATCAAATCTGAATGAGATCCTTGCTGGGTAGAGTAATCTTGCTTGCAGGTTTTTCTCCTTCATCACTTTAAATATGTCCTGCCAGTCTCTTCTGTCTTGCAGAGTTTCTGCTGAAAGATCAACTGTTAACCTTATGGGAATTCCCTTGTGTGTTATTTGTTGTTTTTCCCTTGCTGCTTTTAATATGTTTTCTTTGTATTTAATTTTTGACAGTTTGATTAATATGTTTCTTGGCATATTTCTGCTTGGATTTACTCTGTATGGGACTCTCTGTGCTTCCTGGACTTGATTAACTATTTCCTTTCCCATATTAGGGAAGTTTTCAAGTATCATCTCTTCAAATATCTTCTCAGTCCCTTTCTTTTTCTCTTCTTCTTCTGGAACCCCTATAATTCAAATGTTGGTATGTTTAATGTCGCAGAGGTCTCTGAGACTGTCCTCAGTTCTTTTCATTCTTTTTTCTTCATTCTGCTCTGCAGTAGTTTTTTCCACTATTTTATCTTCCAGGTCACTTATCTGTTCTTCTGCCTCAGTTATTCTGCTATTGATCCCATCTAGAGTATTTTTAATTTCATTTATTGTGTTGTTCATTGTTGCTTGTTTCATCTGTAGTTCTTCTAGGTCCTTGTTAAATGTTTCTTGCATTTTGTCTATTGTGTTTCCAAGATTTGGGATCATCTTTACTGTCATTATTCTGAATTCTTTTTCAGGTAGACTGCCTATTTCCTCTTCATTTGTTAGTTCTGGTGGGTTTTTATCTTTCTCCTTCATCTGCTGTGTGTTTTTCTGTCTTCTCATTTTGCTTATCTTACTGTGTTTGGGGTCTCCTTTTTGCAGGCTGCAGGTTCGTAGTTTCTGTTCTGTAGGATTCCTGGTGGAGGGGAGTAGTGCCTGTGTTCTGTTGGATGAGGCTGGATCTTGTCTTTCTGGTGGGCAGGTCCATGTCTGGTGGTGTGTTTTGGGGTGTCTGTGAACTTATTATGATTTTAGGCAGCCTCTCTGCTAATTGGTGGGGATGTGTTCCTGTCCTGTTAGTTGTTTAGCATAGGGTGTCCAGCACTGTAGCTTGCTTGTCGGAGTGAAGCTGGGTGCTGGCGTTGAGATGGAGATATCTGGGAGATTTTCGCTGTTTGATATTATGTGGAGCTGGGAGGTCTCTTGTTGACCAGTGTCCTGAGGTTGGCTCTCCCACCTCAGAGGCACAGCACTGACTCCTGGCTACAGCAACAAGAGCCTTTCATCCACATGGCTCTGAATAAAAGGGGAAAAAAAGGAAAGGAAGAAAGGAAGAAAGAAAGAAAGGTGATAAAATAAAATAAAGTTACTAAACTAAAAAATAATTAAGAAAAAAAATTTTTTGAAGAAAAAAAACAAAACACGGATGGATAGAACCCTAGGACAGATGGTGGAAGCAAAGCTATACAGACAAAATCTCACACAGAAGCATACACATACATACTCACCAAAAGAGGAAAAGGGGAAAAAATCATAAATCTTGCTGTCAAAGTCCACCTCCTCAATTTGGGATGATTCGTTGTCTATTCATGTATTCCACAGATGCAGGGTACATCGAGTTGATTGTGGAGCTTTAATCCGCTGCTTCTGAGGCTGCTGGGAGAGATTTCCCTTTCTCTTCTTTGTTCTCACAGCTCACAGGGGTTCAGCTTTGGATTTGGCCCCGCCTCTGCATGTAGGTCGCCGGAGGGCGTCTGTTCTTCGCTCAGACAGGACGAGGTTAAAGGAGCAGCTGCTTCGGCGACTCTGGCTCACTCAGGCTGTGGGGAGGGAGGGGTACGGAGTGTGGGGCGAGCCTGCGGCGGCAGAGGCTGATGTGACGTTGCGCCAGCCTGAGGCATGCTGTGCGTTCTCCCGGGGAAGTTGTCCCTGGATCTTGGGACCCTGGCAGTGGCGGGCTGCACAGGCTCCCCGGAAGGGGGGTGTGGATAGTGACCTGTGCTCCCACACAGGCTTCTTGGTGGCAGCAGCAGCAGCCGTCCAGACTTTTCCCGGGACTCCCTCTTGGCTAGCTGTGGTGCACTAACTCCCTGCAGGCTGTGTTCACGCTGACAACCCCAGTCCTCTCCCTGAGCTCCGACCGAAGCCCGAGCCTCAGCTCCCAGCCCTGCCCGCCCCGGCGGGTGAGCAGACAAGCCTCTCGGGCTGATGAGTGCTGGTTGGCACCAATCCTCTGTGAGGGAATGTCTCCGCTTTGCCCTCCGCACCCCTGTTGCTGCGCTCTCCTCCGCGGCTCCGAAGCTTTCCCCCTCCACCACCCACAGTCTCTGCCCGCGAAGGGGCTTCCTAGTGTGTGGAAACCTTTCCTCCTTCACAACTCCCTCCCACTGGTGCAGGTCCCATCCGTATCCTTTTGTCTCTGTTTATTCTTTTTTCTTTTGCCCTACCCAGGTACGTGGGGACTTTCTTGCCTTTTGGGAGGTCTGAGGTCTTCTGCCTGCATTCAGTAGGTGTTCTGTAGGAGTTGTTCCACGTGTAGATGTATTTCTGCTGTATCTGTGGGGAGGTAGGTGATCTCCGCGTCTTACTCTTCTGCCATCTTCCCAATCTCCTGTATGATCCTTTTAATGTGCTGTTGGATTCTGTTTGCTAATATTTTGTTGAGGATTTTTGCATCTATGTTCATCAGTGATATTGGCCTGTAGTTGTCTTTTTATGTGACATCTTTGTCTGGTTTTGGTATCAGGGTGACGGTGGCCTCATAAAATGAGTTTGGGAGTTTTCCTCCCTCTGCTGTATTTTGGAAGAGTTTGAGAAGGATAGGTGTTAGCTCTTCTCTAAATGTTTGATAGAATTTGCCTGTGAAGCCATCTCGTCATGGGCTTTTGTTTGTTGGAAGATTTTAATCACAGTTTCAGTTTCAGTGTTTGTTCATATTTTTTATTTCTTCCTGATTCAGTCTTGGAAGGTTGTACTTTTCTAAGAATTTGTCCATTTCTTCCAAGTTGTCCATTTTATTGGCATATAGTTGCTTGTAGTAAACCCTCATGATTCTTTGTATTTCTGCAGTGTCAGTTGTTACTCTCCATTTTCATTTCTAATTCTATTTATTTTAGTCTTCTCCCTTTTTTTCTTGATGAGTCTGGCTAGTGTTTTATCAATTTTGTTTATCTTCTCAAAGAACCAGCTTTTAGTTTTATTGATCTTTGCTATTGTTTCCTTCATTTCTTTTTCATTTCTTTCTGATCTGATGTTTATGATTTCTTTCCTTCTGCTAACTTTAGGTTTCTTTTGTTCTTGTTTCTCTAATTTCTTTAAGTGTAAGTTCAGGTTATTTATTTGAGATTTTTCTTGTATCTTGAAGTAGGATTGTATTGCTATATACAATCACTTCCCTTTTAGAACTGCTTTTGCTGCATTCCATAGGTTTTGGGCCATCTTGTTTTCATTTGTCAGTTGTTTCTAGGTAGTTTTTGATTTCCTCTTTGATTTCTTCAGTGATCTCTTTCGTTATTTAGTAGCGTATGGTTTAGCCTCCATGTGTTTGTATTTTTTACAGTTTTCTTTCCTGTAATTGATATCTAGTCTTGTAACGTTGTGGTCAGAAAAGGTACTTGATATGATTTCAATTTTCTTAAATTTACCAAAGCTTGATTTGTGACCCAAGGTGTGATCTATCCTGGAGAATGTTCCATGAGCACCTGAGTAGATAGTGTATCCTGTAGTTTTTGGATGGAATGTCCTATATATATCAATTAAGTCCATCTTGTTTAATGTGTCCTTTGAAGCTTGTGTTTTCTTATTTTCTTTATGGATGATCTGTGCCTTGGTGAAAGTGGGGTGTCACAGTCCCCTAGTATTATTGTGTTACTGTCAATTTCCCCTTTTATGGCTGGTAGCATTTGCCTTATGTATTGTGGTGCTCCTATGTTGGGTGCATACATATTTACAATTATTATATCTTCTTCTTGGATTAATCCCTTGATCATTATGTAGTGTCCTTCTTTGTCTCTTGTAGTCGTCTTTATTTTGAAGTCTATTTTGTCTGATACGAGAATTGCTACTCCAGCTTTCTTTTGATTTCCATTTGCGTGGAATATGTTTTCCATCCCCTCACTTTGTCTGTATGTGCCCCTCGGTCTGAAGTGGGTCTCTTGTAGACAGCATGTATATGGGTCTCTTTTTTGTGTTCATTCAGCCAGTCTGTGTCTTTTGGTGGGAGCATTTAATCCATTTACATTTAAGGTAGTTATCGATATGTATGTTCCTATTACCATTTTCTTAATTGTTTTGGGTTTGTTATTGTAGGTCTTTTCCTTCTCTTGTGTTTCCTGCCTAGAGAAGTTCCTTTAGCATTTGTTGTAAAACTGGTTCGGCGGTGATGAATTCTCTTAGCTTTTGCTTGTCTGTAAAGGTTTTAATTTCTCTGTTGAATCTGAATGAGATCCTTGCTGGGTAGAGTAATCTTGATTGTAGGTTTTTCCCTTTCATCACTTTAAATATGTCCTGCCACTCCCTTCTGGCTTGCAGAGTTTCTGCTGAGAGATCAGCTGTTAACCTTATTGGGATTCCCTTGTATGTTATTTTTTGCTTTTCCCTTGCTGCTTTTAATATTTTTTTTCTTTGTATTTAATTTTTGACAGTTTGATTAATATGTATCTTGGCATGTTTCTCCTTGGATTTATCCTTTATGGGACTCTATGTGCTTCCTTGACTATTTCCTTTCCTACGTTAGGGAAGTTTTCAACTATAATCTCTTCAAACATTTTCTCAGACCCTTTCTTTTTCTCTTCTTCTTCTTGGACCCCTATAGTTCAAATGTTGGTGAGTTTAATGTTGTCCCAGTGGTCTCTGAGACTGTCCTTGATTCTTTTCATTCTTTTTTCTTTATTCTGCTCTGCAGTAGTTATTTCCACTATCTTATCTTCCAGGTCACTTATCTGTTCTTCTGCCTCAGTTATTCTGCTATTGATTCCTTCTAGGGAATTTTTAATTTCATTTATTGTGTTGTTCAACATTGTTCATTTACTCTTTCATTCTTCTGGATCCTTGTTAAACATTTCTTGTATTTTCTCATTCTTTTCCAAGACTTTGGATTATCTTTACACTCATTACTCTGAATTCTTTTTCAGGTAGATTGCCTATTTCCTCTTCATTTGTTAGTTCTGGTGGGTTTTTACCTTGCTCCTTCATCTGCTGCATATTTCTCTATCTTCTCATTTTGTTTCACTTACTGTGTTTGGGGTCTCCTTTTCGCAGGCTACAGGTTTGTAGTTCCTGTTGTTTTTGGTGTCTGCCCCCAGTGGCTAATGTTGGTTCATTGGGTTGTGTAGGCTTCCTGGTGGTGGGGCCTGGTGCCTGTGTTCTGGTGCATGAGGCTGGATCTTGTCTTTCTGGTGAGCAGGACCACATCTGGTAGTGTGTTTTGGGGTGTCTGTGGCCTTATTATGATTTTAGGCAGCCTCTCTGCTAATGGGTGGGATTGTGTTCCTGTCTTGCTACTTGTTTGGCATGGGGTGTCCATCACTGGATGTTGCTGGCCGTTGGGTGGAGCTGGGTATTATCATTGAGATGGAGATCTCTGGGAGAGCTCTCGCCGATTGATATTGCATGGGGCCAGGCAGTCTCTGGTGGTCCAAAGTCCTGAACTCGGCTCTCCCACCTCCGAGGCTTAGGCCTGACACCAGGCCGGAGCACCAAAACCCTGTCAGCCACACAGCTCAGAAGAAAAGGGAGAAAAAAGGAAAGAAAATAAGTAATAAAATAAAATAATTAAAATTAAAAAAATGTAAAAAATTATTAAAATTAAAAAGTAACAACAGGGCTTCCCTGGTGGCGCAGTGGTTGAGAGTCCGCCTGCGCATGCAGGGGACACGGGTTCGTGCCCTGGTCCAGGAAGATCCCACATGCCACGGAGCGGCTCGGACCGTGAGCCATGGCCGCTGAGCCTGCGCGTCCGGAGCCTGTGCTCCGCAACGGGAGAGGCCACAACAGTGAGAGGCCCGCGTACTGCAAAAAAAAAAAAAAAAAAAATTACCAGTGGAAGCATAGTTTGTAAAAAGTAAAAACACCCGAGTTGAGTTAAAAAATGAAATGACTAAAATTCATTGAATGAAAATGTATTCCTCCTAACTTCATGACTATATGATTAGAAATGAAAAAAGAGAAAGAGAACATGTACAGTCACATAAGCAGGCTCTGCATTACAGTGAGTGAGGGGGGCAGTGAGCATGAAAATGGTGGACCCTTCTTCAATGAAGAGCTTTTAATTTTGCAATTAATAGAATGTCTGCTTTATTTTGCACCAAATTTAAGCTCACATTGTTCCCTCCACTTGAACTTGAAGAAATAAGTGGAAAACGAGCAGTTGGCATGGGGTCCAGGGATGGGAGTGTGAGAAGAGCATGTGGTTTTAAAAGTCATTGTTCATTAGTTCATGTAGTAGGCTGAAAGCTTCTCTTACAACCTCAAAGGTCAACGGTGTAATAATGCTCTTTATTATCATAATTATTATAAATAGTTACATTTCACCACTTTGACTGTGGCACTTTGTAAAATTACTTCTGAAAATAGTTTTTCTTCTGTGTCCCCACCCCCACTGTGCCCCCCTGCCCCTTGCCAGAGTGGCAGAAGGGAATTACTGGTGTTGAATCATGAAGGGAACTGGGAGGATGCAGTAGAGGATGGGGCACAGGCCACACACAGTGCACGTATCCAGGAAGGGGGTGAGCGAAGGGTAAGACAATATCGATGGTTTCATTTCCTGCCATGGGAAAGTGATAGGATTTCAACTTGGAGGGTTTAGGGTTGAATCTGGGATTCAGCTGAACTGCTTGTGGAATGTGAATGACAAATCCTTTTTATGTGTTCATGTGAGGTATATATGTGTTAGATTTTTTTCCCAAGGGCCCCAGAAATAACAACATAACTTAAATCCATGCCATGGAGTTGGTCAGAGTGTTCGGAAGAAGTCCAGCTGCATTCTACAGCATATATGGGGACTTAGGCTGGTATAATAGTCTAGATTTTAGATTTAGCAACTTTTGTACTTTTTATTAAGTTCAAGAGAGGGATGAAGGGGCTGATGGTAGGAGTGAGATGCTTTGGCAAAACTTCTTACAACATTCCTGGAGAAGGAGATGCTAAAAACCTTATTGCTGGCAGAGTTTTGGGAAAATCATAGACCTGAGGATGAAATCTAAAAATGGAATGCCTCCTACGGTATGGAATATGGAAAATTTTCAAGAGGGATTTTATATTTTTCATGTTAGTGAAGTATTCTTGCAAAAGAATGTAACTTTTGCTGTAATGTAATTAGGCAAATAGGTTGCTAACTTGAAGGCATATTTCATTCCAGGCATTTGTTAAATTCTAGCCATGATAGAATTTTTCTACCTGGTTTTGGCATTGGACGAGCAGAGGTATTTTATACTCAGTGTTTCAAACCTGATGGTGTCATCCAAGTGTGAACTAAGACATACTATCATAGTTGGCTAGTTTATAAAGTGTTACATACAAGAACAATCTCCCAGACCTAGAGATTTAGGTGTTTGAAAGACACTCAATGACACTTACAATCGAAATGAAAAAATCTTTTCCTTCTAACTGTTACTCATTGATTGATTCTCACTAATACCCAGCCTTTTCTTTTTACCTTGTCCCTATCCTTAATAGATTGGGTAATATTTTGACTTTTGAAGGATGAAGACGCAGGGCATTCCAAGCAGATCAAAAAGCACCAGCCAAGCCACATAGGCACAGAGGTGTCAGGGATGGTCGAGTTGCCCAGAGTGTCTGGAGATGTGATGTGATATTTTAGTGGGGAATAAGGGGTGGAGGCGAGGTTAGAAAGAGAACATTGTAAGGTAGAAGCAAAAGATAGATTGAGGTCAAATTGCAAGGGCCATTGATGGTCTGTGATCTGTGATTTCGAAAAGTGAGTCTGGTGGCAACGTGGAAGCGGCATTAAAGAGGATGAAGTACAGTAAGGTCAGAAAATCAATTATGTTGTTGGCTGATGAAAGAGGATGAGGCCGTGTCAGTAGGAAGGGGGGAAGGGATGAGAAAGTTATTTCCTAGGTAGAGTTGAAAGGATTTGGTGCAAGACGGATGAGATGCTGAAGGGGAAAGGACGAATCAAAGGTGACCCAAACCCAGGTGGCTGGGAAGATGACTTCATGGTTTATCACTGAAATGGGGAACTTGGGAGCAGGACTGTGCTGGGGTCGGGGGTCTTGGGGTGGGTGTATTAGTTTCCTAGTGCTGATAGAATACAACAAAGTGGGTGGCTTAACCAAATTATGTCTTACAGTGCTAGAGGCCAGAAGTCCAGGATCAAGGTTTCACAGCGTTGGTTCCTTCTGAAGCCTCTAGGTCTGTTCCAGGCCTCTCTTCTAGCTTTTGGAAGTTCCTTGGCTTATGACATCATTACTCCAGTCTTCACATGGCATTGTTCCTGTGTGCATATCTGTGTCCAAATTTCCCCTTTTTATAAGGGCACCGGTGATATTGGACTAGGGGCCTGTGCTACTGCAGTATGACCTCACCTTAACTAATTACATTTGCAATGACCCTATTTCTGGCATAACATCTGTGAATAATGTCAAATTCAATGTACCGGGGGTTTGGACTTCAACATATGAATTTTCAGGGGAACACAATTCAATTCACAAAAGTAGAGTAGGTGAGGTGATAATGACAAGCTTTAGGTTCCTGTGGACCCAATGTCAGCAAGCTGGTGGAAACAGATATGAGCTGACCGCAGAGATTTAGTCATCACTGCATATAGGGATCACTCATATACTAGAGAATTTTCTGTGGAGTGTTTTATAGCTGCGGGAATGAAAGCAATTGCCTGGAGAAGAAGAGATAGAGGAGGAACATCATTTCTCTGAGTATCCCCTTATGAGTCAGGCTTTCTGTCCAGTGTGTAGACAGCTGCTCTCATTTCATCCTCACGGCGGACCCAGTGAGGGAAGAGTTGAGTGGAAACTGAAGCCCATGGTCACACCACAGGAGGATGGCAAAGCTGAGATTTGCTCCCAGGTTTATTTGATGTCACTAAAAGATGCTGCCTGCTCCTGGGGAGAGAGTCTTAGCACAAGGAAAGGGCTGGGGAGAAAACCCTGGAGGAGCTCAGAGGAAAGGGTAAGGGCAGCAGGGGGAGCCAGTGAAGGGGAATAGAGCAAATGAGAGCTAGGAAAGAAAGCCGATGGGAATCCAAACTCGAGGTTGAAGGAGTGGGGGAGAGGCATGGTGTTGACTATTTTAGACAAGCTAAGGACCTAGAAGTGTCTCTTTGGTTTAGTGCCCTCTCTGCTCTTTGAACGTCCATTTGATTAAGAAGTGAAATTAGAACAAATTTTCGTCCACAGTGATTACAGGCAACAGATTCACTGTAAAATAAAAAAGAGAATTACTGTCAATTTTATTCCAAGTTCAGCACAGTCAATGTGCTGTTGGGGGAGAAACAGCAATTCTGATAAATTGCTCTCTCCATGTATATCCATTTACTTCACGATGGTTTTGGAGGCTAATTTTATTCTGAGCCTTGGGACCTGGCACCAAAGTTGGGGGTGAGTAACCCTTTCCTGCGTCTGTGTATGTGCCACTGTTTTGGTTGTTAAGAAATGCTTTAACTTGTATAAGTGTGGTTATACCCGCTAGTGGAGGAATCTAATAAGGACATTTTAGAGGCTAGGTGGAGGCATTTTAGGGCATGTGAGGCTGTTAGGTGATAAATAAGCCCTTTCTGGCTTGTTGCCCATACCTGCTTTATATTCACTTCAAAGAAGAAAATTTTCATTAAAAACAAAGCAGTTAAAATGTCAAGGTGCCCATTCTCTCTTTTCAGGCTCTCCTTTTTACATTACAAAATAAGTGGATTGAGTGATGCATAAACTGCTGCTAAATAAAGCCTTTTCTTGGCATTCCTTGGAGAAATCAAATCCAAGACCACTGGTGAAAGGTGATTGTACTATATCCACTACACAGACTATTTCTTCTAATTATCAGCATGAATGTAATTACTTACAAGCATCTCAGGCTCCTATGATCATGTCCCTCAGAGCATTTCATCTTTAATGATTTTTCTTGATAGAAAGCCAGTTGGAAGCATTTGTTGCATAACATTGCTCAACCAGAAAGAAAAATACGTACTTCTCAGAAGAAAGATCTGTATGCTTTCTTCTCAATGGTACTTATATTCTGCCAGAATTTGATTAGGAGCTATCTTGGCACAAAGATTGCTAATGACTGAGTCAAAGAACTTATACAGATTAAACAATTTCTTGGAAAAAAATACAATGTAATATGACATTCCTTTTCCGAGAATCTTGAAGTTCAGAAATGTAACCACTTAAGGTGAATTGTTAAATCCTCTAACTTCTGATGATAGAGAGTACGACAGGGACAGGTTCCTGAGGGAGTCTGTAGATTCTTAAGTGAGATGGTTTTAAGGGAAGACATTTCTGGTCTGATGGTGAGACTAAAGTGTAAGCTCATATAATAAATTAGGATTTTTAAAGCTATAAATGACATTAGAGCTTACCTATTCCCCCTCCTTCAAGAAATAAACAAACTGCCCAGATAAATTACAGTCCAAGTGCTTAGGAGCTTGCCCCTTGTCACAGTCTGTTGGTGTCACAACTAGTTGCTGGGCCTCAGATTCCTTCCCAGCATTCTTTCCATCGTCTCTTCTTTCTCTAGGATTAAAAAGAAATGACGAAAGACTTCATTTATCTGGCATTGTTGACAAACACATTTAAATGTCTTATATGTTAGTTTTCTGGGTAACTAAAGTTCATCCCTTAAGCATCACTTAAAAGTGTTTAATGGAACTGGTCATTTTAAGGAACATGCTGAACACAGCTTAGCTTTTTCTTGAGGAAGTGGTTGTCATCATTATAAACATTAATTATTTTACCATGATTGAATCAAACCCACGGTTGCCCTCTGGAGTAACTGAGGACCATTGCTGTTGTAGTTGTGTAGTAATTGTATAGTAATTGTGTATAGTAATTGTATAGTTGTGTATAGTAATTGTGTATAGTAATTGTATAGTAATTGTGTAGTAATAGTATAGTAATTGAAAGGATTGCTGCTGTATGGTGGTGATTCAGTTGCATCCGCTGACCCTTATATCCATGTCTCTTGTCCTCACGTCACCATCTAGTACACACGTCTCCCTCCACTTGCCAACATGTTCTCCCAGGCTGCTGGTGCTCCTTGTAGCTGAAGGTGACTGGAAGCCTCTCCTGCGGAACAAAATACAAGATTTTGTGATCATCATATGGTTAAAGATTTTGACTTTCTTTTTGCCTGAAAACTGAGTCCAAGAAAATTAAACACTACTCATAATGTCTGTAACCTTGTGCATTCTTTGGAGCTGTTGTCTGGTGATTTAAGAAAACTTAATTTGACGTTTTCACCAAAGACCATCTTAGTAGAACTTGTTGAAAACAAGGCTCTTACACAGGGGTCCCTTGTTTCTCTACGTAACTTCTGATTTCTGGCTCTCTGCTTCTTTCCTGCTTCCAGATCGTCTCCTGATCTGGAGGGAAGTTTTGGGCTTAGCTGGTGTTTGCTTTTTTTCTTTTCCAGTTTTATTGAGAAATAATTGACATACATCACTGTATAAGTTTAAGGTGTCCGGCACAATGGTTTGATTTACATATAGTGTGAAATGATTATAGTCAGTGGTTCTTAAGCTTCAGCCTAAACCAGGTTCAGCTGGAGGTCTTGTTAGGTCCACTCCTAGAGTCAGATAAGGTAGGTCTGGGCTGGGCCCCGCGATTCTGGAGTATTGACAAATTATAGGAGATACTGCTGCTTCCGGTCTGGGAACCACAGTTTGACAGCCACTGAGGAAATCATCATTCTCCATTATTCTCCAGAAAGAGAGAATCAAGAAGATTTGAGACTCTCTGGGACAGTGTCCAGAGCTGCCTCTGTGCTTGTGGGGTCTGCCATGTTTAGACTTTGGTTAATGGCTTCTAATATCAGAGAATAGAATCAGCTTTCCTACCTGTTGGGTTGGGAATATTAAAAACACACACTTTTGCTGGTGTCTTCAGTAGCAAATGGGCTTTATTCTTCCTTTCCTCTTCCAGAACATGTATTATTTAATTGGAGTTTTTGCACATACCCCTCTGGAATTTCTTGAGTAATTTTCAAAATCAAAGCATGATAAACCCCTCACATTCACTTTTATATCCTCACTCATGGAGAACTTGAGTACCTAGCTCACAGATCTCATTTCAGCTCCAGCAGTGTTAATCTTGGTCAGTCTACATGTCTCTCTTCTGCCTCACTTGCATGTGTGTGTAAATATGTATGTGCATACACATAGATACAAGCCATACGCACACACAGACTCTGCATAGGAATTTAGGCTACCATCCAATGACATCATCCTTGGGAACTTTAACATATGCATTATTGACTCTGCCAGCCCTCTGAGTTCAGCACATCATATGGAAGCACTGCCCCCAACCCTCTTGTCCACAATGAGGGTTCTTGACTGTGGACAGTGGCACTTGTCTCTCCATCTCCCTACTCCCAACCTGCCCCCTAACTTCCCCTCACTTTTTTGTTTACTCACGCTGAGGCTTCCCTAGGACATTGTGTGGCAAAATAGAAAGGACATGGTCTTTGGAGTTAGAGGCACACAGGTTTAAATCCTTTCCAGCTGTGTAAACTTGGGTCTTTACGTCTGTTTTGTGGGGCCACATTACAGGGTTGTTGAGAGGGTTAAATTAGATAATGTATGTAAAGCACTTAGCACATCTGCACATAGCTGATGATTAGCTACTGAGAAGTCATTACTCTCTGGATACTTTAGCCACTCACAAAGTTAGTCACACCTGAGTCTTACCTGTCCCTCAGATTTGTACTGCTGCTAAGGCCTTCAATCTGAAGTCTCTCTCTAGAGCCACCATATATCATGGGGAGGCAGGATGGCATGGGGATGCTAGAATCACAACAATGAGGAGAGAGAAGAGATGGCAGAGTCCTAAGCCACTGAGAGCTAGTCACTACATCTCGTCCCATTGTAAAATCAAAGGATTAGTATAGACAATCTCTAAGGCTCCAAAGCCCCTAGAATTGTAGTAGTCTGTTCTTCTGTTGCTCTTCAATCCCAACCAAGTCTCTTCATTGCTGTCACCGTGACCTTTAGTTCTGCTGTATTTTCACAGCTCACTAGCTCTCTTCTTGGCAAATTTGCCTTCCATCACTCTTTTGCTTAAGTCTTATCTCCTCTATTTTTCTACCTTAAATCCTATGTTCCAGCCATACTGAACCATCCACCATTTCCTAGTTATTTTTTCATAGCATACACTTTTTTCTAATCTAATATGTTATTTTGTTTTTCTTCGGTATCCCTTACTGGAATATAAGCTCCTTGAAAGCAGAAATTTTTGTTCGTTGCCCTACCCCTGCACTTAGACTAGTGCCTGGCCATAAAAAGTGTTTAATAACTATTTGTTGAGTGAATTCTCTGCCTTCCCTTTATGCTTCTTTACACATTGGCTACTTAGGGTCACCGCAGCTTCTGATTACTTATGACGAGAGAAGGAAGTAAATCAGAAACTTGATGGCGTTGTCCTCAGGACTAGGCATTGATCCTCCTGGTGTGGAGTCTGGCTGACTCTGCACCTCTCCCTTGACAGTGACCTGCCTAATATGAGGGGGTGCTCTCCAGCTGTTGGTGCTGGTCTGTGTGTGACCCTGGACGGGAAGTGATGGATTGCTGACCACCTTACTGAGGCTCTGTCCCACCAAGACCCTGTCTGTTTCTTCCCATTGGACTTGTGGCTGAGATGCCTCAGGCCCTAGCACACTCCTGTTATAACAACATTAAGTTCTCTTCAGGACAGACCAGCTGGTTGCAGTAATGGAAAGGCTAGGGAGGTGGAAATCAGAAGGCAAGAGTCCCGGTTCCAACTGCATGTCTGACACTTCAAATCAATTGCTTCAAAAATACTTTTGAAGAGCCTATAATGTACAGATGGGGGTACATAGAAAGTCTAAAGATGGTTTCTGTTCCCTAAGAGGTTCTAATCTAGTTGGAAAGACAAAATGCACACACGTCCTTTCATTTTATCTCCAAAATATTTCTCAGATGTGCCGACTTCTTCCCATCCCCACAATCCACACCCTAGTTCTCTCCATAGCCACACTCTGCACCCAACTTTGTCCCCCTCTGCCTGAATGACCACAACTTCCCACCTGTTCCCACCATCTCTAATCTTGCCCCTTCTGACTATTCTCTCCCAGGATAATTACCTTTTAAAAATCTAATATCTTAATCAGACCATCACGCTCTCCTACTGCTTTTTGCCGGACATCTAACCTTGACTTATCTGGACCTGCTTGGTCTTCTTCCCACCTCTCCTTTCTCATCTCGTGATCCTCTCCCCTTACCAACCGTAAAAGAACTTCTTCTGATCCCTCAGACCTGAGACATCTTTCCCACTTCGGGACCTGTGCACATGCCATTGGTCTGCCTGGAATTCTCTGTTTCGCCACCATCCACAAGGCTCTGGTCTTCACATGGCCGGCTCCTTCTTTTCTCTGAAGTCTCAGCTAGAAAGGGGTTTCCTTACAGCCTTCTCTGAATCAAATTCCCTGGTCATCCCAATGCAGGGCATTATATGTTTCCTTCAAAGACCTTATCACAGATTGCAGTGATTACTTAGTTATTTAATTATCTGTCTCCATCACTGGACTGTAAGTTCTCTGAAGTCAGGGATGGCGCCTTCTTCAATGTTCTGTCTTTGTAACCTCAATACCTGCCCAGCACAGTACCAGATATACCGCAAGCCTTCAATAAACATTTTAACATGAAACACATAATGGCTAGTAGCTGAGCATGCTACCCCATAGGATGGCACTGTAACTCTATATAAACTGGTGAATCAGTGAAAGATTTTATTAATTGTATTTATAGTAATTGTGCTCTGTGCCAGTTATCCTCAGGATACTTTTATACAATTAAAAACATTAAAAGATTATTAGAAATGTTAAAATTATGGAAAATCCTAAAATCAGTTTAAGTTGTATATTCTGCCATATTGGATATATTTAGGCTTGTCAGGTAGGTGGTATATGTCAAGAACTCATATTCATAATGTGTTATCACACTTGCTTCATTTAAAATCCATATTGAAACTGCGGTCTCCTTGTCCTGAGGAAGATCTTTAAAAAGACAATTGCACTTTGAGGGAGATGACCCTCCTTTCCTAAGGGCCCTGCACAGAGCCATTCTGTTGGATCCTTTTCAGACAACCTGGGAACTGAGGGTGGCCCTATTATAAATCCTCTGTTAAGCATTGGATTGTAGCCATCTTGTTGGGTGGCTACACAGGGCAGCTTTCTCTGTTGTGTCAGCTAACAAAAGACAGTGATTCTAAAACATACCCTGTGGACTGCTTAATAAAGTAACTGCCTTATGTGGTTGTAAGTCATTTTACAAACATGCTATATATAGTACTGAGCACAGTGTACCTTTCTGAAAGAGCAGCTGCCTCTCTTTTCATCTGACCCGATACTGATTCACCATCCTTGCTGGATTCAATGGCTTGCTTAGTGGCATTGGAACATGGGCTCGATGGCTGTTGGCAGCTCCTGCTGTCTGGGTGCCTTTCAATTTCATCCCTTTGATTGTAGAGCAGTTTTGCATTATTGATAAATTACAGGTATGGTACTCAGAGGGAGGAAAGGGGCAGCTCAGAGTGAATGGCGGTGCCCTTGGGTATGACGCTCACTTGGACTCATCCATTAGACAATGCTATGTAGTGGAAGGTGTGTTTATGGGATTAGTTATTAATCACAAAACAGGATAGGAGTTACTTGACTCCTAATTATAACACTGGATGAGCACATAAAAATCATCATAATAGACAATATCATCCCTGTAGGACCCTTCACATGAAATCAGTCCAGCCAGACAAATAGTTATTTACATAACATGGAATCTTAAAAAAAGATCCTAAAAAACTAGCAACAATCAAATAAGCAAAATGTGTGTATAGAAGCTAATAAAAATTAGTACCTTAAAAAAAATCATTGCAAGCTATGTTTTCTGTAATTATACCAAACCCTAGAGTTTTAACCATGTAATAGTAATTTTTTCGTGTTTTTGCCGTTATTGTCATTTTCATTTACTTAACTATGTCTAACTTGAACAAACAATGTTAAGTGGGGAAACAGATGCAATTAAATAGCCTGTAATTATGTTTTTAGTCAACTGCTACCATCACAGACTCCTCCTGCACCTCGGACCAGAAAAGAAGTGACCTAACTGATTTTACCAACTGCTTTGCCAGGCCCTGATGCAGAATAGATGGCCTTATTAAGCAATCAAAAAATCAGCCATTACAGAGGAATGGTAATCAACAGTGTTTATACAGCTCACACACTAGCCCCACAATACACAATCAGGACCATGAATTCTGCTAATTGGGTACCTTCTGCGTCCAGAGGTGCCTGCAAAGGGAAACAAAAGGGACTTGAAAATTAGTGTTTGTAGCAATTAGTTTCTGTCTAAAGGCTTAACTCAGTTCAGGGAAACCACGATTCAAACAGGGATTATTATAGCAACTCTGGTATTTAAATATCTTCTTGCCATTATTTGAGGTAGGATTTAGCTTGGCAAAAGTAATGTAGATTCGTCCTCTTTTTTTATTTACTTAAAGTGATTTTCGTTTTGAACTTTTCAAAAATCAAACCAATTAAGCCATTTGCTGCTTTAAATTTTCTGACATTCAGTGGTTTTTAAAATTTATTTTTATTTTTTTTAAACTTATGATCTTGCTCAAGACCAGTTGAAAAGACTGTTAAATACATGTATTGTTGAGGAGCTCTGCTCAGAGGAGTGATACAGTTGAGTTTGTTGTGCCATTATTTCTCTCAGAATGATTCGTAGTTTAGTGGGAAAACATAGGGTATAAATCTTGGTGGAGGAAAAAAAGGACAGCAAGTGTTTTATTTATAAATGTATGTACAAATTTGCATTCTAAGCAATAGCGTTAAAATGGTCCAGAAGGAGAACGTAGGTTCTCTGTGTATTTTATCCGAGTAAACTAGCAGGGCATTTCCAAATGGGCTCCGCTGAAAGCCAATGGATTTTATAAAATTCATTACAAAAAGCCTTTTGCCCTCTTCTTCCCTTTTAGTCTTCAGCATTTCTGAATAATCAGATAGACAAATCTCTGCGCTTTGCTTCTGTCATGACTCCCTGCTGTAGATGCTCAAAGGGCAAATGAATAGTAGCACAATTCGAGGGACCTCTTCACCTCCCATGGAAAGCATCAGCTGCAGGCTCTTGCTTTCCTGAAGCTCTCCACATGGTGACAGAAGGATCATAAAAACAGCAACAACAGAAAGATTAGTAAGAGGAAAGGAAAGCCTTATGATTCAGAAGAAGACCAAAGAAATAATAGATGTTTCATTTTCTGTGATTTAAAGGCTACATGAGCAAATGACAGTTTGTCTTCTTAAATTTATTAATAAGCTGCTCTCTTGGATTACTTAAATGGTTAATCAGTGTGTCAATAAGTATAGTAAAATTTTTATTATTAACACCAAATTTGACATTATTAAGACAGAAATTATAGAAAGGGTATTGGTACCTTGAAGACAATCAGAATGATAAGTGTGATCGTTTTAGAGACACTGTAGCCACATTTTATTCCTGACTGATTACATTACATATTGATATTAGTGAGCATTAGTATGTAGTGCAATCAGTCAGAAGATGAGTGAAATGTGAACTAATGAGAGCTAATTGTATCATATAATAGCAAGGACACAGAATTCTATCAATTAAATTAGTTTGAGATAAAACAAATATGAATATAATAATGTTTATAATAATGAGGCAATTAGAGCTAATGAAATCAGTGTTAATAGAGACAAAGATCCCTATTCCATTTCTGCCCTTCTTCTGATTTCTTCAAACTTTGGGTTGTGTTATATTCACTGGAGTATTTTCAACCATTGATGCTGTGTCTGTGCGTGTTGAAGATGTAGGGATGAAGAATATAAATCTTCACAGTCTGCATGTTTCGGTTTTTTCTGGCCGCACCGCGTGGCTTGTGGCATCTTAGTTCCCCGACCGGGGATGGAACCCGTGCCCTTTGCAGTGGAAGCGCGGAGCCCTAACCATTGAACCGCCAGGGAATTCCCAACATGTTTCTTGATCTTATACTTTCAGAAGACTCCTCTTGGCCTGGCATACTTTGGCCAAGGTAGTAATCTCTGATGAAGAAATCATGTCTTGTTCCACATACTTGCTTCATATACTGTCTTTTCTTGATCTGGGATAGAAATTAGCACTTTTTGGTGTAAACGTTGATCTTATATTCTCCACATATTGGACTTGCCTCTTCAGGTCTAGTGCCTTCCCATTGTGTAATTCAATTGGATTCTGCTTATTAGTTGCTTCCCTGGTGTCCTTAAAGATTTGACATTCATTCCATTTAATTCCCTGATTCAGAGAGTTACAACTGAGATGGCAAAGCCAGATTCTTAGATACTTGGTTAATAATGTACTCTCCAGGAGACATTATGCCCATTATCTCTCAGGAGATGGTTTTGGAGATGCAACTTCAAGCTGGTAAATTATTGACATCACTGAAATGATTAGGACCTTTATTCTGGGTTGCAATTTATCTTTGAACCTAATAGTCCATATTGCTGAGCACCTTATAAGGCAGTGGGTATGGGAATTTAAAAAGATGATGCAGCAATATATTTCTGATCAGTTTAGAAACTCATCCATTTAACTATGCAAATAAAGGATTGAGAAAAAATGTATTTTCTGTGGTACGTGCCTATTACAGATATTGCATTGGTAATTAATGGGAAAATTGAAAAAGTTTAGTAACTTCTTGATTATCTATTTGGATGTTACTCTGGCTGTTGTACTGCTATTCATCCTTAATTTAGGCTGGAGTTAGTGTTAGTGAATGATATTTGACCATTAAACTAGGTAGAACTTTGTTCTGTGAAAGTTTCAACCAACTTTCTCATTTGGCTACTGTGTTATCATGTATATTGTGGGTGTTTTTGCTTTTACTTTTGTATTTCATTAAAAAGACATCAGAACGGGCTGTGAGTTAATGTTTCACTTGTAAAAGGTTATGGATTACGCTCAGCTGGTTTCTCAGGCCAGCACAGGGTTCATGATTAGAAGAATGAAAACAAACATGAATTGAAAATGTCACTAACCTTTACTGGGCCCTGAGAATCCCGGAGCCTGCGTGACAGGAGGCTTTCCTGTTTTCAACAGTATAAAGAAGATTGAAACAAAACAGCACGGATCTTGGCTATTTACATCTTTTAATGAATGCTCTTCACGTTTGGGTTCCTTTGTCTGTCTCCCAGATTTCAAGGGTTTAGCTGTAAAAAGTGCGGATGTTATCACATATTCTTATAAACCATGGAGCAGACATCTGTCTAGGATGGTTTTTCTTCCAAATTATGCTCAGTATAAAGGGCATATATACAGCTGTGCATGTATATATAGCCAATTTTTCATTCTCAGTGTTCACCAGCACTGAGTTGGAAAGTATTTTCAGATATACTGTAAGTAAAGCTGTGTGTTTAAGTGGGGCATGGTGGAGGGATATTTAAGATGAGATCTAGTACCTTGCGTGTGATGGGCCCACTAGGTTTGAATCTGATTCTGCTGTCTTTAAAAACCTTTTGTGATCGATAAATATATTCACACCCTAGGGCGCAGAACCTCATCAGAACAGAGGAAAGTAAAACTAACTTAAATACTCCATTTATATAAGCTGTAGAGAATCTAGAGATTAAACTGTGATCCAGTGCAGGAGATAACACATCTGACCAGCGCTAATGTTTTTGAACTTTAAATTTCTATTAGGATTCACTGTTTTTGTTTCCTTACAGTGATTTGGACTTGGTTGTTCTTGACCTAAATATGAATAACATTGCAGCACCTGAAACATCTTAGTCTGTTTCTTTCCCCCTTAATTTTTCTCCCTGCTACTGTCTGATCTGGCACAACTTGTGATAAATCGTGCTGTACTTTTCAGTGATTTAATAGGTAGTTTGAGAAAATACTCTATGAAGATCACTAAGGAAATCTCAAAATAAAACATATTCCTTCGTCTGGACTATAAATATGTGGCGGATGAGGAATTTTAGGCTTTTAACAATGCATTTACTTGTTCTTGAATTAAAATGGGTTCTGTAGACTCATGCTTAGTCCAAAATTATTTTAAATACTAGTATTTCACAGTGCAACTCTGACTTATATGGATTTGATGACATTTCTCTTGGGGCAGAGTTTAAGTATTTGAGAAGCACAAACCTGTGCCTTTTTATTCTCACTTTATCTAATTATATATTGTCTTTTTAATACAGATTTTGGCTTGCATTTTGAAGATCAAAGTAATCTTTTGGCCAGAAAGTGTTTTCACTTAAAAATATGAAGCCTTAGTAAAATTATATCTTCATTTAAAAATAGCCTTAGTAAAATTATATCTAATTAATAATAATATAATAAAGCAAAACTTATGCCCGAATGTATAAGCAACTTTATTTTTAAGCATAAAGTTAGGAAAATTACTTGGTGGAAAGAAAGTTACTAATAGTGGCATTATTTTTTACTCAAAAGTGACAATTTTATTATTGCTGCAATTTAAAAGACTTATTCATGCATATAGCATTCTTTTATTTCACAACAGTAAAGTGAGATTTTTAAACTTGAAATCATGTTTCCTATTTGGAAAAATGTATGATTTTTTCAGGTAAAGCAAATCACTCAGGTTTCAGTTTGAAGGACTGTGGGTTGGTAACTGGGCTCCAATTTTAACCTTGATGATTTATGTAATTTTGAAAGTCACACAAACTCTCTTTATTCAAAATTCCTTTATATTGAATTATTTATTTTCTGCTGCATCAGTCAGAATAGGCTAGGTTATGCTGCAGTAACAAATAAGCCCTACATCTCAGTAGCTTAAAATAACAAAGGTTTAGTTCTCATTCACATATTCATCAATAATGAGTTGGGAGTTGTGTTGCATCATTGCTGTCATTGTCTAATGCTATAACCTATGTTGATGGAGTAGCCTCTATATGTAGCATTGCCCATTGTGAAGGCAGGGAAAAAAGAGAACACGAGGAAGCACATATTAGCTCTTAAATCTTCCACTAACACCATTGGCTAAAGCAGGCCAATCTAGCTTCAAGCAGCAGAGAAGTAGAATTCTACCACTTAATGGAAGAAGAAGAAAGACATTGCTACCTGTTAATAGCCTTAAGACCACCATGCACTCTCATCACCCACTACCCCACATTTATTTACTTATAAATGTTATTACATGATAAAGTAATACACTGGAAAAAAAATCACTAAAATTAGAAAAAAAAACCCACTCAGAGTCCTATCACCCTAACATATCAAACTATTTTATTTGTTCAGGTTTACTTAAACACCTTGCCGGTATACAAAATCTTTATATAGTTGTATTGATTTTTTTCTGTTTGTATTAGTTAGACAAATTTACCAGTGATTCTCTAAATGCTAGTGAGCTCATAATGGAGGTTTGTTTTAAATCTTACATTGCAATGGGTTTCTAACCTGTCTGTGATTATAATATCTTCGTTATAATTTTGAGTTATGAAATTAATATAAAAGAGAAATTTGGGGCAAGTGCATAAGATAATAACTTACATGTGGAGTACTTGAACTATTTTATAGAAGATTCCATAGTACAATAGTTAAAAGTATTTTTTAATGTGTATGTGGGCTAAGAAAGTCCCAGATAATTTTTAAAGGAATCCTATGTGGGCCTGTTTTTCTAAAATTTTAGTCAAATTTATTATATTTCAGTTAAGTTATATTGTTTTTAATATAAGAACCTTATATTTAGGTGCTTTTATTTGGAAGGGAATTACAGAGCTTGATTTACACAGGGCTATGCAAAGGCTGGATTTTGTGAGGAGGAGAGCCAGTGAATGAACGGACACATAGGAAGAATTTTATTGGTAATACTTCCAATTTAAAGCTTTAATTTTCAAATGGTCATGAGGAGGTACACTGGCTGATTTTCTTTCGTATTAATGTTTATAATATTATCATTACATATTATAATGTTATTGTAATATTATTATTACATAATATATTATGCTAAAAACCTTGATTTTGTTATGAAGAAGACATTTATTTGTGATAGGGAAAGTAAAACTCTTATCTCTTATCTGGGTCTTACCAGTAGCAGTGCCGTTTTTTTCTTTTAATCTCCTTCTGGAGAAGTTGTTTAGAGTAACATTAATCATGGGTCAGTTTGGACGGTTCAAGCAATATTATACTCTAATATATTTTATGTCATGTATATTTCATCACAAATTTTTTTTTCATTGTCAAGGTTACCAGTGACCTCTATGTTGCCAAATCCAGCAATCAGTTCTTAATTTTCACCATTCTGGGTCCTAGAGCATCATTTGACACAGATAATGTTCCCCTTTTCCTGAAATATGGTCTTTACTGGGCTTCTGGTGCTTCACAGTGTTTCGGTTTTGTTGTTTCTTTTTTCCCCTGTCTCACTGGCTATGCCTTCCCAGTCCTCTTTGCTGTATCCTCCTCATCTTCCTGATTCCAAATGTTTGAGTTGGCCTCTTCTCTGTCTGTCTAAACGTGCTCTTCAGGTGATCTCATCCAGTCTCATGACTTTAAATATCATCTATATGCAGATGACCTACATTTATATCTCTAGCCCCTGCCTTTCCCCTGACATCCAGACTCATGTAGATATTTTTTAATGACATCTCTGTCTAGATGTCAATAAGCATGTCAAATTTAACATCCAAACGAAGCTTCATACTTTTTCCTCTTAATCCTGCTTTCCACCCATTGTTCACCATTGCGCTAAATGGCAAAACCCTTTACTGGGTTTCACATGACAAAAAGCCTTGGGATCATTCTTGATTCTCCTCTTCCTTTGTACCCTGTATGTAATCCATTGGCAAATCCTGCTGGCAGTTCTATCAATACCTTCAAAGTAAACCCCCAAACTGACCACTTGTGATCATCTTCTGGCACCCCTGTCTGAGCCGCCGCCATTTTTCTCCTGGATGATTCCAATAGTCTCTCCACTGGTCTCCCTGCTTTTACTCTTGCCACTGCAGGTATCCCCATTCTTTTGAAAGTTCACCTTATGCCACTTTGCTTTTACAAAAGACTTACATTAGTACCTGTTTTGGCTAACTGAAAGAGATCCGCAGAGGATTTTCACTTATACCAAAAGGGGCAAAAATAGAAAATAGCGTTCAGCGTTTGTTTTGCAGTGAGTTGTTACAGAGGCAGTGCACACCCTGGCAGTGAGAGGGGCACCGCCAAGCCCCTTCCTGGGGAACTACACTCAGCATCTCAGCATCAAGCCACTATCGATTTGAACTGTGTCTGTGAGCATCTGTGCTTTATTTCGATTTAGTTTGTGCATCCGTTAGTAAGATGTGCCCTAAGGTAATTGTTCCTTCACTTCACACCATTTTGGCTTATGAAAGATTTCAAAGGAACATTCTGCTTTCAGATATCAAGGAAATCCTGTGAATCCGTTCCTCAAGACTATTCTGTAACGAGGAGCCCTAGTTCTTTAAAAATCTAAATCTGTTCGTGGCAAATTCTCTGATTCTTCCAATCTCGCTTAGAGAAATCTTCAGGAATAAAGGTTTTGATTCTCTTAGCAGAATATAGACATTCTTTTGTCAGGCAGAGTTTGATCAAGTTTGTTGTGTGACTTTTAGCCCATATATTAGGATTCTCTGTGTTGGAATATAATCCAGAATTTATATAGAATGAACATTTTACTGATAAACAGTTTCTTACTCTCCTTTCCTTGGGTCACCCATTTCTCTTAAGTGGCTTAGTCATGTAGTGATGACGATAAAGCTGCTAAAAAATCATGCCAACTTCTGTTTTCTTTCATTATTTTCAACACAGTGCCAAGGTTAGAATGGGAGCAACGAGACATTTATATCAACTTTGGACTTCATGGTGTCAAGGTAAAGAGCAGATTAATACACTTGTCTTTCTTTGCCTGTGATTCTTTAAGCTTTTATTATTGTTCTCTGTTAGGTCCTTTTGAGTCCTCACTATTTTGGTTAAGACAGATTTGTATCATGTCCCATCATTTCCTTCCTTTTTCTACCCAGGTTACTGAGAGTGTGTCTGGATCATGATCTTTCATTTCTCTTACCTTCTGAGGACCTTACACATCTAAGAGATGAGGTGGCAACGTCTGAACTATGGCCACTGAAAATGAACGTCTTATGTTATTTCCTGGGTTGTCATTTAAGGCTGTTCTCTGCAGCATACTTTCTGGAATTTGATTCCAGTTTGTTTTAAGAGTCCCATAAAATTGGATATCTAGCCTATGGATAGAGAAAATAGCTCTTTCAGAGCATGCTGGGACAAGTCAGTTAACCACCCAGCCAGGCATGGTACCTTCATAGTGTGGGCGGAGCATTGAGTTACTTTTGACTCCTTCTCTCAGGAATTTTCCCAGATAGCCTCATAAGTTAGTTACTCGGTTAGTGCACAGTGTATTAAATCTTGTACGAGAGCCAAAGGCTACCCTTTTTTGATACCTAACAGAGTAGCTTCAGAGCAAATCCAATTATATTTTCCCAAATTAGTGCTAACATTTCAGCTATTTGACAGAGTTATGTCTCCTGATTTGCCCAGGTTGTGTTCCAGAGAGAAGGTCTTTTTCTTTACAGACTGTAAACTGGATTTCCTAAATCACAAAAAGCACTGACCTAGATTTTCTTTGAGCTCTTTTGACCTTGGGGATGAACTTTAGTGAATTGGGAGCAGGGTGTGACAGCATTTGCAGAGGAAAAGGCAGAGCTGACTGCTCTCAAATTGGCTTCTCAGTGTCCCAGTGTCTTAGTCTGACTCACGAGCTGCCTGCTGCCGTGCTGAAGCTTCCAGCATCTTTAAATGGTACTAATTATTTGGATATTGCTTGATCCCTTTAGGTCTTGGAAAAAAGAAAAGAAATGATTTTACTGGTGGTGAGGGTGGCTAAATATACACTACTGGAAAGTGACGTTTTCTATTTTCTCAGTCTCGTCAAGCCATCAATAAGCAAGCTTTCCCATACACTTTTCCCCAAATTTGACCTGGTGGGACCATGTCTGGCTCCAACTAAGGAGCTTGTGTTTTGCCTGATATTCTGGGAAAAGGGAAAAAATATTCCAGTAAGGAATCCAAATATAGTACATAGTTATTTAGATTGGCCCTAGGGGTGTGCTAACTGTAACTCTAAACTTAGACATATCTTAGAATGATATGGCACTTGGTTGGTGACTTTGTGATGCCTGTGCATTTTTATGCCTTTCTTGGCCTTGTTGCCTAGGCCAGTACATACGAGACTAAGTCTAGTTTTTTGTGCTTCCATTAGTTTGTATATGTGAAAATTGACTCACAGTTTTACTTTGAAAATGATGAGGAATTCCCCTTGCTATTATTACTTGAAAAGGCCTGGCTAAACTACACAACTGATGTAGAATGACTCTGTTATTGTTATAAAAGTGGTAAGCAGTGATCTGTAAGCCTATGCAAAGATATGTTAGGATGAACTGCTTTCCCCTTTGTTGATTAATAGGTGTAAATTGAACTTGAAAGGAGAGGGACCCTTTCCTTTTGTGGCCTGTAGGAATGCAAGGGCTTCTGGGGCACTCCACTGGTAGGGTTATCTCAAGCTCCAAGTTCATTTCCTGTGATGCTCGAATGACAGTTCAGTGCAGATAACTAGAATCACAAAACTGTTTTGAAAGAATGAACTGGTAAGAGAACTGATGGAGTAGCCTCTTTTAGTTCTAAGAGCCTTACATAACTCCAAGTTTAGCAAGACTTGGATTCAACCTCTGTACTCTAGTAACAGGAAATGAAACCTGGGATCATGTCAAGAGATCCATGTTGGATCATAAGGAAGAGGTTTGACTTCTCAGCAACAGAACGTAGGTTCTCTATTATTTTTTTTTATAAAGTTATTGATATACAATGTTTTCCCCTTGAACGTATATCTCTATATCTTTGTCATCAATGGGAATTCTAGTTTTAATGTTGTTTCCTTTCATTCATTCACAGATTTTTACAGAACAACCTCTATGTACCAGTCAGTGGGCTAGTTGCTGGTTATATAGCTGCAAATGATCTCTGCACTTGTGGGGGACCTACAGTCTAGTGGGAAAATATACAATAAACAATTACACCAATAATTATTTGACTCCCATTTTAAGAAGTCCTGCTTTCTGTGTTGGTTTAGACTTTTTTTTTTAGTGTTTTTTTCTCTAGTTTTATCAGTTATTTAATAAGACACAAATTTTCTTTTGAGTATAAAAAGAAAACCTGTTCTATTCGAGTTTATACAGTCAAATTTGGCTTTTGAGAAAATTCAGCTAGAGTCTGACTCCATACTTACATGCTGTTAGAAATAAATGTTAGAGATTTAGTAATATAATAAAACTTGACAATTATTTAGTATTCCTTTCTATAAACTGAAAATACTCTTAATTATTAATATTTATTGAGGGATTTATTTGTGCGTGTCACTGTGCTCAGGAGGGCACATTGTAGGGGAGGCATACTCTATCTGAAAAATGCTTCATTTATAATAAGTGATATAAAACATGTAAAAAATAGCCATAGTATAGGATAGTCTGTGCTAAATAGCTTAAGAATGAAAGAAAAGAACAATAAGCAATCAGAAGAATGAGAGGTTTCCATGTGATTACATGAGTGATCAAGGAGGCGTTATGAAAGGGGTTATATTTCAATTAGTCTAGAAGGATGGGTAGATTTAATTTAAAAAATCCAATCATAACAGCTTCTTTAAAATTGTTTTGGACATGTATAAAATCATAAAGAAGAAAATAAAGAGAAAAGCACAGCCAACCCCCTGCCAGGAGAACTAGGGGGAAGGAGGACGTGCCTTCTGAGGGAAGGCACAGCTTGAGGAGTAATGACACTCCTTTCCCCTTTGCTCCCCTATCCCCAGCGGTGATGTTCATGGCTTGGTCCAGTTATCCTCCATCCCAATAGAACTGGCAGTTCTGGAATGGCTCCCCGCCTCACTAAGCTGGGGAGTGGTGATCTGTTTTGTTTGATTGTTGCCAAGCCACTAGGGATAACTGAGAGGGAGGAAGAATGGTACAGCTGAGAGGAGGGCCGTGGATTGGGCTGGGGGCATCCTGCATTTCCACCACGCAGTGCCACAAGGATTTGAGAGTGTCCCTTGGATCACCTGGGCACGGCGGAAGGTGGCTGGGCATAAGCTGTCTTGCTGGTTCCCGACCACTCAAGGGTGCTGTTAGCTGAGCAAGGGGGCCCTGGGGACAAAAGGCCATGGATGGACTGCAGAGGATTTCAAAGTCAGACTTGAGACACATCTCCCACATCAAGACCCCTAAAGAGCCACCAGCACACCCCACGAGACAGCTGGCATTGGAATCCACCCACAGAGAGAGAGCTGTGATCCAGTGAGGGTTAGACAGAAGCAGTGACAATCACCACACACAGGAGAGGGGGTCATTTTCCTCTTCCTCTCCTTGCAAGACTCAGCCAGAGAAACATCTGAAACTACAGGCTATAAGAGCGTGGAGCACAATTCTTCCCCACGCCAGGCTTTGGGAGCCAAGTCTAGCACACACTAGAGAGGAAGGGACAGAAAGGGGTGGGGAACGGTGTGAGGTAGGAGGAAGGTCTTCACATGGAAATGAGAACAAAGTTTTATCATGAACAGGAGTCTTGAGCACCAGAGTAAGAGTGCTTTAATAATTTAAAGTGAGTGAACTGGCCAGAAATATCGTTAGATGAGTGCAACACCCAGGAAAAAATGGTGTGATATGGAGCCGGGGAAGGATCTGGAGGGAGGAGGAAGAGTGAGGAAAGGAAGGGGAGGTGGGAGAGCAGAAATGAGATTGCATATAGGTTGTTAGTTGTAGGACCAGGTGAGGTTTGCAAGCACTAACCCTGCTGTTCTCTGTACTCTTTTGTGTGGTTGAAGAGCTCTAAATAAAAAAGTTAAAGATATTGGCCTCAAAATACTTTTTAAAAAAACCCCTGTTTTTTAGAATATTGTTTGGATATGTTTGATCCATTTTAATTTTCCCTGTTCTTTTAAATTTTTAAAGCATCATGTTTTTCTTTTAACATTCTTCTTTATAGCTACCTTTGCTTTAGTTCCACCTTTAATGATTTATGCTTTTACATTTTAAAATCTGTAACTTTTTAATATATTAGCACAGTCTTATCCTTATCTTCTACATTTCTGAGTTTCTTGTTTTGTATTCTTGATATTTTAAAATATCTTCTAATTTTAACTTATTTTAAACCTTTATTCTTTTTACTTTCTCTCTCTCTGTTTCTCTCTCTCCCTCTCTCCCTCCCCTCCCACCCAGCAATGCCTTACCTCCACCACTCTCTTTTTAGAGTTTTCCAAAAATTCTTTAGGTTTAAAGTACTTCCTAAAAACCCTGCCAATCTTACTGTACAGATAGTACATTTGATTCGCTAAGCATTGTTTCTTATGTAAGTGGTCTCTCCATGTTTTCTGAAATATGCAGTCCTGCCCCACTACCTTTGCAGTGTATGTCAGTGTACAGTAGTGGGTTAGTGTGTCTTGGACTCAAATATCTGGCCTCATACTGGCTTTTGTGAAACCTGCTTTGGAACATTATTGCTATTCTGACCATTGACAGTTCTTTATTATTTTAATAGTAGAAGTATAGAAATGAGCTTTTGAAATAATTATTATTGTACTTTGAAATAAGTGTTTGTGCTTATATGGTTATACCTAATATTTTCTTCAAGCCTTTCTGAAAGACCTGCCTTAGGAGACTGAAGATTCTCTCTTGCATTTTTTCACGCTGCTTTCTTCTTTGTAACTTCTTGCTGTCTCCATCCTGAAGAAGTGGCTCTGTGCTCTTCAAAACCTTCTTTGAAGCAAGGATAAATTTCCTGTTTTCAAAATTTTCTTTAAAGGTCATAGAAGACAATTAGTGTCTAAACCTTCAACAAAATAAGTAATTGGGTATAAAACATATGTAAAGAAAATGAGACTTGCCTTGAACCTGTCTCCACAGGGGGCAAACTGGGTTCTTAAAAAGTTGCTGAAGACCTATCTATCATGGTAGACTTTAAATAAAATTTTAAATCAGTCCTACAAAAAAACTGAATGTTATGCATGTGTGCATGTGTGTAAGGGTTTGATCTATTTATAGGATTTAGTCAGTTCACTAAGAGTGGTTTAGTTTCTCAGGGACAGAGTCATGTTAACCAAACTCTTGGCAGTTGTATAGATAGAATATTTTATTAATCTGCACTAAGCAATATAAGGGATGGGGTACTATCCCTGTAGAACTACCTCAAAAGGTTTAGAGTCAGAAGGTGACCTGATGAGCTTGGAATCAGGTCAAGGGGAGTTATAAACTCCATATGTTTAAGGCATCAGGATATTAGCTTATGAGAGCCTGAAGAAACTATGGCCATAATAAGGACATTCCTCTCCTAGCACTGATCAGGTCCCTAAGTGAGGCCGTACTTTTCCTTGGACAAATGTGTGGATAAACATTCATTTCCCTAAATTCCATCCCAACCGATCTTCCTCTAACCAACAAATTCTCTCTTTAAGGATGTTATACCATTGATTAGCCTAAAGTCAGGTTCTAAGTGTCTTCTATTTCTGGTCCAGGAAATGTTTCGTCTCAATGAAATGTATTAGGTGTATCTGATTCTTAGGTACTGATTTTTAGCTAATTTTCAAGAATCTTAATTATCACCTAAAGTATAGCATACAGTGTAAGAAGATTATTACACTATGCTTTGCAATAATATATAAAACAACATACCTTATTTTATTTGATCCAAAATGCTAGGTGGAAAATTATGTAAAAACTCATATATATACATACACAATTCTTTGCCCATTGAGATAAGTGCTTTTAAACTTCCTTGATTTGGGATGTTTTACAGTCTGTTTTTGACGAGTTTAGTTGAGGAAAAGACCCCACAAGGCACTTGGTGTTGAGAGCATTAACAGGTAATTATACACTGGGCTAATGTTCAAATAAGACTTGATGTATACGTTGTAACACTCTGCAGTATGATAAAGGCTCTAGCACATTATGACGTCATTTAATGACCTCCACTGATTATTTCATCACTTAAAATGGCAAGGTAATTCACAAATAATCGATCGGATGTTTTCTAATTATATAATAAGAAAAAGTACCATTTGTATTTTAGAAGTTGAAGGTAAGGGGGTTTAAGATAATAAAAATAGTATTAAATTACAACTATGATACAACTCCACTAACAGAGACTCATTTCACTCGACAAAGGATACTGGGGCTCTCCCCGTAGAGTGTTGTTCTCACACCCCCGCAATGCAAACATTATCTGCAACTGAATTGCAGTCATGGTATAGTATCTGAAAATGTAAAAACCCTTCTAGCTACAGTAATTTTAATTAATGCAAAAATTATTGTAGAGCTTAGTTCAAAACCTGTACATCTGAGATGGTCAATGAAAATTTGTTGATGGATTAGACAGATCTTTGCATTTCATCTGTGCAGTGTCAAACGGCCCAGGTAGTTTGAAAATACAGTATTAAATTATAAGAACAACTAGTTCCATAGGAGGCGAAAAATCTATATCTGAACATTCCATGTCTCTGTGGGAAAACCATTACATAGAAAGATTAACTTTTAGATATTATGTTCCTTTGGTGAAGGAAGTATCTTGCCCCATGCCATTTTTCTATTGTATTTCATTAATATGTAATCAAAGTCATTGAGTGTTCACTCATTGAAATGTGTGGTCACTGCCAGCACTTTTATTTATTTTTTTATTGTATAAAAGATTTTTTAAATAATTAAAAAAATAACCATTATATTTATGAAAATTTAAGAAGTGCTAAATTACACACTTTAATCAAACCTTTAATTTGGGGGTATGTTCATCTCACCTCCTCTTTTTGGCTTTTTTTATAATTAAAATTTAACATTTGCATTCTTCATCATTAATGGTCTGCCTCTAGATTAGAGTAGTGGATTGGGCCTTGAAAAAGGAAGGCCTCAGTGGGTGCCCAAGCTTTGGAAACCTCCTTGCTTTTATTGTGTCCATTGTTGACCACCAAGTATGTGCCACTACTTGTCACTAGCCCTCCTAGCTTGAAAAGCATTGGCTATTTTCTTGGTTCCTAAACTTTGGTGGTTGCTATGGGGGTGTGATCTATGACCTCAAAATCAGGGGTCACACCTGTCTGGCATGCACCAGGAGCCCCCACACCTGTGTAACTCTCCTCACTAGCAGCTCCTGCTGGTCATTTCCTATTCCTTCCAGTAAGTGATGCGTGGTTATATTATAAGCATTTTCTGTATCACTGAATAATGATAATAAAGAAATGGAGCCAAACCTAGGTCTCTTTTTTCAAAAGGGCAGAGTCCAGAAAGGAATTTCAAGTTGATTTACGTCTCTCTCAAACAGGGTGCATGTCCTTAGAGACCAACAAATCCTGCTAAAGCCTGGTGTTTGCTCCTCTTTCTAAAAAAAGTTTTCCCTTGCGATGAGAACTCTTAGAATTTACTCTCTTGACAGCTTTCATTTATAATCTACAGCAGTGTTCGTTATCTCTTTCACATGGTACATTGCATCCCTAGTATTTATTTATCTTATAACTGGAAGTTTGTACCTTTTGACCCCCTTCATCTAATTACCCGCCCCGCTAGCCACAAATCTGATCTACAACACTGTGCTAGTTCCTGGTACACAATATAGTGATTTGACATTTCTATACATCTTAAAACGATCACCGTGATGTCTAGTTGTCTCAGGTGAGTAATTTTTATCTTATTTCTTATCACATCTACTCAGGCTTCAAAATGGTTGCTGTTGTTGTTTTTAAACAGATGCATACTATGTCAGAAGAGCATTCTTTTCTTAATGTTTTCTCCTGCGGTTGGCATTTAAAACGCTTTTGCTTTTGTAGAAAGTGCTGCAGTGAGTATATTTGTGCTTATGGGTTTTTTTTCTTTTGTTGAATTAAACAAGATAATATATGTAAAGTATCAGGCATAGTAAATAGTTTTATTTCCTAGAATAAATTTCTTATTTCTTATTAAAATGTATAAACAATTTACTGGCTCTTTATTTGTGGGATCATACTGCTTTCCAAAAGGTCTAAACAACCGTTTTGGCCACTTTTTAAAACATGTTGCCAATCTAAACAGCGTCAGTGCCTCAAGTTTGTTATGAATACCAGCAAGAGTGAGCTTTGCTTCTTTATATGTATTTACCCTCTTTCTATCAATTGTCTGTTTATATCCTTGGCCTTGATATTTTTCTTGAAAATAGCAATGCTATTGTCGCTTATATTATTTCCTTTTTTATTAAACAAAATAAAACAATTTTTCATATTTGAATGTCAGTTTTACCTTTGTGACTTCTATACTTCAAGGATAAGAAAGTTAACATTTCTCCATTGGTCTGACAATCATTCTATTCTGCTAATTTTTCAAGGATTTGATTTTCTATGTTAATCTCTCTAATTTATCTGGAGTTAATTTTCTTAAATGATGTATAGTGCAGATCCATGTTTTTAACTTATTCTTGATTTAATCATCCCTAAACTATTTGTTAGATAATCCTTCCTACTCTCTATTTAATAATGTTATTTTATGATATACTCATGTTTAAGCTGTATAGTTGGTATAGTTTTGATCTCTTCATTCTGTTATATTGATCAGAATGTGCACATTTACTCTTGTTTTAATTCTTTTTGCTTTCTAATTAGCTACTACAGAGGTTGGTTGTGTGCCTTTCTTATTCTGTTGTCCATTCAAACAAAGGCTGGACAAATTGTTCACGGTTAGTGCCATAAAGCACTATGTTGAATTGTTATAATAATAGGATTTTTGTTTGTAACCAGACCTAGTGATAAATGTAACTATTATATTTAATTTCCAGAATCTCGCATGGCAGTTTTTTGAGGTGTTCTTAAATACCAAACTATCTCTAATCTTAAAAAGTCTCAATTTCCCTAGAGCTTATGGTTTGAACTATACAAAATTTCAGACGCCACTGTGGCTTTCTGATATTTGCAATCTAATGACCCTTCTGTACTTTTAAAGAATTCTAGATTGTCACTCCACCCCTATATGGATATTTTAGAGATAACCATGTGTGTGTGTTTAAAAATTTTGCTCAGAAAAAAGGTTTATGTATTTTGTTCCCAGTTTTAGATATTTAGTGATGTCTTTAGTAAAAGGTAGAGAACTGAGCACATACTTTACCTCTGCTCTTTTCCAAGATGCCACTAAAATTACAGAACAGAGAATAAATTCATAATTGTACTGGGAAACACAAAAAGTAACATAGTGTCCAGTGTGGATGAATGTAGGGAAGTGTTTGCTTTCATACATAGTGAGAGTTTAATTGCCTTAGTCAGTTTTTGGAAGGCAAATTTGGCTGAAGATACCAAAATAAAAATGTACATATCCTTTGAGCTAGCAGTGATACTCCTAGGAATATATACTCCAAAAATATTTAAACATATGTCCGAAGATGTATCTGTTGGGATATTCAACAACCTGGATATCAAAAGAAAAATCAATAAATTAATGCGTGTACATCCATTTAGATATTATTCGTATGATTACATTTATAAATGTTACATATACATAGCAGTGTGTATGGCATTAGAATGCTTTTAAACCTTTACATCTTATTTCTGAGCAGTGGCTACCATGAGAGCATAGTGGGAGTTAGTTGAAGGGTTGTGAGGGAATAAGATAAACTTTTACTTTTTTACTGTATACTTCTGCATTGTTTGAAAAATTATCAAATGAGTATCAAAGATTGAATGATGTGCATGAGGTTTCCTAGCTAGTGTTTCACCTAGATTTTGTTTTTCCATGAAATCACTTTCCCTGAATGATCTCTCACATTTCTCTTTGCTTCTTATTATAGATGATTCTATCTCATGATTTTTCTGTCAATTTAAAAAATTAGTATAAGTACAATTTTACAAGTAAATGGTTTGGATGACATTTCTCTCTTGATAGTATGGTTTCTGAAAGAGTGTAGACTGTTAAACACAGAGTATGATTTATTTGTTCTGTATTCTCTTGTGACAAAATGTTGAGCTTGAAACTAGGTTCAGTTTTAAAATAGCACAGTTGTTGTTTTAATATTTAAGTGTCTGCAGTACCCTTGCTGCATAATCATATGTAGCATAGGCATGTTGTGCCTTCATTATTTCTACAGTACAAACTGAAAAAACACACAGAATGGAGAATCAAAGGACGAGCAGGCATATTTTGTTTATTATGATAATCCTCCTCAAGTCCCTTCTTCCTGCTTTTGATCTAGGTGAAAGCAAGCTGGGAACCTAATTAAACCAGTGCTGAGTGAGACCACGAGATATGATGCAAAAAAAAAAAAAAAAGAAAGAAAGAAAAGATTCTGACCAACCAGATTTTGAAGTTGAAGTTAATTGAGAGCAATATACAAATAATCCCTGCAAATGGTGACATTTAAAAATGCATTTTGATATTCTGAAGCAGTCATGTAAATCACCAAGAGTGAGACTCTAGGGGAAATGGAAAACGTGCAGCCTCACGTTTTAATACCTTTTGGTGATGGTGTTATTTGACTTAATGTTTGCCAGGGGACTGGGTATTTGGAGGTAATCTGATGACAGAAATGTTATAGCCCCATGAGATATGGAGCCATAGAGGAGGGAGCTGCCAAGAGGGAGACCTGTAGGTAAAGGTCAATGATAACAGTACAAATAAGGACACCAGGGATATTCTCTGGTTCTGTGAAGGTTCTGACCCTGCCTACCATGTAAGAAGCAGAAACTAACAAGCTGCTAAGGAATCAGGTTTAAAAAAGGACATGGCCTCAGTGCTCATGAAGGTTCACACCTGGGATGGGCTCTTGGAACAAGGATGACAAAAACTAGAACCGTGAAGCTACATCATTTATGTAACAAGTTACATACGGCTTTCAAGGAATTTTAGTTCATGGATTTCAATAGGACTAGTAAACGGCATGTGGTAATTACTGTTATTATATAGCTGGCAAAACAAAGGCAGAAGATATTTCTAAGATCATACAGTTGGCCAGTGGTGGAATTAGGGAACTGACTTCAGGCATTCTCATTCTTAGTTCTGTAAGTATCTGCCGATTTGGGGGGCAACAACTTCTGGCACAGCCGCTCTGGAAGCAGTTCTGATTACACATGATATAATTCCCTCATGAATATCTCCGAGCTCCCCTCCCCAAATATGCTGGTCTCTCCATCCTTCCCTCTTCCTTCCATCTTCTTCCTCTTTCTTTTTTGTCATTGGCATTGGCTGACTCCTCATTTAGACCTTATAACTTTTTTCTCCTTCCTGATGTTTTAAAAACATCTATTTAAAAAAGTAGTTTTTGTGTATATATCCAGAGACCACTCTAGAAATCATTAACTCTCTTGTATGCTGTCAGTTCTATCCTTGTTGAGTATTGCTTTTTTGAGTGGGGGGAGGGGGAACTGTGATGAGCTATTTTATGTAGTTCAGAATTGGATTTCTAGAGTCACCGAGACTTAGGAAACTGAAAATGTGCTCCACATTCTGCCTATCAACAAAGCCTAATCAAGAATGCATTCTTTGCCAACAACATTCTAAAGAGACATGATTCCAAGCTGTGGCTTGGAAATAAACTCCTTTTACTGCATTTCAATTTATAGTGTTCTTTGCCTCCATTTTGCACAAATATTCAGGGAATTTTCCCATTTAGAAGAACCTGATGCACAAATTAAGATATTTTAAGTAATGCTATTCATGATATGTCCGGAGATTATTATGAATTGATATATGATACTATTCTGAATTTCTGACAACAATCTACTGAGAATATGCTCCTATATACACATCTCACAGGAAGACTAATTGTTTTTGGATTACAACATTAATTTAATGGGACCGGTTTATTATTCACACCTCAATTTGCAAACTTGTGTTTGTTTGTTTTTTTTAGGCTTTTCTTGATTTTTCTCCTCACAAGCTCTCTTACAGGATATGGCTAGTAGAATTGCTCAAAATTAATTTTAGACCCTAAGATAACTGTAGGTTATCTGGCTAATTTGTAGTAGCAGAATTCAGTAATGTTTAAGAGCAGGGTAAACAATTTAAAAATGCTTATGGGGATGCAACTCTTACTCAGTTTAAACAATTCAAAAGTTTGGAAACTGGTATTTGCAAATTTATCCTGTGGATCTGCTGGCTGGAATAATGTTTCTAACTGAACAGAAAAAAAAAAATAAGTGCAGGAGAGGTTTAAATTGACAGAGCCAGGAGAAATAAAATAAATCTCAAATACTCACATTAAATTAACCTTGGATTTATCTTGCTAACATGGCAAGTCATTATAAACTTACCACAATTGAGATATACGGTTTTGATGAGCAGACCATTTCTTGAAACAATATTTTCACAGTACATGAAATATAAGAGCTTGGGATAACACCAAATTAACCCTGAGGGAGACAGTCATTGAAATGCTCATGATTTTATATGGGAAGCTCAGCAGAGTAAAGCTGAAGAATCTAATATATAGACAAATCCCAAGCTGTGAATAGATGTGTTCTCAAAGTCTATTTAAAAGTCAGTAGTTTCTAATTCAGAAGATTTTCCCACAATACTAATAGTGAATTCTCAATAATGTTAGCTATGCGCTAGGCTCTAAGTGCTTTATGTGAATTATTTCATTTCATTCTTTCAAAACTCCTCTGATATAGATTAAAATTAACCTAATTTTGTAGAATCTGAGGCACAGAGAGCTTAAATTGTCTGAGGTCACACAGCTGGATCCAGGAGTTTGATCTAGAACCTGTACTCCTAATCATGTCACACAGGGAGGTGATGGTATTAATGGTGATTAAATTCTGTTCTGATAGTGTGTTAGTATGTAGCCATGAACCCCTACCAAAACCCAATTTTACTTGACTCACAATCTAGTGGATCAGGAATTCAGGAAGGGCTCCTCTGGGAAGCTCACATTTGCTCCACGTGGTGGCAGCTGAGGTAGCCAGAGTGAGGCCAGGGGATTCACTTTCAACATGGCTCACTTAGGTGGCTGGCAACTTGGTATTTGTGTCAGCTGGGAGCGTGACTGGGGCTTTTGGTCAGGGTTCTTGGTTCTTCTTCACGTGGGGTTTCCTTGGTTTCCTTCCAGGACAGTGGCTGTACTGCAGGAGTGAGTGTTCTAAGAGACTGCCAATTCCTTTTGGTCTGGGCCTGGAAAACTAGCACAGCATCATTTCTGCTCTATTCTATTGGTCAAAAATAGTGACTGCCCAAATTCAAGGAGGAGGGGTCTACCCCTTGATAGAAAAAGTGGCAAAGAATTTGCAGCCATCTTTAATGTACCGTAGGCATCAAGAATAGACCATGGGGCTTCCCTGGTGGCGCAGTGGTTGAGAGTCCGCCTGCCGATGCAGGGGACACGGGTTCGTGCCCCGATCCGGGAAGATCCCACATGCCGTGGAGCGGCTGGGCCCGTGAGACACGGCCGCTGAGCCTACGCGTCCGGAGCCTGTGCTCTGCAACGGGAGAGGCCACAACAGTGAGAGGCCCGCGTATCGCAAAACAAACAAACAAAAAAAAAGACAAAAAAAAAAAAAAAAAGAATAGACCATGGAAGCCTATTTATTTAACATGTGACCTAGATTAATGTTACTCAGACTTAGCTTTGACCTCTCTTCCTCTAACAGGTTAGTTTAATTCTTACTTTTTAAAAATATAAATTTTCTTTCAGCTCTTACGGTTTATGATTATGAGAAGGGTGCATTATTTTTAAATGTAAAATACTTGCAGCATAGTTGGGATTCTATATATGCTTATCATTTATTAATTTTCTTTTTAATACTTGAAGGCAACTATAAGATTTAACAAACAATTAAGAGTTAACAACTCAGAGGAGCAAAATGGATTGTTTTAAAGTGCAGTATTCTACTTTATCTTTTACAAGATAAATACTTACTTCTCAAGATGCATAGTAATATTTTTCTGGTCTGTCACCAAACTCATTGCCTGTGAGTGCTTTTGGAGCAGGGGCTATGTCTAATTCATCTGTTATATGGTATCCCCAGAATAAATACAATATCCCAGGAAATAGTAGGTACTCAGTAAATATTTGGGGAATGAAACTTAACAGACAACAAAACAATTTGAATGTATCTAAGATAAAACATCAAAAACTCTAATTTGTCTTATTGAGAATCTAATGTGTTGCCTCCTAATGAGGCAAAAATGCATCTGGTGATATGACAGTTTAGTAAATGTGTTTGTCATTTTAAATGTTTGCATACATTTGCAAACCGGGGACACATATCATTCTATTTCTGATAAATTCAACCTGTGTAAAGAAGTTAATATTAATGAACAATTGTGTATCTACCAAGTTAATATTAATGCACAATTGTGTATCTACCTCTACCTCAAAAGGTAAGACCTCTTTGTATTTCTAGTGAAAATATATTTTAATATAATTGCATGCTATTAGGCATTTTCTATTTAGTTAAAATTAATACTAATATCAGGCACTTGGACTGAAGCATTACCTACTCGTTTTGATTTTGAGTTTCCCTCTTCATTTGGTCTTCCTTTTTTTTTTTTCTTTTCAGAAATGATAAAGTATAAACAAGACTGTAGCGCTTAGTTTGAACATTGGCTTTCTCAGTGCCAGGCATAAGTTTGGGTTTCTTTCTGCAACCCAGGGCCAGTGGAACCGCTACTGTTAAGCCACCCCATAACACAGTCGGGATCTCCAGGATTCTGGTCTGAGAGTTCTGAGATCATTCACTCTTGCTCTAAGTTCAGAATGCAGCTTATGCACCTATAGAGAAGAAGGATTCTAGAAGCTGTTTTCTTTGGGGGTAGATTCAAATATTTGGTAAAACAAATAGCTCCATGAAGATAATTCAAGAAAAAGATGGGGAGGCCATACTAATAATCCACTAAGAAAAGATGTGTTCTTAATCTTTGTATTAGTCAGGGTTCTCCTGAGAACCAAGAGGATATGTTTGTGTATAGATAAATAGAAAGAGATTTATTATGAGGAATTGGCTTACATTATTATGGAGGCTGAGAGTTCCCATGATCTGCCCTCTATAATCTGGAGGCACAGGAAATCTGGTGGTGTAGTTCCAGTCCAAACCCAAAGGCCTGAGAACCAGGGGAGCCAACGGTTTAAGTTCCAGTCTGAGTCTGAAGGCCTGAGCACTGGGGGCTGAGGGTGTACAGTCGTGGTCCAAGTTCGAATGCCTGAGAAGCAGGAGTGTCGATGTTGGCGGGCAGGAGAAAATGGCTGTTGCAACTCAAGCAGAGAGCAAATTCATGCTTCCTTTGTCTTTTTGTTCTATTCAGGCCCTCAATGGATTGGATGATGTCCACCTGCAGTGGTGTGGGCAATCTTCTTTACTCAAACGATTCAAATGCTAATCTCTTCCAGAAACATCCTCACAGATGCTTCCAGAAATTATGTTTTACCAGCTATCTGGGCATCCCTTAGCCCAGTCAAGTTGACACATAAAATTATCCATCATAATTTTCAATTAAAACATTCTTATCTGAATAGCTAATCTTCAGGACAGTGGCTCTCACATTTCTTGATTGTGAATCGTCCAAATTCATTATTTCTCTTCCTTTAAAAATTTTTTCCATGTAAATTGTGTGCTCCAGTACCTGTCTTGCCCTGGGTAGCAATTATGATTTAGCAAAGCAGTGTGTATAAAGGGAGTGCAAAAGGAGACTCACATAAACTCATTTGGCTACTTACTTTGTGTTCTAGTAACAGCTCCATGGACTATAAAATTAGCATTACTGGGTAAAATTAAGCATGGATATTTATTGCCTGCAGATTATATTAATGATTGTGGTCTTTTCAATGACTATCTGAGCAATAAAGAATTAGCTGTTTATAAGTATGAAGACCTATGTGTAAGAGGGGCTAACAATGAGAGACATGCGATGATGAGATAGAAAAGATTTTTAAAAAGTAGGAATTATTAAATCTCATAAAAATCTATGGAAGGTAGTCCAAAAATCAGTAAAGATCAGGTACTTGATGATGATGATTATACATAAAGGTAATAATAATAAAAGCCAAAACCCACATTCTGGAGCACACTTTTGGAAGTGAGAATAAAATCAGGTGGAGGAATTCAGAAAGGTGACTAGTAAACTTCTCTTTTACATACTTTTCCAATTCCAATCAAAACCCTCTAGTACTGAAACGCGAACTGATGAACTAGGGCATTAAAAAAAAATCTCACTTCGAACTTCATCAAGGCCAAGGGCAAATGACTTATCTCAGAGAAATGAAGAGGACCTTCATCCCAGCAGTTTCAGTGGGGGTGGGTTGTGTTTCATAAGCAAACACACAAAATTATGAAAATGAGCATGTGTGAGGTTTAATAGCTAATTTTCCAAGTTGATTATCTTGGTTAGTTCGTTGGGATGCTCTTCTTAGCTAATTTAATTTGTTTCATCTTTTTTATTGTCTCACTTAAATAGCAATTAGGGGAGATAGCACTCCATTTCACCTTCTACTTGCCCCTTTGCTAAATCATGATTTCACCCTGTGCCGGATAGTTATGGGTGTGTGAAGAGAAGGCACCAGTGAAAGGCAGAGTGGGTGAACATACTTGACTCAAACCTGAAAGTGTGTGTGTGTGTGTGTGTGTGTGTGTGTGTGTGTGTGTGTAGCGAATACCATAGAACAACTCATTTATTCATATATTCAGAAATGTGAAACATTGCTACTTGGAAATTCAGATTCATCTAGATGATACCAACGAGCATGCTGCAGCTATTTGAAAGTCAGTTTTCAACCTGGGTAAAATATCAGAACCCTTGTATTTTGTACTTCCTGTTTTAAAACTATGTATTGTATATGCAACAAACAACTGTTAAATGCTATAATATTTTTTAGTATATTGTCATTAATAAGAGTTTATGAAGTGCTTGTTTATGTACCCCTATCTTAGGCGAGTCCAAAGGGGACTTCCTGGATATTAGTTAGTTGTTAGTTTCTCCACTAACAGATTTTGTACTCTGCTCCTGAAACGCTATATATTCTGATGAAAACAGTATGCAGGGCCTCACTCGACATGTGTTGATTTTGTGCCTTTTTGCTCAGACAGCTTTACTTGGGTGTGAAAAGGCAAACAAATATGAAATCAAATGTGATAAACAAATTGCTTAGCTGTAGTGGAGACTTTTTAGTGTAGGTTGGTCAGTGAGGTTAGGTTAGAAGATTCCTTCAAGTGGCAAAATATTGGTGAGAGAGAGCGATTGACATGGCCTGGGTGTCAACCTGTGGGGTTCTCAACAGACAGGTGACTCTTGCTTCTTTGCAGAATCCACAGAAAGCCACAATAATAATTGTGCATATTTCCATCCTGTCCATTTAGTCCTTAGGTTCATACAGTCCAAAGAAATGAGGGAAAATGTGTAAACACCAGCTTCACTGGGACTAAGATTATTAAAGAGAAAGCAGAAATTTATACATGTTCAAAATAGTATTTGCTTTCAGGTATCTACTTCTAAATCATGATAGAACTCTACAAGCCTTTAGCATTACTAATTTTCTTTGTTTACCTTTCATTTTCTTGAATTCGTGAAAGTAGAATGTTTCTCTTCAAATTGTGATATGACAATGAGACAGAAAAAGCCTCACTCCCCTAGGAAGGCAAATGAAACTCAGAAATACAACTGAAAAATCTGTCTTCAACTCAGCAGTTTTTGCCTCATTGTAAAAGTTGTCCAGAAAGAACAAATTGTCTTAATAGCAGAGGGACTGTCGCATGATTCTCTAGTTATTCCTGTAACTAGATTTTATTAACCTTTTAAGGTGTTTATATACGGAGTGAAGGGCCTTAGTGTGTGTCTGAAACATTGGAGGTGCTCATTATTTATTGAATGAATAAGTGAACAAATGCAGAAGCGAGGAATCTGAAAGGCCATCGGGAGCATCAAGATGGCAAGCCTTCCTTCCGTGGCTTTGTGGTGTGTTGACATTGGGAAAATGAGCAGCCTTCACTTTAGTAGGGGAGGTAGCATCTTCAGTGGAAATTCTAGCATACAGGCAGAGACAGCATTCTGGGAAAAGGTTGAGGGTTTAGGGGAGTTTATTTACTTTGAAGTTGGAATGAAGGCACTGGGGAAGGGATTATCCAGGAGTGCAGCCATGAGAAGATGATTTTCTCAGGAAGAAATATAGAACTAAATCAGGATAGGAGTGTGGGAGAGGGGCAGTGACTTGACAGAGGGGGTTTATACTTTGGCAGTTTAGGAAGACCTGGATGAAATGTAAGTGGGATAAAATGGCCTCAAGCTTCCATTGTGAAATTGTTTCCATCCTGCAGTGTATCAGGATGTGTGTGATCTTGTCATATGCCTTCTGTCCTATAAACTCCCAGAAATGCATGTCCTCCACGGAGCCTGGCACATAGTAGGTGTTTAGCAAGTTTATTGATAGCATGAATTAAGACGTATAGTGGCAGGAAATGCAGGATATAGGCTTGAAATGAAAAGGTTGTCTTCGCTTCTAACTACTAGGCCTGACTTGTGTTGCAAAATTACTTTTGGCAAATTCGTTCCGATAACTTGCAGCACTTCCCTATGGAAGATGGATTTGAACTGTTCTAAAGAACCTCAAAGTGCAGAACTAAGGACACGAGGTAGAAGTGAGAAAGAAGCAGATTTCAGCAGAGAATTTTCTAACGACTGAAGTTATTCGGAATTTAAGAAGTGCTGTGTTAAAAGCACTAGAGAGCTTCTTAACCCAGAAAGTATGCAGATAAAAACTGAATGACTGTGTCTCAGGGTTGTTTTAGAGCGGGTCCATGCATTGGGAAAGAGCTTGGTTTTTTCTACTACTAAAGGTTTAGAATTATTTTTGTGTGTGGTATTGTGTGATAGTCCAATACAATAAAATAAAAGCAATATATTTGGGAAAGGTTACTTAGATACCATTTCTGAAAAGGGAAATAGAGAAAAAGATTGCATCCATATCATCATTATATCATTTGCCAGTATGTGTAGTGCAGAAAACTATTTAAACTTAAGAAACTATTTAAGATGTGCTATGCAGAATGCAGGAACCAACCTGAATTAAGCAGGAAGAGATTGAAGAGGACTTGAGTCATTGGGAAAGGCTTCATGAAGTGGTTGGTTGATTAACTGGGCTGCAGGAAAAGGTTGGAATGAGGACCTGTGAAGGGGGATGTCCCTCTGGTGAGAGCTGAGGCTTGAGGACCAGCCGGAGGAGGATGCCAGAGCCTGACCTGTGGCAAGTGCGGGGAGGAAGCTGAGTGATTGGGCTCACCAGTTCCTATGTGTGCCCTGCATAATGATCAAGGAATCAATCCAAGAAGAAATATAAAAATTATAAATATATATGCACCCAACATAGGAGCACCTCAATACATAAGGCAACTGCTAACAGCTATAAAAGAGGAAATAGACAGTAAAACAAGGATAGCGGGGGACTTTAACACCTCACTTAAACCAATGGACAGATCATCCAAACAGAAAATTAATAAGGAAACACAAGCTTTAGATGACACAATAAACCAGAGAGATTTAATTGATATTTATCAGACATTCCATCCAAAACCAGCAGATTACACTTTCTTCTCAAGTGCATGTGGAACATTCTCCAGGATTGATCACATCTTGGGTCACAAATCAAGCCTCAGTAAATTTAAGAAAACTGAAATCATATCAAGCATCTTTTCTGACCACAACGCTATGAGATTAGAAATCAATTACAGGGGGAAAAAACGTAAAAAACTCAAACACATGGAGGCTAAACAATACGTTACTAAATAACCAAGAGATCACTGAAGAAATCAAAGAGGAAATAAAAAAATACCTGGAAACAAGTGACAATGAAAACACGACAATCCAAAACCTATGGGATGCAGCATAAGCAGTTCTAAGAGGGAAGTTTATAGCAATACAATCCTACCTTGAGAAACAAGAAACATCTCAAATAAACAGTCTAATCTTACACCTAAAAGAACTAGAGAAAGAAGAACAAACAAAACCCAAAGTTAGTAGAGGGAAAGAAATCATAAAGATCAAAGCAGAAATAAATGAAATAGAAACAAAACAATAGCAAAGATCAGTAAAACTAAAAGCTGGTTCTTTGAGAAGATAAACAAAATTGATAAACCATTAGCCAGACTCATCAAGAAAGAGAGGGAGAGAGGGCTTCCCTGGTGGCGCAGTGGTTGAGAGTCCGCCTGCCAATGCAGGGGATGCGGGTTCATGCCCCGGTCCGGGAAGATCCCACATGCCGCGGAGCGGCTAGGCCCGTGAGCCGTGGCCACTGAGCCTGCGCGTCCGGAGCCTGTGCTCCGCAACGGGAGAGGCCACAACAGTGAGAGGCCCGTGTACCGCAAAAAAAAAAAAAAAAAAAAAAAAAAGAGAGGGAGAGGACTCAAATCATTAAAATTAGAAATGAAAAAGGACAAGTTACAACAGATATCACAGAAATGCAAAGCATCCTAAGAGACTACTACAAGCAACTCTATGCTGATAAAATGGACAACTGGAAGAAACGGATAAATTGTTAGAGAGGTATAACCTTCCAAGACTGAACCAGGAAGAAATAGAAAATATGAACAGACCAATCAAAAGTAATGAAATTGAAACTGTGATTAAAAATCTTCCAACAAACAAAAGCCCAGGACAAGATGGCTTTACAGGTGAATTCTATCAAACATTTAGAGAATAGCTAACACCCATCCTTCTCAAATTCTTCCAAAAAAATTGCAGAGGAAGGAGCACTCCCAAACTCATTCTACGAGGCCACCGTCACCCTGATATCAAAACCAGACGAAGATACTACAAAATAAGAAAATTACAGACCAATATCACTGATGAATATAGATGCAAAACTCCTCAACAAAATACTAGCAAACAGAATCCAACAACACATTAAAGGGATCATACACCATGACCCAGTGGGATTTATCCCAGGGATGCAAGGATTCTTCAATATACGCAAATCAATGTGATACACCACATTAACAAACTGAAGAAGGAAAACCATATGATCATCTCAATAGATGCAGAAAGAGCTTTTGACAAAATTCAACACCCATTTATGATAAAAACTCTCCAGAAAGTGGGCATAGAGGAAACCTATCTCAACATAATAAAGGCCATATATGACAAACCCACAGCAAACATCATTCTCAATGGTGAAAAACTGAAAGCATTTCCTCTAAGATCAGGAACAAGACAAGGATGTCTACTCTCACCACTATTATTCAACATAGTTTTGGAAGTCCTAGCCATGGCAATCAGAAGGAAAAGAAATAAAAGGAATACAAATTGGAAAAGAAGAAGTAAAACTGTCACTGTTTGCAGATGACATGATACAATACATAGAGAATCCTAAAGATGCCACCAGAAAGCTACTAGAGCTAATCAATGCATTTGGTAAAGTTGCAGGGTACAAAATTAATGCACAGAAGTCTCTTGCATTCCTGTACACTAATGATGAAAAATGTGAAAGAGAAATTAAGGAAACACTCCCATTACTACTGCAACAAAAAGAATAAAATACCTAGGAATAAACCTAGCTAGGGAGACAAAAGACCTGTATGCAGGTCTTTCACTGATGAAAGAAATTAAAGATAATACAAAGAGATGGAGAGATATACCAAGTTCTTGGATTGGAAGAATCAATATTGTGAAAATGACTATACTACCCAAACCAATCTACAGATTCAGTGCAATCCCTATCAAATTACCAATGGCATTTTTTACAGAAGTAGAACAAAAAATCTTAAAATTTGTATGGTGACAAAAAAGACCCCGAACAGCCAAAGCAGTCTTGAGGGGAAAAAAACGGAGCTGGAGGAATCAGGCTTCCAGACTTCAGACTATACTACAAACCTATAGTAATCAAAACAATATGGTACTGGCACAAAAACAGAAATATAGATCAATGGAACAGGATTGAAAGCCCAGAGATAAACCCACACACCTATGCTCAACTAATCTATGACAAAGGGGGCAAGGGTATACAATGGAGAAAAGTCTCTTCAATAAGTGGTGCTGGGAAAACTGGACAGCTACATGTAAAAGAATGAAATTAGAACACTGCCTAACACCATACACAAAAATAAACTCAAAATGGATTAGAGACCTAAATGTAAGACCTGACACTATAAAACTCTTAGAGGAAAACATAGGAAGAGCACTCTGACATAAATCACAGCAAGATCTTTTTTGATCCACCTCCTAGGGTAAAGGAAATAAAAACAAAAATAAACAAATGGGACCTAATGAAACTTAAAAGTTTTTGCACAACAAAGGAAACTACAAACAAGATGAAAAGACAACCCTCAGAATGGGAGAAAATATTTGCAAAACGAATCAATGGACAAAGGATTAATCTCCAAAATATATAAACAGCTCATGATGGTCAATATTAAAAAACAAACAACCCTATCCAAAAATGGGCAGAAGACCTAAATAGACATTTCTCCAAAGAAGACATACAGATGACCAAGAAGCATATGGAAAGCTGCCCAACATTACTAATTATTAGAGAAATGCAAATCAAAACTACAATGAGGTGTCACCTCACACCAGTTAGAATGGGCATCATCAGAAAATCTACAAACAATAAATGCTGGAGAGGGTGTGGAGAAAAGGGAACCCTCTTGCACTGTTGGTGGGGATGTAAATTGATACAGCCACTATGGAGAACAGTATGGAGGTTCCTTAAAAAACTAAAAATAGAATTACCATACGACCCAGAAGTCCCACTACTGGGCATATACCCAGAGAAATCCATAATTCAGAAAAACACATGCACCCCAATATTCATTGCAGCACTATTTACAACAGCCAGGGCATGGAAGCAACCTAAATGCCCAACGACAGATGAATCGATAAAGAAGATGTGGTACATATATACAATGCAATATTACTCAGCCATAAAAAGGAATGAAATTGGGTCATTTGTAGAGACATGGATGGATCTAGAGACTGTCGTACAGAGTGGAGTAAGTCAGAAAGAGAAAAACAAATATCATATATTAATGCATATACGTGGAACCTAGAAAAATGGTACAGATGAACCAGTTTGCAGGGCAGAAATTGAGACACAGATGCAGAGAACAAACATATGGCACCAAGGGGGGAAAGTGGCGGGGGTGGTTGTGGTGGGATGAATTGGGAGATTGGGATTGACATGTATATACTAATATGTATAAAATGGATAACTAATAAGAACCTGCTATATTAAAAAAATAAAGTCAAAAAATCAATAAATAAATAAAAATAAAGAAAAATTGCATATTTTAAAAAGAGACTCCTGCTTCTTTGAGGATGAAAGAAAATTATGGGGTGCTTAAATACCTTGTTGTGTTGCTTTAGGGAAAAACAATTAGATAATCTTGCCGTGTGCACAGTAGATGGAATGGAGGTTTTTCATTCCATTAACACTCATTCCATGAGTCATTCTAAATTCTTGAAAGTATGCCAATGAAACCCAGTTAATGTACCACAACTGCCACTGGTAGCATTTTGCCTCTGCAAGTAATCAGCAATACTGTAATCACTTATTTCACAAAGAAATTGAGGTTGCATTGTTTCTTTTATTTGTTTTACCATTTTGTTTTAATATTGTTATCATTCATTTTTATAATAAGGCATGTTGGTCTCCTAAGGAATTGAGCAACTTCTCTGGTGGCACAGTGGTTAAGAATCCACCTGCCAATGCCAGGAACACAGGTTCAAGTCCTGGTCTGGGAAGATCACACATGCCACAGAGCAACTAACCCCGTGCGCCACAACTACTGAGCCTGTGCTCTAGAACCCGCGTGCCACAACTACTGAAGCCAGAGTGCCTAGAGCCTGTGCTACATAGTAAGAGAAGCCACCACAATGAGAAGCCCACGCACCACAACTAGAGAAAGCCCCTGCACAGCAACGAAGACCCAATGCAGCCAAAAATAAATAATAAATAAATTTCAAAAATTAAAAAAAAAAAGAATTGAGATAGAGGAGACTTTAGAGTTCCCAATCTGAATCTGAGAATATTGATATTGAAAATAGTATTATATTGCTTTTTTGAATTGACAGTGGTAATCTAGAAGTGTTCTAAAGAGGTTGTGTTAATTGCATATATACGTATTTGAGTATTCGAGATTTTTATCAGACTTAAGATGGCTTCCAACAAAAGGTCTATAAAAATAATAAGATTCCTTCCAGTCCTATGACCCCATGAAATCTAAGAGTAATTTACATACAGAATAATTTACACTGGGAAAATGAGGTTGACCAAAGGATTCCTGAGGTTTACTGCTTGTCGCCTAGTATAAGGCAAAGCTGATGAAAAAGAAGAAAGAAGGGGAAATATCAGATACAAAGGTCTTTCAATCAAAATAATCTAATAGCCCAATGATTAAAATCTATCACACAAATTTGGTATGAAATGTCTGCCTATTAGAGAAATCCATTACAGCAGTTGATCTAATAGAATATCAATATAATGCTGAATTAGTTCTGTAAAGAAATAGGCTGGCTGTACCAATCCATATTTAAGGATTACTCCATAATTTATTTGGGTTGGGAAAAACTTATTTGAGTCAGTGGGCTTTAGACAGGTGTCTGAGATCCATATTTAACTAGTTTACAAAAAAGCAGTATTTAATGGAAAGATCTCAGGGTAGCTGACATAACTGAAAAAAGAGTAGGACGACCACATCACAAGGAGGGCAGGGAGGAATGCAGGGAGGCCAGGAATCCTTGAAAAAGAAACTCCCAACTTTCCAGGACTTCATCTATCTCTTTTGGTTTCTACTTCGGTTTCTACTTCTCTTGGTACTGGTTATTTATTTATTTATTTATTTGGTTGTGCTGGGTCTTAGTTGTGGCAGGCAGACTCCTTAGTTGCGGCTTATTGGCTCCTTAGGTGCAGTTTGCCAGCTCCTTAGTTGTGGCAGGTGGGCTTCTTAGTTGCGGCTCACTGGCTCCATGGTTGCGGCACGTGGGCTCCTTAGTTGCGGCAGGCAGGCTCCTTAGTTGTGACAGGTGGGCTCTTTAGTTGCGGCACCTGGGCTCCTTAGTTGTAGCATGCGAACTCTTAATTGTGGCGTGCATGTGGGATCTAGTTCCCTGACCAGGGATCGAACCCAGGCCCCCTGCATTGCGAGCATGGAGTCTTAACCACTGTGCCACCAGGGAAGTCCCTCTTGGGGCTGGTTTTATTTTCTCCCACTACATACCAGCTTTCTCCACTTGGCAGTTAATGGAGCTGTTGACACCTTGCTTAGGAGGTTCCCATTTTACAACTTCTTCCATCAGGGAGACAAAACTGACTCTTTTTCCCAGATCCATTTCAAAAAATACTGGGGAAGAACTGTGACTGGCTGTTTCAGGTGGTTGCTCAGCCTTGGTCCAATCAGCTGTGACAAGGAGGGTGGGATGATGTAAGAACAGGTCAGCTCCCATCATAACCACATGGTTAGAGCTGGGAGGAGAGCAGTAATTTCCAAAATAAGGGAGGGAATGCATTTGCCAGAAGATGGAGGTAAATGTCTGGGTGAGGGCTCCTAATATGATGTTCATCTTATCCTTGCTTTATTTAATACTCTTTGTGCCCACTTTTGGTTTTAAATTCAAGGTAGGGAATTCTGTGCTAGATGTTCTGTAGTCATCATCACATAAGTTGCAGGGACCTTGGATTCTCTACATCTTAGAAAATAAAATTGCCTGAGTGTTTCCTGGGTCCCACACTTGGCTAGATGGTGGGGCTATTTTTCTTCTGTAATTGATTCACTTGAATTGCAAAAGGAAAAGGAAAAGATAGGCTGACAGGTGGTATTTGCAATAGGTGCAGAAGAGGATTTGAGAGTCTCCTAGTACAAATCTTCCTCCTCCTCCCTCCACTCTGCTCCTACCAGCCGAGGAACCTGTGTGGTCCTCACAAGTAGACTGCAAACCTCCCAGCAGGCAGGAACAATAGCATGTGTGTCTTTAAATCCTGGGAAGCTCTACATACAGTCCTTACACAGGGCAAAAGTGTAACAAATATCTGTGGATTAGATGTTTGAACCAAGTTTAATCTGTATAAAAAAGTCAGAGGTGTAGTTGGAGCTATATGATGATTTGTAAATATCCTCAAATGTGAGCAGTTTACATCTAATACACATATTGCTATTGTGTCCAGATGAAAAGAACAGGGCACTGTCCTATCTGTAATTCTTTTTGTCAACTACATAATGTATTTTTAGGAAGAATATTATGTATCTATAGCAATTTTAATTATTCACCAGTAATGAATAAATCTGAGTCCCTGCTTAAGATCTTAAGTCCCATGCAAGATTTGTATGATGCAAGCATATTATCTCTTACAGGCAGACACTAATGAGTCCCATGAAGGTAATAGACTCTAGAAATAGAAGCAGAATCCAAACAAATGTGTTTATTAGCCTCACTTACCTTCTGAGGATAGATAAGTTGAATCTTGAGCTGGACCCATGTCCCAATTTGAAGTTTTTTAAAACATAGAAATTATATTTTAACAGAAATCTTGACAATAAATAGATTGTTACCATTTGTTGTAGAAAAGAATGTGTTCCTGATGCTTACTGTGAAGATTCTCAGAGATACGTTGCAGTTTTTCCTAAATGGAAATTTTAAAACTATTTTCTCATGATTTTACAAGTAACATTCTCATTGTAGAAAATTTAAACAATTCAGAAATGGATATTAACATAAACAATTTAAATTCAGCATAATTCTATTCCCTGGAAATAATAACTATTAACAATTTGATATATATTTATTCATTTTGCTTAGCAAGCCCTTGTGTAGCAATTAGTATAGGACAAGCACCTACCTAAGCACTTTTAATTGTTCCTCATTTAATCCTCATGACAACCCTATGAGATAGGTATTATTTCCCTATTTACAGAGGAGGGAAAGGAGTCTCCGAGGCATTAGTAACTTGGAAAAAGATACATAGTTATAAGTGGCAGAGTCCAGATTCAAACACAGTCTGACTCCAGAGTCCATGCTCATAATTATATATCAGGCCTTTCTATACCCTTCTGGATAGCTATTTATGCATATAATACAAATATATGCAATGTGTTTCCAAGGTCATTCATCTCCTGCAGTCAACCTTTTCTTTAATACCTACTTAAAATGGCTCAAGATTCCATTCCACATGAAGTGGGAAGTCCAGTGTGCCCCTCCTCAACCTTTCTGTGACTTCCCGGAGGTGTTCATGCTCCAGGACATGGTTTTCTGAATCCTACTCCTTTGCAGCAGGAGGTGTTCATGCTCCGGGAACATGGTTTTCTGAATCCTACTCCTTTGCAGCATCCTGTCTATGCATTTGCTTTCCTCTGTCTTCATCTCTGGTCACCGCCCTCTTTCTCCTTTTCCCCAAAGTACCACTAACATAAATAAGACAGTTATGTGTAGAGAACTTTTTCTGAAAACTTGAGGGTAAAAGAGAGAATTATGAATTAGAAAAAAAGTTAACACAAGGCTTACAGTGATTGTTCTCAAAGCCTGAGGGAAAATTGAAATGTGAAAAATTTCAAAGTAACCCCTCTTTGGGCGCACTCCAACTCCCGATACTACCGTCCGGTCTGGTGAACTACATACTTTCTTTCAGATGCTTTTGCTTGATGATTTTCTTCTCTCTCTGAAATCCTTGCCCCCTTATTATCCAGGCTGTCACCCCCAAACACCAGATTGTTCTTCCCTTATAATGCAGAGCGATTTAGTTCTACTTCTAAATTTATCTTTCCTTTTCATGCCCAGCAAGCTCTATTTTGCACAGCAAAAATATTTTATGGTGGAAACTTGTTGTTTTCCCAGCATTTCTCAGTGGTGCTGGTGACTGGGGTGGGGGGAATTTCAACCTCCAGAATACTTCCTTGTGTGACAACAAAGAATTACCCAGCTCCAAATGTCAGTAGTGCTGAGGCTGAGAAACCCTGGTGTACAAAAGTGTCTACCTTCCTTTTGGGGATTGTTTTCCTTCACTTGGATGATGCAGTCTTGGTGGCACCATGGTACCTACTCTCTGACTAATGTCGAGTCCCTTGCCAGGCTAAGTCTCATTCTGGAGCCCTAACTCCATGGCCATATGACCAGGAATGGACATTTGGATCAATCTGGACCAATCCTTGCCTAGGAATGTATCCTACAGATGCACTCCTGCATGTGTGCACGGGGATTGACCAGGATGTTCATGCAGCGTTGTTTATAATAACAAAGATCTGTAACCATCCAAGTGTTCAGCAGTAGGTGACTGATTAAAGGATGGTCAAGTCATACCAAAAAAATGCCATATAGTAGTTTGTACTGGGTTAACCGAGTAAAGCTAGATCTGTATTTCCCAGAATCCCCTTTCCTTAAGATTCTGAGTTAGAATTGGCCACAAGAGGCGTTGGTAGGAGACTTGGAGGTGGTAGTGAACAGCACCATTAGTCTCTTAAGGTCCTGGGGGCAAGATGTGGTGACAGACAGACTCAGCAGCGCTGGTGGCTTCCAACCAGCCCTCATTCTTTGCTCCGTGTTCAGCTTTTCCTCCTGACTGGTGCTTTGCTGCAGACCCTCAGAGGGAACAGCTCACCATGTCCTTTTCCCCCAGTTCCCTTTGTGGTCCTGCTTTGGCAGTGAGACCTGCCTAGCTTCTTAGATTGACTGGTTGGTGACCCCTCTGCGCTGTGAACTCCCTCTTTCAGATCTTTACTTCCCCAGCTCCTCCCACACTTGTATAAGGTCTGATTCCTCTAATACATCTCTAATACCATAACTCTAAATGGTTTTGCTTCCTTGATCGAACACTGACTGACACACTACATAATCTTTAAAAGCAATGAGGCAGCGCTATATACTGACACGAATTGATCTCCCATATATATTAAGTGAAAAGAACAAGGTGCTAAACTGATGAAAAATATTACAGATAAAGCTAGAGTCCTCTTTGACCAATAACTCTAATTCTGGTTCTCATTTCTTTTCCTTAGAGGTAAATACTGTTATTAGCTCCAAATCAATTCTTTATGGTCTGGGGAAAAGTTCTCAGCAAATTATAACTCATATAGGATTATTTTGTTGACATGTAAGTAACATATAATAAAACACAGATTTTCAGTGCTCACACTGATGAATTTTGATAACTGTATACATCCAAACAAGGTATAGAACATTTATAACCCCCTTCCCCTGTGCTCTTTTCTAGTCAGTCATTCTACCCGCTTTGCAACCACTATCTCATTTCTGTCTCTATAGATTGGTTTTACCTGTATTTGGCCTTCATATAATTTGAATTACATAGTATGTATTCTTTTGGGTCTGGCTTCTTTTAATTAGCATAATGTTTTTGAGATTTGTCCATGTTGTTTTGTGTATCAGTAGTTCATTCTTTCATGTTTGAGTACTATTTCATTGTAGGTATATGCTACAATTTGTTTATCTACTTTCCTGTTGATGGACGTTTGGGTCATTTCCAATTTAGGCCTATATAAATTCTTATAGTGTTTTAAATGTAACTGAAAAAAGATTGCTGAGGCCATTATTATTGGTATTTTAAAAATTATGCAAAACTCAACCTTAATTTTTCCAGAGAACCTTACTTCCTTCTACAAAGAATCATAAATGAGGTAAGAAGCTATGATTTCTGTATTTTCCCAGAGCCTTACATAATTCTGGGCAAGAAGATAGATGAATTTATTTTTACTTTATAGATGAAAGAATCACATTAAGTTTTTTTTTTAACATCTTTATTGGAGTATAATTGCTTTACAATGGTGTGTTAGTTTCTGCTTTATAACAAAGTGAATCAGCTCTACATATACATATATCCCCATATCTCCTCCCTCTTGTGGCTCCCTCCCACACTCCCTATCATGTTAAGCTTTTAAAAGACTTCCAGAGTCATAGAGGGAGTCACTCAGTGAATCCACGAGCAGAAGCCAGACATGGTGACTCCAGAGTGCCAGCTAGAAGACCATAATATATTTATCCAGACCCATGGTCCTCTGGAAAGTATAGAATGCTGGATCCCGGGCAGCAGATCATCAAGACAAGTCTTGAATGCAGTTTTCAAAAGTATGGAAAGAACAATAAGACAGTTCTAAGCTTGCACCAGAACATAATTTAAGTTTTCTGTGACATGGTGATGAAAATCTTTCCTAGAATTATGACAGCTAAACTAAAAATTTCTAGATAATCAAAGCATAGTAATAAACCTAGAGCCAAAGTTGGCAATCCCCCCGCCCCCGTTTTCTTTCCTGTGGTTGGATTTAAATGGAATTTTTACTTTTAACTAAAACTAGATCATTGAGACCATTGGAACTCTGTGACTTAGAATGTTTGGTGTTTGTTGGGAATTTGAAATAAAAAGATTTTTGCTCTTCTATAAACTTTAAAGATAAATGGATTGTTTTCCTTATAACATCTAGTGTTAATTAAGTGGCACTGATGCAATTAATAGCATCAAGAACATAATTATGTTTCTTATAATGATGTAATTACATAATTGTTTTAATAGGTTAAGTGATCTGCCTAATCTTTTATCTGTTTTTTGCATCGGCTTTATCTTGATTTCTTCTTTGTGAGATACGTTTAGTGCTTAAAAAATTTGATACTTTTGTTAAGTTCATTTCCTAATGAAAAAGTATACTTTTCAATAACTGAAGATTTTCATAAAGATCATAAAAGATATAAAAAGATGTGGTCTTATGATAGCTGTTATGTTGATGAATTTTGAATTTGACTGTTAAATGTCCATGCTAATGAGGGGCTTAGAAAACAATAAGAAGCATTTGCTGAATCTATTTTTAAGGAAGTCTCAATTAATATAACAGATTCTTTTAAATCTCCTAAAAGAAGGCATTTCATTGCAATATGATCTGGGCTCAAAGTTTAAGATCTGCAGTAATTTATTATGCTTTTAGAGTCTAGTCTTGAACAATTTAATATCATTGTGACAGGTATTTATTTACCATTGAAGTAGGAATCATTATTTGCTGACACTTTATGATTTTTCTTCAAGTAGTCCTATTAGATATGATAGGAATAAATCAACTTAATTTCATAATGATGCCCATACTTTATTCTCCCCACAGAGGCAGCAAAGCAGCGTTGTTCCTTGTTACATATCTTACCTTTTTTTCCCCCCTCAATGTTGTTTTTCAGTTTGTGACTCATTGGTAAAAATATGAATGGATCCTAATTTAAAACACACTCAGAATATTCTTAAAGGAGCTACATTTGAGTAGGTCAGTGCTCTTGAAGGATTGCTTTCACCCAAATGCAGTGTCTGCTTAGTGTTTTTGTGCCACAGAATAATAGATTTAATGCATTTTCAGTGTTGTTACTCACCTGTAAGTTCTTTGCCTTTATTTTCTGTTCTTTCTGCAAATTAACTGACCAGCACAAGGTCAGAACCAGATTTGGAGCTTTGAATCTGACAGCCATGAGGGTGATTTATTCCCTGAGCCAAGCCAGGCTTCTTTTTTAGTGAAGGAATCAGGTGAGGGCTCAGCTTTCCCTCTTTGAGATAACTGTACTTTGAGACAGTAAGTCACTCCCTTGGAAGGGGGTGGGGGAGGGCAAAATGGATAAAGGGGGTCAACGGTAGGGTGACAGATGGAAAAAAAAACTTTCAGTGGTGAGCACACTGTAGTGTATACAGAAGTCAAAATGTAATATTGTACCCATGAAATTATGTAATGTTATAAACCAATGTTACCTCAAAAACTGTTCATCTTTATTATTGTTTCATGTATCCTAACAGTGCAGACTGATAGCATCTTTGTGAGGGAGGTGTACCGAAATCAGGCTGCTCTATAAAGCCAGGCATCTGGTTTTATAGAGCCAGGCTCCCTCCATATTAATCATGTAGTTATAGAGGGACTGAAAGTCACAGATGGCAATGCATGTGTGAAAAGAACATACAAGTTTTGAGATTTTGCTGAATGAGAAAGTGCTCTGTCCAGTGTCATGATGTCTTCTCTGACCCCACCTGGATTCCTCCAGCACTCACAATCTAAATCAGCACATATTTCGGGACTTATACAGAGTACCGTCTGGTAACATCACTTACTACTAGGCTATTCATCTTGTCTCCTTCAGTAAATATTGACCTGTTTGTAAGTGGGGAGCAAGTCATGTTGTTAGTACCCCTCAATGGCTGCTTTAAGACTGGCTGCAGAAACTTTTCCTAAGGATTTGGTGTATAATCATAGACATGTCCCTTCTTGCCCAGTGATACCTACTCTGTGATTTATGGAGCGTCACAGCATGGCTATTAAGAGCTTGGGTTCTAGAATCAGACTGCATTGGTTCTTCTGATTGTTACCTGTGGGATCTGAGACAAATTCCTTAACCTCTTTGGGCCTCATCTGTAAATGAGAGATGAGTTTCCTCATCTGTAAATGAGAATAATAATGGCTCCTACCTTGTAGGGTTGATAAGAGCTTTAGATGAGTTAACATATGTGAAGCACAGAAAACAGTGCCTGGAGAAGAAAACGGGTTCACTATTGCTATTTTTCAGAAATACCTAAGCCTCTAGGGTCTTGACCTTTACATTGGTCATAATTTATGAGTTTGGGAAACCTGAAGATTCTATTCACAGCTGGCCTGGAACCTCTGTGAGCAATTTTGGGTCATAATGGAGTGATATGGTTCTGGAAGGTTCCCAATTGTTCAGATGAACATAAATGATAAATGGAGTTGAGCTATCACTACAACCCTTTGTTTGGAAGAATTTTGGCTCAAGATTAAGGTGAAATAAATTTGACTCAGAAGTTGTGGCAACAGGTTGGCACCATGTACTCAAAGTTCTGTTATTTCAGCAAGAAATAATTAAAGAAAATCCATCAGAGGATCCCAAAGATCAGTACAATCTTGGATTTAAAATCCCTTTTAGCCAAGTTCTTTTCAAGTTGTTGTAGGTTCCTTAGTTGAAATCCAGTCACCTCCAGTTTTTGGTTAAATAATCGCGTGGTTCTGAACTACAAACGGTAATGGAGAATGTGGTGGCTTGTCTCCAAAGATGGCCCCCGTGAAGTCTGCTTTCCAGTACTCACACTTATTCAGTCTTCTCCCCAGGCCTCTAGAATGGCTGTGAGACTTGCTTTTGGCCCATAGAATGGAGTGGATGGGACGCTCCGAGTCTAGGTCATAAGAAGGCTCAGAGTTTTCACCTGTCCTCCTGGAATGCCATCTCTAAAGGAAGCCAGACAAGAACTCCAACTGTCCAGAGACAGCCATGTTGGAAAACAGTGGGTGTACTGAGACAGTGGGAGTGGTCCACCTAGAGTGTAGAAAAAAGAGGGCGCATCGTCTGTAGAGAATTTAGAAACAATATTAAAACCAACGAAACGTCAGTCTGCTTTTTATTATTACCATGCACGGGCAATTCTGAAAAACTGTCAGTGATAAAACATTCCTTCCCATGAATGGCTCACTCCCACTTTCTCTCTCACCCATCCTATTGCTACAAGCCAGTGCTGTGAAGCCAAGCTAGCTGTGTGGAAAGAGAGGTTGGGTCAGCCTCCAGCTCTCCAGCCCTCCCAGCCCAAGCACCAGGCACATGAGAAAAGACGCCATTGTGGATGTCCAGCCCAGGCTGGCTTTCAGAAGACTCCAGCCCCTTGCTGTCATCTGACTGAAATTGCATGACAGATCAAAAGCCACAGCCATCAGGTTGAACCTAGTCAAACCACGGAACTCTAAGAGAGTTGTTTTTGGCTACTAAGTTTTGGATTGGTTTGTTATGCAATTGATAATACAGAACAGAGGAGATACATGTAAGAAGGAAAGAGCTTCTCAGAGAGGCTCTTTTTTTTTCTTTCTCCTTCTAAGGTTAAAATAGAGCCCAAGTATCCTTTGCTGTGTAGCATATTGAGAGATCAGCATATCTTGATATTAACAGAGGCCAAAAATATTGATTTCACCACTAGATGGAAATTATATCTGTGTAGATGTTGCTAAGCAACAACAGATCAAAACCCCATAAAGGAGTGCCCATAAAATGCAAAGCATTTGGTCAGCCTAATAAGTTCCTGCTGCACTTCGTTTTTGAAAACCTGGTTAAAGGAAGAAGGGATGTCCACAGAATGTGTGGGGAGAAAGGTCTCTAGGGACTTGGAAAGGACATCCTTACTATTTGCCTGAAATGATGAGCAAAATCATGAGTGAAGTGAAGTGCCAACACATGACCTTAAAAAACAGTCATTGTTAGTGATTTAAAAGCATGATAACCTTTAGGAATAAATAGTAGCAGTATTGGGAACTTTGTAAGGGTTAAAATCTTTTCCCTTGAAATACCTCAAAGCTTTAAAAATCTATTAAAACACCCAAACTAATATGCAATAATGCCTTTCTGAGCTTTACAAGCATATTCTTAAATGATGAGCAGATTCAGTGTATTTTTTGGGAGGGACAATCGAAAGGTCAGTGGAGGCTATAAACTTTTCCTTTGGTTGATCAGAGAGGCAGGCTGAGAAAGTGAATCTTACTGAGGGCTTTGGGAATAGCCTAGTAACGTGTGCACAGGGAAAGATTCATAGTCAGAATAAAGTCTCTGACCCTTAACCGTTCTTTACCAGCAGTTATTTTCATTATTTCCTCTGGGTGACCTGTCATCCCTCCATTTTTTCTGATAATTAGGTTTTAAAAACTAAAAATGTAGGAAAAAGAAAGGAAAGCTCAATAGAAGACAAATAGGAATTGAATGTATGTATTTTCAATATATTTTAGCAAAACCTGCGTGTACCCCCAAACACATAAGTACATTATTAAGGAACCCGCAGATATCCAGTCTTTGCTGAGACATGGGCAGTGGGCAGATAACCCTGCCCAGTGAGTAAGAAACGTGCTCTCTGCCTGCCAGCGTTGCCGTAGGAGAGCAGACCCACCAAATCCCATGTAAGTGGTCGGAGCACAAATGAGGCTGTCGGTGGGTAGTCCTACCCTATTCATGAGCTTTTTCAGAACAATTCTCATTACTCTTTTAAAATACTGTTTTTGGCGAACACTTGATACTTGAAATAAAAAATGCATGAGTCACCTACTGGGATAGGCAGAGTGTGTGGTTCATTGGATTTAGCTAAATTGTGAGTCATCCATCAATAGTCCTCTTCGTGAACATACTTGTAATAATTTCACACATTACAAACAAAAATGGGTATGATTTTCAAGATTCTTGAAGCTATTCCCCTTGGGGATTTTTTGGATTGTGTTTAGTGTTTTTTGTTTTGCTCGGTGGCGAGAAAATCGTCAGCCTTGTGTACATATGGATCCAAGTCTCGTCTGTGTCTTGTTGTAAAAGAACTTTGATTTGGGTGGCTTGGGGCAGAATATGGAACTGGAGTCATGAGCTGGGGGAAATAAGAAAATTTAATGATCAGTAGTTGTCCTTGTCAGATCATTGGCTTTTAAGATTAATTTTGGCATCTGATAAATGATTGGCTCCACTCTCAGAAGAAAAATCTCAGAGCTGCAAGAATATATACACGTGCCCCCTTTTCTCCCTGAATAGGGAGAACAGAGCAGGGTGGTTACGAGTATCTGTGCACTACTGCCCTCTATCGGATGGCACTAGCGTTTCCCCGTACCTGTGCCCAAATTGGGTGTGTGCTCCTGGTCGGGTGGCAGGTGACCCAGGCAAATAAGTAGTGTTGAACTAAGGCTGATTTTTTAAAAATAGTTGGCCTATATAAGCTAAAAGAGATCTCCCTCTGGCCAGATCAGTAAGAGTTTAGGGTTTCTGTCCTGAATGTCCTTGCTTCCGTTCTGGTGTCTGCCCAGTGAGGGAGTGGCATCTTGCTGTTGAATGGCATGACAGATGTTGTCATTAAACTTCTTTGCCTTTTCAAGAAGTGAAAATAATCATAAGAAAAAGTGTTATTTTTTTCTGTTTTTGATAAGTTTAATAAAACCATTAAAAGGGCTTTTGCTTTTGGCTACGACCAGAGGTGAAAGTTTTTTTTATAAAAAGTGAAAAGTGGCTATAAGATGAGAAGTTATGGTTCTTTGCAAAGGATGCTTAAAGTCCCCATGTCAGTAAGATGTATGCAGGAGTCTCAGGAAACTGGTTGGGAAGTTTTCTTTGTTTTGGCCCTCCTTCGCTTTCCGCAGGGTAGCAGGACTAAGTGTCCAGGCAGGAGCCTTGGGGTCATGTCCTGCTGCTACTGGCTGAGTACCTTGGGAAAGTTGTGTGGCTTCTGAAACCTCATTTTTCTCATGTGTAAAATGAGACCTTTGGAATAGATGATTTCTTAGGGCCATTTCATTTCTGAGATGCAATAAATGATCTTTTTCTCCCTAGGTGATAATGTAAGCACAAAGAATAATTTAACTATTTTTATATCATACACACACACTTAAATCATTTTCCTTTCAAAAAGCAATGTGTTCACTGTGATAATTTAACACCAGGTTACGTGGTGGTGGAAACAGCTTTGGTCTCTTTGATTCTCTAGTTGGCTCATGGACCAGCTGCGCTGGACAAACATCCTTGCCCCTCGGCCAAGTTGGAGTCTCTAGGGCCAGCAGATGGCGCAGTTGCACAATCCACACATTTTCCAGGCTCCCAAGGTAAATGGTACTGATTAGCATCCAAAAGTAATAGCTACTGTTTGAACAAATTGGGGTAGTTCCCAGGTTACTAAAACCATGGCACTGTGTGAGCTGGCACATTTGCTAATATTTAAAATGGTTAGGAAGGTTGTTAATCTGTAGAACACTTTCCAGTCTACAGCATCTTTCACGTGAGCATCAAAAAGCCTTTAATACATTGGCTTTTTATTTTTTCTTCTTTTTTTCTGGTAGAGAAATTAGGGCAGAGCATAAGTTAGCTAAGATCGCAGCAGAGCTAGTCCAAATAATTCAGACCATACACCTTGGTGATCTTTTAAAATTGTTCTCCTTCCTTTAACACCCGCTTCTCTTGGTTGTGGAGAGGAGTGTGTGTGTGGGGGTGGGTGTGTGGTGGACTGGTTGTATTGGCTAGGGATGTGGGAGGAGGCATTGAGCCCTTCTGCACCTTGGGGTTTTGCTGCCTGCCACAGTCATTGTAACTCCTTACCTCCTCATCTTATATGTGGAAGACTCTTGTGGTGATAATACCTGGCATTTATTGATTACTTACTTTAAGCCAGCGATTATCTGAGCAGTTCTCATATATTAATCATTTAATCCTTCCAACAACCTCATAAGGGAAGCAGAGTGGGTAACCTTCCTACAGGAACAAATCTGTACTTTCTAGGCTCTGAATTAAAGTGATAAGGACAACAAACTAGTTTTTGGTGGTAACTACTTTTGACCACAAATATTTTCTAGCTAATAGATCATGGATGGATTTTTAAGTTACGGGAACTTTATGGGACCTTTGGTTATATCATGTCAGCCTTGGTGATACCAGCTTGTGGGGCTATTGTTAGTTTAGAAGAGTTCCTTCCCCAGCCTCATGCTTAGAAGGAATGGTTCAGCAGAAATGGGAAGGAAGATGTGAATGAAATGAGGAAGTTTGTCTGGCAGTTTAATCGCTCAAGTGATAAATATTTTCCAAGTGCTCACTTTATACATTAGCCACCAAGCAGCACTAGGGATGTGTAATAAATAAACAACATTTATTTGTTACAAAAGTATACAGAGTGCTACTGTATGCCGGGTGCAAGCATTGGTTCATGTAATCCTCACCACAACTGTGCTGAGCCCCATTTTACAGATGAGGAAACCAAGGCTAAGAGAGTTTAAGTGACACAGCTATTAAGTGGCAGAGTTAGAGTTCAAACCAGCTCCTGGCTTCTGGTCCACGCTGATAACCACTAGGCTACCTCTAGTGGGAGGAAGCAGATATGTAGGTGGGAGTAGAACAGTTTAACCAGAGTCAGCGACAGAAACACTTATAAAGTTGACTTCCTCTCACCTAACAAAAATCCTGATATAGCAAGTAACTTCTAAAATACAAGCAAGAGTAAAAATAGTTAAATTATCTATTAGCCTTGATAAAGGAGAATAAGAACTATAAAGAACAGGAAACTTCAGGGAATTCTACAAATTTTTTTTTTTTTTTTTTTTGCTGTACGAGGGCCTCTCACTGTTGTGGCCTCTCCCGTTGCGGAGCACAGGCTCCGGACGCGCATGCTCAGCGGCCATGGCTCACGGGCTTAGCTGCTCCGCGGCATGTGGGATCTTCCCGGACAGGGGTACGAACCTGTGTCCCCTGCATCGGCAGGCGGACTCTAAACCACTGCGCCACGAGGGAAGCCCTACAAATGTTTTTTTAAATGAGTATTAAAGTTTGTGATATTTAGAGCAAAGACTAGTCCTTCGTTTTTCCTGAAGACTAAACAGAGAAGTTGCAGTCCATCTCACTTGTGTTTGAGTGAATGTCTCGTTGTTCTCCCGCTACTGTAATGAAGTCATTCCCCCACGGCACCCTTCCTAGGAGAAAAGCCTCTCCAATATTTATGTGCATGTGAATCACCTGAGGATCTTGATAAAAATCCAGATTCTGATTTGGTAGGTCTGGAGTGGGGCTTGAGAGCCTCAGTTTCTAACGAGCTGTTGATGCTGCGGGACTGCCCAGAGCTGAGCGGCACTACTCCTGCCCTCCCCGTGTGGTCTGGGAGGGGGGCTGCCAACCAGGGCAGCTGGCACATCACGCTCCCTCCACTCTGCACTCATGAGGTCCAGACTGGGCCAGATAAAGTTCCTACCTGGAATTTTGTTCTCCTGTCCCCAACTCACATGCCTCAGAGAAGCCTGGCCTCAGGTGGAGGCCATGAGGCCCATTAATTGAGAGATTCTGAGAGGAAGAGAAAAGCAGAGGGGAGAGAGAACAGGAGAGAGGGCAGATGACATGCCTTGAGTCCTGGATGCCCTATCCTGGAACATCTCAGTCACACAGCCAATGAATTCCCTTTTTTGCTTAAGCCAATTTGAGTAATTTCTGTTATTTGCAATTAAAAGGGCTCTGCACAATACAGGAGCGATTTAGACTTGATATAAAGGAGAATTCTTTACTGTGGCAGGAGGGTGGCTGCAACTCTTACTGAAGATCTTAGAAGGACTGGCCTCATCAGAGGCTGCTGTCAGTTCACGGGAGAATGAGCCAGAGATCTGTGCTGAGAAAAGGTGACGCGTTGTTGCGGGAAGATGACCTAACAGCGGGCCAGATCATGAGATCACCCTGCTAACGCGCTGAAGGCCCAGAAAGCAGGTGTCGGTCATAACCTGCAGGCTGGGTCCCTGTATCAAGCGTCTCTACCTGGACCTGTGACAGTGCCCTGAATCCACCATGACTGCATCTTTCCTTTGGGCCACTAAGACTTTCGTGATTGCACCTAGTGTTGACTAGGAGGGTTAGGGAATGGAGCCTGAGGCAGAGAGTGGAGGTTATTTTGGAGGGACTCGCAGGAGTAATGTTAAAGTACTTGTATGGCATGGACACTGACCAGTGAAAACAAATACCAGTCATGGTGACATTCCAGGGAGCGTTAGTTGAACACCAGCCATGGTCTCCTGGATGCCCTTTGTAGTAGGTACAGGATCTGCAGTATTTTTGTATTAGTACTGAATTCTCTAGGCATATAGTTTTTCAAAAGAGATTTTTAATAATGTTTATAAATACAATGTTCTTTTACTGTTTGTAAATTAAAAACATCTATTTCCCTCAATATTTTTATGCAGGGTGTATTCACTGCCATGCCAAGTGATCATCTTTAGGTTTTCTAGAATAATCTTCAGAATTTTCTCCTATAAAACTAATGGGTCATTGATTAAAGGTTTCCAGTTTTGTAATATTGTTAATCTTTTGGATTTTTAGAATGTTAGATGAAGTCAAGAGTGATATTATAATTTGGTTTTATTAAACATGATAAAAATCTACCAAAAGAAGCCCAAGGAGAGTCAGTTTTCAGGAGTTACAACCATGGTGGACTCTTTTCTTTAGATGTACTGTTTATTTCACCAGGAATAGAAGAAATTCTTGTCCATTAGTGATGGTGATGGGAAAATTGTGGAGACTTCTAACTTATTCAAGGCTAGTCACTTCTTTAATGCTTTCTTTGTTTATTTATTTGAAAGGCAAGAGCATTGCATTAGACGTCCGAAGATCTGGGTTTTAGTTTAACACCTTTTTGGCATTTCTACTCTATACCTCCACCTCCTCTTTCTCAGTTCCCACCCCTGAGCCCCAGTTTTTTGTAGACAGCATTTTGTAGAGCACAGCAGAGGGAAGAAGCTCTTCCTCGGAATGAGGTGCTATACATGGTTTTTACAGTGAACAATAAGCAAACTTATGAGTGGAGACTAAGATTCTCCAAGAAAGTAAAAAGGCCTTGATTTAAGACAGAGCAGCCTGGCTTTGTTCTTGTCCAGAGTATGGGTGGTTCCCACGTTGGGGACCATGGAAATATTACCAGGGGTCTGTGAATCCTGAACAAGCATCCAGCCTTGTGAATATACTGAATAAGTACCTCACACATATTGCACTACTGTTTTCCAATATATGGAGGTGATGTTTTCATTACCAAGTAATTCCCACAAAGTGATGTGGAAATGAATTCACTGTTGCTTTCTGCTGTATTTTTCTTAATATAAATATAAGATCTAAAATATAAGATACTAAGTCTCGATCCTATGGCATTTGACTCCTTTAAAATTTTAAACATGTTATACTAAGTGAAGGAAGACAGACAGACAAAGACAAATATCATATGATTTCATTTATATGTGGTATCTAAAAAGGTGATACAAATGAACTTATTTATAAAACAGAAATGACTCACAGACATAGAAAACAAACTTACGGTTACCAAAGCGGATAGCGGGGGGTGGGAGGGGTAAACTGGGAGTGTGAGATTAGCAGATACACACTACTATATATAAAATAGATGAAGGACAAGGACCTACTGTATAGCACAGGGAACTATATTCAATATCTTGTAACAACCTATAATGGAAAAGAATCTGAAAAAGAATATAGATTTATATATATGTATAACTGAATCACTTAGCTGTGCACCTGAAACTAACACAACGTTGTAAATCAACTATACTTCAATTAAAAAAAAAGATTGAAGTTCTGATGCATGCTATGACATGGATGAAACTTGAAAACATTATGCCAGTTGAAATAAGCCAGTCAGAAAAGGACAAATGTTGTACGATTCCACTTATACAGGGACCTGGAATAGGCAAATTCACAGAGACAGAAAGTAGAATAGAGGCTTGGGGGAGGGAAAAATGGGGGGATGTTGTCTAAGGGGTACATTCTGTTTGGGATGATAAAAAGTTCTGGAAGTGGGTTGGTGGTTGTGCAATATTGTAAATGTAATGTCACTTAAAATGATAAATTTTGTGTTGTGTATGTTTTACCACAATAAAAAAGTTATGTAATATTTCTGAATTACAAAAAAATTTTAAGCATATTAAAAATAGGTCCATAGAATTTTATAGGTAACTTGGATTTCAAAAACATGAAAACTGAAATTCTCTCAGCAGCAACTTTTTAAGCAATTCCCTGGACTGATCAGAGGGTGTTCTCTATATATCCTTAGTTCTGTGAAGAGTTACCTAGAGGCATGATGAGAGCAGTAATTAAATATTTCTGTACTGGACACTCATTCTGCCTGACAGTTCTCTCATTATGTGCCCCTGAGAGGGATACTGGTTGTCAGCAGCTGATGTAAAATAATTTTCTCTCTGCTGTAACTGGAGGAGAAAAGGCTTAATAGCAGTTCTTCATGTCTATTAGGTAAATTATTCGAGGAAAAATGGTTTTGCCCTGAAGGGAAAGTCAAAACATCTCAGGCAAAATCTAAAAGTAATTTGTTTTTTATGACAAGAAAAAAATGAACTTTCTCCAAATGTAAACATCTTTTGCTAGTGCCCCAGGGACCCCTCCACCTTTGCATTGCTGCCTCTTTCCTCAGGTATATTTCTTTTTTTTATTATATAAAGAATATTCTACATGCCTTGATGTACTATAATACAAGTGCTGAGTGTGAAGAATTCAGTTGTTTTTAGTGAATATTATAAACTGAGAAATTCAGCAATTCTTTGTGGCCTTTTTGGTGGGCAAGATCTCTGGGTACTTTCTCAATATTATTTTTCTTGACAGAAATGAACACAGTTAAAAATCCATATCTATGTCAATGATCGACATCTATATCTATATCTAAATGGAACAGAAATTTTTGCTTTGTGAGTTCTTTTTTACATGAATTGTAAAAGTAGAGCTCCGGTCACTTGGCCAATTATGCTGGTTCCCATAAGTAGACCCATCACATCTTATTTTCATAGCTGGTTTAAATGAAGCAAAGAAAGGCACATCTTGAAATGCAAAAAAATGGCCACCTGAGACTTTGCTCTGGAAAAGCAGTGGATCCAGATAGTTTTACAAGCAGTTCTTGAAAACTTTCATGAAAGAGACACTATTTTAGATATTTCAAAGCTTCGCAATTCATTTTATAATAACTCTAATGATCAAAGTAAACCACATATAAAACTAACTTGAATACAAAAGTATCAGATTAAAAAAAAATAAATGAGCTGGACTAAGGTTTATTCTGTAACACAGGTGTTGCAGATGCCTTGGTGCTCCACTCACATCCCTTGGTCCGCCTCTGCCTTCCACCACAGCTGGTCTCTCAGCTCATCTGTGTCGGGACTTCTCCAAGCCTTGGGTGCTTGCTCAGTCTACATGCAGAGGTACAGCCAGAGATGTGGCCCAGAGGTGCAGAGGAATTTATGTCCCCAGAGACAACCTTCTATCATTGGGATTGAAAGTCAATGAGGGGCTTCCCTGGTGGCTCAGTGGTTGGGAGTCCGCCTGCCAATGCAGGGGACACGGGTTCGTGCTCCAGTCCGGGAAGATCCCAAATGCCGCGGAGCGGCTGGGCCCGTGAGCCATGGCCACTGAGCCTGCGCGTCCGGAGCCTGTGCTCCGCAACGGGAGAGGCCACAACAGTGAGAGGCCCTCGTACCGCAAAAAAAAAAAAAAAAAAAAAGACAATGAGGAGGCATTCCAAGGTGCATCATACCCAATTCCTCTGAGGGTCCCCCAAAGAAATTAAGCCCCAGTTGCCCTCAGTAGTCATCAGCTCATCAATGCACCTTTTATTTTCTTTTCCTCCTTCTCTGTCTCGCTCTCCCCGCTCCCTCCAGTTTCCTCGGATCACCTCTCAAGTAGACACCCTGTACCTAGGTACCTATATTGGGCTCTGCTTTTGGGGGAACCTAAACCTAAGGTATGAAAATGATTCCATATTAGGAAATCTTTTAATATAATTAATTTCATTAATATCAATAGAGAAAAGCAATACAGTCCTCTTAACCGATTCAAAAAGAGCACTTGACATAATTCAACATCCATTCTGATGAGAACTGTTCGCATTTGAATAGAAAAATTCCTTACTCTGTCTATCAGTTAGGGCTCACTCAAGGAAATAGAAACCACTCTGTATATGTAAAACAGAAGTTTAATATGGGAATTGATTACAGACGTAATGGAAGGACTGGAGGAAGGTGAGGTTACTAAAACCAGTAATTGCAGTAAACGACAGTACCCTTGGGGCTTGAGGGACAACGCTTCCCGGCAGTCAAGGGCACTAAGCCACAAGGGCTCAAGGTGTTTGGAGGCAGCTGCTTTGCAGGACCCAGGAGCCTGCACTTACCACCACCGCTGCTGCTTTGAGCCATTGCCGCTGCTGCAAGCTGACATCGTCCTCGCTGCTGCTTCTACTGCCAGAAATGTCATCAGAAACCAGAAGGAGGAAGAGTGTTGTTTCTTCTGTCCTCCAGTCTTCCACTAGTGCCTTCCATTGGCAGAATCTCCCAGAAGTCAGCTGGCAAGAGTGTCTAGGAAATGCAGTTTTTGAATTCCAGCTTCTTCACTATATATCAAAGCACAGAAGGTTGGGAATGAGACCTTGGAGCAAAATGATTTGCTATATAAAACTGTAAGCAAAATTATATAGGACTGAAATACCAGCTTGGAATTTTTTCTTTTAAAGTCAGGACAAGACAAAGAAGCAAGTTGTCAAACTCTTTTTTTTTTAAAGCTTTTTTTGAGATCTAATACACATGCCATACAATTCATCCTTTTAAAGTGTACAATTCAGTGGTTTTCAGTATATTCACATATATGTGCAACCGACACCACGGTTAATTTGAGACTCACCTCAAGAAGAAATCCTGTACCCTTTAGCTATTACCCCTGTATCCCCACATTCCTTCCCCACCTCCAACCCTAAGCAACTATTAATGTGTTTTCTCTCTATATAAATTTCCCTATTGTGGACTTCCATATAAATGTAATGGTATAATATTTGGTCTTTTATGACAGACGTCTTACACTTAGCATGTTTTCAGGTTCATCCATGTCATAGTATGGATCAGTAGTTCATTACATTTTATGAATATGCCATATTTCATAACTCATTTAATATTTTCTTTTAAGTTATAACTAATTTAGTGTGAAAATTGGCATAAGTTTTGGGAAGTAAAAGACAAAATTATCCCTATTTTCTGGTTATATGATTGTCCAGCTTGAAAGCCAAAAGGATTAAGGAAAAGTGATTATAACTAATTAGAGAACTCTGCATGGATTTTTCTGTATAAAGCCAGTTAACAGATACTATGGAAAAGTATTTCATTTAAAATATCAACAAAAGCTTGTATGCCTATGAACAAAAGTAAGTTGCAATGTATAGGATATACAGTCTCACTCACATCTTCTCAGAGACATGAAACTTCCATAACTGAGAAGCCATAATATTGCTGGAGTAAAGACAATATTGTAAATATAATATAAATTAATTTATAAATATGTTGTTTTCAAATCAAAACCCTAATGACACTTATGTGGGAACTTTATAAAACAATTCTTAAGATTACCCAGAAGAATAAATGGAAGGGAATATATCAGTAAAATTTGGAAAAAGAAAAGTAGTGAAGTGAGAGGGACATGCATTATGAGATATTTAACGTAAGAGAGAGAAAAAATAAGGAGCTTGTTCCTGTACTGAGAATAGATGGAGTAGTCAGTAAAATATGATACATAATCTAGAAGCAATGTTAAGTATGAATAAGAAATCAGAGTATGATAAAGGTATAATTAAAATTCATCATTATTATTCAACAGGACACCTGACTAGTGATTTGCAACCCTGTAGTCGTCAAGGTTCATAGTTGCAGACATAAAAACCCACTTCAATAAGCTCACTTGTGATTAAATTAGCTAATGCTATTAGGTAACATTCAGAATTTCCAGATCTGAAAGAAAATATCTGCCAACATAGAATTCTATATCCAGTAAAAATATCCTTTAAACAGAAGGTGAAATGAAAATATTTCCAGGCAAAAAATGAGAAGATTATTCAATAAACAGACTTGCACTAAACAAAATACCAAAGATAGGTACTTAGGCAAAAGCAAAATGATCTCAGATGGAAACACAAAAACACAGGAATAATTGAAGAGCCACAGAAGAGGTGAATAGGTGGGAAAATATAATGGAATATATGCTATACAGAATAATAATAATAATGGCTTATAGATTTTAAAATATATGTATAACTAAAAGGCATGAAAATAAAAATAATTTAAAAGGTGATGGTGAAGTAAATGGAGTTAAACTATTCTAAGGACCTAACATTGTCTGGGAATTGATAAAATAATTAACATATATTCTAAGAAACCAAGAATGCATTCTGTAAATGAGGGTGACAACTAAAAGATTAGTAAAATAATACATAATTAACAAGTTAACGGAGGGGAAATGGAACAAAAATATACTTTATTGATTAAAGACAAGGAGAGAAATAGTAACATGAAACAGGTTGAAGAAATGGTAAAGAGGGACTTCCTTGGCGGTCCAGTGGTTAAAACTCTGTGCTCCCACGGCAGGGGGTGCAGATTCAATCCCTGGTTGGGGAAATAAGATCCTGCATGCTGCGTGGCCATGGCCAAAAACAAACAAAAAAAAGTGGTAAGTAAAACAGGAAAAATAACAGTTGATAAATACGAACCCAAATTAAACTGAAAGTATATTCAATGTTAATGGAATAAATTCTCCAGGCAAAAGACAAAAGTTACCAAACCATATTTAAAAATAACTATACCCAACTATATAAAGTTTAGAAGAGACACACCTTGAATATGAAGACAAAGAAAAACTGAAAGTTAAAAGAATAGACAAAGATATACTATACAAACCCTAAACAAAAGAAAGCTATACTGCTGTCAATCAGAGTAAACTTGAAGACAAGAAACATTTCTAGAAATGGAAAAAGACATTTCAAAATGATAGAAGAGGCTAAGAATCTTAAAGATAACACAATTATAAATTTGTGTGCATCTAATAAGCTAGGCTTAAAATATACAAAACAAAATTTGGTATTACTAAGATTAGAAATGTAGAACTCTGTGATCATGGTGGGAGACTCCAAAACACATCAATCAGTAATTGATAGAACTAAAAGACACACACACACAAAAATAACTATAAGTGAAGATCTTAATGATATGATTAATGGAACTAGTAAAATTGGTGCCATCAACAGATACAGAATACTGCAATCAACAGAGTATGCTTTCTTTTTCAAGCAACATGGAACATTACCAAAATTTAACAGATGCCGAGCCATAAAACATTTCTCAACAAATTTTAAAAGGCAGACTTGTACAGATTATGTTCTCAGGCCTCAATGCAATTAAGCTAGACAAGAACAGAAAGATAACAAGAAAAGGTGGAAATTTTTGGAAATAAAGTACTTAATTATGCAAGGGTCAAAGAAGACAGTACAATGGAAACTAGAAAATATTTTGAACTGAAAGATAATGAAAATGTGACATAGCACAACTTATTGTAGGATATAGCTAAAACCATGTAAAAAGGAACATTAATAGCCTTAAAAAAGCTTATACTGCTGAAAAAGCAATGACCAGTATCTATTTTAAGAAACTGAAATACTATTGAAAATTGAGGCCAAAGAAAGCAGAAGGAAGGAAACTATGATGATAAAACATAAATTAAAGACGTAAAAAACAAACAATAGAGAGAATAAAAATGCCAAATTTGGTTCTTAGAGAAAATAAGTCAAATTGATAAACTTCTAGGAAGACTGATAAGGAAATAGAAGAGTGAAAGCACAAAATTACTAATATCCAGAATGAAAAAGAGGACAGCACTACACATCCTACAAAATTTATAAAAAAAAAGTAGGAGGGTATTATAAAGAACTTAATGTGAATAATTTTGAAAATGTAGATAAAATGGACACCAAATTCTGAAAAATAACAACAATTTATCAATTTACCAAAAATGATAAAGCAAGAAATGGAGAATCTGAGTAGTTTTACAGTTATTAAAGGAAACATCTTCCCATGTAGATATTGGCAAGCCTAGATTGCTCAACTTCCCCTAATCTTTTCTTTTCTAAATTTTTATTTAATATTGGAGTACAGTTGATTAACAATGTTGTGTTAGTTTCAGGTGTATAGCAAAGTGATTCTGTTATACATATACATGTATCTATTCTTTTTCAAATTCTTTTCCCATTTAGGTTAGAATATTGAGCAGCATTCCCTGTGCTATACAGTAGGTCCTTGTTGGTTATCTATCTATTTATTTATTTCTCTTTTTTTAAAACAAAAAAATTTATTGGAGTATAGTTGCTTTACAGTGTTGTATTAGTTTCTACTGTACAACAAAGTGAATCAGCTATACGTATACATATAACCCCTCTTTTTTTGATTTCCTTCCCATTTAGGTCACCACAGAGCACTGAATAGAGTTCCCTGAGCTATACAGTAGGTAATCTATTTTATACATAGTATCAGTAGTGTATATATGTCAATCCACATCTCCTAGTTCATCTCACGCCCCCCCGCTTGGTGTCCCTACGTTTGTTCTCTACATCTGTTGTCTCTATTTCTGCTTTGCCAATAAGATCATCTATACCATGTTTTCTAGATTCCACATATATGCATTAATATATGATATTTGTTTTTCTCTTTCTGACTTACTTCACTCTGTATGACAGACTCTAGGTCCATCCATATCTCCACAGATGACCTAATTTCATTCCTTTTTATGGCTGAGTAATATTCCCCACATCTTCTTTATCCATTCCTCTGTTGATGGGCATTTAGGTAGCTTCCATGTCCTGGCTATTGTAAATAGTGCTGCAATGAACATTGGAGTACATGTGTATTTTTGAATTATGTTTTTTTTCTAGGTATATGCCCAGTAGTAGGATTGCTGGGTCATATGGTAGCTCTAATTTTAGTTTTTTAAGGAACCTCCATACTGTTCTCCATCGTGGCTGTATCAATTTATATTCCCACCAACAGTGCAGGAGGGTTCCCTTTTCTCCACACCCTCTCCAGCGTTTATTGTTTGTAGATTTTTTGATGATGACCATTCTGACTGGTGTGAGGGGATACCTCATTGTAGTTTTGATTTGCATTTCTCTAATGATTAGTGATGTTGAGCATCCTTTCATGTGTTTGTTGGCAATCTGTATATCTTCTTTGGAGAAATGTCTGTCTAGGTCTTCTGTCCATTTTTGGATTGGGTTGTTTGTTTTGTTGATATTGAGCTGCATGAGCTGCTTGTATATTTTGGAGATTAATCCTTTGTCAGTTGCTTCATTTGCAAATATTTTCTCCCATTCTGAGGGTTGTCTTTTCATCTTGTTTATGGTTTCCTTTGCTGTGCAAAAGCTTTTAAGTTCCATTAGGTCGTATTTGTTTATTTTTGTTTTTATCCTCATTACTCTAGGAGGTGGGTCAAAAAATATCTTGCTGCGATTTATGTCAAAGAGTATTCTGCCTATGTTTTCCTCTAAGAGTTTTATAGTGTCTGGCCTTACATTTAGGTCTTTAATCCATTTTGAGTTTATTTTTGTGTATGGCATTAGGGAGTGTTCTAATTTCATTCTTTTACATGTAGCTCTCCAGTTTTCTCAGCACCACTTATTGAAGAGGCTGTCTTTTCTCCATTGTATATTCTTGCCTCCTCTGTCATAGATTAGGTGACCATAGGTGCATGGGTTTATCTCTGGGCTTTCTAAGAAATAACATCCTTCTTATATTCTTCCAGAGAATAGAAAAAATGAAAAGTAACTTTTCTCAGCATATTTTATGTGGTTAACATGACCTTGATATGCAAACATAAAGACATTGTAAGAAAGAAAACCCAGTCTTTCTGTGAACACAGATGGAAAAGCTCTAAACAAAATAGTTGCAAATGGAATCTAGCAATTTATAAAAAAGATACTATGTCACAATCAACTTTTATGCTACAAATATAAGGTTGCTTCAATATTAAAAATATTAATCAATGTAACTCAATAGTATGATGGAGAAAAATAAAATGATTTTCTCATAAGTTGAAGAACACATAGTTGATAAAATTTAATACTTACAATTATTATTTTAAAAACTTAGGAATAGAGGAAAACTTTAATCTGAAAATATGTATCTTCAAAAAACATACAGTAAAATGATATTTAATGGTGAAGTATTGAAAGCTTTCCCTTTGATACCAGGAAAGAGACAGATGCCTCTGTCATCACTTTTATTCAACATTTCCTGGAAATCCTAGACAGAGAAAAATGCAAATAAAAGAAATACAATGTGTAAAGATAGGAAACAAACAGATAAATTATTATTTGCATGTAACATGACTATGTGTCTAGAAAATCCAAATGAATCTGAAGAAACACTGATGAGTGAATTTAGGAAGGTCACTAGGTATAAGATCAATATACAAAATCTTATATATACATATATATATATGGCAGCAATTAGAAAATGAAATTTAAAAATTATATCATATCACCAAAACCATTAAATAACTATGAGAAAAACCTAACAAAAGATATGCAAGACTTTTATATAGAAAATTATAAGACTTTATAAAAACTGTAAGACTAAACAAGTAAAGAAATATATCATTTCCATGAATTAGACAACCCGATTTTTTTTTTTTTTTTTTTTCGGTACGCGGACCTCTCACTGCTGCGGCCTCTCCCGCTGTGGAGCACAGGCTCCGGACGTGCAGGCCCAGTGGCCACGGCTCACGGGCCCAGCCGCTCCGTGGCATGCGGGATCCTCCCGGACCGGGGCACAAACCCGCGTCCCCTGCATCGGCAGGCGGACTCTCAACCACTGCGCCACCAGGGAAGCCCCCAATATTTTAAAGTTGTAAATTCTCCTAAATTCATCTGTAGAGTCAGTGCAATTCCAAATAAAATTGCAGTAGAAAATATTTTCAACAAAACTAAGTGACAGTGTATGGGACACAGAGATATGCTGTCCAAGGAAAGACTTCCTGCCCAGCTATGGGGAGCTCTCAGCTACTTCAGAATCTGCCTCAGCTGCAGAGAGTTGCTTTGCCTGTAATCACACATTTTCAGGGTAGCCCACATCCAGTGACCAGATGAGATGAGGTTTAAACTTTTGGCCCTTTTGACGCAGCGTGGGACAATTCTGACAGGCAGTATTTGCTCCAGACACCCCCTGCTGGGTTGTTGGCAGCATTGTCAGACTTGCCTTGCAGTTGTTCATCTCCTTCTGCCCAGTCCCACTTCCTCTCATTCCTTTTATCTGTGTTGTTTCCTAATAAACATTTTGCCCTCTGAACTCCATCTCAGCAGATGCTTCTGGCAATCTCAACCTGAGATATAACATATCCCTATGAATTTCAAAATACAAGCAAGTAGGAAAAATACCAACTGTCATAGTATCTGCATAGGACCTGCATCTTCAGGGGGGAATGCAGTGGGAAGCAAAGCATTGTTTGACTGACTTGAGAAGAGGAGATCTTCAAAGTCATTTATAGGTATTTACTGGAAAGCCTGATGGGCCAAGTTGCAATCCATGAAAATGACATATCCCATCTGGGAGGGGTTTTGCTCACTCTAATAATGGGTCAGGCCAAGGGGACAATGGTAAGGTCTGCAGAGGATGGAAAATCTAGCCTTTGTGAATTCTCAAAACTGATCATCCAGGATTCTCTTCCTCGACTGCGACCCAGATGAGCAGGACAGAGATAACATAACAGATGAAGGAAACAGAAGGTCAAGATAGAAGTGGGAGATGGGGACAGACTGGAAATCTCAGAAAGTAAGCTGCTGTGTTTTTGAATACTACAAGAAAGCAACAGAAGAGGGAGCTCTATGAAGTTAGAAAAGCTGCCCTGAATTATGCCTCCACACAAAAGTGGATGGACCTAGACACTGTCATACAGAGTGAAGTAAGTCAGAAAGAGAAAAACAAATATTGTATATTAACGAACATATGTGGAATCTAGAAAAAATGGTATAGATGATCTTATTTGCAAAGCATAAATAGAGACACAGACATAGGAGAACAAATGTATGGATACCAAGGGGGAAAGTGGGGGGTGGGATGAACAGGGAGATTGGTACTATGTATAAAATAGATAACTAATGGGAACCTACTGTATAGCTCAGGGAACTCTACTCAGTGCTCTGTGGTGACCTAAATGGGAAGGAAATCCAAAAAAAAGGGGATATATGTATACGTATAGCGGATTCACTTTGCTATACAGTAGAAACTAACACAACACTGTAAAGCAACTATACTCCAATAAAAATTAATTAAAACAAACAAAATAAAACAAAGTTTAGGAAAACTAACTTCACATGAGCAATAAGCCACAGAAATGATTGAGGTAAAATCCCATGCAAAATGATAAGAAAAAAAAATCATCCTTACAGACAATTAAACCAGGTCAGAAAGACATGTGAACAGAATAGATGAAATCTGTAAACTCCTATTTCAGTGCGAGCTAAAAGACATGGAAATTATAAGACATGAAGAAAGAAAACAACTTCACAAATCAGAATTAGAAAAACATAGAAATGAGGTGACAAGACTCAGAAAGAATTAGAACTACCATATGATCCAGCAATCCCACATCTGGGTATACATCAAAGGAACTGAAATCAGAATCTCAAAGAGATATCTGCACTCTCATATTCTTTGCAGCACTATTCACAGTAGTCAAGACATGGAAGCAACCTAAATGTCCATTGACAAATGAATAAAGCAACTGTGATATTTAATTAAATAAAATATTATTTAGCCTTAAAAAAGAAGGAAACCTTGCCATTTGTGACAACATGGATGAACCTGGAGGACATTAGGGTAAGTGAAATAAGCCAGACACAGAAGGGCAAATAACACGATACCACTGATATGAGGAATACAAAATAGCTAAACTTAAAGAAGCAGAGAGTAGACTGGTGGTGCCAGGGGCTGGAGGGAGGGGGAAATGGGGTGGTATTAGTCAAAGGGTACAAAGTTTTAGTGACACAAGAAATTTACTGTAAAGCAAACTGCCTATAATTAATAATACTGTATTGTATACTTAAAAATTTGTTGGGAGGGTAGATCTTAAGTGTTCTTATCACAAAATAATAATAATGATGGTGATAAAGAACAAGAGGAAACTTTAGGTGGTGCTGGATATGTTGATGTCATAGAATGTGACAGTTGTTTCATGAATATATACTTACCTCTAAACTCATCAAGTTGTACAAATTAAATATATACAGCATTTTTCTATGTCAGTCATACCTCAATAAAGTAGTTAAAAAAGAAATAATTAGAAATAAAAGAAAAAATAATTTCACACAACACTAAGCTAGAAGGAACACACGATAAATAAGTCTAACAGACAATGCTTGAAGAGAAATAGGTGAGATGAAGGAAAAATTTTTTTAATAAAAAAGAAATGAAAAACAGAAAGAGAGAGATAAGAAGCACGCAATAGTCAGGATCTGAGAGAGGTTTTAGACCTGGAAGGGGGACATGGAGGGGCTCCAGGTGTGGTAGGTAAAGTTCTATTTCATGACCTCGGTGGTCTTTAACTCAATAATTGACTAAGCTATACATTTTTTGTGTGATTTTTCTGCATCTGTGTTTTATTTTACAATAAATACCTCACATCATTCACAAATGTCAGTTCCAGATTGATCGTAGTTGTAGTTGTGTAAAACCTTCTACAGGACATAAAAAATAAAACTTCTAGAAGAAAACAAAGAAGAATATCTTCATGAGGAAGCAAGGATTTTTAAGCAGGACACAAAAAGCACTAACTCTAAATGAAAAGATGGATAAAAATGCTTAAGTTAAAATTAAGGACTTTTGTTCAGCAAAAATTAACATTAAGAGAGTGAAAAGAAAGCCAGAGAGTGGGAGTATATACTTGCAATATATAAAGAACTCGTCCAAATATGTAAAGAACTCATCCAAATTAATTTAAAAATACTGTTAACCCAAATAGAAAAATGGGCCAAAAAGACTTGAACAGGCACTTTATAAAAAGAATGTCTAAATGTCCAATAAACATATGAAAAGGTATTAACTCAATTAACCTCAGGTAAAGGGAAATTAATATCACACTGAGATACTACTTTGATAAAATGTTTCTACTTCTAGATGTTTACCATAACGACATGATGAGCTATACACATGAGAATGTTCATTATAAGATTATTATAATTTCAAAAAATTGAAAGCTATCAAGATGTCCTATTTAAGAAGATATGTTTTTGGTTAGTCTCCCTCCCTCTCCCCACCTCAAAAAAGGAATTTAAACACCTCTGTCCATGACTATTGGTTAAAACATATAATGAAACATTCTAGAATAGTAAATAAATCTTACTTTTATTTATCATGCACATGTGGTTACATGCTTATTCATGGAATTCTGTTCCTAAGGAAGATATACACACATAAAGAATCAGTTAGTGAAAAATTAGATTATAACATCATGAGTTAGAAAAAGGATGTTTCCTCACTCTAGGGGAAGAAATTTTTTTTAAAACAATTGAAGTATAGTTGATTTACAATATTGTGTTAGTTTCAGGTGTACCACAAAGTGATTCAGTTATACATATATACACATATCTGTATATGTATATATATATATTTAGATTATTTTCCATAGTAGCTTATTACAAGATATTGAATATAATTCCCTGTGCTATACAGTAAATCCTTGTTGTGTATCTATTTTATGTACAGTAGTTCATATCTGTTAATCCCATACTCCTAATTTATCCCTCCCCACTTCTCTTTCTTCTTTGGTAACCAGAAGTTTGTTTTCTACATCTGAGTCTGTTTCTGTTTTGTATATAGATTCATTTGTATTATATTTTAGGTTCTACGTATAAGTGATAACATATAGTATTTGTCTGTCTCTGATTTACCTTACTTAGTATGATAATCTCTAGGTCTATCCATGTTGCTGCAAATGGCAATGTTTCATTATTTTTTATGGCTGAGTAATATTCCATTTTATATATAGACCACATCTTAAGCCAGTCATCTGTTGATGCACACTTGGGTGGTTTCCGTGTCTTGGCTATTGTAAATAGTGCTGCTATGAACATAGGGGATGCATGTATCTTTTTGAATTAGAGTTTTCTCCGGGTATATGCCCAGGAATGGGATTTCTGGATCATATGGTAGCTCTATTTGTAGTTTTTTAAGGAACCTCCATACTGTTTTCCATAGTGGCTGCACCAATTTACATTCTAGGGGAAGAAATTTTAATGTTACCAAGCCAAGCTTTCCCCCACTACCCTCCTTGTGCACCTGGAATACTATATTGCCTAGCTTTCCAAGGACTTTGTTGCCACACTTATCTGGGTTAGAATCCTCGCTAAGTGATCTTGGACAAGTTATTCAAACTCTCTGGGCTTCATCTTCTTCACCTGTAAAAGCAGATATTATATATAATCTACCAAAGGTTTAATGTGAGTATTAACTAATTTCTTCCGAGGATCTGGCATCTAATAGTGCTCAGTAAACGTTAGCACTCTTATCACCTATGGTTTGACCCTTCAGTTTATCGTATTTAATATAGATTGTCTTATACTGTTCTCTGATTGTTTCACATATGCAATGGTTGATCTTATGTGTTCACTTGGCTAGGCCACAGTACCAGATATTTGGTCAAACAGTATTCTAGATGGTTCTGTGAAGATATTTTTTAGATAAGATTAACATTTAAATCAGTAGGCTTTGATTAAGCAGATTACCCTCCATAATGTGGTGAGCCTCATCCAATCTGTTGAAGGCTTTAATTTTAAAAAGGCTGACCTGTCCAGGAGGAAAGGGAATTCTGCCAGCAGACAGTCTTTGGACTCAAGTTGCAACTCCTTCCTGGGTCTCCCGCCTGCTGGCTCACCCTGTAGAATCTCGGACTTTGCAGCCTCCACAATTCCATGAGCCAGTTCCTTAAAATAAATCTCTCTCTCTATATATACACATTTTATTGATTCTGTTTCTCTGGAGAACCCTGATAAATACAACATTTGATGTGTAATTTTTTAGTATTACATTAAGAATACAGGACTTTAAAGGTGGGAACTGCATTCTTTTAAGTGTTTCCTGTACATATCAGCCACCTCCTCAGCTCTTTCCTATATCCAGTGTCTGGCACATGATAGATTTTTGCTAACTGCTTATGAAATGAATGATTGAATGCACAAAAGAATGCTGTAGAGGGAGTCTGAAAGGAAAAGGGGTTCATTTAAATTAGGAAGTGTTATATATATATAATTGGCTCAGACCTTGGGGGTAGTTTTTAAAAATTTTTTCTTTTGATTTGTTACTAAATATAAGGAGAAAGTCTATGGCTCTATAGAGAGTATACTAATTAGAAGAGGGGGAGACTTTGTTTATTCGTTGGTATGTGGGCAGAGAACAGGTGCTTCATAGACTTGCATTGGATATAGAACGCATAGCAAGTATTGGAATAGTTCTGTGTGGTCACCAGCCATGGGCCCCTTGAAAGATGCTCCCAAACCACAAGGACACAAATATAATATGGATAATATTATACCTGTCTATTTATCTATCTATCTATCTTTCTGTATATCCATCCACCCACTCATCCATCCATCTGTCATAATTTTTTAAGTGACCAGAAGCAAAATATTTGAAAACTAGAAGGAGAAGAGAAAAAGAAAACCACTTCTTATACTGAATTTCCAATTTGAATTAAAAAACTGAGTTTAAAATATGTTATAAAGGATAAAAGTGATCAGATTACAAACTAGAAGGAATACAAATGAGGTTTAAAAGTGGCAGATGGGAATATGACAGAGAAAGCAAGCTGAAGCTTTTTGCCACTGAAGAGGCTCAGAGAAAAGGATAAAAACACAGCGAAAGCTGAAAGCTTTGAGCCACGGTGAGGAAGAGAGAACGCTCCAGAAACTTGAGGCTATCCTAAAAGAGACTGGTTGTTTATAAAGGAATATCTGAAATGTCCCTCTTCCCTCTCTGGTCAAAAGCTACCCCCCAAAGCTACCCCGTTTCTCTTACCAACCTCATGTCACAAATCAAACCACCCTTGGTTGTGACTAGGGGGCCTGGAAGGTGGTGATGCCTTCAGATTGAATCCATATGGTGTATTCTCCAACAATGGCCCTCCGTGGCTCTGGCAAAGGCCACTCTGATTCTAGAGGCTGAGGACTTTTGAAGGGACAAACAGCTGAGGGGGAAGAGAAATAGCCTTTGTGCCAAGCCCTGAGCTAAGCACTTTGCATATAGAGTAAGAGTCTGGATGTGAGGGGCCTTATCTTCTGCTTTTCTGAAAACCTGCTTTCTTTTCCTCTCTTCTCAACCCCTGTCTCCCTTCCAAAAAACAGTTAATGAGCTGGTGCTATGCTCCTGGCATTGTTTATAGGTCACGGAGATGCATCAGTGACCAAGAAAAGTTCTGTACTCTTAAAGTATGAATTCCAGTGGGTGTGAAACAGGCAATAAACACGCATAAAATATAAAGTAATTTCAGATAGTGACAAGTGCTAGATAGAGAAGGACTGAGGGGTGCTGTTTATCAGGATTAGGCAAGGAAGTCTTGACATTAATATTAAGACTTGAGTGATTAGAAGAAGGCAGCACACTGAGCTCTATGGGAACATGATTCCAAGGAGAGGGGACAGAGGCAAGAACAAATATGGCGTGTTTGAGGGACAGAAAGAAGAGTGAAGTGTCAGGAGCACAGTGAGTGAGGGAAAAGCGGCAAGAGGTGAGGTTGGAGAGGGACACAGAGGTCATGTCACGTGAGGCTTTGGGGGCCAAAGTAAAGAGTTTGGATTTTACTCTAATTGGAATAGAATGGCCAAGGGAAGCCATTTGCAGATTTTAAACAGGAGAGTGATATGATCTGATTTACGCATTCCATGTGTTGTTGACCCTTTCACTTGAACCCCGGCTAATAATTTTGAGCCTAGCAGTGCCATTAGGGAGCTTCAAATTACTCGCTCTAAATCAAATTGACCAGATGTGCTGTCATCCTTAGTCAAAAGTTGAAGTCAACGTAGCAGGAATCATCACAACTTAAAACTGAGCAAAAGATGTGAACAGACATTTCATAAGAGAAGATATATGAATGGCCAATAAACACATAAAAAATGTTTAACATTATTCAGGGAAATACAAATTAAAGTCATAGCGAGGTATCCCTGCACACAGACTAGAATGGCTAAGATTAAAGATTGACAATATTGAGCACTGGTAAAGATGTGAAGTAACTGGAACTCTCGTATGTTGCTGACGGGACTACAAAATGGTACAGGCTCTTTGGAAATTTCTTGTAAAGTTAAACATTCACTTTGCTATATGATTCAGGAATGTGCACTTAGATATTTACCCAAGAGAAATGGAAGCATACGTCCACACAAAGACTTGTACATGAATGTTCATAGCAGCTTTATTCATAATAGCCAAAACTTGGAGACAACTCAACTATCCATCAACAGGTGAGTGGATAAAGAAATTGTGGTGTTATTCATTCAGTGAAATGCTACTTGGCAGTACAGAGGAATGAACTACCACTACAAATAGCATGGTTGAATACAAAAGACATTGGCTTAACCAAATAAGCCAGACAAAAAGAGCATATATAATGTAAGACCCCACTTATATGAAATTCAAGAACAGACAATAATTCACCGTGACAGAAATGAGATCAGTGCTTGCCTGCGGCTTAGGGTGAGAGTATAAAGGAAACTTCTTTGAGGAAACTTTTTGGGATAATGGAGATATTCTATATCTTGTCTGGGGTGATGATTACATGGGTATATACATTTGTCTAAGCTCATCAAATTGCATATTTAAAATGGGTGCATTTTGTTTATGTGTTAGTATATTCCCACTAAGGAGCCCTCACCTCTCACAAAAGCCTGTAACCAGGTTCTGTCAGGCCTTGACTCAGTGAGCACGTGGGGACCCAGAGTAGTCAATTCAGAGGCTCATCTTCGAACTCCTCTCCTCCCCTTTCCCACTTCCAGCTCATTCCCTAGAGCTCACTCTGTTCTCTAACCTGACCCTTGACTCTTGAGCCACAGAATTTCCTGCCTTGCTTGTACAGTTTACATCATTAGGCTCCATTAGGGTGACCCAGAGATCTCAGCTTCTGGGAGCTACGGATTAATTTGGTCTAATCAGCATTTCTTTGGGCGCATATTGGCTAATTCACCCTCTTATACCCTATTGATAGGCTGTTTCTATCAGATTATTCTGAAAGACTTCCAGTAGTAATCTTCTCTTATTCTTAGTCTAGTTCCTATATTTTTCTGGAACTATCCAGATTATTATAGTTTCCTGTATTCATCAGTTATTGCTACATTGGTAGAAATACATGTGTATACTTTACAGACAGATATATCCTTATTAGAGGAAACAGAACACCCATAGATATGCTAAAAGTTAAACGTGCTACTGCAGAAAACGAAGAGAAGACTTTTCTCTATTGGTGCCCTAACTGTGGGGTGCCTAAAATTGGGTCTACCACTTGAATAAGTGGCTGAGTTAAATATTTTGGCTCGAATTTCATAACTTGTCACAGCGATCCCATTGGCTGTAGAGTGGTGGGTTGCCAAGAAGGCAATTCATTATCTCTCTGTCTCCCTGTGTGTTTAAATTTTGTTCTCTCTCCCTAAAGAGAGGTGATGCTATGGCTTACAACTAATATGCTCTTGCAGAGCTCTCCACACCAATCAGAAAAGTTCTGTGTTATGACACTCTTTGATCGGATGTTATGACACTCTTTGATAGAAAGCCATTGTTCCATTGAAGCGGAAACTTCATCAGAAGCACCAAGAATCAAGAGTATGCTTTAGACATGCCGAGTGGGAGGGGACTATCTGTGCTCACTGGGTCCATCAAACAAAGTACCTCCTACATAGGTCTTTCTATGCAATCTAGCTGGTTCCCTGCATTTACCTAGCCCCACCCATATTTAGTACACAGTTGGAGGGAAGCCAGTAATATAGCATTTCTTAACTCACTATTTGGAACTCTTACCTGTTTATTTAAAACTCTGAAAGCCCTCTTTTGTGAAGACAAAGTTGCCTGCAGTGTATCAGTGGGTAAAGAGGATGGGGTCACCTCTTGCCTGGAATCATGCTTTTCTTTGGGAATGGGTGAGAGACATTGCCATAAACTATGTCACAACACTTTTTTAGAATCATGAATTTTAATATCTCCATCTCCAACTGTAATCTCCTCTTAAAAAGACTTGCCTATGGGGCTTCCCTGGTGGCACAGTGGTTGAGAGTCCGCCTGCCGATGCAGGGGACACGGGTTCGTGCCCTGGTCTGGGAAGATCCCACATACCGCGGAGTGGCTAGGCCCGTGAGCCATGGCCGTTGAGCCTGCGCGTCCGGAGACTGTGCTCCGCAATGGGAGAGGCCACAACAGTGAGAGGCCCTCATACCAAAAAAAAAAAAAAGACTTGCCTATGGTCTCATACCAGACTTATCTGTCTGGAAAGTGGGAAGTTTAATTTCAGAGATGTGAAACCAAGTTTATATTTACTTGCCACCCAAGATTCCTAGATACTCTTATGTTCCCTTTATGAGGGCTAAGAATTGCATAGATAACTCATTTCATCTTCTCTCTTTAGCTTTAATTAGAGCCAACTAAATTACAAATAGTAATGAACAAACAAAACAACATCAAAGTGGAAATTGAAAACACTGCTTTTTCCTATTCTTGGACCTCTCTGATCAAAACATCTATGACTGAGCATATGGGATATCTCATTAAGTAAGCGTAAAGTTTTATGGGAAAAAGATGTACAATTCAACCACCTAGAGTCTTGTATAGCTAGACAATTCCTGACCTTGATATGTTCACTCTCATCAGCATCTTTGAATCCAGACAGATTCCAATTAGACATATGGTGAAGAATTATGTTGAATTAGATGATAACTTTCAAAAGTGAATAAAAATGATTATGTTAATAGTGATGTCTTCTTGGAAAGTTTCCCAGTTTTTATTCAGGGAAGAATTGCTCTGATGTGTTTACCCGTGGTCCTTCCTGATCTTTATATTCTGGGTAGGATTACCTTTTAATTTTCCTATCCATCAATACCTGGCCATTATTATGCCCCCACCTTTTGGGGGGGTCCAAAGTTTGAAATGTAAAAGTGTATCAGAAATTGATGAGGCAGTTGAGTAGAGCTCTCAGAAAGAAGACTGTCCGGTGGGTCAGGAAGACTGTATTCTAATCTAAGCTCTATTATTTACCAGCCATGTGATCTTGGACAGATTACTTAATCTATGTCTTAGTTTCTTCGTCTTTTTTTTTGCGCGGGCCTCTCACTGTTGTGGCCTCTCCCGTTGCAGAGCACAGGCTCCAGACGCGCAGGCTCAGCGGCCATGGCTCATGGGCCCAGCCGCTCCGCAGCATGTGGGATCTTCCCGGACCGGGGCACGAACCCGTGTCCCCAGCATCGGCAGGTGGACTCTCAACCACTGCGCCACCAGGGAAGCCCCAGTTTCTTCGCCTTTTAAGTGGAGATGATTATGTCTACTTTAAATGGGTAATGTTGTATTACACAGAAACAGGCATAGACGAGATGCTGAATAAATTCTACATCCAAAAAAGTTAATGTCTGCAGGTCTAAATTTTCACAGGCTCTACAATAAGTCTAATAATTAAAAATATGGTTGCATTTCTCAGAACCAGCAAATGGCAGAACATGAGGGTCATTGGGATAAAGATAATAGCAATAAATTCTGTAGGAGGCATTTGTTTTTAATCCTTAGACGGTTCCAAGATATTGGTGCTTATCTACATATTAGAGTTACGGTACAAAGAAGGAAGAGGATAAAAAATGAATAAGGCAGGCTCTGGTGGCCCAGCGCCCTTGAGGCTTGTTGGGCGCGTGGGTCATGGCTGGCCCAGTGCGGGGCGAGGGGGCCCCAGGCCCTGGACCTGCTGTGGGCCCTGCCCCGTGTGAGCCCGGCTAACCTGAGGCCAAACCCAGGCTCCAGGAAACCGGAAAGATGACCAAGAGGTCAGAGAAGAGGTAGAAAATGTGGCAGGGGCCACAAGGGAGAACGACAGAGAAGAACCCGGCCCTGGCTGGGCTTTGAGAAAGGCCACACTCCATTTTACCTTCGAATCTCAAAATATGGGTTTAATGAAGGACATAGCTTCAGATGCCAGTATCAGCCTTTGACTCTCAACAGGCTGCAGTATCTTTTTGATTTGGGTCGAGTTTATCCTACACAACCTATTGACTTAACCCAACTTGTCAGTGGGAGAGGTGTGACCTTCCAGCCATCTAAAAGGGATTATGGTGTCCAGCTGGTAGAGGAGGGTGATGACCCCTTTAAGGTAAAAGTTAACATTGAAGTACAGCTGGCTTCAGAGCTGGCCATCGTTGCAATCGAGAAGAATGGGGGTGTCGTCACGACGGCCTTCTACGACCCACGAAGCCTGGAAATTCTGTGAAAACCTATTGCATTCTTTCTCCGTGGACAGCCCATTCCCAAGCGAATGCTCACCTCCAAGGCACTGGTACCCTACTACACTGATGCAAGGAATCGTGGTTACTTGGCGGATCCTGCTGAATTTCCTGAAGCAAGACTGGAGCTCGCCAAGAAGTACGGTTATATTTTACTTGATATCAGGAAAGATGAACTCTTCAAAATGCTCAGTACTCAAAAAGATCCAAGGCAGATTTTCTTTGGTCTTGCTCCCAGGTGGGTAGTGAATATGGCAGATAAGGAAATCCTCAAACCTACGGATGAGAATCTCCTCAAGTACTACAGCTCCTGAGTTCCTTCCAAGATAACAGATGGTAAAAGAGCTCCAGAAAGGGACTGAAACACACGTGTTTCCCATGGCATTTGCTTAATTTGTAATTCTGCAGATGTTGATGTTTTCTGTGTAATCATATCTCTCTTTTTTATCTAAATTAAAAACACAGTAAGCAAGGACTGTGTAGAGGATCTGGTGGATCTGTGTGCTTCTGTCTCAGAGATCTAAGCTCCCTGGTTCTCTGCCCAAGGAAGAGTGTAACTCTTAGACAATTTCCAGTTGAGTTTTCCATCATCCTTCCATCCAGGTCTTGTCTTATTGTTGCAAATCAGAATGAACGCACAGGTGGGATGAGATTGCTTTGTCAGCTGCCTGGTCAAGGTCAGAGGGCTGCTAATGAGCTGGTGAGCTTCTTACTTGGTAGCCGCGAGGAAGCGCTGCTACCCAGCGTCAAGACAGTAAACCTTCAGCTTGGGATGATTAAGATGTGGGATGTGAGTTGAAGGTTTAAGACTGGTGAGTAGCTTCTAAGTAGTTCAATATTTGCTAGTAAAATTGAGACCAAAATTCCAAGGGAATTCATTTTCTCAACTCAGAGTAGATAAAAATGTTCAAGCCAGTAACATTTTTTTTCCTTGAGGAAGGTAAATGTTCTAATTCTAATTGATAAGATTTTACTTATTTCATAGACTTTGGAAACCTTTGTTTTTCAGTCATTTTAAATGCTTTTGAAAAAATGGTCAATGATCATATAAGCCATAAAAACAATTGGTCATGTGAAAATTAAACTCAGTTAATTTAAAAGGTTCAGCAGTCAGTAAGCTCATTTAGCTTTGCAAAGATCTGTTGTATTGAAACCACAGTGAAAGCTTAATTTATCCTGATGCAATTAAATCTTGAATAATTCATGATAATTCTTCAACAGGAGAAATAAAATGATTCCTGCTTGTTTATTTTATGAAATTAAAAGAAAAAATGAATAGGGCATATTCCTGCCTTCTGAGAACTTACAGTCTCAGATCCACCATTAGCACAATAAGAAATCTTTTGTATTGATGAATCAGTTGTATGCTATTTGAGTTTCTCAGCTTCAGTAAGAATTGTTAACTTATTTGAAATTGTTTGAAACTTATTTAGAATTTGTGGTAGTTTAAATATATACTGAAAATTATAAGATGTTAATTTAAAAATTGAAGAACACATAAACAAGTGGAAAGATATTGTGTTCATGGATTGGAAAAGTTAATTTTGCTAAAATGTCCATACTACCCAAAGCAATCTACAGATTCAGTGTGATCCCTATCAAAATACCCATGCCCATGGCTTTGTCACAGAGATAGGAAAGAGAATCCTAAAGTTTGTATGGAGCCACCAAAGGCCCCAAATAGCCAAAACAATCTTGAAAAATAAGAATAAAGCTGGAGGCATCATTGCCTATATTGTTAATATTGAACTATATTACGAAGCTATGGTAATAAAAACAGTATGGTATTGGTGTAAAGACAGACACATAAATCAAAGGGACAGAACAGAGAGCTTCCAAATAAACCTATGTATATATGTGGTCAACTAATTTACAGCAAAGGAGCCAAGAATGTACAAATGGGAAAGGACAGTCTCTTCAATAAATGGTATTGGGAAAACTGGACAGCCACATGCAAAAGAATGAAACTGGACCCCTATCTTTACACCATACACAAAAATTAACTCAAAATAGATTAAAGAATTGATGTAGGAAATGAAACCATAAGTCTCCTAGAAGAAAACATAGGTGGTAAGCTCCTTGATATTCATCTTGGTGATGAGTTTTTTGAATCTGACTCCAAAAGCAAAGGCAACAAAAGCAAAAATAAACAAGTGGGACTATACCAAACTAAAAAGTTTTGCCACAGTAAAGGAAACTGTCAACAAAGTGAAAAGACAACCTACTGAATGGGAGAAAATATTTTCAAATCATATATCTGATAAGGGGTTAATATCCAAAACATATAAAGAACTCACACAACTCAATAACAAAAACCCCAAACAACTCAATTAAAAAATGGGCAGAATATCTGAATAGACATTTTCCCAAAGAAGACATACAGATGGCCAACAGGTACATGAAAAGATCTCAACATCACTAATCATCAGGGAAATACAAGTCAAAACCACAGTAAGATATTGCCTCATACCTGTTAGAATAGCTATTATCAACAAGACAAGAGATAAGAAGTGTTGGCAAGAATTTGGAGAAAAGGGATCCCTTTTACACCATTGGTGGGAATGTAAATTGGTGCAGCACTATGGAAAACAGCATAGAGTTTCCTCAAAAAATTAACAATAGAACTACCATACGATCCAGAATTTCCACTTTTGAGTATTTACCTGAAGGAATGAAAACACTAACTTGAAACGATTTGTGAAACCCCCAGGTTCATTGCAGCATTGCTTACAGTAGCCAAGATATGGAAACAACCTAAGTGTCCACTGATGAATGAATGGATAAAGAAAATATGGAATATATATACAGTAGAATATTATTCAGCCATTAAAAAGGAATGAAATCTTACCATTTGCAACTATGTGGGTGAACTTTGAGGATATTAAGCTAAGTGAATTAAGTCAGACAGAAAAGGACAAGTACCACATGATCTTACTTATGTGTGGAATCAAAAGAAAAAACTGAGCTAATAGATACAGAGAACAGATTGGTAGTTAGCAGAGGCAGTGTGTGGGGAGTGGGAGAAATGAGTGAAGGCAGTCAAAAGGTACAAACTTCCAGTTACAAAATAAGTAAGTCATGGGGATGCAATGTACAGCATGGTGACTATAGTTAATAATACTGCTTTGCATATTTGATAGTTGCTAAGAGATTTGATCTAAAAAGTTCTCATGACAAGAAAAAAAGTTTGTGATTATGTACGGTGACAGATGTTAACCAGCCTCCTTGTGGTCCATGGCAAGCAGCTTTATGATTAAGGAGATGACTCAGAAGCTGCACATATTCTTCTCACATCTCATTGGCCTGAACTTAGTTATGTTGCTACTTCTAGCTGTAAGGGAGGCTGGGAAATGTCTAGATGAGTGGCTGGAGATTCTATTACGTAAAGAAAGAGAGACTGGACACTGGCTAATAATTAGCAGTCTCTGCCATATTCACTTACTCTTTCAACAATTTTAGTTCATATGTGACCACTGGTCTTTTATTCATTGCTGTCATTGGCAACATAGGGACATGACTGATAATCCCAAGCTGCAGTTGAACCAAGACAAGAATACAAGAATGTTACTGATCCTTGGAATCATTTTCTTATATGTCACTGTATCTATCTATCTATCTATCTATCTACCTACCTACCTATCTACCTATCATCCATCTATCAATCTATCATCTGTCTATCTGCCTCATTTGTCCTGTGGATACATGTTTGTCTGAAATTCTGATATAAGAACCTCTTGGTTTTGGTTAGATTCAGTTTTGTCAACGAATGTATATATTTTATTGGGAAAGTAACTGCATGCTAATGAATGAGTAGGAGTTAACCAAGAGTAGAAATAATTATAAAGCACCTGTCAAAAGTGAAGTGCTATAGAAATGCTAAATAATGACACTAATAAAAAACTGATTGTCGTGACTTCAAAGGAAGTGTTAAGTTGGAGTGTTTTGGCGTGTATGGCATTTGAATGATCTAAATACGTGTTTAGATACTCACATGAGAGACTGTTCTAGCCACTCAAGGGAAATAAGAGTCTGTTCTACCCACTCAATATTTTGATGCTTCCGTTAGAATTTTCTCATATTTATATATTATTATTTTAAAAGTAAGGATTGTGTTGTCTTAAACTCACATAAGGAAAGGACATTGCCTAACAAAAATGTGACATTCTTAGACTGCCTTGCTTTGTATCTTAAGTTCCTGGAGCACCTTAAGCTCATAAATGCCTCTGATATGCTCCAGTGCCCCTGAATCTATGGCATAACCAGACACGCAAGTCAGGACTGCAAATAGATGGTGAATTCTTGTTAGAGTTAGTGCTTTGGGTTAGGTAACTTCCTTGTTTTAAAGATGTATCTTCAAATATTTATTAGATACAGGAGCCTTCTCCAAAGGCAATAATCTGGTGATTAGAATGTTAAGTGAAAGAGAAATGGATGGGTTATATTGCTTGTGTCAGTATTTCTTTTTTTTTAAAGTTCTTAGTTTATTAATCTTCTCATGAAAAACCTGTACAATCACCACAGAAGTATCAGTAGTTTTAAAACAAGAAAAGATAAGTACTTTACATTGTAAACTCCTAAGTGTTTGAGATATCCTCAAGCTCAACCCCACCCTACTCATGCATGATCTTGTTTAAAATATTAATTCCAAAGTGAAACCTCTGGCTCTGGATTCAGAGTTGAGTTCAAATCTATCCTGTGGTCTTGGTTCACAGTGTGATCTTCTTTCATACCTCCATTTCTTCACTGGTTAAATGGGTGTTGGAATAATAATAGCAACCTTCTTAATAGGATTGTGAGAATTAAATGAGAAAATGCACATGAAGTGCTTGCCATAGTGCCTAGAATATGGCAAATGCTCAGTAAGTGTTAGGGATGGTTGTCTGCTTTTCTCATTTGCTCAGATATTATATGAGAGTAGCCTTCACAATCTTTTCTGTGGGTGATTTCAAATCTCACATTTTCTGATGTTTCATAGAAATATTCTTTCATGATATGGCAGTATGGCTTAGTGGTTGAGCTAAAAAAAATTCTAGCTCCACAAATCAATCTCTACCTGTGTACTTGGGTGAGTTGGTTAACCTTTCCATTCTTGAGTTTTTTCATTTGTAAAACAGAGATAATAATAGTACCTACCTCAGAGGGTTCTTGTGAAAACTAAAGGGTACGTAAAGTACTTAACCCAATGTCTGGCACATAATAAATGTTCAACAAATATTACATCTCACTCATTTTAAAGCTTAAAATGGTTATTTATTTATTTGGTAAAACGAATAGTTATTTTGGGTGTCTGGTTTTACCACTTTGAACACTGTAGATTTCCCCACTTTAAGAATGTTTTTTTTCAGTGCCTTGTGGTCTTCAAAGTGGGTTCTCAATTGTACATGTTAGGACAGGGTGTGCTGTCATGAACAGATGAAAGGAAAACAACCCCAAACTGAGAATTTAACTTTCTAACTTTCCAGTTACATGCTTAGTTCTAACACCCACACTCAGATTTCTTACAATAGATGCCAGTGAATACATCTGGGAGTTTTATTATCTTTTCTCCTTTTTCAACTTCCTAATAAAGTGAACAGATGGTAGACAACTGGGGTCAGAGGTGAAGAGAACTGGTACTACAATGATTAATTTCCTCTCCCAGAGGACTTCTGGGCATTTTCCTAGCGTCCCAGCTGGTTACTTGCAGTTTTGATGGGGAGGCCTGAGGGCTGAAGAAGAGGGTGCAGGAAAGGGAGTCCTTGTGTCTGGCTGCTCCCTCAAAACCACCTGGAGCAGATACAATACCGGTGAAGTTGTGAACAGAAGCTCTGCCCTGAGAACCCACACCTAGTGGGCTGCAGTGCTGGACTTCTGTGTGGCCCTGTGGGAGCTTAAGGCAGAACGTCTATCTTACTAGATTTGGTTTATCTTGCGTTTAACACTGGCGTGATAGCTGCTTAATAGTTATTTATTAGCCTAATACCTGAAAGTAAAAGATACCTCTCGATAATCTTTGTTAAATTTGATTTAGTTTAGGTGTTGCTAGTGACGGGTGATCATACTCTTTGTCCACTTTATACCCAATAATTTTGTAAACTAAAACAAGGTTAATATGTACTAAAGAAACCCGTGAAAAATCCTTTTGTGAAAATTGATTAATCCTTGCCTACTGTGTACTTTGTAAATTTCTCTCTTCCTAAAGTAATAGAGAAGCACGAATCTAAAATAAAATGCTACAGAACAAGCATAACAGCCTGGGGAATCTGAAGTCACCACTTCTTCAATTTTAAAATGTAGATCTGTCTACTTACCATTTTCTTCTTTCAAGATTTCCTGCCACCAAATGTTAAATTAAAACATCTCTATGGGTAATTGAAAAAGCAGATATGAAAGCACTATAGACTCTTCAGAATGGAAGTGTTACATTTCACTCTTCTGTTATTATTTAGAAGTGTTTGCTTAATTCCTTGTGGAGCCAAATCTCTGAGGTAGAAATTTTAAGGTTTTCCCCTTGGGGCAGAGGTGTAAGGGGTGAGGCAAGGGGGTAAAATTTTGGGGTTTCTTTCAGAAGTTGTGCAGAGAGCGTTCTCAGATCAGCTGTCCCCTGGCTCTGCTCTCATTGGCTGTGAATATTGGGATGGGGGTTAGCCTTTTCCTGCAGTTACCGCTGAACCAGAGCATGGACATGGTAAAGAACCAGGCATGACATATTGGATATGACTCCAAGAGAGCCCTGGGGCTCACCCCTTGACCCACCTTTATCTTTCAGCAAAAGGAGGAAAGTGAGTCCTTTCCAGAGCTTGTTCAGGGCTCCATGGTGCTGGGCTCAGGCAGGATGCAGCCACTGAAGTGTAGTGCATTTTAAAATACTCTTTCTGGGAAATGAAAACATGATTTTGAAGTAGTCTTAGTATTGAAATGCAGCACTCTGCTTCTGTTCAAAGCAAGACTAGCTTTAGACTCACTGGTGCAGAAGGGTTCTCAAGGCGAAGAGGCTCAGAAACAGCAGGAATGGGATCTTCAGAAAGGTATCGCTCATCCTACAAAACAAATTGCTCTAATTAAAAAAAATGCATCACATTAGCAAGAGTAGCTCAGTTGGTAATGTGGTGGTAGAAGCAAGTTGTAAAAAGCCTCCATAGAAATATCTGCTATATATTGGATATATAAATATCCAGTTTATACAATAATATGCTGTTTTGAGTTATGATGAAAAGGATTGGAAATTGATGGTCAGTGGCTTCCAACACTTCTGGCCATTCCCTACTCCTTTCATTCTCCTCTCCCAGGAATAGAAATCTTGGAAAAATTTCTCTTCCATTCTCCTTTTCATCCTCCTGTCTGAGTACTTGGCTGCAATAAGGAGAGCTGCTTTAAGACGTTAATTTTTGAAAATCAACTTTTGTCTGTTTCAGCCATCACTCACAAATTCCTATGAAATTTAGAATACTTAAGATTTATTAATTTGTGCCTTTGTGGGAAATTCTGTGTCCTTAGTAATGAAAGAAAACCATCAAAAAGAAAAAAATTACACTCACTGACATATACACAATATTTGAGGTCATAAACCTTGTGTCTACCAAGAAGTGCTCTCCCCCATTTTCATTCATGTTTTTCTTCTTGTTTTTGTTTGAACCCATTTGCATGGATTGAAATATTTTGCCATCTGTTTTTAGAAATGCTAAAATTCAGACAATTTTAATTGAAGCATATTGCTTATTTGTGTAGGGAATTTTCATCTGTTTCATAATAGATGGGAAACACCAAAAGCAAAATGCTAGATTGAAGCAAAGTATACATGTTTGGAGATTATAAATCTCTGTAGATGCTTGGAAGTATTATTCCAAACTTATGTAGGGACGAATTTTTTTATATCAGTGTTTCTCTAAGTTTACTGTGCATACAAATCAGCTGGGGGCTTGTTAAAATGCAATTCTAATTCAGTAAGTCTTGGGCAGGGCCCAAGATTATATATTTCTAACAAGCTCCCAGGTGCTGCTGATGCTTCTGGAACACAGACACTTTGAAGAGCAAAAGCAGCCGTACACATTTGCATTTTAGTTTCTTTGGTTCCAGTTGTATGATTCTACTGGTTAGTAGAACTCAAAGTTAACTTTATTTAGCAGGATTTAAGTTATAATAAAAGTTGCCATTTTAGCAATGAGTTGACAATGATCAACCTCCCTTTTCTTAAGGGAAGAAAAGCTGAGCTCCACAGATTAATTCTCAACTGGTGCTCATCTCTGGGCCCTCAGACCCCTCTTGTGGTTGTCTAATGGGTTCTCTAGGGCTTCTTCTGCGTCTCCTAGTCATATGGAATTAAACTTTCCATCTTAGGTATCAGTTAGAAATGGCTTTAAAAATTTTTTTATTTTAAATGTAATTCATTTAATTACATGAATTAAATAAAATATTTCCTTATCATTCAGCTGTTAACCAAATTCCCTGAAGACTATACAGTAATTTGGGGCCTAGGACATGAGAGCTACTTCCCAAACTTCTGGCTGATTACAACTCATAAATAAATATCTAAGTTAAATAATGATAAAATAATCAAAATTTCTTACATTTAGTTGTTTAAATGTTGTTCCTTCCATTAGACCATAAATTCTTTGAGAGCAGGGTCTATGTATGTTTTGTCTTTGTAAAACTGTGGTTGATGATAGGGGTTTTAGAGTTGGTGCACCATAAATGGTTGATGAAGTAAATTCAAATATCCAGTTAATATCAAGATTTGAATATAATAAGGTCTCTAAACATGATAACAGCCATTCGTGGGGAAGCCTTGAGTTCATTTTCTTCTTAGGACTTGAGGTTCCTCAGACGTGTCTGTTGCTGACCCCACGTTGCTCCCTGAATCTTCATTTCCCCTCTCTTAAAATGATGAGAAAACATTTTTCATTAGCCAGGAATGGTAAGAGTAAGCATAGGTTTGAGTGTTTCGTGATTCTACCAGTCTGCTTTGCTGGACATGAGGGCACTCATGGCACATACAAAACATCCTGAGAAAGTGTAAGACACCCTCACCCACTGGCAAAGACAATGTTTCATGTTCTTTATACTGTCTTTTTTCACCATCCAGAAAGGTTACATGTTCTAGCCTCCTTTGTAGGTAGATTTGGGACCATATGACTAAGTTTTGTAAAATAGAATATTGGTCAATATGATGTACACTATTTTAGACTTGATCTTTAAAAACATCCTGCATCAACTGCTAGTCTTCTTTTCCTATTCTTTGGTGGCCTTGGAAGTCACATGCTCCAAATTGTGTAGCCACAAGATGGAAGCAGCCTGGATCCTCAAACTTGAAGAGTAGTTGGCCAAGAGGTCCACATGTCCCACATTGAACTGCACTGTGAATGAGAAATAAGCCTTGTTGTGTTAAGCCACTGAGATTTTTGCACTTGTTTTTCCATTGACCAGCATTAATCATTCTGACTAATATGCCTCCTGACACTAGTGAAAGACTTTCTAGTCTGGGGAAGGGATGAGGGATGAGAGAGGACATAAAGTGAGAGAGAAACATTGGTGTGCTTGAGAGATGGGGGACTAGGCATGAAGATAGCATGGGAAGAGCAGAAGTCTGTGTCCAGAGTCAGTCCAGCCTCTACCTGTAGGAGAACTTCACCTTCCCATCACCAAGAGCGATGTTTATTGTTGGTGCTACTGGCATAGGATGAAGGTTTTCTTTACACGGTAGGCAGTAAGTCCCCTATTGACTGGGCTTGACACTCGTCTCTGTTTGAAGACTTCGCTTGGTTCCTGTAGAGCTCAAGTTCATTCCTCTCTCTTCCTTCCTCCATTCCCATATACATGAGGTTCTTGAACTTTCGTAAACCAAATAACATGAAGATGGGTCCCTGACTATCCAATAGGGTGACAGTGGAATGGAAGAAAAAGATCTCATTGGTATACTTGGAAAAAGCTATACAAACTAGTTCAAAAGCAAAAGAGTGAGAAAAAGCATAACACTGTTATAAAATAGCTAACATTAAATGGTGTTTACCATGTGTCTGGCACTGTGCCAAAGGCTAGACCCATACCATCTCATTTAATCATCACTATACCCATACAAGATAGTTACTATTATTATTTTTATTTAATATAAGAGTAAAGTAAGGCACAGAGAGGGTAAATGAATTGTCTTGATCCCATAGCTGGTAAACAAAAGAACCAGAAGGGGTTCCCATTGCTTTTAAGGTAAAGACCAAATACCTTGATGTGCCTTACAGAGTCCTATATTATCTGGTTCTGGTCTGTGGACCCACCCTACTACTGAAACCAGATATACTGATCTCCTTTTAACTTTTCAGTGGTATAATGCTTTTCCCCACACTAGTATTTTATTTTATTTTTACTAGTACCATCTACTCATCCTTCAAATTTTAGCTCAAAAGTCACTTACTAGGGGAATTCTTCTCTGACCAACTCCCAATCTGAAATTCTGTCAAGTTCCCCTGCCCTCTATGCTCCTAGCACTTTGTGCTTTTCCCTCGTGGCACTATCAGAAATGTTTATTTGTATTATACTTGGAATATTGTCTATCTTTTTTGGAATGTTATCTCTGTGAGGCAAGGACTAGGACTGGTTAGCTCATTATTTCTGCTGGGCACATAGTAAGCTCACAGAAAATGTTAAGAGAACAAATAAAATGAATGACCCTCAGATTTTAAATTAGTCCCTAGAACAAATATTGATAGAAGATGGGATGAGAGCAGAAGAGTAAGTGAAGAATATTGCTATTTGGAAAGAACTATGAAAAGCATATTACTTACTAGTATTAGCAGTTTCATTGTATTGAAAAGAGAATTTTGCTTTTTTATTCTTTTCACAGTTTGCAACGATGGGTACTCGATATTTTTAAAGATAATATTATTTTATAAGATAATTTGGAGATTTTCAATCTCTTGGGTGACTCTGAATTTATAAAGTGTCCTTGAATTTATAAAAATATTGGGCATTGTATGTAGATTGATTAAATGACATGCCTTTACATACATACACTGCTATTTAAAAGATATATGTTGATGCTGTTGTAAATGATATAATTTATTTAAAAGCATTAACAAATTCATAGTAACTTTTTATAATAATTTATTTTCTTTAATCAGCAGATACTAAACTTACCTTCACTATAATAATTGTAAACATTCTAAATATTAAAAAATGGCCTTCACACTTAAGTGGTGAAAACTTCTAGATTAGAGAGAGCTAAATCTTCCAATGCTATTATAAACCTGTTTTTAAATGTTATTAAAACAGAAGTTATATGTAGGTGTCAGTGTTCCAGTTTTATATTGTATTTTTACATTCCTCATGGAAATTGGTTTTTTAAATCAAGGCTAGCTCCAAAATTGTGTTTGATTTTCCTTTTGTGAGATATCACTTCAGTTGTTGTTTGTTCATTCTCTTCTTAGCTTTCTTTTGGTATAGGGAGTAGTCAGAGACCAATTACTAAAGGTAAGAATTGATAATTAAGGGAGGTTATGAATTAATTTGACTTCTTACGAAATTAGGAGAATATTGTCATGCTATGAAAAATTTGTATTCATTTGATTGTATTATCAGTCATTAAGAAAAGTGAAAAAGTGTCTTTCCAATGAATCAAATTTCATACACTATCACTTCAATCCATCCTATCCATGCATGTCTCCAAAATAATTTTCCTAGACCTCTGATTTTAACTTTTTTTCTGCTTAAAAATCTCCAATGGCTCCTACTGCCTATGGTTTATAGCCCAAATATTTTATCTTAATATGCTATATTCTCCCCAATCTGACTCCAATTTACTCTTCTATTCTTATTCCTCAATATGTCCCCACAAACCTGCTGTAGTGTGGAGGTTCAGCATGTGGTTTAGAGCAAGAAAAACTTGGGTCAAATCCTGGTTGTACCACTTGCTACCACGCACTGAGCTGAGTGTCAAATTATGTGTCATGTGTAAACCCCATGGCAGTTCTGTGAGAGGCATTAGTATTACCAGTTTGCAGGTGAGAAAACCAAGGCTTAAAGGAGTTAGGTGGCTGGTCCAACACCACACTTATATCAAGTAAATGGGCTGGAGAATGAGACAGAGTTTCAGTTGCTGAAAATAGTCTACACGTTGATTTTTAAATAAACTTGAAGCATAAATGATATTTTTGAGCATATTTGATTTTGAAAACAAATCCAAATCTATATAAAAGAGAGAATTCAAATAGAAACATAGAATTTATTAAGAGGAAATAAATTTATTTCCACACTTATCATAGGATTTTTCAGAAATAAAGCCTGACAATTATGGTAGAAGAGTAATGTTGACAGTTAGCAAGGTGTGGGGAAAGAGCACCGAGTAGAACTCAGAAACAACTTTGGACCCCCTGTGACTGGGCATAACGCTCAGCTTCTCTGAGCCTTAGATTTCCATATTCTAAAATGTGTGCCACAAGAGTCTTCTTTATGACCTCACAAGATTATTTTGAGGATATGTGAAAATACTAGAAAATGTATTAAGTGCTGTGCAAGTATAAGATATTATCTTCTATTCAAGATGTGACTTTTTTCTATATCGATAGAGGATAAAATCATAGTATTTCCAGCATGGGACTAAACCTTGATTATAGGAATACTTTTCTCAGACCATAATATTTTTTCTACATAATTATATAGATATTTGAATTTAGTTTTCTTTTCCATTAATACAAACAACTCAATTTTGACTGTTGACTACATTAATGAGTTGATTCAGATAATGATAATAATGGTCAGCTGATGAATATTAATAAGCAACTTGTTCATGAGTTTTTAAAATATATCCAGGAAAACTTCAACCACTTGCAAAAATGTCATTGGCTTTTCTCTTTTCCCCTCTTTATCAATGCCCTTCCTCACTATTCCCCAGCTCCCGAGCTAAGGGACTATGAGCAGACAAATCAACATTCCCTTCTGAACAGCAAAGCAATTGGTTGGTGTATAGGGGATTCCAAAATTCACAGATCCTGCTTCTTCTAGTTTCTCTTTTTATCTTGAGTATGTGTGACTTAGCCTGATTGTAGCATGTAAAGTCAAAATTGTACTCATATGGGAAAAAAATGAAGAATTTAAATCATTAGTTTTTTCATGGAGAAAGTAAAAGAAAATAATATAAAAAGTACCATTTCCATAAGCACTACACATTGCTTTGCTTTTGCATTTGGGATGGATTTTGTGAAACCAAATCAGTCACTAGTGTTTAGTCCTAATATGATGTGGCACATAATAAACAGTACCAAAGACGTGAAATACAAGAAAAATGATTCACAAAATACAAAACATTTATTCCAAGTACCTATTAAGATAAATGAGGAGCAATAAATGAAAATAAATGGATAATCCATGAGTTTTCTTTTATGCTCATACTTGGAATAGTTTCATATATTTAGAAAAGAATAAAAGATATGAATACTCTTCATGAAACTGAGCCAAAGCATTGGAGAACTTTATACTGTAAAATCATTTTCAAGCAGAAATGTTTATGTCCTGGATTTCAAGATGAACACTTAAATGTTTGTTTCAGGACTTCCCTGGCAGTCCAGTGGTTAAGACTCCATGCTTCCCCTGCAGGAGGCACAGGTTCATCCCTGGTTGGGGAATTAAGATCCCACATACTGGGCAGCACGGACAAAAAAAAAAAAAGTTTTTTTCAACAAATCCTTTCAATGCTGATGTAAAACTATAAGCTCAAAATTGTGTGGAAAGGTTTTTAAGACCGAATGTATTTCTTCTTTTGAAGACACACATACACACACACACTCTCTCTCTCTCTCTCTCTCTCTCTCTCTCACACACACACACACACACACACACACACACACACACACTTAAAATGAAAGGACCTGGGCTCATTTTAGGGTTTTGTTTTATTCAGTATACCTTCTTCCAACTCCACTGTTCCTCTTCTTCCAAGTTGTTGAGATAAATGCTTTATCAGAATAAAGGTTTCCTTCCCCTTTGAAAGTCTTATTTCAGATTAGTTGGTACCAATTAAGAATGTACTATTCACTTTCTAGCATTGGTATGCTGGTGGGTTCATACCCATCTGCTGAAGTTGCAGAATATACTTGACCAAAGTTGCAGTTAGGCAAGAGGTGAAGAAAAATGGATAAGGGATCTCCTCCCAGAGTTTAAAATCAGGCCCTAATCAAGGAATCTCCCCTTCTTGCAGGATGTAGGGCATAGGGGCGTGGGGAATGGTTTCACAGTTTTTTACCTGTAGGGTTTTAAGAATTGCTATGGACCAGAGAATGCTATGTATCTCCTCTTATTTCCAATTTTAAAGTGGTAACATTTTTGTATCATGTCTTTGCTCCCCTTTTGAATATTAGGTGTGCTGGAAGCAAAGAACTTGTCTTTTTAGTCATAGGTTACCAGCCCAAGGGGAAGATTGAATACCACCTGGAGATCCTGAATGTTGAGCTGGATTCAGCAACGGGCTGGGACTTTGATTTTCTTCCTTGGGTGGGGTGTTTTAAGTGTGGAAAAAAGGATGAAATATTTCAGTGACAAAAAGGTACAGAAAATTTCTACCCATTCACCATACTGTTTTTTCTTTCTGGAGACAAACAAAGTCTACATTTCTCTGTCTCCATTTTTCTCAGCAGAAGGGAGGCATTCTTCAAATGGTTGGGGAACATAAACTGAGTCCTGGCCAATGATATGAGGGCGGAAGTTATATAGACCACTTTCAGGTATGACATTTTACAAAAAGATCAAAGATGTAGTTATGGTTATGAGTGAGATGAGTAAACTTATTTCATCCTTTCTCTCCCACTGAATAGAATTTTAAAACCTGGGCAGAATGCATGAAAGATTCTGAAAAGTATATAGCAGCAGGTGAACTGGAACAACATAGAATTTGAAGTACAATCCAATTGGTGGTGAATTTACCACATTTTCCCCCTCTGGTATACCCTGACCTCAATTCAGTGTTTCAGGCCTGGAAACCTAGAATTGAGCACTATAGCTCAGACAGAGGGAGTTCCAGGAGAAGTCTTGGCTTGAGGCCTGGAAAAGAAAAGTTCTAATGCTCAGTGAGAATATAGATATGCCATAATTCCTGTTTTCTGATCTTTTCCTCTTTTCTTCATTCTTTTATTCCCTAGTCCACCTAGGTAATTCTAATTTAATAATGATACAGGTAAGGTAAAAGTAAAAAGATGGGAAAAGATGCACCATGAAAGCACTTATAAAAAGAAAGTTGGAATGGCTATATTAATATCAAAGTGAGCAAAAGAAATTTCCAGTGATAAAGAGGGATATTATATATGTTAAAATGATCAATTTACCAAGAATACATACAAATACTAAGTGTATATGTAACTAATAGTGGAATTCTATGATACATGAAGCAAAAACTGACAGAAATGGAAGGAGAAAGAGACAAATTCACAATTATATTTGGAGATTTAACACTCCTCTTTCAGTCATAGTTATAATGAATACATGGAAAATGAGTAAGGGTATGGAAGAAATGAGGAATGCTATCACCCAACTGGCTCTAACTGACATTTATAGAACATGCCACTCAACAGCAGCAGAATACAGATTCTTTTCAAGTGCATCTGGAACATTCAACAAGATAGGCTATATCCTAGATCATAAAACAAATTGAAAAGAACTGAAATGAAACAAATTAAGTTCTGAGGCTATGATAGAATCAAACTAGAAATTAATAACAAAGCTAATTAGGAAAATTGTTAAATACTTGGAATTTAATAATCTAATTTCTAAATAATTAATAGGTCAAAGAGGGAGTCTCAGAGGAAATTAAGAAATATTTTGAGGCAAGTAAAAGTAAAAATACAAACTATGGGATGAAGCTAAAGCAGTGCTTAGAGGGAAAATTATAACATTAAATGTGTATATACATATTAAAAAAAGAGAAAGGTCTCAAATCAAGAACTTAAGCTTCTAACTTAAGACACTAGAGAAAGAGCAAATTAAACTCAAATCAGAAGGAAGGAAATTATAAAGACAAGAGCAGATAAAAAATAAAATTGAAAACAACAAATAATAGAGAAAATCAAGGAAACTGAAAGCTGATTCTTTGAAAAGATCAGTAGAATCCACAAAACGCTAGCAAGACTGCCAAACAAAAAAGAGAAAAGGCTCAAATTACTAATATCAGGAATAAAAGAAGGGACATCACTACGGACCCTGCAAACATTAAAAGGAAAATAAAGGAATACAACAAACAAATATACTCACATAAATTCAACAAATTAGAAGAAATGGAACAATTCTTGAAAATAGCAAATTCCCCAAACTTACCCCAGCTAAATAGATAACCTCTATAGTTCCATAAATATTAAAGAAATTGAATTTGTAGTTTAAATCTTCTGAAAAAGAAATCTCCAAGTCCAGTTGGTTTCACTGGCAGCTGGCAAATTCTATGAACCATTTAAAAAAGAATTTGCACTAATTCTCACAATCTCTTTCAGAAAAATAGAGGAAAATGGAATACTTTCAAACTTATTTTATTAGGTCAACAGTATACTAATAGCAAAATCAGACAAAGACATTACTAAAAAAACCTACAGATCAATATCTCTCATGAGCATACCTGCAAAAAATCCTTAAGAAAAAATTAGCAAGTTGAATTCAGCAATATGCAAAAAGAAGCATACTCCAGAGCCAAGTGGTATTAATCCTGAGAATGCAAGTTTGGTTCAATATTTGGAAATCAATCAATGTAATTCACCTTATTAACAATCTCAAGAAGAAAATCCACAAAATCATATCAATTGAGGAAGTAAAACATTTGGGAAAATATAACATTTATTTATGATAATAACCCTCAGCAAACTAGAATAAAAGAAACTTCCTTAACCTGATAAAAGTTATCTACAAGAGACTCTACCAATAATATTATACTTAATAGTGGAAAACCAAATGCTTTATACCTAAGATGGGGGAAAAGGCAAGGACTTATGCTCCCCTCACTTCTATTTAACATTATACTGAAAGTCTTAGCCAGTGCAATAAGACAAGAAAAAGAAATAACAGGCATATGGATTGGCAAGGAAGAAAGAAATTGTTCCTATTCCCAGACATGATTGCCTATGCAGAAAAATCTGTGAAAAACTTTTAGAATAATAAATGCATTTACCAAGGTTACAGGATATAAGCTCAATACATAAAAACCAGTCTTGGGCTTCCCTGGTGGCGCAGTGGTTGAGAGTCCGCCTGCTGATGCAGGGGACACGGGTTCGTGCCCCGGTCCGGGAAGATCCCACATGCTGCGGAGTGGCTAGGCCCATGAGCCATGGCTGCTGACCTGCGCGTCTGGAGCCTGTGCTCCGCAACAGGAGAGGCCACAACAGTGAGAGGCCCGTGTACCACACACACACACACACACAAAATCAGTCTTATTTCTAAATTCTAGCAATATACAACTGTAAACCAAGATTTTAAAATCAATACAATTTAAAATATTTTAAAAAATGAGATATATTGGTATGAATCTAACAAAACATGTGCAGGACTTGTATACTGAAAATTACAAAACCCCTATGAAAGAAATAAAAGAAAACCTAAATAAATAGAAAGACCTACCTGTTAATTAGAAAACTCCATGGTAAAGATATCAATTGTTCCTAAATGAGTCTGTAGATTTAATGTAGTACTAATAAAATCCCAGCAAAGTTTCTGGTAGATATAGAGAAACTGATTCTAAAATTTATATGGAAAGGTAAAGACACCTGAATAGCTAAAACAATTTTGAAAATGAAGAATAAAGTTTGAAGAATCACACTACCCAATTTAAAAACTTATTATAAATCTACAGTATTCAAGGTAGTGTGTTATTGGCAAAGCAGTAGATATATAGATCAATTGAACAGAATAGTGAATCCAGAAATACACCCACACAAATATGGCTAATTGGTTTTTGACAAAGGTGAAAAAGCAATTTAATGCAGAAGAGATAGTCTTTTCAACAAATGATGTTGGAACAACTGCACAGTCAGATTGAAAAAGAAAACAAAACTTCTTGATGTAAACTTCATACTTTATACAAAAACGAACTCAGAATGGATGGTAGATATAAATGTAAAAAATCTAACTAAACATTTTAGGAGACAACAGAAGAAAAAAAATCTATGTTGGCCTTGGGTTTGGTAATGAATCTGTAGACATCATACCAGAAGCACAAACCACAAAAGAAAAAATGGATAAATTGGATTTAATTTTTTGAAAGTTTTCTTGCATTGGGGCTTCCCTGGTGGCACAGTGGTTAAGAATCTGCCTGCCAATGCAGGGGACATGGGTTCAAGCCCTGGTCTGGGAAGATCCCACATGCTGTGGAGCAACTAAGCCTGTGTGCCACAACTACTGAAGCCCGCGTGCCTAGAGTCCATGCTCCACAACAAGAGAAACCACCACAATGAGAAGCCCACACACTGCAATGAATTGTAGCCCCAGCTCGCTGCAACTAGAGAAAGCCCGTACACAGCAACAAAGACCCAATGCAGCCAAAAATAAATAAATAAATAAATTTATTTTTAAAAATGTTTTCTTGTATTAGGACATTTATGAGAATGGAAAGACGTGCTACAAATTGAGAGAGAATGTTTGCAAATTACAGATCTGACAATGGACTTGTATCTAGAGTATATAATGAATTCAAAACACAGCAATAAGAAAACAAATAATTCAAATAAAAATGCACAAAAGACACTTCACCAAGAGGATATAATGAAAACTAATAAGCACATGAAAAGATGTTTGACATCATTAGCCATTTCGGGAAATACAAATTAAAACCATGACAAGTTACCACTATATATCTATTAGAATGACTAAAATAAAAAAAAAATACTGACAATACTAAGTGCTAGTCAGGATGCAGAGCAACTAGAACTTTCATACAGTGTTGTGGGGAATACAAAGTGGAGTGGAGCAATTTTCTCCTTTGAGTTTCCTTCATTCACTCAACAAATATTATTGAGTGCTCACTGTAGGCACTCAATAATATTTGTTGATGAATGAACTCAGGGGAGAAAAATGATTCCCTTCCACCTTGCTTTCCCATAACTGTAATGATTAATCATGGTGTAACTGCCCCACGCTGACCTTTTTGAGTAGGAATGGGATGGATATTTTGGGTGCCTGAACTTGGATCTTCCTAAGTCATTTTCCATGGGTTTAGCACTCCTAAGGGAGGAATTTTCTAGAGATCTGAGGTTAGGACCCTTTCTATGGCTCTGTTTTGTATTCAGAGCATGTTTGGTAAGAGTACATAAGCAAGTATCAACCCTCTGAAATGCCAGGCTTGTATAAATGCAAGTGTACTTCTGTTTTCAACTGCCTTACTACATCTAGCAACTGATATCAAGCCACTAGGATACTTAGGTCTGAGGAGGATTTGAGTGGAATGGCCATTTGCGTATCTACAGCTTCTTCAAACAGTGGAAAGCATTAGGGGACATAGTTTGTCTGCTTTGGCTGATTTCCCTGATATGCCACCGTCACACAATTCCATGGCCTGTCCAATCATCTTCTGTCTTGGGCAGCAGCAGCCCTGGTCTCTCAGAGAATATGTTTTTCAGGTCCCTTTTCACTCTTCATTTTTACCTGAAAGGAAATATCCAAATAATTTAGGTGGTGATATAGATGTGGATTTCCCAACACTTACATCTTTCTTCTTGATAATGCATTTGGACCAAATCCTAATAATCTGTTCTTTAAAAATCAAGTAGAATCATTATTAAAACCTGAACTACAGATTCCTGTGAATTCCCATCTCCCATTCCCTTCTCATGAATTTCCCTCCTGTGGATTCCAAGTTCACAAAACGTTGAGCTGATCAGAAGCAAAATGTATCTTTAGGTGTCAAACATTAGTAATTAAGGGATTCTTTGGACTTTATCTATATTGGTGTTATGAGACTTCAGGATTTCCAGTTATATGTGTAGAAAATGTAATTAAAATTAGTTTCTAATTAAAAATATTAGAAAATAATTTCCATCTGAAAAATTCCACAGGGATTGTTACTCAAAAGGTCATTAAAATCATTGTGTTGCTGTTAAAGACTCTTCATTTTTGTCATTTACACAAAACTTTGGGATTTTCTTCCTTTGGTCTTGATCACCTGTGACTTTATCCTGTTAATTATGAAACATTGTCTTAATAGAAAGTTTCCCTTAGTTAGGGGAAAATCAGTAGTTCCCTGAGTATAATTTGTTTCTTGATGAGAGAAAAAACTATGAGAAATAAAGTGTGTTAAATTATGTGGAAAATAATTTACACAATTTGCTTTATAACTTGCAAATAAATATCATTTTATTTTTGCCTGTGTATAATACTAAACACAATGCTGTCATTGAGTGTTTTTAGGTGTAGCCCATGATAAAGCAAAGTAATTGGTATGTTTGTGTGCAAGTTATACCCAGATATAATATATATATGTATATACATATATACATATATATGTTTTTTTCCTAATCCTTGTCTCATGGTTGCTAAAGTTAAGGGTTTAGATTAGAAAAAAATAATGGTTGGGAAAGGAGGTCTGTGAAGATTGCTTGCTATTTTAAAATGTAGAGAAAGACCAAACATTTTAATTATAATCTTCCTATTACAAATATAATTAATAAAACTTCACAGTCAGTCAACAATGGCATATTTTATTGTAACATTGAAATAAGAAAGAAAAGTGGGGAAGTTGTAGCATTTCCCACTTTTAGTTTACAAATAACAATATTTAAGCACAAACTATTAAATCAACATAATTAAGGCTCTTATACCTCGAGAGTCAGCAATAATATTGACAGTATCTAAATTACTAAATGGTAGAGGAACATGCTCCTGTGTAATCTAGCTGAACTAAAATAGAAATGTCTAAACTGAAGTTAGTTTTGCAATGTTTTGTAAAGAACAAATCAGGCTTCTGCAGTTGGTTTGAATAAGATGTCTGAAGTGTGAATGTATAACGTTGACTGTCATACGTGATGACCCCTCTGGAGCGCTCCTCTGCTGGGTTCACGCTTCTCTCCTAAGTGTGGCTTCTTGAAGGCTTGTGTGAAAGCTGTTGAGAGGAAGAGTACATTTCCTAATATTTCTCCTACTTCAGGGAGAGAGTTAAAAAAAGGTGGGGAAGGGGTGCTTCAAAACTCATTCTTTTTTGCCCACATTTTTTTGAAGGTTCAAAGGTGGGTAGGTGAAAGTTGGATACATCAAGTCTAGTAGTACTTGAGCAGCTACAAATTTCCTACTGTAGGAAAAATGGTGGTCTTATGGTTGTTTCAGATGTACACCTCAAGATAATTGAAACTTTCACAAGGGGTTTTGGACTTTCTATAAGGAAAAAAAAACAATAATTGGAAATTGTTCATTGTGAATACATTAGATTTGTACAGACAAAACATTCATGAAGTGCAATTATAGCCAGTGTTGCTATATTAGTATGAACGTTAATAGCATGTTTGTTTTTGAAATGGGTTATGCATTTTGATAAATGTCTGCTTTAATCTAGTCATCTGTGTATCACTTGTCTAAGTACTCTCATTTAAGATGCCATATCCCTTCTTGTAGCAATAAAGGGGTAAAGCAACATTAATATTAAATAATTAGAAAAACAAAAGGGGAATGATTAAACATATTTACATAATTGAAATAACACTGTGTCGCAGTGGGAAATCGGGACAATGTTGTCTCCTTTCAAAGTAATTCATAATTCAGATTTTTAATTATGGCATATTCATTCATTTAAAGATGATTCTGGATGAGAGGGCCACTAATGAAATACAATCATTAGCATCTAAACAAAGTAATTTACAAAGTCTCCTTTAGGGGAAAAGATTTCTAGAACATCATCAATCACACAAGATATGCAAAAACAAGCAATTAAACCACACACAAGAACTACAACAGCCTTATATATCAGTAATGTACACATGAAAACATAACTGATTACAATGATTAGACTAGGGTAGTGTGGTTAATTTGTATTTTATGTAGTCATTGCATGGAAGAATGCACCCGGACAGACACATTACACACAAGAGGAACTTCATTTCATTAATACTCACTTAAAACACATGACCCAAAACCCAAAAAAACAAACCATGAATTTTGAGTCATTGCCTGGACATCCATGTAGGGTCAAAATCCTGCATACTTTAATAAAATATCTCCCTTTCTCCTGTGTATCTTTTTGCCTGCTGTTTGCTTTTATAAACTGACAGAATGTGGGTTTAGAAAAGTATTTTGGAGAGGCAGGTGCTGCATGGGTTTCTCATTATTTGTTCAAATCCTGCTTTAGGCTTCCAGTGACAAAGTGCTTCCAGCCCTCACAGGGTCAGTGATTTACTGGCTCTTCCTCCATATACACAATTACAGATCATTAAGCATGCAGCAGGACTAAATGGATAGTATAATTCTCTAATTTTTAACGCCTGTATACAGTATTTTGCTAAATGGACCCACAAAGAGGCTGGCTTCAAACACTTCTCCTACAGGCCGCATGATAACCTTATTAAAAACCTGTACTACTTAGTTCTGCTGGTGGGTTTTTCTTTGTGAAGGTGGAAGGAAGGCATGGGCGTAAGAGGAGAAGGAATTAGGAGAGTGGTGTTGTGTCGAGGAGGGGGGAATCCACGGTGGAGGCTGGCACCCTTGGTGTAAGCTGAGCTACCTTCGATAACCACCAGCTACAGAAGCCAAAATATGCTCTATTGGATACGCAAAGGATAAAAATACTGGTTAATTTTCAACGGTGCTCCTTCATTTGACTTTACAATTTACAACAGCGGACATTAATGCAGGAATGGCTTGGTTGAGGAGGAGTTTAAAATTAGAGCCCCTCATTAGTCCCAACTGCCTGACCCAGGGTGACTGAGAAGCAATTTGTCGCCAGATTCTCATTTTGCTTCTGTTAAGACTCCTTGTAAATGAAGCGCAGCAATTTATTGTAGCACCTCTAGGAGTCAAGAACATAATGTGTAAAACACATACAAAAAAATCTTTCTTCACATTCATTAACACCCAGCACATAGAGGCTGTTCACTTTTCCCTCTAATGAAGGAGGGAGATCTTAAATCTAAAGCTTTCCATCATGTGAAGAAGTCCTCTTCAGGCCATTAGATGGAGGCTGAGTTGGATTGAAGAAAGGTCATTGACAAAAAACAGAGAGTGGCAATACGAGGAAAAATAGAAAATGGATAAAAGAAGAGACTTAGAAGCCTCAAAGAATGGAAAATACATTTTTGGCATCAATGCTCAACCCCTTCTTGTCTCTCAGTGTATTTTTTGTTGTCAGCGAAGAAAAGAATATCTGGCTTTTTACTTAGCTGGAAATTGCTCTAGTGTTTGGCCAATTCTCATTTCTTCACCCTTGATCTGACCTTGCAAGAGGCATTAAGTTAGGTTCATTTGAAGAGCATATTGTCTATGATCTTTAAAACATGTTTGCTATGGCCTCACCCCTCCCTTACAGCCTTTACAAGAAATTGCTGTGTCCACGGTTTTAATGCTTTCTGATTGTAACAGGCTGCTCCTGCCCCAGGGCTGGCAGTGGGCTTTTATCTTACTTCCGTGGTTAATTCTGATGAATGGTTTGGTTGTGTGGGGTCTCACAAATGCCACCTCCCGAAGAACCTAATAACAAATTACTATAGGGGAAAAATTGCTAGAGGGTCCAGGATTGCCTGTTTGGATTAAATGCTTAATGTTGCCATACAGTATACTTGGATACTCTTACCGGTTTTATGATGTAGTAATAGGCACTCAATATTTATGGTAATAATAGTGGGCTTTTAAAACTCATTTTAGAAAATGAAATTTTGAGTATATAGAACTAGGTGAAAATGTCAGCACAATCTGAAAGATTTTCTTCTGAGAGTTTACTGAGTGTTTCTGAAGTATCAGGTACTGTGCCAGGTGGATCAAATGAATTGACTAAGTCACTCTTCAGGGCACCAAATTAGATAATTAAAGTAGAAACAGGAAATTATATATGATAAAATAGAGTACAAATATTATTATCCTCCTTTCTCCAGTTGAGGAAACTGAGGCACAGAGAGGTTAAATTACACGTTCAAACTTAAAGAGTTAGAAAGGGGCAGAGCTGGGATGCCAACCAAGGCCATGTTTCACCCAGGCCTGCAAGCATCCCCTCGGCCATACTGTCTGTCACCTAGGGCACATTTTATTCTAGACTCTAGTAACAACTTCCTCTTCTTGTTTCATGCATCTATTTTTTGATGCTACAGTTAAACTTTTCTCTTTAAAATATTGAAGTTTATACAACTAAAGCACATAAATTTCTATTTTACTGAGTGTATCAAACTGATTGTAGGGAGTAAAGCATTACTGTCTCTTTTCTGTCTAACCCAAATAATAAACACCCATTTCTATGTTGCTTTATTCCCCTATCATTTATCTTTCTTAGTCCCACTCTTAGTGTATCTAAAACTTAGATTGGTGTTGCTTTAGCCAGTTGAGCTTTGGTTTTTAATGTTTTATTGCCCTCATTCATAAAGAGCATGTCTACTGACTAAGCATGGTTAATATTTGAAGGTCAAAGGTTGGCACACACAAAAAAGGAAAATTAAAATTTAAGAACAATTGCCTTAGGCAGTTTGGGCTGCTAGAATAAAAATACCATTACCCAGGAGGCTTATCAACAACATAAATTTATTTCTCACACTTCTGGAGGTGGGAAGTCTGAGATCAGATTGCCAGCATTGGTCAGGTTCTGGTGAGGGCCCTTTTCCTGATTACAGATGGCTACCTTCTCACCGTGTCCTCACAGGGGAGAAAGAGAGCTATCTAGTTCTATGGCTGCTTCTTATAAGGGCACTAATCCCATTCATGAGGGCTCCACCCTAATGACCTAATTATCTCCCAAAGTCCCCACCTCCAAATACCATTATATTGGAATTAGTGTTTCAACATATGAATTTTGGGGAGACACAAACATTCAGTCCATAACAATTTAGCTAAAAATATTTTTGTACAAGTCTCAATTTCTCTCTGCTTTGAAGTCCCAGGTCAGCACCTAAGTGCTGCTGAACAGGCTGGTGGTGCTAGCTGTTATCTGGAGCTCATTCCTGGATGGGATCTCGAATTACATCACCTGGGCAGCTGCTGCCACCCGCAGATTGCAAGAGACATGGACCCAAGCAACATAACAGGGAAAGAACATTAACTGCTCAGTGGTGCAGCTGAATCTCACTGTCACCTTGTGATTGTGACTGTGTGTATCTAGTTCAGCTAGACAGTAACTCCACTTGGAAGGGATGTGTCAGTCTTACTGTATTCCTAAGGGAACAGCATGGTGCTGTCATGCAGTAGGCACACAAGTTATTACTGAAGGAATGATTCTTCTTTAACTGAAAGAGCCCTGGAGCATCTGCACTCTGCAGGCTTCAGGCACACTTGAGCAAATGTGACATTGGTCAGAAACTGGTGCGCAAGCAACTTCTAATTGTCTATTAATTTGGCTTAGAGCCATTCAATTCCTTTAAATTAACTGTCATTGTCATTCTCACAACTCTTATTGTCTTAAAATGAAATATGATTCCTGAGGGACTAGAGATACATTTTCTGATATAATGCTTTGTGTACAGTAAGCACAAAATTAAAGTTATGGATTAATAATCTAAACATTTATTGATTCCTTGACTGATTCAAAAATGCATATATTTGTGGGACTTCCCTGGTGGTCCAGTGGTTAAGAATCCGCCTTCCAATGCAGGGGACACAGGTTCAATCCCCGGTCAGGGAACTAAGATCCCATGTGACACGGAGCAACTAAACCTGTGTTGCAACTACTGAGCCCGTGAGCCTCAATGAAGAGCCTGCGTGCTGCAACTAAGACCCAAAGCAGCCACATAAATAAATAAATATATATATATATTTTAAATGCATATGTTTGCACCTACTGTATACAGCCAGTATAGGCTTGGTGCTGAGCTAAGTGCTGGGGATATAAAGATGAAAAACTCCTGTTCTTAAGAAGCTTATGAATAATGGGGGGCAGATGGACACATAAACAGATGCAAAAGGGAACTTCCTCACTGATAATGTTCTTAACTGAGGAGCCAAGAGCTTTATCTACACATCTAGCTGTCCAAGACTGTGTAGTTGATATAGTCAGATGAATGACTGGATTTATTTCTTACTTTCATAGAGCTGCTAGAAGGTAAGAAGTAAATCCCAAATATACCCTAAGGTATAGATTATGAAATCAATCATGCTCACAGATGGAAACAAATATATTCAGTATCTTCATAGTAGCCCCATTCAGAGTAGTTAAATCCTAATTCAAATTCTTTTTTTTAAAAACATCTTTATTGGAGTATAATTGCTTTAAAATGGTATGTTAGTTTCTGCTTTATAACAAAGAGAATCAGTTATACATATATATATATGTCCCCATATCTCTTTCCTCTTGCGTCTCCCTCCCCCCACCCTCCCTAACCCACCCCTCTAGGTGGTCACAACTAATTCAGATTCTATATAATGTCATTTAAGTATTTGAGGGTTGTTCTTATGTTCCCATAAAATCTTCTCTATTCGAGTTCTTTCTGCTTTAAATCATATTTCCTGGTACTGTAAAAGCATGAGAACAGGAAGAGGCAAATTTATAGTGAAGCTAAATTTCAGTGTACCTCACTCATAGGGAGCCCTAGAAATGTGTTCATATGGACATATATCTTTGTAAAATTTGCTGAAAGAAGATATTTTAACTGCCATTGTCTGTCCCTTTCCACTTCAACTTCCCACCCATCGTACTTCCCCTCAGGTAAGGTGGGGTCATAGTGGTATTGACCAGTTCTTGAAAATCGATTTGGAATGCATATTATTTGGATTCAGTGGGATCCATATGTGGTTTGCAATCACTTCTGTGTATAGTTAAATTATTCTAGCTGCTATAGTCGTGATTTGAAATTTGAAGTGAAACGCATGGAATTTCAAAGGACCTTAATAGCCAAAACAATTGTGAAGAAGAAGAACAAAGTTGAAAGACTCATACTTCCTGATTTCAAAACTTACTACAAAGCTACAGTGACCCAAACAGTGTGGTACTGGCATAAAGATAGACATATAGACCGATGGAATGGAATTGAGAGCCCCAGAAGTAAACCCTCATGTATATGGTCAATTGATTTTCAACAACGGCACTGAGGCCATTCAAAGGGGGAAGAAGAGTCTCTTCAACAAATTGTTCTGGGAAAATCGGATGTCCACACACCAAAGAACTATTTAAGTATTCAGCAGCCAAAAAATAGGAGAAAGAATATTATAGTTGTATGTCAAACAGTTAAGTAATACAAATATTATGTTATTCCTATGGATTAGGTGATACTTTGGTAACTTCTCTAAATTTGATGTCATTTCATATTCCAAAGAAACATTCAATTTCATACCTAATTTTGTGTTCATAATTTTATGTATTTTTTTTGGAAAGAGCTTCTCCCCCATTTGTATAAGCTTCAGGCTGTATAAAACCTGGATTGGCCTCTGGAAACCAGGTTGGTTGGGGGGAGGTCTCCACTAGCCCAAATACCACATCAAATGACAGATGGACTAAGGCTGAATTCCAGCTACACCCATCCCTTGGCTGGGTGCCCTCAAACAGGTACATATTGAAAATTCTGCATAGCAGCCCTATCACCTATACAAGATGATACAAGATGCTCAAAGTGGGGTTTGATCTTGTCAGTATAAAATGACTATCTTCTCCTAGACATTATAGTTCTAGTACAGATTTTTTCACAAGTGTTAATGAGTGTAGTTTGGGCACTGATGTGATTTGGGCACTGTTTTCATTAATTTAGAAAATATTTTTCGAGTACCTATCCTGTTCAAAGCCCTGTTATAGTCAAAAAGACAAGTGAGGCGAGATTCTGTCCTCAATTTATAGTGTAGTAGGAGAGCAAAAACATATTCATATGTTAGTACAATATAATATAAATAGTGAAAGTCTCAGAGAGGCTGTGAGAAAGCATTATGGGTAGAGTGATCATATAATGTGTTTTTCAAACTGGGATGATTTTGAGAGTGAAAGAAGCTTCTGCTAACAATTAAACTGAGACAACAGGGACAAAGTTGGACAGTCCCGGGCAAACCAAAACTTTCGATCATCATCATTATGGGGAATTGTGGGAGAGGAAAGTCACAGTGGAAAAGGACATCTAGGATAGTTAATTTTGTGTCAACTTGACTGGATCAGGAGATGCCTACATATCTGGTTAAACATTATGTCTGGGTGTGTCTGTGAAGGTGTTTCTGGATGAGAGTAACATTTGAATTAGTGGACTAATTGGTGGTGGTGGGGGGCTCATGTCATCTTCTCTTGCCCTTCAACTGAGATTTATATCATCAGTGTCCCTGTTTCTCAGGTCTTTGGACTTGGACTGAATTCCACCACTGCCTTTCCTGAGTCTCCAGCTTGCAGAAGGCAGATCATGACACTTCTCAGCCTCCATAATTGTGTGAGCACTTCATAATAAATCTCCTTTTATATTCTATTGGTTCTATTTCTCTGGAGAACTCTGACTGATTCAGCATCCATGTTAGATGTAAAAACTGATGCCCAGGAAACTAGTGACTAAGAAAAAGACACGAGAAGAAAGTAACAAATCATCAAATTCTGATCATTTGTGTCGAGGTTGACTAGACCATGGTTCTCCTGATCCCCCCAGGGAAATGTTCATTGTACATTACCTACCTTATGATAATGAAAAAACTCAGAGAGATGCTAATAAGATTATGCATCTCTGAGTAGTCCCTATTCTATAATACAATCATGTGTCAAACAGTATTTTTCAGCAGTGGTCGAAAGAATTTTCCTAGGAGGTAATGTTTTATGATCAAATGCTTTTTCATAATTGTAACATTATACTGTCTTTCCTACCTTTCTCAGGGTGTCTGCAATCTGATTAGTTTCTTAAAAGATATTATTTCCCTGTGTTCAACCCACGTGTCTGCAAAGACAGGGGTGCGAGCAACCAATCAAAGCCCAGAGTTTAGAAATGGCCAACTATCATACAATCCGTGGACTATGTTAGATACTAAAATTTTGACAGCTTGCTCTTGTGACAAAGATGTTAACAAGGAAAGAAAATGGCACTAATTTAATCTATTCTTATAGTTCATTGTAAAATGAGACTAGCATGCCACCAAGTTATAATAATAAATACTATAGTAATTTCACAATTCTTCCTACATGCTGTTCACAGTCCTTTCACATGCAAATTTGCCATCCATTGCTTCATGACAGTGATTTTAAATGCATTAAAGAGTTCTGAATTTTCTTATACTTGATCTCCTAATTATGTTGCAGGAACATACACAGAATAGTACCATATACTGGCATTTGTCTGGTTTATAGCATTTCTCCATTCAGTGGGCTCCCCTCTTCTCCTAACATATAATCTGGGTTTTGGAACATAGGTTTTACCAGTCTAATTCGATTATTACTCCTATATTAATTGTTACAGGATTAGTACAGCAGTGATAATTGAATAATCAGATTTGATTATTACTCCAGTAATAATTAGTACAGGAGTAATAATGGAATATTCACTAGGAGTAGTGAAAGAGAGAAGTAAAATTTGCCCAAAATCAAGTCATTGGGAAATACCAAATACATCTTTATTTTGTAATAGAAATTTACATTTATAGAAAAATTTTAAAAAGCCCACAGAGAACTTTTAATAGATATGTCTAAAGATTTTTTAGGTTTTGAGGACGTGTTTGAAAAGACTACATTATAACTATGAAGTAAAGCTATGTAAGAGCAGACCTTCTGGTATCCTACTTTCCTTCAGTGCCTTTGGGGAAGTGCCCTGGACTGGTGTGCTAGGTGCAAAGCACAGCACTGGTGTCTTGTGAAAGAAAGGAGAAATGTTATAATTCTTTTTTTTTTAATTTATTTTTTGGCTACTCCAGGTCTTAGTTGCAGCACGCGGGATCTTCGTTGCGGCATGAAGAATCTTTAGTTGGGCATGCGGGCTTCTTAGTTGCGGCATGCGGGCTTCTTAGTTGCAGCATGTGGGCTTCTTAGTTGCAGCATGAGGGCTTCTTAGTTGTGGCATGCATGCGGGATATAGTTCCCTGACCAGGGATCGAACCCCAGCCTTTGCACTGGAGGCGTGGAGTCTTACCCACTGGACAACCAGGGAAGTCCCAGAAATGTTATAATTCTTTAAGGACCTTGCAACCCAGGCCAATGGGTATTTTCTCACATGTGTTAGTGAGTGCACATGGCTGACACACAGAATACTTAGGTCTACTATGTTGGATGAATATGGGGTGTGGGGGGCTGTGAAGAGAATAAAAAGTCTGGAGAAAACACCTTCCCCTGACTTACCTAGCTTATGACCCATGAAAAGATGGTATCCAAAGGTAGCCTGGAGTGAGTATCTTGGAAAATTCTTCACCTTGATGAAACTATGGAGAAGTGGTAATCAATCCCATTATATGCTTAAAAAACTATGTATACTGTGTCATGTTTGGTGATTCAATGGTGAGAGATTATGGGACACTGAATTAAAGTGTCCACTTTCTGGGAGATGACTTTGCAGTGTTTCCCCATGAATAGAAAACTGTGACTGAAGGACAACTCCAGGTGACAGCCCTTCTCGCCCATTTCTTCAGCATCTTGCCCACCAGGAGAGTGAAGGCAAGGTTCTGACTTTGGCAGTAACTTCTCTGCATGTTTGTTTAATTAATTAAGAACTGTAGGTGTACCACAGCCTCTGAATTCAGCTTAATAGCCTTAATTATGTAGGAAAACAATAAACTGTGTAAATTAGTACACACCAGACATGACATAATTACCAGGGCAGGGTGGACAGCATTTTGTTGAAGCACTATTTTAGATGGGTCATTTCAATGAAATGACTGAAAAAATATTTTTCGTGTTTGAGAGCTACTGTACTGAATTGTTCTTTCAGAAACCTGGTTACAATTGTTCTAAAATGCCAGGTAGGTGGAAAATAATAAATTCTGTGTCTTCTGAGATAAAAACCACATTTCGTATTATACTGCTGGGCATCACAATCACTGTAATTTTGGAAGGTTGCTATTATTGTATGAGCAAGGTTTTTTGTATTATTACTGTTTATTTTAATTCAGGGACATATTCTCTACTAGACATATAATGAAAATGGCCTTGTATTAAAATTGTTTACCTGCTGTTTGCTGAAAGACATTGTAAAATTAGAAATAAGAAAGACCTCCTATGTCACCTACCTCATCCCAGGCAGGGCAGAGAAAAAGATTATACCCTAAAGCAGCTTTGCTAGGGAAGCCAAAAATAGATCATGCTCTTTGCATGTCTCACTGAGTAAATTGTAGGCAGCAGGATGGGATTTTTTTTGTGTCAATTCAGGAGGAAAACTGTATTCCTACAGATGTTGAGAAAGAGGGGTACCAATTTATTGACAAATTTATTGACTGGGGTCCCACATTGGAAGGTTTTTTTTTTTTTTTTTTTTTTGGCAGTACACGGGGCTCTCGCTGTTGTGGCCTCTCCCGTTGTGGAGCACAGGCTCCGGACGCGCAGGCTCAGTGGCCATGGCTCACAGGCCAAGCCGCTCCGCAGCATGTGGGATCCTCCCGGACCGGGGCACAAACCCGTGTCCCCTGCATCGGCAGGCGGACTCTCAACCACTGCGCCACCAGGGAAGCCCTGGAAGGTTTTAAGGTCAGAAGAAATTTTTTTAATTCATCAACTTGATTGTGCTGAATTACACAATCATTTAGTTTCCCAGTTCACTTATCCAATTGTCTGTGTAAGTACATCAGCATTGGAAACATGGTGGAGAATGTTTTTTTTTCACTCTACAGTGTACTTAAATACTGGATTGGTTTGAATTTTACTACTTCATTTTTCCCTTTTGAATTTTCCAAAGGTACAAAGGAGCAAGAAATGGCAAAAATGTACATAAAAGCAGGAAGAAGCAGATGAGACACAAGGCGCCTAGATAATTCACACCACAAATGAGCCCTCAGCAGACAAGGGTTGAAGTGACACTGCAGTGATAAAGCTGAATTACCCCTTTGCAAAATTATGAAGTGGTCCTGGTTATCCCTTTTCTTGGTTTCTGAGACATTTCTGTCCTTTCCTCCACCCTTTCCCTCTCTTGTCAGTACCCACCACTCCCCTTTTCCTTCCCCAGGGACCCAAGAACCTACCCAAGTTAGTGAGACTCTTCACCAAATTAAATTGGAAAAAAACTGATGTTAGATATTTACCCATCTATTTTTTTTAAATTTCCAATTGTATCATAACTTTTTAAAAAGTTTATTTCTTTGGTTCAAATAAGGCTAATATATTGTGATTGGTTTATAGCTTTTCTTTTTTAACATCTTTATTGGCGTATAATTGCTTTACAATGGTGTGTTAGTTTCTGCTTTATAACAAAGTGGATCAGTTATACATATACATATATCCCCATATCTCTTCCCTCTTGCGTCTCCCGCCCACCCTCCCTATCCCACCCCTCTAGGTGGTCACAAAGCACCGAGCTGATCTCCCTGTGCTATGCAGCAGCTTCCCACTAGCTATCTACTTTACATTTGGCAGTATATATAAGTCCATGCCACTCTTTCACTTTGTCCCAGCTTACCCTTCCCCCTCCCCATGTCTACCCATCTATTTTATATCTTTGTGGCCCCCTTCTTGACCCCTTCTGTCAGACAGACCTCCATTATGATTAGGGAAGTTACTTAGCAAGCCTCAGTCACTTAAGACTTTCAAGGGCTTTCATACTAGAGACTGTGGTGGGCAGCAGCTAAATGGCCCCCAGTGAGCCTCACCTGGTGTTCCTGCCTGCATGGAATCCCTCCTCTCCAGTGTGAGCTGGACCTAGTGCCTCGCCTTTAACAAATAGAATAGGGCAAATGATGAGCTGTCACTTCTGAGATCAGGTTACAAAAGCATTGTGGCTTCCTTCCTAGTTCTCTCTTGCACTCTCTCTGGCTTCCTCTGAGAGGAGCTGGCCACACTGTTGGAGCTGCCCCATGGATGGGAACAGAAGGAGGGCTTCAGCTAAGAGCCAGTGAGGCACTGAATCCTTCAGTGACATGAGTAAAGTTGGCAGCAGATCCTTTCTCTGTCAAGCCATCAGATGAGGATACAGACCTAGCTGACAGCTTGCTCACAACCTCAGGAGAGACCTGGAGCCAGAGGCATCCAACTAAGCTGTGCCCAGGTTCCTGATTCACAGAAACTGAGATAATAACTTCTCATAGTTTAAAGCCCCTAAGTATTGAGTAATCTGTTGCACAATGACTAATAAACAATGAATCATATATAACATAAAAATGAATTTCAGTTAAAATGATAACCAATTAGTTAAGTTGGTTAAATTAGTTAACCAATTAGTTAAATCGGATAAATGAGTCCTGTTTTCCAACCATCAGAACTCACCAGTCAACCTTTTGGTGTACAGGCAGACCTCAGAGATATTGCAGGTTTGGTTCCAGACCACTGCAATAAAGTGAATATTGTAATAAAGTGAGTCACATGAGTTTTTTTGGTTTCCCAGTGCATATAAAAGTCATATTTACTGTAGTCTATTAAGTGTGCAATAGCATTATGTCTTAAAAAATACATACTTTAATTTTAAAATACAAAACAAAGATTACAACAGTAACATCACAGATCACAGTAACAAATGTAATAGTAATGAAAAAGTTTGAAATATTGTAAGAATTACCAAAATATGACACAGAGATAAAAGGCGATTGGAAAAATGACGCCTGTAGAGTTGGTCAATGTGGGGTTGCCACAAACCTTCAACTGGTAAAAAAACCCCCAGTATTTTCAAAGTGCAGTAGAGCAAAGTGCAATATGAGCTATGTGTATGTGCTTGGCTGAGTAGCCAGTGAAACGAAGCAAGCATTGGTGGGATTATGACTGAATGCTTCTAAGCCAGCATCGCTCCCAGGCCCAAAGAATACAGCAGTTCCTAGTGCCTCAGTTGGCCTCAGAGAGCCAAGCCCGCACTGTTCCCCCAGGTGGCTGCCCCATGCCAGGTCCAGGGTGAGTTGGGAGAGCCGCCCTCCAGAAACGGAATTAGTGGGATAACAGGAAAGGTGGCCGCCCCCTCACTTGTCAGGAAACATGCAAGTTCATGGTGAGCTGGTGCTAAACTTTTCACAGGCAACCTGCTTCTGTGAGTTCTGATGGTTGGAACAGAGCTAATGAGGCTAAATTTGTAATTTTTAGCCCACGTATAAATCCAAGTAGTTGCCTTGCTTTTGTCCTGACCACAGATCATGTCATGTTAGCCCAGCTTGTAAATTTTCCCTTTCATCCCAAGGGAATTCTCACATTTAGTTGGCTGTGGACTTCTTTTTAAGCAGAATCTCATGAGACTAGTGCTCTAAGGAACACAGTTTGGGAAATTAATAAGCTATTTCCTGTTATTGGACATATAGATTGTTGGCAGTTTTTAGCTACTGTGAATAACTCTCATCTTTGAGAACATATTGAATTATCTCCTAGAATATTTCCCTAATCTCTTAGGGAAATGGCGTGTTTAAAATTATGGGTATATGTTTTCAAATTACTCTTCAGAAATGTTACACCAATTTTCAATTCCCACCTTAGTGTGTTTTCCTCAAACCCTAACACTGGAAATTACCATATTAAGTATTTGTCAGTTTGATAGGTGAAAATTATATATGTATTTTATAATACATTTCATTTCTTTGATTACTAGTGTAGTTAAACATTTATACTTTTCTTTGGTGAATTGCTTAGTTTTGTACTTCGCCCATCTTTCTATTCATGTGTTTACTTTTCTTCATCATTTTGTGGAAGTTTTAATGTAATTTCATGTAAATACAGCAGTTTGGAGACAAATAGCAGAGTTAGTGGCTAGAGGAGTGACGAAGGACAGAGGTCGGAGGCGCATTATTTTAGATAGCAGGGTTGGAAAGGCTCAGAGAGGGTGACTCATTTTTGTTTGAAACATCTTTGATTTGCTTTTGTGCAGGGCATTGTCCATTTGCTCTACCAGATTCCTTCTCTGTCCTTCCAATTTGAGCGCTTCTCTAGGGCCTGTCCTGTACGCACAGTATTAGAAACTTACTCTGGCTTCCCTGTGGGCTTAGCAAATGGGGATCCCAGCGGGAGATGAGAGGGAGGAAGGAGAGTGAAATTGGGGTATTTATTTCCCTGACCCCCGGCCCCCATCAGTAGTCACCTCAGGCTGATGAAGGACATTGCTCTCTCAAGGCAGCTTTTCTACTTGACCTTCTTTCTTTGTTCCATTAACCACTCTATTCCTTCATTCCCCCAGCTCTAGAAATAGTAACAGCTGCATCCCTTGTAGTTTACCTAACACCAAGCACACCTTTAAAAATAGCCCCTTTGCAAATACACTGTCTTTAAAGTATCCTAATTTGAGTGTGCCATCTGTTTCCTTATGGGTCCCTGTACTGGAAACTGTTAGTGTCCCACCCAGATGCCTTCTGCTAGGCCAGTGCACTCATCTTTTGCTGTGAGTGTTTGCTGCTAATGGCTTATAACTGCACACTTCTCCAGAGAGTTGCCTTTGGGCTCAGGAGCCAAGTTGGCCAGAAATGTCTGGGAAGCTAGCCTTCCCATCCTGGGGGCAATCTGCAGCCAATGATTGATATAAGGGGCATGATACAAAAACCTAAGCCCTTAGCCTAGATGACTAGAAAAAAGAAAAAAAAAGTGATAAATCATTTTACCAGATGCTCGGCAGTAATATAAAGCTGCACTATTTAAAGCTGTGAGGTACTTGCCCAGATAGACAGCTAGACTGATAAAGAATAATGAAATTGAAATAAGACCAATATATATTAGGGTGTTTTATATATGAAAGTGGTGATAATAAAATCAGTAGGGAAAAGATGAATTATTGATATTTAACAAATGATTCTGAGGATGTTGGCTATTTATATAGTACAAAATAAAATTAGATCTCTACATTACATCATTCACAAAAAAATATATTCTGGATAGGTTAACGATCTAAATATCAAAAGTGAAACTAAAACTTTTAACCAAAAAAGAGTATATCTTTATGTCATTAGTAGAAGATAATTCTTTTTTTAAAATTTTTATTGGAGTATAGTTGATTTACAGTGTTGCACTAGTTTCAGCTGTACAGCAAAGTGATTCAAATATACATATACATATATCCACTCTTTTTTAAGATTCTTTTCCCATACAGGCCATTACAGAGTACTGAGTAGAGTTCCCTGTGCTATACAGTAGGTTCTTATTAGTTATCTATTTTATATATAGTAGTGTGTATATGTCAGCCCCAGTCTCCTAATCTATCCCTCATGCCTTTGAAGATAATTCTTAAACACACAAAGCACAAAGCAAGAAGAAAAATATTGATACATTTTGCTACATTAAGACACAAAACTTCTGTAGGATAAAAGATGACAAAAATGAAAATACAAGTTTATAGACTGAGAAAAGGTAGTTGCAGCTCATATTACCAATAAAAAATTAATGTCCAGAACATATTATTTTTAGAAATCAATAATACAGAAAGAGAAATATTGTCACAAGATATAATAGTAAATTCACAGAGGAAGAAAGATGGATGTCTAATAAAGATATGTAAAGATGTCCAACTTCTTTAGTAACTAAGAAATGTACGTTAAAACAGACATAACATTTTATATTAACAAATTTATTAATATGATAATGTCAACTGAGTGATAATGTGGAGAAATAAGAACTCTCATACTTGGCTGAAGGGAGGGAAAATGGGCACAACGACTTTGGAAAGCTGTTTGGAATTAGCACGTAAAGTTGACAGTGAGTGCTCTCCATAGCTCAACAATTTTAATTCTGGGCCTTGCTTATCAGGGAGAAGTTTTGCTTAAGTAAGCATATACAAAGATGTTCATTTCTGAATTGTTTGTTATTTGTTGCAAGGCTAAGAAATCCTGGCAGACAATAAGGGAATGAAAAAATACATTGGGGTTTGTTGGTCCCATGAAAAGCATAAGAATGAAAATGAATGAACTAGACTTGAATGTATCAACACAGATAAGTCTCATAAACATAATGTTGTAGGTAAAAAAAATGTTGAGTATAGATATAGGATCAAATATTGAGGAAGTTTACTCAAAGGAAGAGCAAAACATGTATGAGTATAATAGCAGTTATTTCAGAAAAGGTAGATAGGGATGAGGAAGGTATCGAAGATGGCTCTGTAGCTGTCTTTGTAACATTTTGTTTCTTTGAAAATAATCTGAAGGATGTAGTGAAATGTTAATAGAGATTTAATCGCAATAGAGAGTATATTGATATCTGGTATATTTCCTATAATTTTCTATTGGGCATAAATATAATCAAACATTAAAACTATGATATAGAAGAAATTAAAATGAACAATGAAAATAATAAAGCTTATAAAGAATGTCTAAATTATTTATGTTAACATGGCTCTAAAACACCAATTAAAAATGTGTTCATGGAAAAGATACTTGGTGTAAAGAATTAATATATACAGTCTGTGTCTTAAATAAAAACAATCTAAGCCTTTTGTCTCAAGGTGAAACAACCTCATAGTGTCTTCATACTACAGAACTCCCCTGGGGATCGGGCTGAGGCTAGACTATAGCTGAAATCACTCTGGACAAATTTACTTTGTCTTACATGATGTTCTGTGTCTATACTGTCCAACATGGTATCCACTGCCACTATGGTTACTGAACACTTGGATGTGACTTGTGCAACTGAAGGATTGAATTTTAAATTTTATTTAATATCTAAAAATTTAAATTTAAATAGACACATGTGGCAAGTGGCAACTGTAGAAGACAGCGCAGATCTTGACCATCAGGGACCAGCAGTGGCCCTCAAGTTAGACACTGTTTTCAGTGTTCTCTTAACCTTTTGAGATGAATGTTTTTGCCTTAAATTTTTGGTTTCTGGAATTTAAAAAACTCTATTAAACTATGATTAAAAATACTTTAAATTCAAGTTGATCCTTTGAACAACATGGGTTTGAACTGTGTGGGTCCACTTTTACATGGATTTTTTCCAATCCATACTACATTACTACAACTTCCGAGGTTTGTTGAGTCCTCAGATGCAGAACCAGGAATATGGAGGAACCAGGGCTACAGCATGCAGACTATGGGACTTGACAATCTGCAGATTTTGTTATCCGTGGCAGGTCCTGGAACTAATCCCCTGCAAATACCGAGGGCTGACTGTATGTTCTGTAGCATTTTAGCTAGATAATATATTTTCTTAAAATATTATAAAGGTAATATTTAAAATTAGATGTATATTATCTATTTAATGTAAATATTAAATATACTGTCTATAAAATAGAAAATAAAATACATTATCTAGGATTTTTAGCTAAACTGGGAAGTTTTTGTTTTTTTTTTCCCAAGATATCAGCGTTCTACATTGCTGGAAATAGAAGTTGGAGGTGATATATATGCAGATACTTGAATGTGGTAAGGAAGCAATCTATGCAAAAATGAGTTCCAAGGGAAGAACAAAAGCTCTGTGGCAGGAATAGCTTAGAGTATTCAAGGACTATCAATACAGCAAGTATAACTAGCATGAAGTAGCAAGGGAGAAGAATAGTAGGAGACAACGTCAGAGAGAGAGGCTGGAGGCAGGTCTTGTTAGAGTCTTACAGGGCATTTTAAGGATTTTGGATGATTCCAATTTTGGTGGGAAACCATAAAGTACTTTGATTGGGGAAGGATGTGATTTGATGCACACTTTTCAAAGATTACTCTGTTTGTTCTATGGGATATAGTGGGGAGATCAGTTGGGTTTTGAAGTGGTCTGGGTGGGATGTGATGAAGACTATATGGATTATCATCTCTCTTCTTAAACATAAAAGCACTGAATACTTTGGTACATGGATATTATTAGCATGTCTTCTATTGCCAACATCATCCATGGCACAGCACTCTCTTCTCTACAGCTGCTATGAGTCAGGCCACTTGGAAGGTGAATTCATGTAATGGGAATTTTTAATGCCATAATTTTACTTCTGCAAACTCTGCTTCCATCAATTATTTTTGACGTGGTATATTTTAGTAAATTCCACAGTTAGTCTTCTTGGTTAAGGTAATTTCTCATCTAGTTCCACAAATTACCTGGAATATATTACTGAATTAAATAGACTATCTGGGTGGAAAGGCTGTTTATGGGCAGGGCATCGTTTATTGCACATAAGTACCATTATTCATCATTATGCTCATTACAGTACAAAGGTTTTGTCTGCTTTTGACATCTTGCCCTTTCAAGCAACCCAATTTTGGCTGCATGTGGAAGGTTAAGAAGAAGTACAGCCCATTTTTCTAATGATGGTGCTATAGAAGCTAATGGCAGTATAAGCCATTTTAGACAACTAAGAACAACTTGAGTTGTACTTTTAAATACTTTTAGAGAAAAATATGAAAACCTGTCAAGAAGGAAAAAATGGAAGTTTATAATGAAAGAGCTTTTACTTCTTGTTATTACCATCATGGATGGGGAAAAAAGGAAACACACCTTGATTTGGATAGAATTTACATTTGTGTGTGTGTTTGGGGGACAGAATGGGTAATTTTCCTTAGAGAGACCTTGATAGTAGAAAGCATGTATTTTAAGGAATCAGAAGTTAGGTTCAAGTATGAATTCAAGTTCTGGTTTGGCTGTTTGTTGAGTGACCTTAGGCAAGTCAGTTTGTCTCTTGGGCTTCGTGCTCTAATATGCCACAATTCTGCAAGCTCTCTTTGCTTAAAGAAGTGGGGTGATCAGTTCCCACTGGAGAAGTGTCTCACTTGTGGATAAATGTTTGACAGCTGTGATGTTTGCTTCTAAACTGTGATCCCCAGAGGCACTGACCTCAGAATTTTCTGTCTGCTGCTCATGATGTGTCATAGGCTTTAATAATAATTTTTAGTGATGAAAGTAGTGCTAATAGTTAAGTTGAGAGTACATGAGCTTGAATATTTGTTGTATTTGAAATCTCTTTTATTAGGAGGCCTTCTAAGAATGTCTTAAGAAATACTGTTACTGGGAGAAGATATTTGCAAACAATATCTCTAATAAGGGGTTAATATCCAAAATATACAAATAACTCATACAACTCAACAACATAAAAACCAAACAGCCTGTTTAAAAATAGGCAGAGGACATGAATAAACACTTTCCCAAAGAGATATACAGGTGGCCAATAGCTACATGAAAATATGTTCAACATCATTATCAGGGAAATGCAAATCAAAATCACAATGAGATATCATCTCACCCCTGTTAGAATGACTATCATCAAAAGACACCAAATAAGGGCTTCCCTGGTGGCGCAGTGGTTGAGAGTCCGCCTGCCGATGCAGGGGACACGGGTTCGTGCCCCGGTCCGGGAGGATCCCACATGCCGCGGAGCGGCTGGGCCCGTGACCCATGGCTGCTGAGCCTGCGCGTCCGGAGCCTGTGCTCTGCAACGGGAGAGGCCACAACAGTGAGAGGCCCGCGTAACGCAAAAAAAAAAAAAAAAAAAAAAAAGACACCAAATAAAAGTGTTGGTGAGGATGTGGAGAAAAGGCAACCTTTGTGAACTGTTGGTGGGAATGTAAGCCACTATGGAAGACAATATGGAAGTTCCTCAAAAAATTAAAAATAGAACTACCATACAATCCAGTAATTCTACTTCTGGCTACTTTTCCAAAGAAAAAAATACTAATTCAAAGAGATATATGTACCCTTATGTTCATTGCAGCATTATTTACAATAGCCAAGGTATGGAAGCAGTCTAAGAGTCCATTGATCGATGAATGGATAAAGAAGATGTGCTACGTACAATGGACTATTACTCAACCATAAAAAAGAATTAAATCTTACCATTTGCAGCAACATAGATGGACCTAGAGGGTATTATGCTAAATGAAATGACAGAGAAAGATAAGTACTGTATGATTTCACTTATATGTGGAATCTAAAAAACAAAACAAATAAATAAACATAACAAAACAGAAACAGACTCATAAATTCAGAGAAAAAAGTGGTGGATGCCAGAGGGGTAGAGGGTGGGGAGATTAATGAAATGGGTGAGGGAGATTGAGAGGTACAAACTTCCGGTTATAAAATAAATAAGTCATGGGGATGTAATATACAGCATAGAAAACTGTCAATAATATTTTAATAACTTTGATGACCTTATTTGTCCTGCAGCATGTGGGATCTTAGTTCCCCAACCAGGGATCGAACCCTCGTCCCCTGCATTGGAAAGCAGATTCTTTACCACTGGACCACCAGGGAAGTCCCTGTTTATCCAATAATTATATTCTTAATACATACTTTTGTCAAGTCATTCATTCATTTATTCATCACATATTTGTTAAATGATATTATGCTAGGTGCCAAGGAATCAAATACAAATAGGATATCATCAAATAGTGGAAAGAGATCATATAGGTTTTCTAGAAGAGATGAAAATAAAATTCTATGGGAGTCCAGAGTGAGAAGAAAGTTCTTTGTTATTCTGGAGTATGTCAGGGAAGACTCTGGGAAAGAGGTCTTTAAAGGATGCATACAAGATTTTCATTAGACAATAAATATTTAATGAGCACTTACTACGTCGCAGGCTTTCTTCTTGTTCTGGGAATATGACATTAAACAACCCAAAGATTTTGCTCTTGAGGAGACTTCATTCTGGAAGAGGAAGACAGGAAACTAGCATATACAGTGTTTCCTTTTCCTTCATAGGTATTGTAGAGAAAAATAAAGAAGAATAACAAGAATTGAAAAATAATAGATGATGCTATTCTATATATATATATGTAGAAAAGAATGGCTTCATAAAGAAGATGACATTTGAGCAGAAAAATGACAGGATGAGGGTTTAAGCTGTGTGGATATCTGGGGTGTGAGCACTGCAGGTGGAGGAGACAACAAGCACAAAGACCCAGAAAAAGGTGCATGCTTGCCAGGTTTTAGGTATATGAAGGAGGCCAGTGTGGCTGAAGCAAAACAAGCATGAGGGAGAGCAACAGAATATGAGATCATAGTGATATCAGGGTCTGTATGATGGAGAGTCTTGTAACTGATGTAAGAACTTCGGATTGTACTCTAAACAAGATGAAAAATCACTGGAAAGCTTTGAGTAGAGTGATGTGATTACACTGCTGGGTAAAGAACAGACTGTGGGTGCACTGGAGAGAGGAACAGGTGATGATGGAAGCAGGGACACTTGTTAGGAGGCTATCACGATAATACAGTTGAAGGCTGATTATGGCTTGGATCTGAGTGGTAGCAGCAAACATAATGAGAGGTGGTTGGATTTTGGATGTAGCATAAAATTGGAGCCTTGGGGATTTGCTGTTAGAGTGGGTACAGGATGTGAAAAAAAGTGAAGATGCAAAGATGAATCCAAGGTTTCTGACATGGAGCAACTGTAAGGTTGATGTGTAATCTTACGGTGAAGGTTGCAGAAGGAGCAGGTGTGGTGGGGAGGTATAGGAATTAATACTTGTGTCTCAATATATTACATTTTAGATGTCTATTTGTTAAGCGTCCAGGTGGAGATGTTGAGTAGTTAATTGGCCATATGAACCTGGAGTTCAGGGTACAAATTAGCACCGAAGAAATGAATTTGGGAGTCATCTCTGTAGAGATGGCATTAAAGTCCTGAGTTGGGATGAGACCTCCTAGGGAGTAAGTGAAGATGCAAAAAAGGCTTTAGTATGAACCCTGGATCACTCTGACATCTAGCGCCTGGGATAATGAGGAAACACGGTAAAAGTGAGATCAGGAAAATCAGCCACTGAATTAGAAATACTAAGAGTGAATCTTGTCACAGAGGCCAGGTAAAAAGAAGTATTTCAAGAGATGAATTCTACTATATAGCACAGGGAACCCTACTCAATATTCTGTGACAACCCATATGAGAAAAGTATCTGAAAAAGGATGAATATATGTGTATATGTATAACTGAATCACTTTGCTGTACACCCAAAGCTAACCCAACATTGTAAATCAACTATAATCCAATAAAATAAAATAAAATGAATTCACTATGTCAAACGCTTCAGATCTGTCTAGCAATGTGAGTATTTAGGATTCTCCATTGGATTCTTGACCCTGACTAGAATAGTTTTAGTAGAATTATGGGGACAAAAGCCAAACTGGATTAGGTCCAAGAGAGAATAGGAGGTCTTTGCAGCCATCACGCCAATGGCCATGGATTTGAGATCAAGAAATTCCAGCTGCAGCCCTTGGACAAGGGTAGTTTCCTGTGGAATAACTTGGGAGAATGTAAAGTCCTTAAAGAAAATTTTACAAAATGCTTGGTTAAGCAGAATTTTGAAGTGTTTGTACAGAAATATATTAAAAGGATATTTGGCATGGCGAATAGAGAAGTGGTTAATGGCAGAAGAACCATTAGAAAAACTGAGATTTAGAGATCTAATAGATGAAAAATTAGAAACAGAATTTTTTTTTAATGGAGAAGGGACAGTTGGGCTCTGCTTAAGGGACTGTACATGACAGTTGCACTATGGTGTCTGCTTAACCACAAGGAACTCCATGTCCAGTTCTACTTTATTATGAAATATTACCTAAAACTGATGCTTTCTTTCCAAATGTCTTTTAAGTATTTGACAAGATAGTTGGGGAAAGGGCTTATATTTTAAATCTCCCAAAATTATTATTATTATTTTTTACCTTTGATTATCATCTTTATTGCTCTACTATTAAAAATATTTTAATATTTTAATTAAATATTAAAGATTAATTAAAATTAATTTTTAATTTAATTAAAATTTAATATTAAAAATATTAAAAATTAAAAATATTTTTAGTAATTTCCAAATCTTTTTAAAGATAGCATAGGTAACTTCTGGTTATAATATATAATAGCAATACATGAAAAACATAGAAAATTGGAAAATACAGAAAAATATAATAAAGAAAATAAAAATGACCTATATTTTACCTACTCAGAGATGATTACTTTCTTAAATATTTTGTTTCATTTCTTTTTTTTTGAACATCTTCATTGCAGTATAATGGCTTTACAATGGTGTGTTAGTTTCTGCTTTATTATAACAAAATTAATCAGCTATCCATATACATATATCACCATATCTGGCCCCTCTTGCGTCTCCCTCCCACCCTCCCTATCCTACCTCTATAGGTGGTCACAAAGCACCGAGCTGATCTCCCTGTGCTATGCGGCTGCTTCCCACTAGCTATCTATTTTACATTTGGTAGTGTATATATGTCCATGCCACTCTCTCACTTTGTCCCAGCTTACCCTTCCCGCTCCCCGTGTCCTCAAGTCCATTCTCTATGTCTACATCTTTATTCCTGCCCTGCCCTTAGGTTCTTCAGAACCTTTTTTTTTTTTAGATTCCATATATATGTGTTAGTATATGGTATTTGTTTTTCTCTTTCTGACTTATTTCACTCCATATGACACACTCTAGTTCCATCCACCTCATTACAGATAACTCAATTTCGTTTCATTTTATGGCTGAGTAATATTCCATTGTATATATGTGCCACATCTTCTTTATCCATTCATCTGTCTTTGGACACTTAGGTTGCTTCCATGTCCTGGCTATTGTAAATAGAGCTGCAATGAACATTGTGGTACATGGCTCTTTTTAAGTTATGGTTTTCTCAGGGTATATGCCCGGAAGTGGGATTGCTGGGTCGTATGGTAGTTCTAGTTTTATTTTTATAAGGACCTCCATACTGTTCTCCATAGTGGCTGTATCAATTTACATTCCCACCAACAGTGCAGGAGGGTTCCCTTTTCTCCACACCCTCTCCTGCATTTATTGTTTGTACATTTTTTGATGATGGCCATTCTGATTGGTGTGAGAGAATACCTCATTGTAGTTTTGATTTGCATTTCTCTAATGATTGGTGATGTTGAACCTCCTTTCATGTGTTTTTTGGCAATCTATATATCTTCTTTGGAGAAATGTCTGTTAAGGTCTTCTGCCCATTTTTGGATTGGGTTGTTTGGTTTTTTGATATTGAGCTGCTTGTAAATTTTGGAGATTAATCCTTTGTCAGTTGCTTCATTTGCAAATATTTTCTCCCATTCTGAGGGTTGTCTTTTGGTCTTGTTTATGGTTTCCTTTGCTGTGCAAAAGCTTTTAAGTATCATTAGGTCCCATTTGTTTATTTTTATTTCCATTTCTCTAGGAGGTGGGTCAGAAAGGATCTTGCTGTGATTTACATCATGGAGTCCTCTGCCTATGTTTTCCTCTAAGAGTTTTATAGTGTCGGGCCCTACATTTCGGTCTTTAACCCATTTTGAGCTTATTTTTGTGTATAGTGTAAGGGAGTGTTCTAATTTCATTCTTTTACAAGTAGCTGTCCAGTTTACCCAGCACCACTTATTGAATAGGCTATCTTTTCTCCATTGTATATTCTTGCATCCTTTATCAAAAATAAGGTGACGATAGGTGCATGGGTTTATCTCTGGGCTTTCTATCCTGTTCCATTGATCTATATTTCTGTTTTTGTGCCAGTACCATACTGTTTTGATTACTGTAGCTTGACTGTATAGACTGAAGTCTGGGAGCCTGATTCCTCCAGCTCCATTTTTCTTTCTCAAGATTGCTTTGAGTATTCAGGGTCTTTTGTGTTTCCATACAAATTGTGAAATTTTTTGTTCTAGCTCTGTGACAAATGCCACTGGTAGTTTAATAGGGATTGTATTGAACCTGTAGATTGCTTTGGGTAGTATAGTATTTTCACAGTGTTGATTCCTGCAATCCAAGAACATGGTATATCTCTCCATCTGTTTGTATCATCTTTAATTTCTTTCATCAGTGTCATAGTTTTCTGCGTACAGGTCTTTTGTCTCCTTAGGTAGGTTTATTCCTAGGTACTTTTTTCTTTTTGTTGTGGTGGTAAATGGGAGTGTTTCCTTAATATCTCTTTCAGATTTTTCATCATTAGTGTATAGGAATGCAAGAGATTTCTGTGCATCAATTTTGTGTCTTGCTACTTTACAAAATGCATTTATTAGCTCTAGTAGTTTTCTGGTAACATCTTTAGGATTCTCTGTGTATAGCATCATATCATCTGCAAACAATGACAGCTTTACTTCTTTTCCAATTTGGATTCCTTTTATTTCTTTTTCTTCTCTGATTGCTGTGGCTAAAACTTCCAAAACTATGTTGAATCATAATGGTAAGAGTGGACAACCTTGTCTTGTTCCTGATCTTAGAGGAAATGGTTTCAATTTTTCACCATTAAGAATGAAGTTGGAAGATTGGTTCAAGATGGCAGAGTAGAAGGACGTGCTCTCACTCCCTCTTTTGAGAACACCGGAATCACAACTAACTGCTGAATAATCATCAACAGGAAGACACTGGAACTCACCAAAAAAGATACACCACATTCAAATACAAAGGAGAAGCTGCAGTGAGATGGTAGGCAGGGCACTATCACAATAAAATCAAATCCCATGACTGCTGGGTGGGTGACTCACAAACTGGAGAACACTTATACCACAGACGTCCACCCACTGGAGTGAAGGTTCTGAGCAACACATTAGGCTTCCCAACCTGGGGCTCTGGCAATGGTAGGAGGAATTCCTAGAGAATCAGACTTTGAAGGCTAGCAGGATTTGATTGCAGTACTTTGGCAGGACTGGGGGAAACAGAGACTCTACCCTTGGAGGGCACACACAAAGTAGTGTGCACATCGGGACCCAGGGGAAGGATCAGTGACCCCATAGGAGACCGAACCGGCCCAACCTGCTAGAGTTGGAGGGTCTCCTGCAGAGGTGGGGGGCAGCTGTGGCTCACCAAGGGAGAAGGACACTGGCAGCAGAAGTTCTGGGACGTACAGCTTGGCGTGAGCCCTCCCAGACTCTGCCATTAGCCCCACCAAAGAGCCTGGGTAGGCTCCAGTGTTGGGTTGCGCAGGCCAAACAACCACCAGGGAGGGAACCCAGCCCCACCCATCAGTTGACAAGCGGATTAAAGTTTTACTGAGCTCTGCCCAACACAGCAACAGCCAGCTCTACCCACCACAATTTCCTCCTATCAGGAAACTTCCACAAGCCTCTTATATAGCCTCATCCACCAGGAGGCAGACAGCAGAAGCAAGAAGAACTACAATCCCGCAGCCTGTGGAACAAAAACCACATTTACAGAAAGATAGACAAGATGAAGAGGCAGAGGGCTATGTACCAGATGAAGGAACAAGATAAAACCCTGAAAAACAACTAAATGAAATGGAGATAGGCAACCTTCCAGAAAAAGAATTCAGAATAATGATAGTGAAGATGATCCAGGACCTCAGAAAAAGAATGGAGGCAAAGATCGAGAAGATGCAATAAATGTTTAACAAAGATCAGAAGAATAAAAGAACAAACAGAGATGAACAATACAATAACTGAAATGAAAACTACACTAGAAGGAATCAATAGAAGAATAACTGAGGCAGAAGAATGGATAAGTGACCTGGAAGACAGAACGGTGGAATTCACAGCTGCGGAACAGAATAAAGAAAACAGAATGAAAAGAAATGAGAACAGCCTAAGAGACCTCTGGAACAACATTAAACGCAACAACATTCGCATTATAGGGGTCCCAGAAGGAGAAGAGAGAGAGAAAGGACCTGAGAAAATATTTGAAGAGATTATAGTCGAAAACTTCCCTAACATGGGAAAGGAAACAGCCACCCAAGTCCAGGAAGTGCAGAGAGTCCCATACAGGATAAACCCAAGGAGAAACACCCCGAGACACATAGTAATTAAATTGGCAAAAATTAAAGACACAAAAATTATTAAAAGCAGCAAGGGAAAAATGACAAATAACATACAAGGGAACTCCCATAAAGTTAACAGCTGATTTCTCAGCAGAAACTCTACAAGCCAGAAGGGAGTGGCATGATATACTTAAAGTGATGAAAGGGAAGAACCTACAACCAAGATTACTTTACCTGGCAAGAATCTCATTCAGATTCGATAGAGAAATCAAAAGCTTTGCAGCCATGCAAAAGCTAAAAGAATTCAGCACCACCAAACCAGCTTTACAACAAATGCTAAAGAAACTTCTCTAAGTAGGAAACACAAGAGAAGAAAAGGACCTACAAAAACAAACCCAAAACAATTAAGAAATGGTCATAAGAACATACATATTAATAATTACCTTAAACGTGAATCGATTAAATGCTCCAAAAAGAAAAAAAAAACACAGGCATGCTGAATGGATACAAAAACAAGACCCATATTTATGCTGTCTACAAGAGACCCACTTCAGACCAAGGGACACATACAGACTGAAAGTGAGGAGATGGAAAAAGATATTCCATGCAAATGGAAATGAAAAGAAAGCTGGAGTAGCAATACTCAAATCAGATAAAATAGACTTTACCATAAAGAATGTTACAAGAGACAAGGAAGGACAGTACATAATGATCAAGGGATCAATCAAAGAAGAAGATATAACAATTATAAATATATATGCACCCAACATAGAAGCACCTCAATACATAAGGCAACTGCTAACAGCTCTAAAAGAGGAAATTGACAGTAACACAATAATAGTGGGGGACTTTTAACACCTCACTTACACCAATCGACAGATGATCCAAACAGAAAATTAATAAGGAAACACAAGCTTTAAATGACACAATAGGCCAGATAGATTTAATTGATATTTATAGGACATTCCATCCGAAAACAGCAGATTAAACTTTCTTCTCATGTGCACACAGAACATTCTCCAGGATTGATCACATCTTGGGTCACAAATAAAGCCTCAGTAAATTTAGGAACAGTGAAATCATATCAAGCATCTTTTCTGACCACAACGCTATGAGATTAGAAATGAAATACAGGGGAAAAAACACAAACACATTGAGGGTAAACAAACGTTACTAAAGAACCAAGAGATCGCTGAAGAAATAAAAGAGGAAATCAAAAAATACCTGGAGACAAATGACAATGGAAACACGATGATGGAAAACCTATGGGATGCAGCAAAAGCAGTTCTAAGAGGGAAGTTTATAGCTATACAAGCCTACCTCAAGAAACAAGAAAAATCTCAAATAAACAATCAACGTTACACCTAAGGGAACTAGAGAAAGAAGAACAAACAACACCCAAAGTTAGCAGAAGGAAAGAAATCACAAAGAGCAGAGCAGAAATAAATGAAATAGAAACAAAGAAAACAATAGCAAAGTTCAATAAAACTGAAAGCTGGTTCTTTGAGAAGATAAACAGAACTGTTAAACCATGAGCCAGACTCATCAAGAAAAAGAGGGAGAGGACCCAAAGCATTAGAATTAGAAATGAAAAAGGAGAAGTTACAACAGACACCATGGAAACGCAAAGTATCCTAAGAGACTGCTACAAGCAACTCTATGCCAAAAAAACGGACAACCTGGAATAAATGGACAAATTCTTAGAGAGGTATAACCTTCCAAGACTGAACCAGGAAGAAATAGAAAATATGAACAGACCAATCGCAAGCACTGAAATTGAGACTCTGATTAAAAACCTTCCAACAAACAAAAGTCCAGGACCAGATGGCTTCACAGGTGAATTCTATCAAACATTTAGAGAAGAGCTAAAACCCATCCTTCTCAAACTCTTCCAAAAAATTGCAGAGGAAGGAAAACTCCCAAGTTCATTCTATGAGGCCACTATAACCCTGATACCAAAACAAGACAAAGATGTCACTAAGAAAGAAAACTACGGGCCAATATCACTGATGAACATGGATGCAAAAATCCTCAACAAAATACTAGCAAACAGAATCCAACAGCACATTAAAAGGATCATATACCATGATCTAGTGGGATTTATCCCAGAGATGCAAGGATTCTTCAATGTATGCAAATCAATCAATGTGGTACACCATATTAACAAATTGAAGAATAAAAACCATATGATCATCTCAATAGATGCAGAAAAAGCTTTTGACAAAATTCAACACCCATTTATGATAAAAACACTCCAGAAAGTGGGCATAGAGGGAATCTACCTCAACATAATAAAGGCCATATACGAAACCCACAGCAAACATCATTCTCAATGATGAAAAACTGAAAGCATTTCATCTAAGATCAGGAACAAGACAAGGATGTCCACTCTCACCACTATTATTCAACATAGTTTTGGAAGTCCTAGCCACGGCAATCAGAAGGAAAAGAAATAAAAGGAATACAAATTGGAAAAGAAGAAGTAAAACTGTCACTGTTTGCAGATGACATGATACTATACATAGAGAATCCTAAAGATGCCACCATAAACTACTAGAGCTAATCAATGCATTTGGTAAAGTTGTAGGATACAAAATTAATGCACAGAAATCTGTTGCATTCCTATACATTAATGATGAAAAATCTGACAGAGAAATTAAGGAAGCACTCCCATTTACCATTGCAACAAAAAGAATAAAATACCTAGGAATAAACCTACCTAGGTAGACAAAAGACCTGTATACAGAAAACTATAAGACGCTTGAAAGAAATTAAAAATGTTACCAACAGATGGAAAGACATACCATGTTCTTGAATTGGAAGAATAAATATTGTGAAAATGACTATACTACCCAAAGCAATCTACAGATTCAATGCAATCCCTATCAAATTACCAATGGCATTTTTTACAGACCTAGAACAAAAAATCTTAAAATTTATATGGAAACACAAAGGACCCCGAATAGCCAAAGCAATCTTGAGGGAAGAAAACAGAGCTGGAGGAATCAGACTGCCTGGCTTCAGACTGTACTACAAAGCTACAGTAATCAAGACAATATGATACTGGCACAAAAACAGAAATATAGATCAATGGAACAGGATAGAAACCCCAGAGAGAAACCCACACACCTGTGGTCAACTAATCTATGACAAAGGAGGGAAAGATACACAATGGAGAAAAGACAGTCTCTTCAATAAGTGGTGCTTGGAAAACTGGACAGCTACATGTAAAAGAATGAAATTAGAACACTCCCTAACACCATACACAAAAATAAACTCAAAACGGATTAGAGACCTAAACGTAAGACCAGACACTATAAAACTCTTAGAGGAAAACGTAGGAAGAACACTCTTTGACATAAATCACAGCAAGATCTTTTTTGATCCACCTCCTAGAGTAATGGAAATAAAAACAAAACTAAACTAATGGGACCTAATGAAACTTAAAAGCTTTTGCACAGCAAAGGAAACCGTAAACAAGACGAAAAGACAACCCTCAGAATGGGAGAAAATATTTGCAAATGAATCATCGGACAAAGGATTAATCTTCAAAATATATAAACAGTTCATGCAGCTCAATATTAAGAAAAGTAAATACCAATCAAAAAATGGGCAGAAGACCTAAATAGACATTTCTCCAAAGAAGACATACAGATGGCCAAGAAGCACATGAAAAGCTGCTCAACATCACTATTAGAGAAATGCAAATCAAAACTACAATGAGGTGTCACCTCACACCAGTTAGAATGGGCATCATCAGAAAATCTACAAACAGCATATGCTGGAGAGGGTGTGGAGAAAAGGGAAGCCTCTTGCACTGTTGGTGGGAATGTAAATTTATACAGCCACTATGGAGAACAGTATGGAGGTTCCTTAAAGAACTAAAAATAGAATTACCATGTGACCCAGCAATCCCACTACTGGGCATATACCCTGAGCAAACCATAATTCAAAAAGACACATGCATCCCAACATTCATTGCAGCAGTATTTACAATAGCCAGGTCATGGAAGCAATGTAAATGCCCACTGACAGCCGAATGGATAAAGAAGATGTGGTACATATATACAATGGATTATTACTCAGCCATAAAAATGAATGAAATTGAGTCATTTGTAAAGACATGGATGGATCTAGAGACTGTCATACAGAGTGAAGTAAGTCAGAAAGAGAAAAACAAATATTGTATATTAATGCATATGTGTGGAACGTAGAAAATGGTACAGATGAACCGGTTTGCAGAGCAGAAATTGAGACACTGAAGTAGAGAAAAAAACATATGGACATGAAGGGGGGAAAACGGCAAGGGGTGGGGGTTGTGGTGCGATGAATTGGGAGATTGGGATTGACATGTATACACGGATGTGTATAAAATGGATAACTAATAAGAAAAATAAATTTAAAAAAAAAAGAACAATGTTGGCTGTGGGTTTGCCACATAAGGCCTTTATTATTTTGAGATAAGCTCCATCTATGCCTACTTTCTGGAGAATTTTTATCATAAATGGGTGTTGAATTTTGTCAAAAGCTTTTTCTGCATCTATTGAGATGATCATATGGTTTTTCTCCTTCAGTTTGTTAATATGGTATATCACATTGATTGATTTACGTATATTGAAGAATCCTTGAATTCCTGGGATAAACCCCACTTGATCATATTGTGTGATTCTTTTAATGTGCTGTTGCATTCTGTTTGCTAGTATTTTGTTGAGAATTTTTGCATCTATGTTCATCAGTGATATTGGCCTGTAGTTTTCTTTGTGACATCTTTGTCTTGTTTTGGTATCAGCGTGATGGTGGCCTCGTAGAATGTGAGTGTTCCTCCCTCTGCTATATTTTGGAAGAATTTGAGAAGGATAGGTGTAGCTGTTCTCTCAGTGTTTGATAGAATTCACCTGTGAAGCCATCTGGTCCTGGGCTTTTGTTGGTTGGAAGATTTTTAATCACAGTCTCAATTTCAGTGCTTGCGATTGGTCTGTTCATATTTTCTATTTCTTCCTGGTTCAGTCTCAGAAGGTTGTGCTTTTCTAAGAATTTGTCCATTTCTCCAGGTTGTCCATTTTATTGGCATACAGTTGCTTGTAGTAATCTCTCATGATCCTTTGTATTTCTGCAATGTCAGTTGTTACTTCTCCTTTTCATTTCTAATTCTATTGATTTGAGTCTTCTCCCTTTTTTTCTTGATGAGTCTGGCTAATGGTTTATCAATTTTGTTTATCTTCTCAAAGAACCAGCTTTTAGTTTTATTGATCTTTGCTATTGTTTCCTTCATTTCTTTTTCATTTATTTCTCATCTGATTTTTATGATTTCTTTCCTTCTGCTAACTTTGGGGTATTTTTGTTCTTCTTTCTCTAATTGCTTTAGGTGTAGGGTTAAGTTGTGTATTTGAGATGTTTCTTGTTTCCTGAAGTAGGATTGTATTGCTCTAAACTTCCCTCCTAGAACTGCTTTTGCTGCATCCCATACGTTTTGGGTTGTCGTGTTTTCATTGTCATTTGTTTCTAGGTATTTTTTGATTTCCTTATTGATCTCTTGGTTATTTAGTAGTGTATTGTTTAGCCTCCATGTGTTTGTATTTTTTACAGAATTTTTTCTGTAATTTATATCTAGTCTTATAGCATGGTGGTCAGGTATGATACTTGATATGATTTCAAATTTCTTAAATTTACCAAGGCTTGATTTGTGACCCAAGATATGATCTATCCTGGAGAATGTTCCATGAGCACTTGAGAAGAAAGTGTATTCTGTTGTTTTTGGGTGGAATGTCCTATAAATATCAATTAAGTCCATCTTGTTTATTGTATCTTTTAAAACTTCTGTTTCCTTATTTATTTTCATTTTGGATGATCTGTCCATTGGTGAAAGTGGGGTGTTAAAATCCCCTACTATGATTGTGTTACTGTCAATTTCCCCTTTATGGCTGTTAGCATTTGCCTTATGTATTGAGGTGCTCCTATGTTGGGTGCATAAATATTTACAATCGTTATGTCTTCTTCTTGGATTGATCCCTTGATCATTATGTAGTGTCCTTGTCTGTCTCTTATAATAGTCTTTATTTTAAAGTCTATTTTGTCTGATATGAGAATTGCTACTCCAGCTTTCTTTTGATTTCCATTTGCATGGAATATCTTTATCCATTTGCACACTTTCAGTCTGTATGTGTCTCTAGGTCTGAAGTGGGTCTCTTGTAGACAGCATATATATGGGTTTTGCTTTTGTATCTATTTAGCTAGTCTATGTCTTTTGGTTGGAGCATTTAATCTATTTGCATTTAAGGTAGTTATCGATATATATGTTCCTATTACAATTTTCTTAATTGTTTTGGGTTTGTTATTGTAAGTCTTTTCCTTCTCTTGTGTTTCCTGCCTAGAGAATTTCCTTTAGCATTTGTTGTAGAGGTGGTTTGGTGGTGCTGAATTCTCTTAACTTTTGCTTGTCTGTAAAGCTCGGTTTCTCCTTCGAATCTGAATGAGATCCTTGCTGGGTAGAGTAATCTTGGTTGTAGGTTCTTCCCTTTCATCACTTTAAATATGTCCTGCCACACCTTTTTTGGCTTGCAGAGTTTCTGCTGAAAGATCAGTTATTAACCTTATGGGGATTCCCTTTTTTTTAATTTGTTGTTTTTCCCTTGTTGCTTTTAATATTTTTTCTTTGTATTTAATTTTTGATAGTTTGATTAATATGTCTCTGGTTGTGTTTCTTCTTGGATTTATCCTGTATGGGACTCTCTGCATTTTCTGGGCTTGATTAACTACTTCCTTTCCCATATTAGGGAAGTTTTCAACTATAATCTCTTCAAATATTTTCTCAGTCCCTTTCTTTTTCTCTTTTTCTTCTGGCACCCCTGTAATTCGAATATTGGTGTGTTTAATGTTGTCCCAGAGGCCTCTGAGGCTGTCCTTAATTCTTCTCATTCTTTTTTCTATATTCTGTTCTGCCGTAGTTATTGCCACTATTTTATCTTCCAGGTCACTTATCCGTTCTTCTGCCTCAGTTATTCTGCTATTGATTTCTTCTAGAGAATTTTTAATTTCATTTATTGTGTTGTTCATCATTGTTTGTTTGCTCTTTAGTTCTTCTAGTTCCTTGCTAAATGTTTCTTGCATTTCTCCATTCTGTTTCTAAGATTTTGGATCATCTTCACTATCATTACTTTGAATTCTTTTTCAGGTAGACTGCCTATTTCCTCTTCATTTGTTTGGTCTGGTGGGTTTTTACCTTGTCCCTTCATGTGCTGTGTATTTTTCTGTCTTCTCATTTTGCTTAACTTACTGTGTTTGGAGTCTCCTTTTTGCAGCCTGCAGGTTTGTAGTTCCCATTGTTTTCGGTGTCTACCCCCAGTGGCTAAGGTTGGTTCATTGGGTTATGTAGGCTTCCTGGTGGAGCGACCTGGTGCCTGTGTTCTGGTGGATGAGGCTGGATCTTGTCTTTCTGGTGGGCAGGACTGCATTCAGTGGTGTGTTTTGGGGTGTCTGTGATCTTATTATGATTTTAGGCAGCCTCTCTGCTAATGGGTGGGGTTGTGTTCCTGTCTTGCTAGTTGTTTGGCAAAGGGTGTTTAGCACTGCAGCTTATTGGCTGTTGTGTGGAGCTGGGTCTGAGCATTGAGATGGAGATCTCTTGGAGAGCTTTCACCATTTGATATTACGTGGTGCCTGTAGGTCTCTGGTGGACCCGTGTCCTGAACTCGTCTCTCCCACCTCAGAGGCACAGCCCTGACACCCAGACGGAGCACCATGATCCTGTCAGCTACATGTCTCAGAAGAAAACGGAGAAAAAAAAGAAATACAGTAAAATAAAATACAGTTATTAAAATAAACAAAGAATTATTAAAAATAAAAAAATTAAAATGTAATAAGAAAGAGGCAAGCAACCAAACCAAAAAAAAAAAATCCACCAATGATAACAAGTGCTAAAAACTATACTAAAAAAAAGGGACAGAGAGAACCCTAGGACAAATTGTAAAAGCAAAGCTATACAGACAAAATCACACAAAGAAGCATTCACATACACACTCATAAAAGAAAAAAAGAAAAAAAAATATATATATAAAAATAATAAAGGAAGAGAGCAACCAAATCAATAAACAAATCTACCAATGGTAGTAAACTCTAAATCCTAAACTAAGATAAACATAAAACCAGAAACAAATTAGATGCAGAAAGCAAACCCCAGTTTTGCAGTTGCTCCCAATGCCTCAATATTGTGATAATTCATTGTCTATTCAGGTATTGCAGGGATGCAGGGTACCTCAAGTTGATTTTGGAGATTTAATCCACTGCTCGCGAGGCTGCTGGGAGAGATTTCCCTTTCTCTTCTTTGTTCGCACAGCTCCTGGGGTTCAGCTTTAGATTTGGCCCTGCCTCTGTGTGTAGGTCGCCTGAGGGTGTCTGTTCCCACCCAGACACAACGGGGTTAAAGGAGCAGCTGATTCGAGCGCTCTGGCTCACTCAGGCCGGTGGGGAGGCAGGGGTACGGAATGTGGGGCGAACCTGCGGTGGCAGAGGCTGGCGTGACGTTCCACCAGCCTGAGGTGCACCGTATGTTCTTCTGGGGAAGTTGTCCCTACATCATGGGACCCTGGCAGTGGCGAGCTACACAGACTCCTGGGAGGGGAGGTGTGGACAGTGACCTGTGGTTGCGCACAGGCTTCTTGGTGGCTTTAGCAGCAGCCTCAGAGTCTCATGCCCGTCTCTGGGGTCCGCGCTGATAGCCGCAGCTCCTGCCCGTCTCTGGAGCTCGTTTAGGTGGTGCTCTGAATTCCCTCTCCTCGCGCAACCTAAAACAATGGTCTCTTGCCTCTTAGGCAGTCCCATACTTTTTCCTGGACTCCCTCCCAGGTAGCAGTGACGCACTACCGCCCTTCAGGCTGTGTTCATGCAGCCAACCCCAGTCCTCTCCCTGGGGTCTGACCTCCAAAGCCCAAGCCTTAACTCCCAGCTCCCACCTGTCTCGGCACTTGAGCAGACAAGCCTCTCGGGCTGGTGAGTACTGGTCTGCACTGATCCTCTGCACGGGAATCTCTCTGCTTTGCCCTCCACACCCCTGTTGCTGCACTCTCCTCTGTGGCTCCAAAGCTTCCCCCCTGCCACACCCTGTCTCTGCCAGTGAAGGGGCTTCCTAGTGGGTGGAAACTTGTCCTCCTTTACAGCTCCCTCCGAGAGGTGCAGGTCCAGTCCCTATTCTTTTGTATCTTTTTTCTTTTGCCCTACCCAGGTATGTGGGGAGTTTCTTGCCTTTTGGGAAGTCTGAACGCTTCTGCCAGCGTTCAGTAGGTGTTCTGTAGGAGTTGTTCCACATGTAGATGTATTTCTGATATATTTGTGGGGAGGAAGGTGATCTCCACATCTTATTCCTCTGCCATCTTGAAGGTCTCCTTCCCAGAATTATTTTTAAGAATCACTAATTTTTAACCCTTAGAAAGTGTTTTGGTTTTTAATCTATGTGTGACCATTTTACTTCCAGGGCTCATCTGCCCTGACCCAGTCCATAGGGAGATAACATGACATATAGAATGCCATAGTAATGTTTCAGTTAGTAAGTGGATGATTTTTATCTCCTGTAAAATGGTAATTTTATATTATAATGTTTGAAAATATTTTTTTCTGCATTAACATGTATTAATTACAAATTTCATTATGTTATAAAGGCAGATATGACCCAAAATAGCCACTTACTTTTGCCACTATTGAATACATCTGCTAGTTTATTTCCTTCTTTTTTAAAAAAAAAAAAGTACAAAATATAAAGTGGGAAGTATGCTGGCTTTTGACAAATGTGACTTCTTGAAATAGGTTATATCTGAACACAGAGCATCTTTTTAAAAGGGCAATTTCCTAATTTCATTCTTTTACATGTAGCTGTCCAGTTTTCCCAGCACCACTTATTGAGGAGGCTGTCTTTTCTCCACTGTATACTCTTGCCTCCTTTATCAAAGATAAGGTGACCATATGTGCGTGGGTTTATGTCTGGGCTTTCTATCCTGTTCCATTGATCTATATTTCTGTTTTTGTGCCAGTACCATACTGTCTTGAATACTGTAGCTTTGTAGTAAAGTCTGAAGTCCAGGAGCCTGATTCCTCCAGCTCCGTTTTTCTTTCTCAAGATTACTTTGGCTATTCGGGGTCTTTTGTGTTTCCATACAAATTGTGAAAATTTTTGTTCTAGTTCTGCGAAAAATGCCAGTGGTAGTTTGATAGGGATTGCATTGAATCTGTAGATTGCTTTGGGTAGTAGAGTCATTTTCACAATATTGATTCTTCCAATCCAAAAACATGGTATATCTTTCCATCTATTTGTATCATCTTTAATTTCTTTCATCAGTGTCTTATAATTTTCTGCATACAGGTCTTTTGTCTCCTTAGGTAGGTTTATTCCTAGGTATTTTATTCTTTTTGTTGCAATGGTAAATGGGAGTGTTTTCTTAATTTCACTTTCAGATTTTTCATCATTAGTGTATAGGAATGCAAGAACACTCCCTAACACCATACACAAAAATAAACTCAAAATGGAATAAAGACCTAAATGTAAGGCCAGATACCATCAAAGTCGTAGAAGAAAACACAGGCAGAACACTCTATGACATACATCACAGCAAGATCCTTTTGGACCCACCTCCTAGAGAAATGGAAATAAAAACAAGAATAAACAAATGGGACCTAATGAAACTTAAAAGCTTTTGCACAGCAAAGGGAACCATAAACAAGACGAAAAGACAACCCTCAGAATGGGAGAAAATAGTTGCAAATGAAGCAACTGACAAAGGATTAACCTCCAAAACATACAAGTAACTCATGCAGCTCAATATCAAAAAAACAACCCAATCTAAAAATGGGCAGAAGACCTAAATAGACATTTCTCTAAAGAAGATATACAGATTGCCAACAAACACATGAAATAATGCTGAACATCACCAATCATTAGAGAAATGCAAATCAAAACTACAATGAGGTATTACCTCACACCAGTCAGAATGGCCATCATAAAAAAATCTACAAACAGTAAATGCTGGACAGGGTGTGGAGAAAAGGGAACCCTCCTGCACTGTTGGTGAATGTAAATTGACACAGCCACTATGGAGAACAGTATGGAGTTTCCTTAAAAAAACTAAAAATAGAACTACCATGCGACCCAGCAATCCCACTACTGGGCATATACCCTGAGGAAACCATAATTCAGAAAGAGTCATGTACCAAAATGTTCATTGCAGCTCTATTTACAATAGCCAGGACATGGAAGCAACCGAGGTGTCCATCAACAGATGAATGGATAAAGAAGATGTGGCACATATATACAATGGAATATTACTCAGCCATAAAAAGCAACGAAACTGAGTTATTTGTAGTGAGGTGGATGGACCTAGAGACTCTCATACAGGGAGAAGTAAGTCAGAAAGAGAAAAGCAAATACCGTATGCTAACACATATATATGGAATCTAAAAAAAAAAAGAAAAAAAATGGTCACAAGGACCTAGGGGCAAGGCGAGAATACAGATGCAGAGTTACTAGAGAATGGACTTGAGATACGAGGAGGGGGAAGGGTAAGCTGGGACAAAGTGAGAGAGTGGCATGGACATATACACTACCAAACATAGAATAGATAGCTAGTGGGAAGCAGCTGCATAGCACGGGAGATCAGCTCAGTGCTTTGTGACCACCTAGAGGGGTGGGATATAGAGGGAGGGAGGGAGGGAGATGTAAGAAGGAAGAGATATGGGGACGTATGTATATGTATAACTGATTCACTTTGTTATAAAGCAGAAACTAACACACCATTGTAGAACAGTTATATTCCAATAAAGATGTTAAAAAATAAAAAATAAAATACTAGAAAAAAAGGCCAATTTCCTGATTTGTATATAGTAATATTTAAAAAACAAGATATATTCAATAGCAATTCAGTAACCTATCTCTTCTACCTCTTATTAAATTAGAAGGCTAATACATTTGCTGTTTGACAGAGAGAGGGAGGGATGGAGAGAGAGAGAAGGGAAGAAGAAGCGGAGTCAGAGAGTGTATGCAGGTTCATCCTGTTGTTTGGGGTTAGAAGTTGTAGTAGATTACAAAAATGCCCACAGATTCTTTCCATTTCTGGTTATATGCCCCATTGCAATATGGCCTTGCAGTTCCTCCAACAGAAGGTGACATCTACTCTATCTTGAAACTGGGTTGCCCACATGACTTTATTTGGTCAATTGGACACTGGCAAACATGACTAAGCAGTGGCTTGAAAAGTGCTTGAGCTTTGCTGTATGGAAGCTCTTAGTTTGCCATGTGCTGAAGGATGAGAGGCCCTGTTGAGGAGACCCAAATGCCCCAGCCAGGAATCAGCCAGTATCTGGCCAGCAGCCTGACAACCAACAGTCATGTAACTGAGGTCAGCCACCAGCTCACCTGCCGGGTGATGAAAGGCAAAGAAGAGGAATTCCACATTGAGGAAAGTGTTAATCAGACAGAAATATATACTACAGTTGACACTTGAACAATGTGGGGATTAGGAGCGCCTGGCCCTTGTGCAGTTGAAAATCTGGTTCTGCATCCACGGATTCAACCAGCCACGGATCGTGTTGTACTGTGGTACGTAATTACTGAAAAATTCCACATATAAGTGGACCCACACAGTTCAAGTTTCAAGGGCCAACAGTATTTCTAAACCTGTATAAATTTAATAGTACAACCTCAAAATACATAAAGCGCACATTGACAGAACTAAAAAGAATAATAGGAAAATCCACAATTATGAAAGAATATTTTTAACACACTGATAGGAAAAGTGACCAACAAAAAAAAAAGGAAGAAAATTTTGACACAGCAAACTTGACTTAATTGGCATCTGTAGAACCCTGCTCTCAGCAGCTGTAGACTATATCTTCCCAAATGACATAGAACACTTAGCAAAACTGAGCATGTGCTTGGCCATAAAACAAATCTCAACACATTTTAAGGATTAAAATAGTACAAAGCATGTTCTCTGACCATAGTGGATGTAATTAAGAAATCAGAAATATAAAGTAGAAAATTCCATGGGTCAAAGAATAAACCACAATAGAAGTTAGAAAATATTTTAACTGAATGATATTGAAAACATTACATTTTAAAACTTATCCAAAGAAGCTTAGATAACGTTTCAAGGGAATATTATAGTCTTGCTTTTATATATTAGAAAAGAAGAAAAGCTAAAATTCCATGACCTATGTACCCATCTCAAGAAGTTAGAAAAGAAGCAGCAAATTAAACCTAGGAAAGAGAAGAAAGGAAATAAAGACTAGAGCAGTAAGTAATGGAACAGATTTCAGAGAAAATCAATAAAACCAGAAGTTAGTTCTTTGAAAAGACTAATAAAATTGATAAACCCTTAGCAAAAATTATAATGAACAAAAGAAAAAAGGCATGAATTACCAAAATGAGGACTAAAAAAGAGCTATCTACAAATTCTAAAGACATTAAAAGCATAACAGGAATTTACCCACAGGGAATAAATGATGATGGACTGGTCCTCCTGCCATTAGCAACTTGGATACAATTTATGAAGCCGCTGTGTTTAGACATTGAACTACACATAGCACAGGACTCTGATCCTTGAGTGAAGAAAATCAAACAAGGTGAGCCCCATGATCACCCCCATCTTCTGACTGGAGGAGCTTTCCAGTCTGTGGCATAGAGAGGGGCAACCTGAAAGGAGCATGGACATCCCACCCAGGAGACTGAGGTTAAAGTTTGGGAATTCTAAGGCAGCTGGAATCCATGGGGCAGAGTGTTATCAGGGAGAAGGGAACTACACAAAGAAGACGTTACCAGGTGCCTGGTTCTTGAGTGTGTTTCTGAATGCTGAACTATGCGTGAATAAGGTAAAACTCCACAGGGCAGGGCAAAAAAATACCGGGGTGCTGTAAACTGAACAATTCCCATTGCTCACACAGGACTGGGAGATGTTCAAGTTCTGACCAGCTCAGATAGCCCTTTGGAAAATTCTACCAAATATTTATGGAAAAAATAATACCAGTTCTACACAATGTCTTCTAGAAAATAGGAGAGGAGGGAACACTTCCCAAATCATTTTATGAGGCCATCACTGTCCTAATACCAAAATGAGGCAAAGACCTTATAAGGAAAGAAAACTACAGACCAGTAACCCTCATGAACATAGAGACAAGAATTCTCAATAGATATTATTACGTACATATCAAATTGTAAGGAATTACAAAAAAGCTATTAGAACTAAAGACTGTACAGAAAAACAAGTCAATGTACAAAATTGCATATGTGTATATAAATATATACACATACATAATACATACATATATAATACATGCATGTGCACACACACACCCCAAAGTGGAAAATGAAATTTTTATAAATATCATTTACAAGAGCAACAAACAATATGAAAAACTTGGGAATAAATTTAATAAAAATATGTGAAAAACTTGTACACAGAAGAGTCACTACTGAGAGAAATTAAAGAAGACCTAAATAAATAGATACACTATTTTCTTGGACTGAAAGAAATCAGTATTTTTAAGATGTCAGTCCTTCTCAAATTGATTTATATTTCCAATGCAATTCCAATGAAAATTTCAGCAGTCTCTTCTGTGGAAATTGACAGATTGATTCTACAGTGTATATGAACATGCAAAGTTGTCTAGAACAGCCAAACAATTTTGAAAATTAAGAACAAAAGTGGAGGAGTTAGGATATCTGATTTTGAGACTTTCTATAAAGCTACAGTAGTCAAGACAGCATGGAATTTGTATTAAGATAGAATAAAGAGTAATGGGACAGAGTAGAGCGTTTAGGAATAGACCTACATATATATATATATATATATATGGTCCATTGCTATTTGACAAAGGTGGCAAGATAATTCAATTTGGGAAAGGACGGTTTTTCCAATAAATGGTGCTGGGCCAATTGAATATCCACATGGAGAAAAAACAAATCTTGACCCTTGACTCACTCCATATACGAAATTAACTCAAAATGAACCCAAACATCAGATCTGAAACTATAAAGCTTCTAGAAGAAAACAGGAGAATATCTTCATGTCCTTAGGGTAGCCAAAGGTTTCTTAGGTAGAGTACAAAATGGGTAAAATAAAACAATTGATAAATTGGATTTCATAGAATTTTTAAAATTTTTACTCTTCAAAGGCACTGTTAAGGGCAAGCCACAGACTGTCAAATTATTTACTGTTCATATAACTGACAACAGTCTTATACCCCAAATATATAAGAACTATGTAAATCAATAAGGGACAAACAACCCAATTAAAAATTAGGCAAAACTTTAGACAGTCTACAAAAGAAGATATGTGAATGACCAATAGACACACGGAAAGATGATAGAAATCGTTAGCCATTAAAGATATGCAAATTAAAGCCACAGTGAGCTAACACTACACACCCACTAGACTGGCTAAAATTGAAAAGATTGGCACAACCAAGCTATGGTGAGAATATGAAACTCTCATACATTGCACCTCGGAATGTAAAATTGTACAATCACTTTGAAAAATAGTTTGACAGTTCAGTATAAAGTTAAACATTCACTTACTGTACAACCCAGAAAACCCACTTATAGATATTTACCCAAAAGGAATGAATATATGTTCACACAAAACTTTGTATGCGAATGATCATAGAAGCTTTATTATAATAGCATAATAGCTAAAAACTGGAAATAACCCAAAGCAAATTACATGGGGAATACCCAAGTAATATAACACTACTGAGCAATTAAAAAAACCAAACTACTGATACATGAAACAACATGGATGAGCTCAGTAAACATGCTGGAAGAACAAAGCCAAACATAAAATGGAATATACTGCATGATTGCATTTCCAGAAAATTCTAATACAGACAAAATTAATCTAAAATAACAGAAAGCAGATCAGTGGTTATTTGTGACATAGAGGTGAGGATGAGGGTTGAGAGTGGTTGACTATGAAAGGAAATGAATAAATTATTTGGGATAATAAAAATGTTCCATATCTTGATTGTAGTGGTGGTTAATGTTAGTCTATACATTTGTCACAATTCACTGAAATGTAGTCTTAAGTAGTGTGCATTTCATCAAATGGAAGTTGTCTCAATAAAGCTATTAAAATGACATAAATAGGAAAATGTTATTAACTTTGTGCCAATAATTATGAAAAACAGATTTGAATGGATAAATTTCTATAAAACACTGAAATTGACATAAGAAGAAACAAAATCTGAAAGCATCTTAAGAAACACTCTTAAAGTCTTTTAAGAAATACTTTTAGAGAAATTTAATTCATAATTAAAAGCTTTTCAACAAAGAACTACAGGCCCAGATGCTTAATTGTTCCAAACATTTATGAAAAAAAAAAAACTTTTATACAAATCTTCCAGAGAACAGAATGGGAGAGAATCCTTCCTAATTATTTTATGTGTTCAGCATTACTTTAAAACCAGTATGTCCAAAAACATTACAGAAAAGGAAAGAGTAAATAAAATAGACTGATGGAACAGAATAAAGAGTACAGAGTTACATATATATGACACTTGTCACTTGTTTCATTATAAATGTCCCTTACTGTAGTACTGAGTAACATGAATATATACAGAATATACACATATATATACATGCCATGTGTGTATAGAATCTTTATATAAATATATATTCAACATGTATATGTGGAATCATGGTCCCTAGTTGGGAGCATACATACAAATCAATTCTATGTGGATTAAAAAATTAATAGACTTTATATTTTAGAGCAGCTTTAAGTTTACAGAAAAACTGAACAGATTGTATAGAGTACTTCACACTCCCTCTTCCTTGCTCAGTTTCCCCTAGTTTTAGCATCTTGTATTAGTATGGTAATTTGTTACAATTGATAAATCGTAACTGATACATTATTATTAGCCAAAGTCCATAGTTTACATTAGGGTTCTCTTTGTGCTGTACAGTTCTATGGTTTCAACAAATGCATAATGTCACCTGTCCACCATTACAATATCATACACAATAGTTTCACTGCCGTGAAGTTCCCCTTTGCTTCACCTATTCATGTCTCCCATTCCCCTCCACGAATCCATGGCAACCACTGATCTTTTTATTGTCTGTATAGTTTTGCCTTGTCCAGAATGTCGTATAGTTGAAATGAGTGTGTAACTTTTTAAGACTGGCTACTTTTATTTAGCTATATGCCTTTAAGGTTCTTCCTTGCCTTTTTATGGCTTGATAATTCATTTCTTTTCAGTGCTGAATAACAGTCCACTGCATGGATGTGCCATAGTTTGGTTTATCCATTTATCAATTGAGAGACACCTTGGTTGCTTCCAGTTTTGGGCAATTATGAATAAAGCTGCTATAAACATTTGTGTGGAGATAAGTTTTCAACTCCTTAGGGTAAATACTTAGGAACACATTGGTATTTGTATGATAAGTCTATCTTTTGCTTTGTAAAAAAACTGCCAAAATGTCTTCCAAAATGGCTGTACCATTTTGCATTCCCACCAGTAATGAATGAGAGCTCCTATTTTTCCACATTCAGCATTTGGTGGTGTCAGTGTTTTGGATTTTGGCCATTCAACAGGTGTGTAATGATATCTCACTGTTGTTTTAATTTGCAATTCCTTAGTGATATATGACATTGAACATCTTTTCAAATGCTTACTTGCCATCTATATATCTTCTTTGGTAAGATGTCTGTTCATATCTTTTGTCCATTCTTTCATTGAGTTGTTTCTTATTGTTGAATTTTAAGAGTTTAGTACATTCTACATACAAGTCCTTTATCAAATAAGTGCTTGGAAAATATTTTTTTTTCTAGTTTGTGGCTTATCTTTTCATTCTCTTAACAGTGTCACAGGCAGAAAATTCACAGAGCAGAAAATTCTGATTTTAATGAAGTTCAACTTATCAATTATTTCCTTCATGAATTATGCTTTTGGAGTTGTATCTAAAAACTCATTGTCAAACTCAAGGCCACTTAGATTTTCTCCTTTGTTATCTTCTAGAAGTTTTATAGTTTTGCATTTTACAGTTAGGTCTATGATCCAATTTTAGTTCATTTTTGTGAAAGGTGTAGGGCTGTGTTTTTATTATTACTATTATTTTTTTGCATCTGGATATCCAGGTGTTCCAGCACCATTTGTTGAAAACAGTATCCTTTCTCCATTGGATTGGTTTTGCTCCTGTAATTTTCCTGTCTTGTAATGCCTTTGTCTGGTTTTGGTATTTGGGTAATGATGGCCTAGTAGAATGACTTAGGAAGTGTTCCCTCTGCTTCCTATTTCTGAGAAGAGATAGGAGTGAGTCATTACGATTTCTTCCTTAAATGTTTGGAAGAATTCACCAGTGAAGCCATTTTGGCCAGGTACTTTCTGTTTTGGAAGGTTATCAGTTGTTGACTCAATTTTTAAAATAGGCATGAGACTATTCAGATGATCTATTTCTCCTTGGGTGAGTTTTGGTAGATTGTATTTTTCAAAGCATTAGTCCATTTAATCTAAATTATTAAATGTATAGGCAAAGAGTTGTTCACAGTAGTCACTTATTATCCTTTTGATGGCCATGGGATGAGTAGTGATGTCTTTTCTTTAATTTCTGATATTAGTAATTGGTGTCCTCTTTTTTCTCTTGGTTGTCTTGGCTAAAGTTTTATCAATTTTATTGATTTTTTTCAAAGAAGCTACTTTGAGTTTTGTTGGTTTTCTTTGTTATTTCTGTAGTTTCAGTTTCATTGATTTTTGCACTAATTTTTATTGGTTATTTTCTTCTGCTTGTTTTAGGGTTATGTGGCTCTTCTTTCTATAGTTTCTTAAGGTGGAAATGACTGATTTTAGAACTTTCTTCTTTTCTATTATATGCATTCAATGCTATAAATTTCTCTTTAAACACTGCTTTCACTGCACCCTGCACCTTTTAATAAATGTATTTTCATTTTTGTTTAGTTAAAAATATTTTTAAAATATTCTTGAGAGTTCTTTGGCCAGTATGTTATTTAGAAGTGTGTTGTCTAATCTCCAAATATATGGATTTTTTTTCAGGTATCTTTGTATTACTGATTTCTATTTTAATTCAGTTGTGGCTGAGAGCTTACTTTCTATGATTTCTATTTTTTTAAATTTGTACAGATGTATTTGATGGCCCAGAATGTGGTCTATCTTGGTGAATGTTCCACTTGAGCTTAAGAAGAATGTTTTTTGTTATTGGATGAAGTATTTTACAGCATTTCGGGGTTCTAGCATTTCCTTTTGTTTTTTTCTTAGAGTTTCCATCTCTTGGCTTACATTACCTATAAGTTTTTGCTTGTTGTCCACTTTTCCTGTGAGAGCTCTTAGCATACTAATCATAGTTATTTTAAATTCCTGGCCTGATAATTCTAAAATCATGTCCTATCTGAGTCTGGTTGTGAAACTTGCTTTGTCTCTTCAGACAAATACAGACAAAATGTATTGGGAAATAGGAACTGATATAAATAGGCCTTTTAAGTGTGAGATTTTGTTTATCTGGCTAGAAGTTAGGCTGTGTTTACTGTTTGCTGTAGCTGTAGGTATCAGAAGCTTCAAGTTCTTCTAGTATCTTTGTTTTTGCACCTCTGATGTATTTGGGTTTTCCTAGAAACTTCTTAAATTGTCTGTATTTTGCAGCTCTCTCAGTTGTAATCCTGTTATCATCCTGGAGCTCCATTGATAGGTGGTAATATATTGGGAAGGGAAAGTGTTCTATTATCTTATGATTAGATATCTTTTTGATTTTTTTTAATGGGTGAGAGTCCCTGGGCTGTAACTTTCAGAAGAATTTCTTAAGCTTTTCTCCCCCTCCCCTTTTGTGACTGAAAGACTATCAGAGGCTGGCATTGGTTAATTGTCCTTCCCCCAGGTCAGATAAGGCTTTTATAAAGTAGTTTCCCTTGAGAGATGGCCTTCGTTACAAAGAATAGAAAGAAGAATAGAATGCCGTAGGCATATTGTAAAAGGGGTAATTTTTCCCTGTGTATATTTCAAAATGATTACTTTTCCTGCTCTCCTTGCTAGAAGCAGGAGGAGATTTTTCTCAGATCCTCACCATAACAACCTGATCGGTCTCTTGGAGGTGAAATTCATGAAAGTGTAGGGTCTCTCTAAATCTGGGCCCCCTAGCATATTTTTTTCATTTATTTAATTAATTTATTTATTTGGTTGCGCTGGGTCTTAGTTGCGGCAGGTGTGCTCCTTAGTTGCAGCTCACCTGCTCCTTAGTTGCGGCATGTGTGCTCCTTAGTTGTAGCTCACACGTTCCTTAGTTGTGGCATGCATGTGAGATCTAGTTCCCTGACCAGGGATCGAACCCAGGCCCCCTGCATTGGGAGCTCGGAGTCTTACCCACTGAGCCACCAGGGAAGTCCTACCCCTGGCTTCTTTTTTTTTTTTTTTTTGCTGTACGTGGGCCTCTTACTGCTGCGGCCTCTCCCGTTGCGGAGCACAGGCTCCGGATGCGCAGGCTCAGCGGCCATGGCTCACGGGCCCAGCCTCTCCGCGGCACGTGGGATCCCCCTGGACCGGGGCACGAACCCGTGTCCCCTGCACCGGCAGGTGGACCCTCAACCACTGCACCACCAGGGAAGCGCCCCCCTGGCATTTTTAACTTTCAAAGTTAGTTCACACTGAGTCTCCAGCAATTCATAAATTATACTTTAAGTGTTCCTGTGGGTGCTGGATCCAGAGAGTAGCTTCTGCTCCTGGCAAGGGGTGATTCCCTATGTTTGCCTGACTTCAGTATTCGATGTAGTGGTTTGCTGTGGGACCACAATTTTCTGATGGATCTAAGAAGAGTTATTGATTTTCAGTTTGTTCAGATTTCTTCTTCTGGTGAGGAAGTAGTGACTTCAAAGCTAACATGTTGGAGTCAAAAACCATACATATTCTACATGGATTTTAGACCTAAATATGAAACGTAAAATAATAGAACTTCTATAATAGTCACATGCAAATATATCTAATAACTTGTGGTTGACAAATATTCTTAAACAGTTTGAAAAAAAAGCACTAACTAGAAAGAAAAAGATGGATAAATTGGACTTCATTAAAATTAAAAACTTCTTTCCATAAATATGCATCATTAAGATAGTGGAAATACAACCACAGATTAGGAAAAGATATTGCAGTACAAATAAGGATTAATATCCAGTATGCTTAAAGAAATCCTACATCAAAGACTTGTATTCAGAATGTGAGAAGAACTCTTACAAATCACAAGGAAAAAGACAATTCAGTTTAAAAAAACATCCTAAAGTCTTGACCAGTCATATCCCAAAGAGGACATCCAGATAGCAATTTAGCCTGTGAAAACACTAGTCATTTGGGAATCACATATTAAAAACACAATAAGCTAACTCTGTGTACCCATCAGAATTGCGAATTTAGAAATAAAAACTAAAGCCTGCAGTGTTGACAGTGATGTTGAGCAATGGAAACTCTCATATGCTACTATTAGGAGTTTATTTGTACAACCACCTTGGAACATTGTTTTGCAAACTCTACTAAAGCTAACATATGCAATCTTTGACCCAGTAAATCCACTTCTAGCTATACCCCCAACATAAATGCATCTACATGCGCACCAAAGATACAGACAAGAATGTTCAAAAAAAAAAAAAAAAAAGAATGTTCATAGCAGGATTATTTGTAATAGCTGATAACAGAAAGACCTATATTCCAATAAAAGTATAATGGATAAATACATTTTGTTATATTTGTACATGGAATACTCTTATGAAAATGAACAAACTACTGCTATAATATTAAGTGAAAGAAGATAGGAAAGAAAGAAAACACACTGGATAATTCCATGTATTTAAACTGAAATGTGTGCACAAATAATAATGTTAGAATAGTGATTACCAGAGGTAATGAGAAGGAGAGGACAAAAGAATTGTTTCTAGTGAGTGAATAACCTATTCCTTGATCTGGGTAGTAGTTAAACAAATGTATTCACTTTGTAAAAATTTACCAAGATGTTAACTTATGATTTGTATGTGTGTCATACTTCAATATGAAATTTACTTAAAAAACAGGTTATATAATAATGTGTAAAGTGTTCTCCAAAAGTATACGCACAAGCACAGACACACTGGAAAGATACATACCAAAATGTTAACAATAAGTATTGATGCACGGTAGGATTTTCATTTTTGTGGGCTTTTTTGTTGGTGGTGGTGCATTTGACAAATTTACTTCAATGAACCAAATTCCTTTTGTGATCAGAAAATATTATTAAATATTACTCAAAATAAAGATTGCTGTAGAAACTGTGTGCAGGATGGGTTGGGGAGTGGTAAGACTGGAGGGTCAGGAGGCGTTAGCAATAGCCAAGTGACAGGTGAAGTGGGCTTGAACTGAGGTAGGGTGGTGAACAAGAGTTCAAGAGGAACAGCAGCAGTTCGAACTGTAAGGAGGTTCAGTTTGAAACATGTTGGGATTGGGTTCGCTTTGGCACATCCAGATAGAGATACCTTGTAAACGGTTCAAGTTGTTACTTAAAATGTCCAATCGTTTATCATTTGATAGTTTACTCAATCTAACTGAATAAAGTGAGTCAGCAAATGAAATAATTTTACCTGTAACACCTTCCTTCACTTCCTGGCCCTATGTATTTACAAACAAGTTTTTTTTTATATCATATAAATGAGAATCAAGTGCCTTAATGAGCTCTCTACTGGTGCTTTATCCCCGTTAAGGTTAATTTTCATGGCATAAATTACCCCTCAGAAAAAAGGCACACATTCTTGCAAGAACTATAGAACTATAGAAGATGAAGATTAATTGGCTGATAGCTATAAGTGCATCATCATTAAAGAGTCTGGAGTTCAAAAACAAAAGAATTGTACAGTTGGAACTAAGAGGTGATTATATGACCAAGAAGTATTTTCCCTCCTTATCTATCTGTACACCCAATGTGAATCAAGAAAAAAGATATTGAGATAGAAGAAAGAGGCCTTAACAACAATTCTGAGATTACACAGTAAAAACTTCTCTTTATCAAGAGAAATAAACTTCTCTTTATTTAGTAAGATGATGATATATGAACTCCTTTAGATGTATAAGTAGCTGGTTGCTACCCCAATTCCCAAGGAGTTCGAGTGGCTCTTTAACACACACATTATTAGTCTTTAAATCACAATCATTTGCAGCATAAGAGGCAATCTGAATATACCATTGTCTTTAGATGACACAGGAATAAAGAATGTATTAATAATAGAAGTACAAATATCAACCCATTGCACAGTTGAGTCTGCTAAATCTTATTGCTAGATTTGCTTGATTGAAAATCTCTTCCTCTCTTTCTCAGTGTCCCACACAATTTCACAAAATAATCCCTAGACTTGCATGACCAGGATGATGGCTGTATCAGTTAGAGCTTGGTTGTTAAGTTTGAATGTATGACCAAATTGATGAAAGCATTTTGTATTCCTAGATAGTCAATCCATAACAGATCACCTTGTACTTTTTTTTTAGGATGTTATCACTGTCCCTGCTTTAGGCAAAAATGCTAATAAAGTTTTTATGTTGTGAGTTGAGTTTTTTAAGTTTTTATGTTGTGAGTTAAGTTTTTATGTTGTGAGTTAATCAGTAATGGAGTTTGGACTGGTACTGGGACCATCTAGGTGTTGATTCAAGACCATGTCAATTCTCTAAGAGAAATGTTTTTAAGCTTTCCAAAATTTCAATAAAGTAGAAATGATGGCAGGCTTTTTCTTTTTGAAGAAAATTTTGACAGCCTTTACATAAATAGTTGTTTAAGAATTTTAAAATGAAACAAGGTTAAAACGTAGAGCAAGAGTGCATGTCCACAATTTGTTGTACAAATTGAGAGAAATACAAATTAAAAATAAGCATAAGTGGGGAGAAGTTAAAGGGGATACTAAAGAATATGTCACTAACCCCACATCTTTCCTGCTCTCCTACTCAGCTTGCAGTTTTCAACTTCTTTTTCCCTTTTTTCCTATGGAATCCAGCCTCAACGGTGGTTGGTGGAAGAAGCAATTTTGATACCCAGTAAAGAAAGAAAGGAAGAATAAACAAAGAAATTAAGTAATTAAGAAAGAAACGAGGAAGGAAGGAAATGGGGGAGAGGGGGAGGGAAGGAGAAAAGGAAAGAAGGAAGGGAGGGAAGATAGGAAGGAAAATCTGGACACAGAATATAACAGAAGTGGACTAACTTCCAGAGTTCAAGGTCACATGGGCTGAAAATATATTTGGGCCCTGATTTTAGAGGAATTCTGTCCATACCTTGAGAGGATTTTGACTAAAAACTATAAAGGTTAACATTCTATTGTGACTGTTTAATGATATAAAAGAGTTTTAGCAATGTATTCAAGGTCAAAAAATGTTTTGTTTTGTTTTTTAAATAAGGATATGAATCCTTTGTCAAGCTCATTAACGGAAAATATCTTTATTGTTTGTCAGTGAATTTCCAATCAATTTCTGTCTAATGCAAAAACAATCCCAGGAGCTAAGATTAAGTATTGTTTAAATCATGGAACCAAACCTTATAGTCAGACATGGCCTCAATAATGCAAATGTGTTTGTGAATAGCTGGGAAGACAAATTCATTTACAACAATAGGCAGTGTCAGGAGAAGATTAAAATATATATGCACCACATAGATGAAACAATTGTAATCAGGACAGTGAAATTACCACAATTGGAGAATTTCACTGAAGAGCTGAATTTCATGTATAACACAATCAAATTTTCTGCCTCATTCAGTCTCACCAGTGCTCATTTCCTGGATATTCTGATTAATTTAAACTATGGTTAATTGAACACTGAAATATTCGGGAAACTATAGACAGGAGCAATTTACTATGGACAATTTCCACCTGTACGCTTAAGACTCAGAGACCGTATAGATAGAATGAGACAGGCGAGATGAATTGTGTTTTTACTAAATGTCTGTCATGGAAGTAGAGATTTTATTTGCGAAGATGTAAAGGAAGGGACTAACAAAAAGAGGCACTAAGGTTAAAGCATTTGTTTGAAAAGAGGAATGTAAGTAGTTATGGATGAATTTCAATGTTCATTGGTAGAAAAGATTTCAAACAATTTTCAAGTCGCCATCCTGAACTAGGCTTTCATTCGTGTGTTATTTTCTTATAAAGAGAATTTGCCTGTTCAAGTGCACTTTAAAAAACAGTCATTCTTTTCATCATGTTAAATTAGAACATTTTCCAGTAAAAGGTTTCAAATTAGAAGTATTTTTATACAACAACTATCCATACTTAGACATTTGTAGATTTATTGGTTCTCAGTTTTCAGATCGAGACAGATAATTAAAAAACACTGGTGGGCTTCCCTGGTGCCACAGTGGTTGAGAGTCTGCCTGCCGATGCAGGGGACACGGGTTCGTGCCCCGGTCCGGGATGGGTTCGTGCCCCGGTCCGGGAAGATCCCACATGCCGCGGAGCGGCTGGGCCCGTGAGCCATGGCCGCTGAGCCTGCGCGTCCGGAGCCTGCGCTCCGCAACGGGAGAGGCCACAACAGTGAGAGGCCCGCGTACCAAAAAAGACACTGGTGACTACAATTTATTTCCCCACTGTACTCCCTGTCCCCACCCCTTTAACTAAATTGCTCAGTAGTTCTGCTTTGCTGCCAGAGACATCAGACAGTATTTTCACAACATAAATAACTGGAAGGATGATATTCCCATCATGTTGGTATTTAATGTTGATGAAGTTAGTGGCACAGGACAAGTTATTTCTTCAAGTAACATCATATCTTCCTTTGACCAAAATGTGGAAGCCAGTCCCAGGCAGCTCACTCTTGTCATTGAATCACAACCCTTAAAGATCTATAATTAAAGCTGTCTTAGTTGAATTCACACAATTCTGAGACTACATAATGTTTACCAACCCTTTACTGCTATTATTGTTTTAATGGTGATGTAACTAATATAAACATTGATCAGTAACATCAGTGTGTTATAGCATGCTCACATATGTTATGCTTTCATCTTTGTGACCATAAGCCAGTGGCATGTTTTTCTGATTGGAGTCAATCATCCTTAGACGCTCCAGAGCTTCTGAGGTGTTGAGACAGGATTTGTGGGGACAGTCTGAGGTCTGCCAGTAGTTATCAGGGAGATCATCAGGAAGATAAGAAATAGGACACTAAACAGTGATAAGTCTTGCTGTTTAATAATTCTTCTACAAAAGCATGAAAATATCGAATGTTAGAGCTAGAAGTAACCTTGGTCTATCCAGGCTAATATGTTTATTTTACAGCCAAGGAGCCAAAATTGTTCACTGACTGCTCCACGATCACACAGCCAGGGAGGGAATGGTCTCTAGGATACCAAGTCAAAAGCAGCGTGGCTGAAAGAGGGAGTGAGAAGTAGATGGGACAGTTCGCAAGACTTTATTAAGACTGTGATGAAAGGGCATTAGAGGAAGCAGTGAAAAAGCGACAAGGTGTGGCACTCAGAGGAGGTAGTCAGAGCGTGGGCCTTTTTTCTGTCCATGCCTCTGCCCCGCCACGTCGTGCCTGGCTGTCCCTCCCCAGTATTAGCACCAGGCTACACCTTCGTCCCAAGTCCTGCCGTCTTTCTAGCTCTAGGACCTCTCTGGTGACTTAAAGGCTGTGTGTGTGTGTGTGTGTGTGTGTGTGTGTGTGATTACTTACATTTTGACCATTGCCCTCATTCACTTACCTCCAGTGTAAGGGCAACAGATTGAGAGTTAAAAAAAAAAAAAAGAAATCCTGTAATATGTGACAACTTGGATGAACCTAGAGGACATGATGTTAAGTGAAATAAGGCAGGCACAGAAGGACAAATACTGCATGATTCCCCTTTTATGAGGTATCTAAAATAGTCAAACTCATAGAAGCAGAGTAGAATGGTGGTTTCTAGAAACTTGGGAGAGGGGAAAATGGGAAACTGCTAATCAATAGGTATAAAGTTCGTCATGCAAGATGAATAAATTCTAGAGTTCTGTGTAACATGCGCTCATAGTTTACAACACTGTAATTTACACTTAAAAGTCTGTGTAAGAGGGTAGGTCTCATGTTAAGTGTTCTTACCGCAATAAAATTTAAAGCAAATAAACAAACAAATAAATAAATTCCTTGCTTCTAATCTCAAAAGAAAGCATTCAAATTTAAGGATGGGTCAGAAAGAATGTTACCACCATTATTTAAATAAAAGTTATCAGTAAAACATTTTAGGTATTTTACTGATTACCTTTCCATTAACTCAACCGTGGTTTGAGCTGAGGGGGTTAATGAAACATTTAGACAAGTGTTCCCTGATCTATTTATTTCCTCCTTTGGTTTTTTTGTAGGAACTGATGGAGTCTTTCAATAGCTGCTGCAGGAAGATAATGAAACTCTTGAATTGTGGCAGTAGGAAAACCCATGGGAGGAAGTTTCACATTTGGTGAGGCAAATACAATTTTGTAGGACTTTCTGCTTTTGAAAACTCTTAAAAATTTGCTTAGTGGTTTTATGACTCACGGAGCATATCAAATATTGAAAAGTTCCCAGTGAACAGGATGAGAAATTCTCTTTCAAAGGCGGTCAGAGGCCCTCTAAAAACTTGCTATTCTAAACCTACAACAAAATCAAAATTGCTCAAAAGAACAGCTATCCCAAAATGTTTGTTTCTCTGTCAGTCAGCCAAGATGAACGGTAGGTTCAAAAGGTCTTAGTGTTATTGCTTTGTCCATCCATTCTATTTATCCATCCCATCTATGCATTCATCCAGCCACTGTCTATTGTCTGCATGATTTAATGCTTGATGGGATACTAGAGTATTGTAGTCACTGCATGATCACAAATTTCCTTTGACTTAAGATGGCACAAGTCCTTGATGCCTTTTCAGTAAAATATGCTACAGAGAATATAATGACTAAACATAGTCCTGCCAAAGCACAGCAAAATATGTATGAGTTATTAAGTCTCAACTGTGTCTGAATTTTCAGTGCTATATGTTAGAAGTTGTTTTTGTTTCAATGCCAGTAACTACATTAATTGTTGTTAAAAGTTTAAATATTCCCGACAAAGCAGAAGTACCCTTCCCAAGCCTGAGTGTTTGATGCCTGTTCTTCCAGATGGAAATATATACCTTTTCATAGTTTTTATGTCAATAGACTCATCATATGTGTATTGTGCTGTATCCAGCTTTTTGCACTTAATACATCCATGAGATATTTCCTTGATCATTGCAGTCATTCCCCAAATCTCTCTGTGGTTACTAGGGAATGTACTTTTATCTTTGGTTTAATAGTCATATTCATGTGTTAGGCAGAGAGACTATTTAATATTCATCTTGTTTTAATAGTGAATATTGTGAGGCAATCGTGGACGGACTGCCAGTTTTCTGGTGGTTTTCTAAGTTTCTGCCCCTTTACTGAAGAGTGGAAGAGTTAACCTAGACAAAAATGTCAACCTTGTTGTCTGCTCCGGAAGGTTAAAATGGCAATTCTCCTGATAGAGTTGTCATGGGGGAACACCCCCGTCTGAACTTTATAATGACTGACAAATAGGGTTAGGACAGACAATTCAGACCCTCTCGTGGAATGACTTTCAGGGCTGATTAGCTCTGTGGCTGAGAGGGTTAACCTCACGTATGTCAGAGCAAGTGCCTCAGTAAAAGAGACCGTTCGGAACTCAGCAGTGCTGAGTGCAGTTATTTCAATACTTTTCCTCCTCTTTTCAGGATGATTAATCCTATTACTATTTCACCGATATATTTTATATTGAAATCTTAATAATTTTCTAATACATTTCCAAGAATGAAAAACTAGCTGACCCATATCCTTCTGTTTTGTTAGTTCTCTTGCCTGCTTTGCACTCTGGTAAAAAGATGTTGATGCATAACGTCTCTAGATGGCCTGATTAATTATGCCATTATAAATGGCATATTATAACTGGGCCTCTGGAACCACAGGGAGATGAATTCCTTTTCATTCACAAAGAACACTGAAGCAATTTTAACTCTTGCATCAAATGCTCGGAGTTGGTTACTTCGCCAGTTGTGTTCAGTCCTGGGTAGAATGTGGTCTCATTATGCAACTTCAACACCAAATCCTGGCTTCTCAGTGTTAGCCAAAGCTGCCTTCTTCCTCAGAGACCTAAGTCCCCTCCCACAGCCCAGGGGAGTGTAAACAAATCCCTCTCTCTCAGGGTTACATGAAAAGCCAAGTCATCATCTGACACAATAAAATAAGCTGGTGAAGGAAAGAACCAATCAAACCTCTTTGATTCTGAGACTTAGGGAAAGCACTTAGGAAACCTCATAGTCTGCCCATCAGAGGGAAAAAAAGGCCCCAATTAAATGGGAAGAGTACTCATTTTAAGCACTCTAAAATGTTAAGATTTAAAAAATGTAGTGCTTAACGTTCTGTAGAGCTACAACAAAGAATACACTAACCTTAGTATTTACATGCCAAGCTTCTGCCTAGCCATTTCATAAAGTACCTTAAAACATGTCATGCTTTCTCACAAACAGACACCCCCTCCTGCCCTGCTGATGGCCCGCACATTCCCAGGCATGTGAATTGTATAAGTTTGAAGTTTCATTGAGGCTGGGAGCATGAAGGTAAAGGTCATGCCAGTAATATTGTGGCACGATGCTCCGAACTATTACTTCTGAAAGGCTTGTTTTCCATCAGGATATTTTCTCTGTACGGCTTTGGTGTAATAGACCACTTTTGGTCAGGCCAGTTTCATCTATGTTGTTTATGTTCTGGAAAGTGGGACTAATCCCCTGTTGGTCCCTTTTCTAATATTTTTACCCATACAACATGATGCCCCCTCTTCTTTAATAAACCATCATGCCCTAACTTTCCTTCCGTTGAAACCTATTATTGGTAGTTTAATAAGCTATTCATTCTGATATTTCACTATATTAATTTTTTCTACCTTTTACGTGGCTGCAGAAATTCTTTGCTATTATCCTCATCATACGCTAGAGTTAGAACCCTCCCCAAACTTTGTAAATAGAATAACAACAGCACTGTCCACCGGAATGAAATGTTAGCAGAAACCCAGAGATTTTTTTTAAAAAAGAAGGAGGAAGGTTTTAAGAATTGTTTAGGATAGCAGTAAGAAAAAAGTACAATTACCATAACCATATTAGAATTATAAAACTTTAGAGGTAAAACAGGGACCTGAGAGATCATCTGTTATAGTTGACCCCTTGTTTTACACATTAATAGACAGAGGCACAGAGAAATAAGAGGTCTGTCCCAAATCCCATACCTGGATGAGTAGTAGAGGGACTGAACCTGTGGTTTGATTTAGTCAGATATCCTCCAATTTTACATGTTGAATTTGGGATGCAGCATTTTAAAACTCAGCTGGGGGCCAAACACAGTGTTTTAAATTTTTTTTGTTTTGAATTTTTAAATCTGTGGGTAATGTGTCCCAAATATATGCTTGTAATATAAATTTAGAAAAGCACCCAAAGGTCTATTTATGCTGATTGCACAAATGGCATACTTTAAAAAACATTTTTGAATATGTATTACCATTATTAATGGTGTCTTAGGTCTATAATAAGAACTGCTGTGCGTGTGTGTGTGTGTGTGTGTGTATGTAAATACACAAATTCTTTTGTGAGAAACGGTGGAGCAAATGGATTTAGATACAATCAGAATCTCCCAAATTCTTTTGTCTATTTCTGGCATTTGCTTTGACCGGAATAGCTTTTTGAAGTTTAGAAGTGTTTGCTCTCTTTCCCTAGTTGGTGATTATATATCCAATGAGCAATTTAAACTGAAGTAGGAATGTGGGGCAGGTTAATTGGTCTATTTGTTCTAGTCATCTTTCTACCTACAGATCTGCTTGTATTTGGGGGAGCAATAAATAGCACCAGCACCTCTTTGTCCTTCCAGTTACTGTACAAAATAAATAAACTAGAAGAGCCAGATGAGAGAGGAACAGTGTCCAGGAGCATTACAGCTGGTGGAGCTCTACACCCATGTCAGGAAACTTAGAGAGTTTGGAAAAGCGTTGCCACTTCTTCTCCACTTAATTGACCTCCTACTATGGTCCAGGCACTATGCCAGGCACTGAAGATACAACTATAAGTAAAACGCAGTCCTTGTCCTTTGAGAGCTCATAGGCAAGTAGATGAACTAGATTTATAATAAATATTTATGGTATTATGCATTAAGTGCTGTAAGAGAATTGTGCAAAATTTAGGACCATAATGTCTAGAATGTTGACTGTTCCTGGAAATGATGATGTGTGTGCTGGGGAATAGGAAGTGTCTTTTGAGATGCTTAGCTTTATGTTTGTATCTTCAAAATGCTAGAGATTTTCTGATGCTGGGGAGGGTGTTATTTATGCTTATTCATTTTGGAAATGTGTTATCTTTTCTATTGTTGTTTGCAAATAGAAGGTTCTTAATACATATTGAATGACGGATGCTTTGAGTTCAAACCAAATTCTCAGCAGCAACAAGCAAAGAATGGCCTCAGTTCAGTGTTCTGAACAAGAATTCCAATTATTCTCACAAATGATTGAACCAATTCCTTTTAATTAGATTTTCATTTGTTCATTGGAGTTGATGAAACTAGACATCAGTTTTGATACCCTTTAAATACACCCTAATCCTACTATATTATGTACTGTAATATATATATATATTTCACATGTTTTGCATTTAAATGATAAGCTGATAGGTCTCAAAATTAATATTTTTAGTATTCCGCTCAGTACAGTGTTGCCTGTCAGGTTATAAGCACCCAGTATATTTTTATAATAATTTTGAGTTTAATCAACTGGCAAGAGGCCATTGGAATCAGAAACCTGTCCCATGTTTAAAATGAGGTGGAAGAGAGCTTCCCCTGGGATCCTGGATTGAAGAATTTTTGATACCAAGATGCCTTTTCCCAAGCTGCCCAATGTCTATTTTGCCTTTAGGAAATAAAGAAAGGGGGAAATTGCCTATTTGATGGGTTGTCAGTCAGTTCCTTCTGAGGGGTCCTGTGCTTGTGAATTTGTAGGTTTGTGATTGTGAGTTTCCTAGATCTTGGAGTAGTTGCTACAGCATCGTTAAGTGTTAGCAGTGTCCAAAGTACGGAGTTGGGGCTGTAAAGAGAGATTTGGCTAATAGGTTATTCTATAACAGTTTATTTACCCTTCTATGCAGTTAAAATACCATTTATTTCCAAATGAAGAGTTTTCTGGTACTATAATTTCTGTAGCACTTGTGTTTTCAACTACCTAAATAAATAGGCTGTGATGGGCTAGACTAGGAACCTAACCATCAATAATAATATTGCTTCTATGGAAATATACATTTTTGTGTTTCACACAATATCCTAATAAATGAACTTTTGGAACACAGACTTTTTGTAGGCTAGGAATTTTGTATGTTTGCATTTTTATTATTTCTCTTTACCTTCATTCCTATCATCTCTCTCCACTGCTGAGGTCTAAAGGTGATTGAGTATGATTATAAACTCACTACCTAGCTGCCTTTCTTTTCAGGTAGTGAATACTAAAATAGCATGATGTGATATAATACAAAACGGAGGTGGTAATAGCTACACATTTCCTACTTTTCAGCAATGATAGAAAAATAATTGAGACAATATTTGTGAATACTAGGAAGAAATGTGCTATATAGAAATCTGAATGTCATTATTCTCTCACATGCTGTATGAGGAATAAAAATGTAAACATCATTATTATTCATCTCAATCCTCTTATCCCAGACTGAGTGACCTCTCAGAGTCCTTTATTCTGAGCAATCTAATGGGCATTTCTCAAATACCTATGGATGACAGCTCCTGTAATCCCATTGCTTTCACACATGAAATATATAGTATCACAACCAACCCCCAATGTGATTTTTATTTGTAAATTTAACAGGCTGGAAAAATCAGTTCCCCCTCCCAGGGGAACTAACTTTCAAAGGCAAGAAAAATGCATTCTTGGACAAGAAGCTGGTAAAAGCAGAAAGTTCACTGTTCAAGGACTGTTAACTATCACCAAGTGATATTTTAATAGCCAGCATTAAAAACGTGCTACTTTGCTGTGATTTCACTGAAAAAAACATATATTAGTAGAGAAAACTTGATCATATTTTAGAAGCTCTGTGAGGTCACTTTCTCATGAAATAAAATAGTAACAACATTTTAGGAAGAGAAACACTAACATGGATTTCCATTTCAGAAGCTATTCGATTCAGTAAATATTTTAACAAGCTCTTGTTCTGTTCATGGCACTGTACTAGGTACCAAGGGGGTATAAAGAGGAATACAATGTAGCCCTTGACCTCAAAAAAAAAAAGAAAAGAAAAAGAAAAGTTTTGTCACATGAAGAGGCTGGCTAGGTAGTGGAGAGGGCAGGGTCAGAGAACTCCTGACTTCCTCTCTCAGTAAACTCCTGACATGCATACCGAGGTAATATGAACAAGTGTGGGGTATTCATCGTGTTCCCTCTGCCTCGTTCTTCCTCGCTAACTAGAAGCAATAGCAAAGCTCTGGCAAAGGCTAGCAAGGAGAAAAATAAAAGCTGAAAGTTCTAATCAAAACTCTAATCAGAAAGATGACAACTGGTGAAGATTATTAAATTTTCTTTGCTCCCTTGATGAATTTAATAAAGAACTAATCAAAGATCATTAGAAGGCTTTTGTGCCTGGCTTGCAGTGTAACTGGATTGCAATCTGAATTTGTTTTAGTGGGTTTCCAGGGTTGAATTGGACGTGTAAATATATTTAAAAGTATAGGTGGTTAGACATTTTTTAAAATATTTTTTAGTTAAGATACAAACCCATGAAAATGTATAAGCTGTTTATTGTGCTCATCTACTCTGCCAATCAAAAATATAGAGGATTTTGATTTTGATCTTTAGTAATTAGAATTTTAAAAATTTGTATCAGTGTCTAGCTCAAAAAATTTCTAATGATCTTTGATTAGTTCTTTTCTTAAATTAACAGGAAAATTTAAAAAATGGTATCATTTAATTTCCAGAGCATAAAAATATGTAAATAAGTCTGTAACTACCAGGACCACTAGAAATTTATAGAAAATTATGGTAATATCTGAAGAGGTTTCTCACTCCTCCCCCATTTCTGAACATTTGCTTAATGTTCCTTGTTTTCAAATGACCTCCTGATAGACTTCCAACTACATTTTAAGTACTGCATTGTAAGTACTGCATTTATAGTGTCTCATAGAGTATATGTTTTGATTTCCTTATTTATGACATCTGTACCCCATTCATTTCTGGTGCTCATTTTTTTTATGTCTCAATCTGTTTGGTCTTATGCAGTCTCCTCCCGGGCCCTCAATATCACACTAACCAAGTAACTTAAGATTCCTGTCAATTCTTACATTCTCCCATCTCAGGCAGCCTCCTAGATATCTGAATCTATGACATTTGGTTTTGATTTGTCTTAGCTACAAAATACCTCTATGCTTGTCATAAAATAATCAGCTCTCATTAATATAAAAAAAGCATAAGATGTGTTTTGAGTTTTTTTGTTTAAGTCTGATTATATCCTTAATAAAGTAGTTCTTAGGCTTCTGCCAATCTTTTTGCCGGAACAGAAAAATTATTCTGAAATTCCTAGGATGAATAAAGAAAACAAAAGAAATTGTAGGGGCTATAAAAAATGAAATAAAAATATTAAACTCTTATAATGGGATTTTTTATTAGATTCTATTGAATTTATTAGATTCTACTGATTCTATTAAAATTTTGTTTAAAAAGAAAACAAAATTCTTTGATGAATTTTGTTTTCTATTTAAGGTGAAATTAGGTATTTAAAGGGGGTAACTCAACTCTGAGTATACATTGGAGAAAAATCTGTTTCTATACTAGTTCCTACATTTTTTTAAACATCTTTATTGGAGTATAATTGCTTTACATTGTTGTGTTAGTTTCTGCTGTATAACAAGGTGAATCAGCTATACATATACATATATCCCCATATCTCCTCCCTCTTGCGTCTCCCTCCCACCTTCCCTATGCCACCCCTCTAGGTAGTCACAAAGCCTCACGCTGATCTCCCTGTGCTATGTGACTGCTTCCCACTAGCTATCTATTTTACGTTTGGTAGTGTATATATGTCCACACCACTGTCTCACTTTGTCCCAGCTTACCCTTCCCCCTCCCCGTGTCCTCAAGTCCATTCTTTACATCTGTGTCTTTATTCCTGTCCTGCCCTTAGGTTCTTCAGAACCATTTTTTTTTTAGATTCCGTATATTTGTGTTAGCATACAGTATTCGTTTTTCTCTTTCTGTCTTACTTCACTCTGTATGACAGACTCTAGGTCCATCCACCTCACTACAAATAACTCAATTTCATTTCTTTTTATGGCTGAGTGATATTGCACTGTATAAATGTGCCACATCTTCTTCATCCATTCATCTGTCGATGGTCACTTAGGTTGCTTCCATGTCCTGGCTATTGTAAATAGAGCTGCAATGAACATTGTGGTACATGACTCTTTGAATTATGGTTTTCTCAGGGTATATGCCCAGTAGTGGGATTTCTGGGTCATATGGTAGTTCTACTTTTAGTTTTTTAAGGAACCTCCATACTGTTCTCCATAGTGGCTGTGTCAATTTACATTCCCACCAACAGTGCGGGAGGATTCTGTTTTCTCCACACCCTCTCCAGCACTTATTGTTTGTAGATTTTTGATGATGACTATTCTGAATGGTGTGAGGGGATACCTCACTGGAGTTTTGATTTGCATTTCTCTAACGATTAATGATGTTGAGCATCCTTTCATGTGTTTGTTGGCAGTCTGTATATCTTCTTTGGAGGAATGTCTGTTTAGGTCTTCTGCCCATTATTGGATTGGGTTTTTTTTTTTTTTGATATTGAGCCACATGAGCTATTTGTAAATTTTAGTGATTAATCATTTGTCAGTTGCTTCATTTGCAAATATTTTCTCCTGTTCTGTGGGTTGTATTTTCATCTTGTTTATGGTTTCCTTTGCTGTGCAAAAGCATTTAAGTTTCATTAGGTGCCATTTGTTTATTTTTGTATTTATTTCCATTTCTCTAGGAGGTGGGTCAAAAAGGATCTTGCTGTGATTTATGTCATAGAGTGTTCTGCCTATGTTTTCCTCTAAGAATTTTATAGTGGCTGGCCTTACATTTAGGTCTTTAATCCATTTTGAGCTTATTTTTGTGTATGGTGTTAGGAGTGTTCTAATTTCATTCTTTTACATGTAGCTGTCCAGTTTTCCCAGCACCACTTATTGAAGAGGCTGTCTTTTCTCCATTGTATATTCTTGCCTCCTTTATCAAAAATAAGTTGATCAAATGTGCATGGGTTTATGTCTGGGGTTTCTATCCTGTTCCATTGATCTGTATTCTGTTGTTGTGCCAGTGCCATACTGTCTTGATTACTGTAGCTTTGTAGTATAGTCTGAAGTCTGGGAGCCTGATTCCTCCAGCTCCGTTTTTCTTTCTCAAGACTGCTTTGACTGTTCAGGGTCTTTTGTGCCTCCATACAAATTTTAATATTTTTTGTTCTAGTTCTGCAAAAAATGCCAGTGGTAATTTGATAGCGATTACATTGAATCTGTAGATTGCTTTGGGTAATATAGTCATTTTCACAATATTGATTCCTCCAATCCAAGAACATGGTATATCTCTCCACCTATTTGTATCATCTTTAATTTCTTTCATCAGTGTCTTACAGTTTTCTGCATACAGGTCTTTTGTCTCCTTAGGTAGGTTTATTCCTAGGTATTTTATTCTTTTTGTTGCATTGGTAGATGACAGTGTTTCCTTAATTTCTCTTCCAGATTTTTCATCATTAGTGTATAGGAATGCAAAAGATTTCTGTGCGTTAATTTTGTATCCTGCTACTTTACCAAATTCATTGATTAACTCTAGTAGTTTTCTGGTAGCATCTTTAGGATTTTCTATATATAGTATCATTTCATCTGCAAACAGTGACAGTTTTACTTCTTCTATTCTGATTTGGATTCCTTTTATTTCTTTTTCTTCTCTGATTGCTGTGCCTAAAACTTCGAAAACTATGTTGAATAATAATGATGAGAGTGGACAACCTTGTCTTGTTCCTGATCTTAAAGGAAATGCTTTCAGTTGTTCACCATTGAGAATGATGTTTGCTGTGGTTTTGTCATATATGGCCTTTATTATGTTGAGGTCGGTTCCCTCTATGCCCACGTTTGGAGAGTTTTTATCATAAATGGGTATAGAATTGTGCTAAAAGCTTTTTCTGCATCGATTGAGATGATAATATGGTTTTTATTCGTCATTTTACTAATATGTATATCACATTGATTGATTTGCATATATTGAAGAATCCTTGCATCCCTGAGATAAATCCCACTTGATTATGGTGTATGATCCTTTTAATGGGTTGTTGGATTCTGTTTGCTAGTATTTTGTTGAAGATTTTGGCATCTATGTTCATTGGCCTGCAGTTTTCTTTCTTTGTGACATCCTTGTCTGGTTTTGGTATCAGGGTTATGGTGGCCTCGTAGAATGAGTGTGTGAATGTTCCTCCCTCTGCTATATTTTGGAAGAGTTTGAGAAGGATAGATGTTAGCTGTTCTCTAAATGTTTGATAGAATTCGCCTGTGAAGCCATCTGGTCCTGGGCTTTTGTTGGTTGGAAGATTTTTAATCACAGTCTTAATTTCAGTGCTGGTGATTGGTCAGTTTATATTTCCTATTTCTTCTTGGTTCAGTCTCGGAAGGTTGTGCTTTTCTAAGAATTTGTCAATTTTTTCCAGGTTGTCCATTTTATTGTCATGTAGTTGCCTATAGTAATCTCTCATGATCCTTTGTATTTCTGTAGTGTCAGTTGTTACTTCTCCTTTTTCATTTCTAATTCTATTGATTTGAGTCTTATCCCTTTATTTCATGATGAGTCTGGCTAGTGGTTAATCAATTTTTTTTATCTTCTCAAAGAGCCAGCTTTTAGTTTTATTGATCTTTGCTATTGTTTCCTTCATTTCTTTTCATTTATTTCTGATCTGATCTTTATGATTTCTTTCCTTCTGCTACCTTTGGGGTTTTTTTGTTCTTCTTTCTCTAATTGCTTTAGGTTTAAGGTTATGTTGTTTATTTGAGATGTTTCTTGTTTTTTGAGGTAGGATTGTATTGCTATAAATTTCCCTCTTAGAACTGCTTTTGCTGCATCCCATAGGTTTTGGGTTGTTGTGTTTTCATTGTCATTTGTTTCTAGGTATATTTTGATTTCCTCTTTGATTTCTTCAGTGATCTCTTGGTTATTTAGTAGTGTATTGTTTAGCCTCCATGTGTTTGTATTTTTTACAGATTTTTCCTGTAATTGATATCTACTCACATAGTGTTGTGGTCAGAAAAGATACTTGATATGATTTCAATTTTCTAAAATTTACCAAGGCTTTTTTTGTGACCCAAGATATGATCTGTTCTGCAAAATGTTCCATGAGCACTTGAGAAGAAAGTGTATCCTGTTGTTTTTGGATGGAATGTCCTATAAATATCAGTTAAGTCCATCTTTTTAAATGTATCATTTAAAGCTTGTGTTTCCTTATTTATTTTCATATTGGATGATCTGTCCATTGGTGAAAGTGGGGTGTTAAAGTCCCCTACTGTGATTGTGTTACTGTTGATTTCCCCTTTTATGGCTGTTAGAATTTGTCTTATGTATTGAGGTGCTTCTATGTTGGATGCATAAGTATTTACAATTGTTATATCTTCTTCTTAGATTCATCCCTTGTACATTATGTAGTTTCCTTCTTTGTCTTTTGTAATAATCTTTATTTTAAAGTCTACTTTGTCTGATATGGGAATTGCTCCTACAGCTTTCTTTTGATTTCCATTTGCCTGGAATATCATTTTCCATCCCCTCACTTTCAGTCTGTATGTGTTCCTATGTCTGAAGTGGGCTTCCTGTAGACAGCGTATATACGGGTCTTGTTTTTGTATCCATTCAGCCAGTCTGTGTCTTTTGGTTGGAGCATTTAATCCATTCACATTCAAGGTGATTATTGATATGTATGTTCCTGTTACCATTTTCATAATTGTTTTGTGTTTGTTTTTCTGGGTCTTTTTCTTCTCTTGTGTTTCATGCTTAGAGAAGTTCCTTTAGCATTTGTTGTAAAGCTGGTTTGGTGGTACTGAATTATCTTAGCTTTTGTTTGTCTGTAAAACTTTTGATTTCTCTGTGGAATCTAAATGCGATCCTTTCTGGGTAATCTTTGTTGTATGTTTTTCCCTTTCATCCCTTTAAATATGTCCTGCCACTCCCTTTTGGCTTGCAGAGTTTCTGCTGAAAGATCAGCTGTTAACCTTACTTCCTTGTATGTTATTTGTTGTTTTTTCCTTGCTGCTTTTAATGTTTTTTCTTTGTATTTAATTTTTGATAGTTTGATTAATATGTGTCTTGGCGTGTTTCTCCTTGGATTTATCTTGTATGGGACTCTCTGTGCTTCCTGGACTTGATTGACTATTTCCTTTCCCAATTTAGTGAAGTTTTCAACTATAATCTTTCAAATATTTTCTCAGTCCCTTTATTTTTCTCTTCTTCTTCTGGGGCCCCTATAATTCGAATGTTGGTGTGTTTAATGTTGTCCCAGAGGCCTCTGGGACTGTCCTCAATTCTTTTCATTCTTCTATCTTTATTCTGCTCTGTAGTAGTTATTTCCACTATTTTATCTTGCAGGTCACTCATCCGTTCTTCTGCCTCAGTTATTCTGCTATTGATTCCTTCTAGAGAATTTTTAATTTATTTATTATGTTGTTCATCATTGTTTGTTTTCTCTTTAGTTCTTCTATTTCCTTGTTAAACATTTCTTATATTTTCTCCATTCTATTTCCAAGATTTTGGGTCACATTTACCATCATTACTCTGAATTCTTTTTCAGGTAGACTGCCTATTTCCTCTTCATTTGTTTGGTCTGGTGGGTTTTTACCTTGCTCCTTCATCTGCTGCATATTTCTCTGTCTTCTCGTTTTGCTTAACTTGCTCTGTTTGGGGTCTCCTTTTTGCAGGCTGCAGGTTCGTAGTTCCCATTGTTTTTGGTGTCTGCCCCCAGTCGGTCAGGTTGGTTCAGTGGGTTGTGTATGCTTCCTGGTGGAGGGGGCTGGTGCCTTTGTTCTAGTGGATGAGGCTGTATCTTGTTTTTCTGGTGGGCAGGTCCATGTCTGGTTGTGTCTTTTGAGGTGTCTGTGAACTTAGTATGATTTTAGGAAGCCTCTCTGCTAATGGGTGGGGTTAGCATGGGGCGTCCAGCACTGGAGCTTGCTGGCCATTGGGTGGAGCTGGGTCTTGGCATTGAAATGGAGGTCTCTGGGAGAGCTCTTGCTGATTGATATTATGTGGGACCGGGATGTCTCTGGTGGACCAATGTCCTGAACTCTCCTCTCCCACCTCAGAGGCACAGGCCTGACACTGGGCCGGAGCACAAAGACCCTGTCAGCCACACGACTCAGAAAAAAAGGAGGAAAGAAGGAAAGAAAGAAAGAGAGAGGGAGGGAGGGAGGGAGGGAGGGGGGAGAGAGAGAGAGAGAGAGAGAGAGAGAAAGAAAAGAAAGAAAGAAAGAAAGAAAGGAAGGAAGGAAGGAAGAAAGGAAGAAAGATGAAAGAAAGGAAAAATACAATAAAATAGGTTATTAAAGTAAAAAATAAAGAAAATTATTAAAAATAAAAAATTAAAAAGTAATTTAAAAAAAGAAAGAGGAGAGCAACCAGAACAGAAAACAAATCCACCAATGATAACAAGCGATAAAAACTATACTAAAAAAAAAAAATCCCACCAGCAGAACCCTAGGACAAATGGTAAAAGCAAAGCTATGCAGACAAAAATCACACAAAGAAGCATACACATACATACTCAGAAAAAGGAAAAAATGTATATATCTATATATAAAAGAAAAAAAGGAAGAGAGCAACGAAATCAATAAACAAATCTACCAATGATAATAAACTCTAAATAATAAACTACAATAAACATAAAACCAGAAAAAAGTTAGAAGCAGAATGCAAACCCCAAGTCTACAGTTGCTGCCAAAGTCCACCACCTCAATTTTGGGGTGATTCGTCATCTATTCAGGTATTCCACAGATGAAGGGTACATCAAATTGATTGTGGAGATTTAATCTGCTGCTCCTGAGGCTGCTGGGAGAGATTTCCCTTCCTCTTTGTTCTCACAGTTCCCGGGGTTCACCTTTGGATTGGCCCCGCCTCTGCTTGTATGTCACCTGAGGGCGTTTGTTTCCACTCAGACAGGACGGGGTTAAAGGAGAAGCTGATAGGGGGCTCTGGCTCACTCAGGCCAGGGGAGGGAGGGGTATGGAGTGCAGAGCGAGCCTGCGGCAGCAGAGGGCAGCATGACGTTGCAACAGACTGAGGTGCTTCGTGTATTCTCCCGGGGAAGTTGTCCGTGGATCACGGGACCCTGACAGTGGTGGGCTGCAGAGGCTCCTGGGAGGGGAGGTGTGGATAGTGACCTGTGTTTGTGCACAGGCTTCTTGGTGGCTGCAGTAGCAGCCTTAGTGTCTCATGCCCACCTCTGGGGTCTGCGCTGGTAGCTGCAGCTCGCGGCCATCTCTGGACCTCTTTTAAGCGGTGCTCTGAGTCCCTTCTCCTTGTGCACCTAGAAACAATGGTCTCTTGCCTCTTAGACAGGTTCAGACTTTTTCCCGGACTCCCTCCCACCTAGCTGTGGTGCACTAGCCCCATTCAGGCTGTGTTCACGCAGCCAACCCCAGTCCTCTCCCTGGGATCTGACCTCCGAAGCCTTACCCTCAGCTCCCAGCCTCCACCCGTCCTGGAGGGTGAGCAGACAAGCCTCTCAGGCTGGTGAGTGCTGGTCGGCACTGATCCGCTGTGCGGGAATCTCTCAGCTTTGCCCTCTGCACCCCTGTTGCTGCTCTCTCCTCCATGGATCCAAAGCTTCCCCACCACCACCTCCTGTCTCTGCCAGTGAAGGGGCTTCCTAGTGTGTGGAAACCTTTCCTCCTTCACAGCTCCTTCCCAAAAGTGTAGGTCCTGTCCCTATTCTCTTGTCTCGTTTTTTCTTTTTTCTTTTGCCCTACCCAGGTACATGGGGAGTTTCTTGCCTTTTGGGAAGTTTGAGGTCTTCTGCCAACTTTCAGTAGGTGTTCTGTAGGAGTTGTTCCACATGTAGATGTATTTCTGATGTATTTGTACAGAGGAAAGTGATCTCCACGTCTTACTCCTCCGCCATCTTGAAGGTCTCCCCTCTACATTTCTTTTTATAAGTTAAAATATCTCATGACTATTTCAAGCTTATAGAAGAATTTTCAAAACTATACTGAGATGGATAATGCAAAACTGTACATGCATTACAAGAGTGAGACTCTTTTACTAAGTATTTGTGGAAGCAGTCAACAATTTAAATCTGAATTAGAGACCCTGTTCCAAAGGAAAATATATGGAAACTCTGAAACTGGACTCTGAATTCTTCATATTCAATGTTAAATGAAATTAACTTAAATGGTAAATTTGCAGACAACATTGGAATGGAAAAGAATGCTTTATAAAAAGAAAAAAATTCCAGCTACCTTTTGGCATCATCCTGATTATAAGGGCCAGATATTAAGACAGTTAACTCTTAGGTAGAGGTAACATGAAATTTAAAATCTGTGGGAACTTCAATTACATAATTACCTCTTTCTTTAGCATGGTCCTGAGGAAATGTGTCCATCTCTTCATATTTCAGATGCCCATCTTCTCTTATTTACTCTTTCTGTTGTTCTTCATTTTTCTCTTATAATTCCAAGTTTCTCTTTGGGCTGAAAGCCATCCTTTAGGTAGTAGAGGCAGGCTTTAAACAAATCCTCTCAGCTTTCAATCTGCAATAAGTGTTTTTATTTCATTGTTGTTTGTGAAGGTTATTTTTGCTGCATATAAAACTCTGGGTTGACAATTTTTTTTTTCCTTTCAGCACTTTAAAGAAGTCATTTCATTGTCTCTGGCTTCTATTATTTCTGGTAAGAAGGCAGTGATCATTTCTACTTTTGTTCCCCTGTATAGAAAGTGACTTTTTTTCTTTCTGGCTGCTTTCAAGATTTTCTCTTTATCTTTGGTTTTCAGTGGTTTGGATGTGATGTGCCTTGGAGTGATTTTCTTTATATTTATCCTGTATGGATTCATTGAAGTTCTTGTATCTGTAAGTGAATGTTTTTCTTCAAATGTGGGAAGTTTGGGGCCATTATATTTTCAATTTTTTGTCCCTGTATTATTCTCTTTTTCTGGGACTCAATTACTTTCTCTCTAGGCTGCTTTATGTTGTCTCATGGGTCGCTGAGGCTCTTTCTAGTTATATTTTATTTTTTCAACAGACTATTTTAAGAGCAATTTTAGGTTCATTCAAAATTGAGCAGACGGTACAAAGATTTCCCATATTCTCTCTGCTCCCATGCACTGTCTTCCAATTATCAATATCTGCCACCAAAGGGTACATTTGTTGCAACTGATGAACCTCCACTGGTACATCATAACCATCCAAAGTCCATAGTTTACATTATGGCTCACTCTTGGTGTTATACGTTTGATGGGTTTGGACAAAGGTATAATGACAGGTATCCACCACTATAGTATCATACAGAGTAGTTTCACTGCCTAAAAAAATCCTCTGTGTTCTGCCTATTTATTCCTTATCCATCCTAACCCCTGGCAACAACTGACCTTTTTACTGCCTCCATAGTTTTGCCTTTTCCAGAACATCATGTAGTTGGAATCATACAGTATGGAGTCTTTTCTGATTGGTTTCTTTCATTTAGTAATATGCATTTAAGTTTCCTCCATGTCTTTTCATGGCTTGATACCTAATTTTTTAGGTTGCTGAATAGTATTCCATTGTCTGGATGTATCACAGTTTATTTATCCATTCACGTAATAAAGGACAACTTGGTTGCTTCCAAGTTTTGGCAATTATGAATAAAGATGCTATAAACATCCATGTGCAGGGTACTTTGTGAAGATAAATTTTCAACAACTTTGGGTATGATTGCTGGATCATATGGTAACAAGAGGTTTCATGTTGTAAGAAACTACCAAACTGTTGTCTAAAGTGGCTGTACCATTCTGCATACCTACCAGCAATGAATGAGAGCTCCTGTGGCTTCACATCCTTGCCAGTGTTTGGTGTTGTCAGTGTTCCGGATTTTGGCCATTCTAATAGGTGTAGTGATACCTCATTTTTTAAATGTTTGTTTTTCTTTGATGTTTTTTCTCTCTAGTCTTCAGATTAGATAATTTCTGTTGATTTGTGTCTAATTTCACTGACTTTTTTTCTGCTGACTGTGACCAGCTGTTAAGCCCGTCAGTTTTTATTGCAGTTGCTGTACTTTTCAGTTCTAGAATTTTCATTTGATTGTATTTATAGTCTCCATTTCCCTGCTGAGACTTCCTATTTGATCACTCAATTGAAAATAAATTTTTCTTTGATTTTTTTTAACATAACATTCCTTTAATTATTTGTATTCTTTGATTCTTTTAACATAACAATCCTTTAATTATTTGTATTCTGGTGATTTTTGACTAATTGTTAGACATTGTGGATAACACATTGTGGAGATTCTAGATTCTGTAACCTTCCTCTGAAGAGCCTTGATTCTTATTTAAGCGGGCAGTTCATTTACTGGCTGATCACTTTAATTTGAGTAATCTTAGTGTTTTGTATTGTTGGTGTAGATCTGTGGAAAGCCCAAGGTGTTTTCCAAGTACTCACTCTCTAAACTGTACCTTCCATACAAATACTTTTGAGGTTTGTTTTTACGCTTTATTAGAGTGAGACTAGAGTAGGTATCTCTCTAGGGCATATCCCTTATTCCCAAGATGTGGACTTTGTGGTGTGTCATCTGGATGTCAGGAGTTTTGATGAGGTGTTAATAAATCTCTCCTCTCTGGCAGGACCAGGGCTCTGACATCCCCTGCCATTGCTCTTCCCCAAGCACTGTTCAACTTCTAGTATCTTGGTTCTACTTTAAACTCCACTGCAGCTTATATCTAAAGGCTCAGGTTGCCTCATTCTGCACGTGTACAGTCCAGCTCTCAGGCATGGATTTTCAGGAGATCCCTACATAGGTTTCTGGGGTCCCTTCTCTGCACTGCTCTCTCCTCCACAGTTTCTAACTGTGTCTACTAATCTGAACACTGATATCTGCTTCCTTAGCTCAACAGGACAGACTCCAGGTGGTCAGGAAGTTGTCTCCAGGTAGAAGGCTGAGTGCATTGTGCAGCTCACCTCATATGTTTCCCTTCTCTCACAGATCACAGACTTAATATTGCTTGTTAGCCAATGCCTGAATTCAGCTGCCTCATGTATTTTGTCCAGTTTTAGAATCTTGGCGGGCTAGTCCAGTATCAGTCATCCCAAGAAGGTTGGAAATAGAAGTTCAAGAGTCATCTCTTAATTTCTATCCTACCTAAAAAATCACATTCCCACATTGGGCAGAAACACAGGCACCATGACATTTGCTATGAGATGTCATTACATAATCTCCACCCCATTTGTAAAAACTCAAGTAAAGATTCCTATTAAATCATTTCAAACTGAAAATCACATAGACCATGCCTAGCAGAGTACCTAGCACAAACATGGTCTTTTATGAATTATTAAATTGTTTCCTGGATAGAATAGAAAGAAAGTGGAAGAACTCACTCCTTAGAGTTATGGCTTATCTACCAATTGATTCTATGATCTTGGGCCTACAACTATATTTAACATGTTTTTGTTTGGAATCACTGGAGAAACCTCATTAAAACTAAGGAAACCTAGGAGTAAATTTATATTTCTAATTTGTCTTGATTATATCCTCTGAAAGATACTTTCTGAGATCAAGCAATATTGTTGTGGTTTTGTTACAGAATTAAACAGGTTTTAAATTTGGCAACTGGGATGATAACTTTGGAGGACTTTCCTAATTTCAGAAGGAGCTTTACTCTCATAATTACATTGAATTCATCTAGAAAGAAAAAAACCAATGATAGAAGAAAAATCTGGGTAGCAAATGGCAGTTTGGTAGTATCAAGGATGTGGGAAGAAGTCTTTCAATTAGGAAAATGATATAAATACATACTTATACGCATAATGTCATGTGAGTGACATTTCTAGAGAACAGTGTTAAGGTCTCAATGGACCAAAATGGTATACTGATGCAATATAATTATACCTTTGGATGAAACATCAAGGATGCAAAGTAGGTGGGAGGGAGACACAAGAGGGAGGAGATATGGGGATATATGTATGCGTATAGCTGATTCACTTCGTTATAAAGCAGAAACTAACATACCATTGTAAAGCAATTATACTCCAATAAAGATGTTAAAAAAAAAAAAGGATGCAAAGTAGGCTACCACACAAGATGAAACGCCATTATCTAAAAGAGACCCAGCAGATTAAAAGAGAATGCTTACCAACCTGGTTGAGTGTTCCCTCAGTGCAAAGCCTTAAGCCTGACACCTGCTCTGCTCAGTCTTTGACCTGGTGCCTCCAGCTGACTTTTCCAGAATAATCTTCTCTCATAGACAGAGTAAAGTAGGAGGAAAATTAATAACCTCAGGTCCCAGATCATTTTTTTTTCTCTTTCCCCATTCCTTCTTTAGTTATGATTCCTGTTTTTATCTGGAAAAAATACAATCCCCTTGTTTTGTTCCTCGGTCGTCACTACAAATCATCCTGCCCCCCAAGTATTTTATGCTTCAGTGCTCAAAATTTAAAATATCTTGGGTACTGAGAAGCCTGAAGAGGGCGTTTGTATTGGAGCCCTGACCTCTGATATTTCTGTTGAATAAACTATTCCTTCATGCTTGAAGATGGATGTACATTATAGATTTCACCTGAGAAATTTCTGAAACTGGGCCTGGAACTGCCTGCATGGCTGTTCTAGACTAATGCAGAAATGGGATGTGGGGTGGCTATGCCTACAAATATCTTGCAAAGAAATAAAGGAGCAAATGATACTGTTAAAGTGGACCAACTCAATAAAGACTGGGCATTACGTAAGTTCTGAATGTTACATAATTACTTTCTGTTGAGCATTTTCTCATCATTATTGTTGACTGGAAAAAAAATGCACAACCTAAAAGTTGAGAGTTATGTTTCATTCTGCGGACAAAACTGAGGACTTAAGCCTGGGACACACAGCAGCTCAGATAACTCTGAAAGACTGTTGCGAAGAGGCCAAGGGAGAGCCAGGATATATAGAAGTTTTTGCAACAAAGACCAGGTAGTTGGAACATCAAAAGATTACTGTTAATTAAAGAAAACCAGATATCTCAAGTTAAGGAATTTAGTTATTTTCTATGTATGGGCAGATGCAAGAGTCTGGGCTCACCAAAATCATTCCTTTGGTATGCACCTCAGCTATATGGAGCCAGTATCCTGTGCTTTCTCATCCTGAGTCTCCTCAGGGTGCACTGTGGGGGATAGCTGTAGCAGTTGACTGCTAGATGGGGGGCATCCTGTTTCTATCCTGAGTTCCCTCAGCGCTCACCATTGGGGTGGCTGTAATGTGATGGCTTGATGGCTGCAACATCCTTTGTGTACTGATATGGCAGGCAATATTTTTCGTTTACATTATATATGTAAGGCTTCCTGCGCTCACTGTCATAGTATAATGGGACAGGCTACAAGGATAAGCCCCTTCCTCACTTTCTGTGTCCATTTCTCTGGCATGGGTCATTGCCAGTAAATGTTCAAGCCTATTGTTTTTAAGCAGTGAGAAAATATAATGTTCCATATTATGAATTTCCATGTAGCCCAAATTCCTTAATTTCTCTATCCTTCTGAGGCTACCCTTTTATTTAATAACCATTCTATATATTGTGGGAAGTCCAACACATTCTCTGATTCCTCTGCAGATTCTCGAGTTGAGACTTAGTTTTTCCTAGTTTCCTTCCTCCAAACTCTTGCTTCTGACTTTTCTTGATTTCTTCTCTCCCTCGGCCATGGCTTGTACATGCTGCTCCAGGCCATTCTAGTTGCTTTGCCTCAAAATTTGGACTCACCACTCTCTTCTTCATGATGATGCTTTTGTGAATAGCAGGGTTTCATTACATTTTATTGTTTTGTAAGCATAATACAGAGGAATTCTAGCACAAGACAGGGAGTCATTTAAAGTTGAACACCAGGGCAGCACTACTGCAAAAGTTACCTGAAATCTCTACCTGGAGGAATCCTTATCGGCAGCCCTCTCACTCTGCATTTCTGAGACCTGCTCTCTAGACTCTAAGAAAGCTTTTTATTTTCAATCCCTCTTTAATGGTCTGACACTCCTTGGCCCTGCAGTGGTGGGAGGAACCCACTCCAAAATTCCTGAAACTTTGTGATGCGTAGAAATTTGGCTCTCCCTTAGGTTCACCCTCTCCATCCAGATTCTCCTGGAGTCCTTAAGAAAGCCCATTAGATGCTTTCCCAAACAAAACAGCAGTTTTCTCTTCCAGAAGAATTCTGTTGCTCTCCTAGGGCAACCAATGAAAATAGCTATCAGCTTAAAAGAATTTTTTAAGTGATAGTGATCATTTCTCTGAAAATAAATTTGCATAATATTTTGAATAAAGTGATTTGATGGGAGATTTAATAAAGTGATAGATAAGGATGGATGGCCCAGTTGTCAAGGAAGGCGATTCTAACTGAGGCAAGAAAAGTCATAGAAGAGAGTTTGTGATTTCTTTCTTTCCTTCAGTGACCTCAGTAATGCGTGGAAGACGATGGGTTAGACAGGCAGCAACAGTTGTCTACCAGCGTGCAGCTTCTCAGCCCAGAAGATAAAGTGATCTCAAAGTTGTCACTGTGGAATCAGTGTCTACAAAGCAAAGATGAAGCTTCATCTGAGGATAGGGAGGATAAGAAGGAATTTCTGGTGACTTTTCATATCCAGGAATGCAGTTGAGGCCTAGGGAGCTGAAAGGCTGCTCTCAGAGGTAAGCACACTCCCAGTGTCACCTTAGGACTCCACTCAGGAAAATGATGGCCCTGGGGGGGCAGGGGAGTAGGTTTTGCAGGCTGAGGTTTGGCTGCAGGTCATCTACATCTTCAATGTTATTTACTAAAAATACTAAATTCAGTTTATTACATCGATTTAAATAACTGTGAATAGTGCTCTGTACTTTAGGGATCCTGGGAATGTTGGGAAAGGGAAATATATCCCACTGCAATATTCTATTAAATAAATTACCTTCAGAAACTTATGAAAATTTGCAGTGATGCTTACACAAAACATATAACTGTTAGAAATATAAAAAGAATGTATGTATGTACTTTTAGGTATAGTCTCCTAATAAATTTCAACATTGCCTTAATAACAATGTGTTTTGTATACACTGCCTGGTTTAAAAGTAGATATAAAATAGAATGTAACAGTAAAAGATTTGTAAAAAGCCTTTTGGAATCAGAGTAGAAAAACTTTTGTCTTAGTGAAGATATGCTGTTCAATAACAGTAAAGTCATATGCATGGTTCTTGTTTTGAGTTGACTTTCTCCCATTTCTCACATCACTGATAACAAAACTTTCTACTTACAGCTTCACTTTCATATATATTGTCAGCTGAGTTACTTTTCTGTGTATTTCTACAATGTGATAAATATTTTTTTAGATTTAAAAAAAGCCAAGCAAAGCTCAAACTTTTCCAAAAGTCCACTCATAACGCATATTTAGTCTAGTTGCCTTTTCTATAACATATCACAATGTAACCTGGTATTTGAATATTGTTTTTTCAGCTAGATGGTGTTGCATAGTGGTAAAAAAAAAAAAATAGGCAAAGAGACATACACCAGATGTTTACAGTGATTATCTTTGGTGGTGCATTGCCAGTGATTTTTCTTTGTTCCATTGTCCTTTGTTTTTGTTTTCCAAGTTTTGCACATTGACCACTGACTAAGGTTCAAGTGTAGAAAATAAAGCCATAAAAATACTAGAAGAAAACACTAGTGAGTATTTTTGTAACCTTTTGTTTGGGAAGGCCTTTCTAAATATGACAGTGAAGTCAGAAACCATAAATAGAAAAACTCATACATTAAACTTCATGTATAATATTAATTCAATATGCTGAGTGATCCAATAAAGTCAACATAACTAATAACTGTTGTGGAAATATTTGCAAGATATATGACAAAAATTGACATAATTCATAAACAGCTACTATACAGCAACAAATAAGATGAACAACCCCCCCCAAAAAAATGCCAAAGGACAGGAACAGGCATTTAGCAAAAGAAATGTAAATGACTTAAACCCTATGAAAAGATATATGCCCTCACTGATAAAAAAATAAATGCAAAATGAAACTCCAAGATAGTACTTTTCATTTTTCAAATTGAAAAATACTTAAAATAATGAAAATGCTTTGTGTTGACAAAATATGTAGCATGAGACACTCTTAACACCACTATTGGTAGAGTATAAATTGGTTCGATTTTCATGGGTAATAGTTTGACATAAAAATTACAGTGTTCTTAACCTTTGACTCAGCAATTCCATGTTTATGAATTTATCCTATGGTGAAAGTTTAATAAATGTGCCATGAGAGCTATTAGTGCTGACCAGTGCCTGTGCTCTTCTTTCCTTCCTGTTATGTGCCTGGACTTGCATATAGATAGAGCCATGTGGCTAGTTATTCCAATGGAATATGAATGGAAGTGATGTAGGTCACCTCCAGGCTGAAGTGATTGGGAGGGGATGTGTGAGCCTTCTCAATGGTCTCTTGATTTCCCCAACCATGGGCAGAATTCAGAGAAGGGCAAGGATCAACAGAAGACTGGAGTCATAAGATGAAGGAGCTTGAGTTCCTGAATGCCTTTGTGGAACAGAGCCCATCACCACCATTGTTCACCAACCTGTATTAGGCTGTGATGTGAACAAGCAATACATTATTTTGACTTAAAAAACCTGATACATAATGATCAAGGGATCAATCCAAGAAGAAGATATAACAATTGTAAATATTTATGCACCCAACATAGGAGCACCTCAATACATAAGGCAAATACTAACAGCCATAAAAGGGGAAATTGACAGTAATGCAATCATAGTAGGGGACGTTAACACCCCACTTTCACCAATGGACAGATCATCCAAAATGAAAATAAATAAGGAAACACAAGCTTTAAATGATATATTAAACAAGATGGACTTAATTGATATTTATAGGACATTCCATCCAGAAACAACAGAATACACATTCTTGTCAAGTGCTCATGGAACATTCTCCAGGATAGATCATATCTTGGGTCACAAATCAAGCCTTGGTAAATTTAAGAAAATTGAAATATATCAAGTATCTTTTCCGACCACAATGCTATGAGACTAGGTATCAATTACAGGAAAAAATCTGTAAAAAATACAAACACATGGAGGCTAAAAAATACACTACTTAATAACCAAGAGATCACTGAAGAAATCAAAAAGGAAATCAAAAAATACCTAGGAACAAATGACTATGAAAACACGACAACCCAAAGCCTATGGGATGCAGCAAAAGCAGTTCTAAGAGGGAAGTTTAGAGCAATACAATCCTACCTGAAGAGACAAGAAACATCTCAAATAAACAACCTAACCTTACACCTAAAGCAATTAGAGAAAGATGAACAAAAAAAAAACCCCAGAGTTAGCAGAAGGAAAGAAATCATAAAGATCAGAGCAGAAACAAATGAAAAAGAAATGAAGGTAATGAAAGCAAAGATCAATAAAACTAAAAGCTGGTTCTTTGAGAAGATAAACAAAATTGATAAACCATTAGCCAGACTCATCAAGAAAAAAAGGGAGAAGACTCAAACCAATAGAATTAGAAATGAAAAAGGAGAAGTAACAACTGACACTACAGAAATACAAAGGATCATCAGAGATTACTACAAGAAACTAGATGCCAATAAAATGGACAACCTGAAAGAAATGGACAAATTCTTAGAAATGCACAACATTCCGAGACTGAACCAGGAAGAAATAGAAAATATGAACAGATAAATCACAAGCACTGAAATTGAAACTGTGATTAAAAATTTTCCAAGAAACAAAAACCCAGGACCAGATGGCTTCACAGGTGAATTCTATCAAATATTTAGAGAAGAGCTAACACCTATCTTTCTCAAACTCTTCCAAAATATAGCAGAGGGAGGAACACCCCCAAACTCATTCTACGAGGCCACCATCACCCTGATACCAAAACCAGACAAAGATGTCACAAAGAAAGAAAACTACAGGGCAATATCACTGATGAATAGAGATGCAAAACTCCTCAACAAAATACTAGCAAACAGAATCCACGAGCACATTAAAAGGATCATACACCATGATCAAGTGGGGTTTATCCCAGGAATGCAAGGATTCTTCAACATATGCAAATCAATCAATGTGATACACCATATTAACAAATTGAAGGATAAAAACCATATGATCATCTCAATAGATGCAGAGAAAGCTTTTGACAAAATTCACCACCCATTTATGATAAAAACCCTCCAGAAAGTAGGCATAGAGGGAACTTTCCTCAACATAATAAAGGTCATATATGACAAACCCACAACCAACATCGTCCTCAATTGTGAAAAACTGAAACCATTTCCACTAAGATCAGGAACAACACAAGGTTGCCCACTCTCACCACTACTATTCAACATAGTTTTGGAAGTTTTAGCCACAGCAATCAGAGATGAAAAAGAAATAAAATGAATCCAAATCAGAAAAGAAGAAGTAAAGCTGTCATTGTTTGCAGATGACATGATACTGTACATAGAGAATCCTAAAGATGCTACTGGAAAACTACTAGAGCTAATCAATGAATTTGGTAAAGTAGCAGGATACAAAATTGATGCACAGAAAGCTCTTGCATTCCTATACACTAATGATGAAAAATCTGGAAGAGAAATTAAGGAAACACTCCCATCACCATTGCAACAAAAAGAATAAAATACCTAGGAATAAACCTACCTAAGGAGACAAAAGACCTGTATGCAGAAAATTATAAGACACTGATGAAAGAAATTAAACATGATACAAATAGATGGAGAGATATACCATGTTCTTGGATTGGAAGAATCAACATCGTGAAAATGACTCTACTACCCAAAGCAATCTACAGATTCAATGCAATCCCTATTAAACTACCACTGGCATTTTTCACAGAACTAGAAGAAAAAATTTCACAATGTATATGGAAACACAAAAGACCCCGAATAGCCAAAGCAATCTTGAGAAAGAAAAATGGAGCTGGAGGAATCAGGCTCCCTGACTTCAGACTATACTACAAAGCTAAAGTAATCAAGACAGTATGGTACTGGCACAAAAACAGAAAGGTAGATCAATGGAACAGGATAGAAAGCCCAGAGATAAACCCACACACATATGGTCACCCTATTTTTGATAAAGGAGGCAAGAATATACAGTGGAGAAAAGACAGCCTCTTCAATAAGTGGTGCTGGGAAAACTGGACAGCTACATGTAAAAGTATGAAATTAGAACACTCCTTAACACCATACACAAAAATAAACTCAAAATGGATTAAAGACCTAAATGTAAGGCCAGACACTATCACACTCTTAGAAGAAAAAATAGGAAGGACACTCTATGACATAAATCACAGCAAGATCCTTTCTGACCCACCTAGAGAAATGGAAATAAAAACAAAAATAAACTAATAGGACCTAATGAAACTTAAAAGCTTTGGCACAGCAAAGGAAGCCATACACAAGACGAAAAGACAACCCTCAGAATGGGAGAAAATATTTGTAAACGAAGCAACTGACAAAGGATTAATCTCCAAAATTTACATGCAGCTCATGCAGCTCAATACCAAAAAAACAAACAACCCAATCCAAAAATGGGCAGAAGACTTAAATAGACAGTTCTCCAAAGAAGATATACAGATTGCCAACAAACACATGAAAGAATGCTCAACATCGTTAACCATTAGAGAAATGCAAATCAAAACTAGAATGAGATATCATCTCACACTGGTCAGAATGACCATCATCAAAATATCTACAAGCGGGCTTCCCTGGTGGCGCAGTGGTTGAGAGTCCGCCTACCGATGGAGGGGACACGGGATCGTGCCCCAGTCTGGAAAGATCCCACATGCCACGGACCAGCTGGCCCGTGAACCATGGCCACTGGGCCTGTGCATCCGGACCCTGTGCTCCACAGCGGGAGGCCACAACAGTGAGAGGCCCGCGTACTGCAAAAAAAAAAAAAAATCTACAAGCAATAAATGCTGGAGAGGGTGTGGAGAAAAGGGAACCCTCTTGCACTATTGTTGGGAATGTAAATTGATACAGCCACTATGGAGAACAGTATGGAGGTTCCTTAAAAAACTAAAAATAGAACTACCACACAACCCAGCAATCCCACTGCTGGGCATATACCCTGAGAAAACCATAATTCAAAAAGAGACATGTACCAAAATGTTCTTTGCCGCTCTATTTACAATAGGCAGGACATGGAAACAACCTAAATGTCCATCAACAGATGCATGGATAAAGAAGATGTGGCACATACATACAATGGAATATTACTCAGCCACAAAAAGAAACGAAATTGAGTAATTTGTAGTGAGGTGGTTGGACCTAGAGTCTGTCATACAGAGTGAAGTAAGTCAGAAAGAGAAAAACAAATACCGTATGCTAACACATATATATGGAATCTAAGAAAAAAAAAGAAATGGTCATGAAGAACCTAGCGGCAAGACAGGAATAAAGACACAGACCTACTAGACAATCGACTTGAGGATATGGGGAGTGGGAAGGGTAAGCTGTGACAAAGTAAGAGAGTGGCATGGACATATATATATATACACTACCAAACGTAAAATAGATAGCTAGTGGGAAGCAGCCTCTAGCACAGGGAGATCAGCTCAGTGCTTTGTGACCACCTAGAGGGGTGGGATAGGGAGGGTGTGAGGGAGGGAGACGCAAGAGGGAAGAGATATGGGAACATATGTATATGTATAACTGAATCACTTTGTTATACAGCAGAAACTAACACACCATTGTAAAGCAATTATACTCAAAGATGTTTAAAAAAAAAAAAGCTGAGATGTTGAGGTTGATTGTTATATGGCTATCCTTCTCAGACTGATATACATGCAATTTAATTGTGTTGAAATATAGCCATTGCAGCATTAAATGTAATAGCCAGCAATTAAAAATAATCTAAATGTCTACTAATAAGCTAATTGTAGAACAACATGTATAGCATAATCTCATTTTTTATGGAAATTAATTGTATAGTTTTATAAGCAGAAAGAGATAGTTAAAAAGATATGTCAGTCTGCTAATGATGATATTGCTGTAGAGTGGGACTGTAGGAGACATGTTTTCCTGCTAAGTATACTTTTAATTATATGAATATTTTATAGAGCTTCTTATTATTTTATAATCACTGAGAAATAATATTCAATAAAAATTATGAATGTAGTTAGAGACTTATATTGCCTTGAATCCTTCCTGGAATAGGAATATAACACAGCACAGCATAGCATAACATAACATAAGATAAGATAACATAACAGTAATATAATAATATAATATATAAATATATAAAATAAATGCAAATAGTTAATAATTCTTATATGTAGAAATGGGTTTTAGATAGCAGTAGTTGAAACAAAACAAACAAAAAATGACATATGTCAAAAGGACAGTAGTGCTTATCTCCACTGGTTGAATGATAGGTAAACTTTGTTATTTTTGTTCTATGCTTTTCTGTGTTTTCCAAATATTCTGCACTGAGTATGTAATACTTTTGTAATTTGGTGGAAAGCTAAAGTGTAAATGTTGCAGATGTAAGCAGAAAATGAGAAACCTTTCAAATAAGACTACTCTTCCCTGTGTGCTAATCTGTCTTAAACCAGGGATGCATCTTCCAAAGATATAAAAGCATGAACTTGACCTTCAGCTGTCCTTGTTGTACAGTTACACTCTTCTAGCTCCCACCCACTAGAATAATCTTTTAGCCCAGAATGATAGATCAGAATCTCAAGTAAGCAACAGACCTAGCTGGGTCTCCATTCAGGAAGAAGTGATTCTTTTAGGAATTCAGTAAACCTCTTTGCTTAGTGGATCACCATAGTGTGGCTCTTACAGAGTAGAAGATAGCAGACTGTCTGATACATGTTAGTATCTTGCTGGCAATTGCTCGCTAATTATGCCTGATCTGAAAGAGAGAAACCAGGTAAGGCAAATCACGAACAGAACTTAAAAAGCAAACTCTCATTTCCTGTGTTCGTCAGAGTGTGACCAGTACAAGCGATGGTTCACCAAAGCCATTCCCTGAGACAGCCATGGAGCTACCTCCAAGAGTGTGATGCTATCTGAGAACCCAGAGTTAAGAGCCTTGGGAGCAGAAGCAGTGTGAGCTATTCCTTGTGTCTTCTGAAGCAAGCACCATTCAGATGTGTGCTAAACAAAAGCTGGTTACCATGCTAAAGGTGAAGATTCAAGTGTTTGAAGAACACCATGACTTAGACAAGTGAAAAAAAAGCATTCCTTGGTAGAAAACAAAATGATGTGCAGAAGTCCACGGCAACAAGGAAAAGGAGAATCAAAATCAATGTTCAGGAGAGGGTGAAGGGAGAACTGTGACAACAAGGACAAGTTCTTCCCATAGAGGGTGAGTCTGAGCATCCCTGATCTGTGTTGTCACCTTGAGGTGCTGAGGGTGATCAGAATGACTCCTTTCTCCTCAGCAGTATTGGTGAGAAGTACCTAAAGATGGAGATAGAAGAAACCTCTTCAAAACTGGTGTCCCCAGTCAGAAAACTGTGGTTCCTCTAGGTCAGTGACTTTTTTCTCCAATATTTAATTTTGAAAAATATCAAACGTAGAAAAGTTAAAAGAATTTTATAGTAAACTCTCTTACACCTGCCATCTAGGTCCTACCATTAACATTTTACTATGTTTGTTTTATCGTGTGTGTGTGTTTGTGTGTGTGTGCCCAACCTTCTATTCACCTAAAAATTTTTGGATGCATTTCAAAGTAAGCTTCAGACATCAATATACTTTTTAAATACTTCAGCATATACATCATAAACTAGAATTGAATATTGCGTTATGTTTTTTCCTTTCAGGTAAAATTTACAAAGAATGAAATGCACAACTCTTAAGTATACTGTTCAACAAACTTTGACAACTGCATTCATCTCAGTAACTCAAATGCTTAGCAAGATACAGAACATTACCATCACCCCAGAAATTTCTCTCATACCCATTGCCAGTCAAACCCTACCTCCTCTCTACCAGAGGAAAGCATTGTTTTAATTTTTTCACCATAGAACAGTTCTGCTTGTTCTGGAACATCAAATAAATGAAATCATACAGTGTGTACACTTGTATATAAGTCTTCTTTCTCTGAGCATGTTTTTGAGGTTCATCCTGTTGTCGCATGTATCAGTACCTCATCCCCTTTTATTGCCAAGTTATATTGCCATTGAATAAGTATTTGACAGTTTGTTGGTCCCCATTCTGCTATTGACAAATACCTGGGCTGTTTGCAGTTTTGGCTAGTATGAGTAAAGTTGCTGTAAACTTTCTTGTACAAGTCTTCATGTGGTCATAATACTTGCATTTTTCTTGGCTGAGTGCTTGAGTGGAATTGCTGAGTGATAGACTAGGTATATGTTTAGTTTTATAAGACACTGTCAGACCTTTTTAACAAAGTGCTTGCACCATTTATACTCTCACAACTAGTGTGTAAGAATTCCAGTTGCTCTACATCCTCAGCAGCATTTAGTGTTGTCAATCCTTTTCAATTTTAGCTATTTTGGAGGGTGTGTAGTGATATTTCACTGTGAATTCTAATCTGCATTTCCTAGGTCAGTGGCTTTCAAACTTTGGTGTGCTTAAGACACATCTGGAATGCTTATTAAACTATGGACTCATGGGCTCCAACTAGGGCACTTTTACTTGTATATTTTGTACTTGTATTTTTATTTGTTAAATCTGTCAAGCCAAGCCCCGCCACAGTTTCAAATTCAGTAGGTCTAGGGTAGTGCTGAGGTATCTGCGTCTTAACAAGCTCCCTGGAGATTCTGGTGAATGTGCTTCATTGACCATTTCTGAGGAGCTGGCCCTCTGGGAGCTGCCAAACAGATGTTTGATATCTGATATCAGTGTGCATTCACTTCTCTATGGCAACTAGAACTGGTATAATTTCTTCCAATGGAAGTGTTTGGGCACTTTTCATGCTTAATAAAACATTTATTCTATTTACTAAAGTTTTAATCTTAAAAAATTGATGATTCAGTGATGAATACATTGTTTCATGTAGAGTAAGAAAATCTGGATGATCTGAACCAAATTCCAAAAGAAAGATTATTTGAGAAACTGCTCAAAAAGAGAAAAAATTCATATTTTCGGGTATCTATAATCAGGATATTATTCTCAAAAATTACCTTCTTGATCAGAGATGGAAAAAATAAGCAGTATAGTTTTATTTTCATTAGTGGATTAATGTAATTGCCAGTTCTATGTTATACTAATACTGTTGTATGTGATCTAGTGAACGAAATATACACCTGAAATAGCCTAATGGCATTTGGAAGGAAAAATGTTGAAAATACATAAGCATTTTATCATTACTGCATTGAGTGCTAAGAGCGAGTGGGGAAAAAAAGGACAAAACTCCTATTAACCTAGAGACAATAATAATGTGTTATACATAGGCCTTGGCCAAAGGGTAGATGTGAATAATGAAAATAATAACTGTAATGTTGAATTTATCTAGTGCCTTTTTATCAAGAGCTGAAAGGCTTTCATGAATAATAGCTCTAATAATCTTGCAACATCTCTGTAGTTAGGCAGGGAAGAAAATTACACCATATATATTTTTTTTTTTCCAGTGAAGAAATTAAGGAATAGAGCCTTTTTTTTTTTCAATTGGGGTATAGTTGTTTCACAATGTTGTGTTAGTTTCTACTGTACAGCAAATTGGAGTTCCCTGTGTTACACAGCAGGTTCTCATTAGTTCTCTATTTTATGCATATTAGTGTATATATGTCAATCCTAATCTCCCAATTCATACCACCCCACCCCTTTTCCCCCTTGGTGTCCATATGTTTGTTCTCTACACCCGTGTCTCTATTTCTGCCTTGTAAACAAGTTCATCTGTATCATTTTTCTAAATATCACATATATGTGTTAATATACAATATTTGTTTTTCTCTTTCTGACTCCTTTATCGATTCGTCTGTCGATGGACATTTAGGTTGCTTCCATGTCCTGGCTATTGTAAATAGTGCTGCAATGAACATTGGGATGCATCTGTCTTTTTGAATTATGGTTTTCTCTGGGTATATGCCCAGTAGTGGGATTGCTGGGTCATATGGTAATTCTATTTTTAGTTTTCTAAGGAACCTCCATACTGTTCTCCATAGTGGCTGTATCAATTTACATTCCCACCAACAGTGCAAGAGGGTTCCCCTTTCTCCACACCCTCTCCAACATTTATTGTTTGTAGATTTTTTGATGATGCCCATTCTAAGCTGTGTGGTGATAACTCATTGTGGTTTTGATTCACTTTTCTCTAATAATTAGTGATGTCGAGCAGCTTTTCATGTGCCTCTTGGCCATCTGTATGTCTTCTTTGGAGAAATGTCTATTTAGGTCTTCTGCCCATTTTTTGATTAGGTTGTTTGTGTTTTTGATATTGACCTTCATGAGCTGTTTGTATATTTTGGAGATTAATCCTTTGTCCGTTCATTCGTTTGCAAGTGATGTCTTTTCATCTTGTTTATAGTTTCCTTTGCTGGTTAAAAGCTTTTAAGTTTCATTAGGTCCCATTTGTTTATTTTTGTTTTTATTTCCATTACTCTAGGAGGTGGGTCAAAAAGATCTTGCTGTGATTTATGTCAAAGAGTGTTCTTCCTATGTTTTCCTCTAAGTTTTATAGTGTCTGGTCTTACATTTAGGTCTGTAATCCTTTTTGAGTTTATTTTTGTGTACGGTGTTAGGGAGTGTTCTAATTTCATTCTTTTACATGTAGCTTTCCAGTTTTCCCAGCACCACTTATTGAAGATACTGTTTTTCTCCACTCTATATTCTTGCCTCCTTTGTCACAGATTAGTTGACCATAGGTGAATGGGTTTATCTTTGGGCTATCTATCCTGTTCCACTGATCTGTATTTCTGATTTTGTACCAGTACCATATTGTCTTGATTACTGTAGCTTTGTAGTATAGTCTGAAGTCAGGGAGCCTGATTCCTCCAGCTCTGTTTTTCGTTCTCAAGATTGCATTGGCTATTTGGGGTCTTTTGTGTTTCCATATACATTGTGAAATGTTTTCTTCTATTTCTGTGAAAAATGCCAGTGGTAGTTTAATAGGGATTGCATTGAATCTGTAGATTGCTTTGGGTAATAGAGTCATTTTCACAATGTTGATTCTTCCAATCCAAGAACATGGTATATCTCTCCATCTCTTTGTGTCATCTTTGATTACTTTCATCAGTGTCTTATATTTTTCCGAGTACACGTCTTTTACCTCCTTAGGTAGGTTTATTCCTAGGTATTTTATTCTTTTTGTTGCAATGGTGAATGGGATTGTTTCCTTAATTTCTCTTTCTGATCTTTCATTGTTAGTAGTATATAGGAATGCAAGAAATTTCTGTGCACTAATTTTGTATCCTGCAACCAAATTACCAGGTTCATTGATTAGCTCCAGTAGTTTTCCCGTGGCATCTTTAGGATTTTCTATGTATAGTATCATGTCATCTGCAGTGATAGTTTTACTTCTTTTCCAATTTTTATTCCTTTTATTTCTTTTTCTTCTCTGATTGCCATGGCTAGGACTTCCAAAACTATGTTGAATAATAGTGGTGAGAGTGGACATCCTTGTCTTGTTCCTGATCTTAGAGGAAATGCTTTCAGTTTTTCACCATTGAGAATGATGTTTGCTGTGGGTTTGTCATATATGGCCTTTATTATGATGAGGAAGGTTCCCTCTATGCCCATTTTCTGGAGAGTTTTTATCATAATTGGATGTTGAATTTTGTCAAAAGCTTTTTCTGCACCTTTTGAGATGATCATATGGTTTTTATTCCTCAGTTTGCTAATATGGTGTATCACATTGATTGATTTGTATATATTGAAGAATCCTTGCATCCCTTGGATAAATCCCACTTGATCATGGTGTATGATCCTTTTAATGTGTTGTTGGATTCTGTTTGCTAGTATTTTGTTGAGGATTTTTGCATCTATATTCATCAGTGATATTGGTCTGTAATTTTCTTTTTTTTGTTGTTGTTATATCTTTGTCTGGTTTTGGTATCAGGGTGATGGTGGCCTCGTAGAATGAGTTTGGGAGTGTTCTTTCCTCTGCAATTTTTTGGAAGAATTTGAGAATGATGGGTGTTAGCTCTTCTCTGAATGTTTGATAGAAGTCACCTGTGAAGCCATTTGGTCCTGGACTTTTGTTTGTTGGAAGATTTTTAATCACAATTTCAATTTCATTACTTGTGATTGGTCTGTTCATATTTTCTATTTCTTCCTGGTTCAATCTTGGAAGGTTATACCTTTCTAAGAATTTGTCCATTTTATTGGCAGAGTGTTGCTTGTAGTAGTCTCTTGTGATGCTTTGTATTTCTGCAGTGTCCATTGGAATTCTCCTTTTTTAATTCTAATTTTATTGATTTGAGTCCGCCTCCTCTTTTTCTTGATGGGTCTGGCTAAACGTTTATTAATTTTGTTTATCTTCTCAAAGAACCAGCTTTTAGTTTTATTGATCTTTGCTATTGTTTTCTTTGTTTCTGTTTCATTTATTTCTGCTCTGATCTTTGTGATTATTTTCCTTTTACTAACTGTGGGCTTTTTTTGTTGTTCTTCTTCTTTCTCTAGTTCCTTTAGATATAAGGTTAGATTGTTTATTTGAGATTTTTCTTGTTTCTTGAGGTAGGCTTGTATAGCTATAAACTTCCCTGTTAGAACTGCTTTTGCTGCATCCCATAGGTTTTGGGTTGTCGTGTTTTCTTTGTCATTTGTCTCTAGGTATTTTTAAATTTTCTCTTTGATTTCTTCAGTGATCTCTTTGTTATTTAGTAGCGTATTGTTTAGCCTCCATATGTTTGTGTTTTTTACAGTTTTTTTCCTGTAATTGATTTCTAATCTCCTAGCATTGTTGTCAGAAAAGATGCTTGATACAATTTCAATTTTCTTAAATTTACCAAGGCTTGATTTGTGACCCAAGATGTGATCTATCCTGGAGAATGTTCCATGTGCACTTGAGAAGAAAGTGTAATTTGCTGTTTTCAGATGGAATGTCCTATAAATATCAATTAAATCTATCTGGTCTGTTGTGTCATTTAAAACTTGTGTTTCTTTATTGATTTTCTGTCTAGATGATCTGTCCATTGGCATAAGTGAGGTGTTAATGTCCCCTACTATTTTTGTGTTACTGTCAATTGCCCCTTTTATAGCTGTTAATATTTGCCTTATGTATTGAGGTGCTCCTATGTTGGGTGCACATATATTTATAATTGTTATATCTTCTTCTTTGATTGATCCCTTGATCATTAATTAGTGTCCTTCCTTGTCTCTTGTAACATTCTTTATGTTAAAGTCTCTTTTATCGGATATGAGTATTGTTACTCCAGCTTTCTTTTAATTTCCATTTGCATGGAGTATCTTTTTCCATCTCCTCACTTTCAGTCTGTATGTGTCCCTAGGCCTGAAGTGGGTCTCTTGTAGACAACATATATATGGGTCTTGTTTTTGTAGCCATTCAGCCAGTCTGTGTCTTTTGGTTGCAGCATTTAATCCATTCACATTCAAGGTAATTAACCATATGTATGTTCCTGTTAACCATTTTCTTAATTGTTTTGGGTTTGTTTTTGTAGGTCTTTTTCTTCTCTTGTATTTCCCACTAGAGAAGTTCCTTTAGCAATTGTTTTAGAGCTGGTTTGGTGATGCTGAATCCTCTTAGCTTTTGCTTGTCTGTAAAACTTTTGATTTCTCCATCGAATCTGAATGAGATCCTTGCTGGGTAGAGTAATCTTGGTTGTAGGTTTTTCCCTTTCATCACTTTAAATATATCCTGCCACTCCCTTCTGGCCTGCAGAGTTTCTGCTGAAAAATCCACTGATAACCTTATGGGGATTCCCTTGTATACTATTTGTTGCTTTTCCCTTGCTCTTTTTAATATTTTTTCTTTGTTTTTAATTTTTGGTAGTTTGATTAATATGTGTCTTGGCGTGTTTCTTCTTGGGTTTATCTTGTATGGGACACCCTGCACTTCCTGGACTTGATTGACTCTTTCCTTTCCCACGTTAGGGAAAGGAATCTCTTCAAATACTTTCTCAGACCCTTTCTCTTTCTCTTCATCTGCTGATACCCCTATAAGTGGAATGTTTATGTATTTAATGCTGTCCCAGTGGTCTCTGAGACTATATCGGTTCTTTTCATTCTTTTTCTTTATTCTGCTCTGTGGCAGTTATTTCCAGCATCCTATCTCCCAGCTCACTTATCCATTCTTCTGCCTCAGTTATTCTGCTATTGATTTCTTCTAGTGTATTTTTAATTTCAGTTATTGTGTTGTTTATCTCTGTTTGTTTGCTCTTTAGTACTTCTAAGTCATTGTTAAACGTTTCTTGTATTTTCTCCATTCTATTTCCGAGATTTTGGATCATCTTTTCTGTCATTACTCTGAATTCTTTTTCGGGTAGACTGCCTATTTCCTCTTCATTTGTTTGGTCTGGTGGGTTTTTACTTTGCTCCTTCATCTGCTGCATATTTCTCTGTCTTTTCATTTTGTTTAACTTACTGTGTTTGTTGTCTCCTTTCTGTGGGCTTCAGGGTTGTAGTTCCTCTTACTTCTCGTGTCTGCCCCCAGTGGGTGAGGTTGGTCCAGTGGCTTGTGCAGGCGTCCTGGTGGGGGGGACTGGTGCCTGTGTCTGGTGGTGTGTTTTGGGGTGTCTGGGAGCTCAGTATGACTTTAGGCAGCCTGTCTGCTAATGGGTGGGGTTGTGTTCCTATGTTGCTAGTTGTTTGGTGTGAGGCATCCAGCACTGCAGCTTTCTGGCTGTTTGGTGGGTCCAGGTCTTAGTGTTGAAATGGGGACTTTTGGGAGAACTCTCACCGATTCATATTCCATGCAGTTAGGAGTTCTCTGGTGGTCCAACATCCTGGACTCCGCTCTCCCACCTCAGAGGCTCAGGCCCGACGCCTGGCCAGAGCACCAAGACCCCAGAAGGCTCACAGCATGGAGGAAAAGGAAGAAAAAAGAAAAAGAAAAAACAAACAGATAAACAAAACCTGAAGACAAATGGTAAAAGCAAAACTAAACAGACAAAAACACACAAAGAAACACACACACACACTCACAAAAAGGAAAATAAAAAAGAGAGAAAACAAAAAAGAAGAGAGCGACCAAAGCAATAAACAAACACAAAAATGAAAACTGACCCTAAAAAGTCCAAAGTCCGCAGTTGCCCCCAATATCCATAGCCTCATTGTGGGAACATTCCTTATCTATTCAGATATTCCACAGATGCAGTGTTTACCAAGCCAATTGCGGGGATTTAATCCACTGCTCCTGCAGCTGCACCAAGAGAATTCCCTTCCTCTTCTTTGGTCGCACTGCCCCTGGAGCTCAGCTTTGGTTTTGGCCCCGTCTCTGCATGTAGGCCACTCTCTGGAGTTTTTTCCCTGCCCAGACAAGAGGGGGCAAAAGCCAGGGATAGAGCCTTTCATGCAAGGATAAGTATAAAGACAAGACCAAAGATAAGAATAGAACTAAGGATGGCCCCAGGCTCATAACTTTGTCTACTATGTTCCAGTTCCCAAGGCCTGCTTGGTAGATTCATTCATTCCCACAATACATCTTGGGTTGCAAAACATGTACCATGTTGAACACACAGATGGGGCTTCTTTTTTTTTCAATTTTTATTTTATATTGGAGTATAGTTGATTTTCAATGTTGTGTTAGTTTCAGGTGTACAGCATAGTGATTCAGTTATATATATACATATACCTATTCTTTTTCTAATTCTTTTCCCATTTAGGTTATTATAGAATATTGAGCAAAGTTCCCTGTGCTATACAGTAGATCCTTGTTGGTTATCTATTTTAAATATAGTAGTGTATATATGTCAATCCCAAATTCCCCATTTACAGATGGGATTCTTAGATTTAACTGGACATAAGAAAACAATAGCACTGGTCTGCATTTGAAGAATGTCGACAGGCAGATTGCTTCTCTTGAATTATCTAGTTAATTTTCTTTTTCTTTAAATAAACTCTGACTAGAGAGTAAGGAGAGTAAAGCAAAAGCAATCTCATTTTAGTTCTCAGAGTTTACAGATAAGTATCTTAATTGAACACAAAGCTCAAACTCCCCATTTCTGCCTCGAGGGATTTCTTCCCCTTCCTCCAAAAATGAACATGAGTCTGTCTCCTTAAGGATTTGTCTGGCCTGGTGGGGAAGCAGGCCACTGAAGGATGCAAGACATCACAGCTGCCTTTGCAAAGGCACTCAGCCTACTTCTTGAAGCTTCCTCAACTCTCAGACACCTGCGGCTCTGGATTCATTATACCTAGACATTCCAAGAAGATACACCAAGAAGAATTCTCCCTAGCTCTCTGAGAAGAGAAACCCCTTTAGGTGTTTGATTTGTCAAGACATCATTTTACAGATATGCTGTATTTACAGGCATCTGTGGAAATGTTTGTCATTATTATGAAAATTCCTTTCAGCAGGTGGGGAAGTGTGTGCAGTTTAAAGATGAACATCTCTCCTGTTTGAAACCCTTGACAGCACCTCTTTTTCCAGTAGGAACCTCTAGCTCTCTTTTTTCTACCTCACCTCCATAATTTTTGCTACCTTGACTATTCTTTCCTTTTCTTGCTTCAGATTTAATTTAGCCAGTTTTCCAACCAAGTTTAGGAAGTATCATGTTAGCTTTGGGCCATGCAATTTCCTTTCCTAGGTAGAAACAGGAACATTTGATCTCCATCTTCATTATACAGCCTTTTGGGGTTCTTCCTTTTATTCTATGCTTAAATCATCTTTGTTGCTCAATATTGAACCTCTACCCAGGTCCCCTTGACCCCCTTAAGATAGAGACTAGAAAGACATTACGCCTCCCTTGCGAGGGTCTGTTTTCCAACATTAAATATTAATATTGATTTTGGTTCAGAGTTTACCAGTCACAAGTCAATTAATATTCACCAAAATGGAAGCCATTTTTAAGGTACAGCCCAGCACCTCCTTCTCTTCCATCTCACCTACTTTAATTTCAACTTGCTGCCTATTGGTCATTAACCCTTTAAGAAAGAATAGAGTCAGTGCTTTCTTGTTCAATCATATTTGACTTTCAATGTAAAATGAACCATTTAGTGAACAAATGGGGAGGGAAACATTAAAAGCAAAAGCTATTAAAGAATTATAGACTTAAGAAGCCTCACAGTACTTGTGCATTTTGCTCTGTAGTTGGGGAACCTGTAAAATTGTACACACATGAGGAGAAAACTTTTCACCCAGCATGCGCTGATTTAACAGTGTAACTCACAGTAATTTAAAGTATGGACCTTGATTGTTAGGGCACGTTTTGTTGTTATCCTCTCTTTCTAAATAGGACAGGGTTTAAAAATATGCTACTGTGCATACACAATAGCTGCTTTTCACTTACACTTTTATCTCTGCAGAAATTATTCTCTCAGGCAAGAGATTAAAATAAATGCATAACAACTTTTTAGAATTGCTAACCCAGGCAAACTCCTCAGAGAAAATTCAGCCTTTAAAAAGTCATCTCAAACCTTGATGTAAACAATAAACACTAATAAAATTTATTTCTTCCTACAATGGACAATGGTGAAAATTAGGCATATGAATTTTTCCTTAAGGAGCCATGTTGGTACTGGGAAAAGCCAATGTATGCATTTCTGTTTTATATGGTACTAAGAAGGTTGAATTTATCTGTGTGCATTTTGTTTCTGTACAAAAACAGGGATCAGATACGGTTGATGTTTTGAGTCAAGTGGATAATGGGAAGGAAGATAAGATGGGTGTAGGCTGGTGCTGTTGGAGAGGAGTTCTCTGAGTCCTGAGGCTGGCATTGGGTCCTGGTTCTGCCTATGGCTGTGGACAGGTCACTTTTTTTATAGGGTTGGTTGGGAAGCAGGGAAAGGGGATACTTTGTGCCAAGAACCATGCTAGAAACTTCAGCTCTGTCATCTCCTTTTGACCTTGACTTCCCATTTTTTGACAGGAAGAAACATGGGCTCAGGGAACATGTGACTTGTTCAGGGTTCCTCAGCAGGAAGCCATTTGCTTTGCTAGGACTGAAATAGTTAATGCTTGATTTTTTGTGTTTTTTCCCTTAGCTCTGTTGCTCTTTCCACCTTCTGTTGGTGCCTTGATCTTTGCTTGAGGGCATCTTCACCCAGGCTTAGTCACTAGTGAGTTGAAGCTCTAGATGTAAAGCCTAGACTGGGATTCCTTCTGTCTGCAATTTCCTTTTTGTCTCTTCTTTGGGCCCTGCCCAGACTTGCCTAATATAATAACCCAGGTTATCCCCGGTCTTTCCTTTCCTAATACCACCTTGTCTTGTCTCCTAAAGATGTTCCTCTCTGAGAGTCATGGCTTCACACAAAAGTCATGGCTTCACACATGGCTTCACACAGTCCATGCCCTGATGTCCACATGATGCGCTCCATCCACTATTTAAAACCACAAAATCTCAAGGGTAGAGGAAACCATCGGGGTAGTTTTAGGTCCATTTCAAAGAGTATCATAGGATGATAGAGTATTTCTAGAACTGGATGTGACCATGGAGAAGACGTAATTACTACTCATTTTATAAATGAAGAAACTGAGGTTCTGACTTGCCCAAGGTCATAAAATAACCAACCAAAAATGCTGAGACTTGAACCTCAGTCCTCTGTTCCCAATCTGGGCCTCTTTCTACCACACCAGACAGTAGTTAAAGCATTAAAGACAGCTTCTATTGTCCCTTAAAAATCCCAGTACCATCTCCTTTTACAAATTAAAAAAATGGAACTCCACATTAACTTTTTTTTTTTTTTTTTTTTTTGCGATACGCGGGCCTCTCACTGTTGTGGCCTCTCCCTTTGCGAAGCACAGGCTCTGGACGCGCAGGCTCAGCGGCCATGGCTCACGGGCCAGCCGCTCCGCCACATGTGGGATCCTCCCGGACCGGGGCATGAACCCGCGTCCCCTGCATCGGCAGGCGGACTCTCAACCACTGCGCCATCAGGGAAGCCCCACATTAACATTTTATTCTGAACTCTGTTCCCCTTTTTGCACTGCTACTGGCATTGGCTCTTGAATGTCAAAATCTTTTTTACTTTTGTGGTGAGAAGAATGTGCTGAACCCGAAGTCCACAGAGCTATATAATTTGCTGCATGTTATTCTTCTCTTTAAGATGACTTTCCGTGGGCCCATTTCCCTGATCATATAGTCCAAGCTAAATTATTTCTCCCTGAGATACTGTACCAGGTGCACCTGTACAGTGCCACCCACCCCAATATCTTCTAGCCCAGTAGTTCTCAAACTTTGGTGTGCATAAGAATTACTTGGACGGCTTGTTAAAACACAGAGAGCTGGGCCACAACTAGCTTCTGATTCAGTGGATCTGCTGTGGGGCAGAGAATTTGCTTTTTTAACAAGTTCCCAGATGCCACAGCTGCTGGTCCAGGGCCACACTTTGAGAACCACTGTTCTACCTGAACAGACTCCCCACAAGCTCTCAGCTCAGAAGCAGTGGTAGACCTTCCTTTGGGAAGGAGTGGCCTCTGATTGATCCAGAGGTAGATATATAAGAGAGGGGATTAGCCAATGATTAGCAAGAGGAGAATAGGGTCTGGACACCAAGAGAAAGGTGAGAGAGAGAGAGTGATCAAGCACACCTGAGGGGCTTTCATGAAATGAAATGAACCCACCCTACCTAGAAATGATAATTATCGTTTTTCAGGTTAATGGTGTTAGTTCTCTGCACTGCGTATATTTGTTGCTATTGGAACCCACCCAGGGCTGGAGATGTGGGTTCTTTAAGGAATCTTTTTCACATCTCCTTTTTCACTCTTACTGTGAAAGGGGTAGAAGTGGTAACATGGGTTCCAAGAGCCCAGCTACAGAATTTGTATATAGGAAGGGCTTCAGGGTGACAGTCTGAATAGAACTGGGACAACAAGAGGGGTTTGCTATGAAGTATTTGGTTAGAAAGAGACTTTTTATTTCGATTGTTTGCCTAATAGGTGTGACTTAGAAGTGCTCATGGAAATTACAGGTGGATGGATAAAGAATAAGCCCCAGTTGACACCTGGGCACTGCCATTTGTTTCTAGCAGGGAAAACAGCTTCAAATATCTACCCTTGCCTTTTACCTCAGAAGTTACCGTTCCTGCAGAGCATCTGCTGCCATCCCACACTGGGGTCCTCCTACTCCAGAGGCCCTGCACAGGCTCTCTGTGATGTACCTCTCCTGAAGACAAACAATATGAATAGCCCATTACTATGGAGGACCTCATTTGTAATGGATCTTTAGGGATGGATATAATCTTATAAATCTCTTGGTCAGTCTAGGGATATTCTCAGTTTTTCTTATTAACACAGGGATGACCAGATTGTCATAAGGAGATTTCCACCACTGATGGTGATCTTGAAGATTTTAAAAAGAGACTCAACAGTCAATATTGGTAAAGGTACAGAGAGACAGGGGCCGCTGTCATCTTCTGAAATGGTCCACGTTCTGTCTATGGAATGTGTATCTCTTTAAATAAACTCGCTTTCACTTAAAAAAAAAATGGTATGGTGGGACAGGCACTTTCACATCTTGTATAGTGATAGGACTTTTCTGGAAATCCATTTGACAATATATATTATCAAGAGTCTAAAAAGTTTCTGTTCTTTGGCTTAGTAATTTCATTTCCAGGAATCTACCCTAAGGAGGCAAACTGTGATTCAGACATAAGTTGATGTCAAAGATGTTCCTCACCACCTTATTGACAAAAGTTGTGGTTGATGTGGTGGATTAAGGCTCAGCGTCCTTCCAAGCTTATTTTTGTTGGCCTCTCTGCTCTGCAGGGCCTGGAAAGCTAAAATCAACACAGCCTAGCATTCCTTACATATAGGATCCACATGCAAATCAGGTAGACACACTCACATGATATATAGAGAGTGAAAGTGAAGCAGAGTTCATTTTCCTGTTGACCCAGGGTTTTGTTGTTGTTGCTTGGTTTTTTGGTTTTTTGGTTTTGTTTTTGGCAAACATGGTGGTGGAAACACCAGGTTTTCCTGAAGAAGAACCCAGTGTCCATCACTCATTTGGGGAGTATCAAGAGAGGCTGTGGCAGTGGTGGCAATAGTCCTGCTTCCTGGATCACAGCCAGGGCAGTGTGAAGTCAGCAGTCCCAGCAGGGGGTCTCCTGCTTTCCCACATGCATTGGTGGTTCTAGGAATCATTCCTGGGATCCAGGCTAGAGTCCACTCTTTCAAATCTATGCAGTTTTACAGGCTCCTAATTCCCTGTATCAAGTGCCTTTTTGCCTAACAGAGGCTTCTGTCTCCTGACTCTTAAGATTAGGACTGACTAAAATCTCCAGTAATAATGAAAGGTTAAATATCTTGCAGTGCATGCCTCTGATAAAACATCTTGCAGATATTAAAAATAATGTTCTGAAAGGAAGTGTAATGATATGGATGTTTATACCATGGGAGAAATAGAGGAATGAGATATTAAAAGGAAAAAAACACCTGCTGATGAAACATGATCTCAAAGACTGGGAGGAAATTGACTCCAAAATGCTAACAGTAGTTACCTCTGGGTAATAGGAATATGGGTGATTTTTATTTTATTTGTTATACTTTCTTCTATTCTCCAAGTTTAACAATAAGCCTTATTACTTATGTAGCCAGAAGGAAATAAAAATAATAAATGTCAGGGACTTTAAGATAAACTAGTTGCTAACTCATAATGATGTACATTTTTAAAGTGTCAGATATACTTGTTGGGCAAGCTTATTCAGAAGCCATTAGTTGGAACTTTTTGTACACTAGTTTTATGGCAACCATCATTTCTTTCCTATACTGATTTACTCCTTATGTTTCATAAAATGTGCTTATTAAGACCATGTTACAATAAATTTCATTTTTATTTGAAAATGGTATTTGGTTGATGTCCAAAAGGACTTCGCATCAATATATTTAAAAGCATTCTCCTTTGCTTTCTATCCTGTATAAAGAATAAAAATAGAGGTACTAGGTAGCAGGTAATAGAAGGTACTAGTGTTCAACTTAATAAAGATAGAATCAGTTGACACTCCCATTTATGTCAAAGCCATAACTGTGATATACAGACTGACTTCATTTGGCAGGGAAGTAATTATGCTTTTATTCCTAATCTCAGCTTTAGAATTAATGTTGTGAGCATGATATGTTGAACTAGATATTAAAGTTCTGATTAGTCTGTCATCAGAGAATCATAGATTTTAATCTCAAAATTTTGTCATGCACATTGCTCTATTTAAACTGTTTCCAGCAGATGAAAACTCAGCCTGTTGAGCACCAACAATGAAGGTTGTTCTACCTTCTTGGGTAATTTATTTCTATTCCAGTTATGAAAATTACTTCTTTAATTTCTTATTCCACTGTTTCAACTTATTTCATTTTGACCTAGCTTTAATATTGGTGGAGAATAATGATCTACATGTACCTTTTTAATTTTTAAAATTTATGTTTCAATTACTCTTTGATCTTCCATACCCCAGGCTAGGAAACCTCAGTTTCTATCACTCTTTTTGTTACTGACACTCTCGCATCCAGTGGACTCCAACTGGGTCCTTCCCTTGCCTGGTGCTGTTAAGGTCAATTGAATAAGACCACGTTCAGCAAAGCAGAGGAGAAAGTTTATTCGTTGATCAAGGAATGGAGAAGGGAGAGCTTGTGCTCTAAAGACACCTTTTCCCCAAAGGGAGGAAAGTGGGGGACTCTTAAGGGGTAAGAGGCAGGTGCATCATCAGAAACTGGGGAAAGGTATGGAGATTTCCAAGAACAGCTGGGGCATGCGCAGTCCCTCAGGCTCCTTTGCACACGGTACTAATTGTGCCTAGCAAGGTGCAAGTCCCCACTTTGGGTGGAGATCTTAGCATGGTAATGAAGCAAAGGCAACTTTTGGACACTTCTAGGTTTCCTCTGCCAGGCACTGCTCTTGCAGTTAGGCTGGAACTGGTTCAGGGCGGTTGACTGTTGCATTTCCTTTGAGGTATAACTGAAAAACATCTTCAACAAACATCAAGTGTTTTGGAATAAGAATAGAAATAGGTTAAAGCAGAGATCTTACAGCTCCTTGGGGTACATATGGGTGACATTTTCACATTTTTTCCCCCATTGTTTTCACAGTCCGTGGGGCATGCCCCTATTGTATCCCGTCCCCAACAGAAAAATGCATGAAGGTATGAAGGACCAGGTTCCTTCTGTCAGTCAGTGCTCTGCCAGGACATGACAAAATACCCTTGAACTCTTTGTGGATCAGGAGAGGAGGAATAGGTGCTGGAGCCCTTTCTTTGTTTCCTCCTTGGACGTGAAATAGGGGAGGGATATGATAAAGGAGAAAGTAAGATTTCCAAGTAGACCAGAAAAAGAGCTATCTTTGACAGGCTAGAAGAGAGGAAAAGAAACCAAGTCAGCTACGTAGATCCATAGCTAAACCCTGGTTATCGTGGGTTCAGAAATGTGTGCCATGTGAATACGCCCAGTACCACAGTCCTCTGTTCTCCGTAGTGGAGGCTTGACTCCTAGGATTTAAAATGATGGCATATTTTGAGGCAGTTTTGCTGAGAGTGGGGACCTCTCTGCTGCCATCTTTCTTCCTGGAATGATTCCTCACAGATTCTTTGATGTTGGTCTCCTGCAGGCCTTTACCAAGTCTGGGAACACTTTGCTAATAGGTGCCAATAAATCTGACTACAAAGGAGGGAGAAGGCATGTTGCTTGGGATAATCAAGGGAGGTTTCATGGAAAAGAAAGGTTTGAGTTGGGCTCCAAGCAAATGGGTATGTGATTTGACCGTTGAATACTGGGGAAGATGGTGACTTGCATGAGCACTGGCAATGATCAGCTAATGATCAGCTAATAACGATAAGAGACAGACTGTAGGTCATGTCTTCCTAGACAGGTGAAGGAAGACCCCTTCTATGTGAAGATCCCACCAGTTTGTTGGTGAAGGATTTAATCATATCTTTAATAGGTTAATTAAATTGTCAACTTCTTTTATTTTTCAAATATAAATTTTAGAAGATCTCATTTTGTTAATACAAAGAGAATAACACTTTTAAAATGTGGAAATTCAATTCTATAATTTTATTGGCTTATCTCTAAAATCCTACTGTTCTCCTATACTCTTTTTGTAAAACAAGATAGTCTACTATGAATCATGATTTGACGAAATGCCTTAGTGTTGTTAATAAAGAAATGAGCAAACTGAGGTGGTGAAATGAAGGTGAAATCTATCCCTTAAAGAATAATGAGACAAGAGGAACAAATACAGCTGGAGCTGCCATGTGTCGAGCAGTGATTCTGCGACACACCACATGGTGATGAGAGTAAGAACTGGCTGCCAGTTTTTACAGAAGAAAGCATGAAGTGGATGTCAGATAAAGACTAATCTATGAATTTGGAAGGGGTAAAAAACCATGAGCTTAATTCAGAGCTCATGGTCTGGATTATAAATACCCCCCGACAGAATTATGTGGTCACAAAATACGGAGACTGGCTTTTCTTACCTAATCTTTAACCCTCTTATTTCCAACAAGAGTTAGTGCAGCATACCCTTCTAGAATTTTCCTATGAATTCCAGAGCAAATTTGTCAGAAGAGTTCAGAAGTTGAGACAGGAGGGAAATGTCACCTCTCCAATGTGTTTTCTGAAATTCATGAACCTTAAGTTATCTGGACTGTGGTTTCTGTTTTTATGGGCAGGCACGTCAGTGTTTTGGGCAACACTGGTGATTTGCAGTGACAGCTAAAAATACAGCTGAAAAAAGTAGATAGGAAAAGTACTTAATGTTTGTGGTAAATGGAATCTAAATCATCCTTTCGATGAAAGCACCACAGTTTCGTGTTTTTGAAGGAACAAAGACAATGCACTCTAAGCTTAGACAAATGAGTTTACCTAGGGAAAATCGCAAGCAAGCAGTCAAAGCCTGATATTGTTTGTTTCTTGTAGACTGAGCAAACTATTCTCTAAAAACAAGTTAAACTTGCCCTTAACAAGAACTTAGAGTACTTGGGGTCTATACCAGGTCAATTCCAGGTGTCCCTCCAAACATCCCTTGGTGCCACTGTCAGAGTCAGAATTTGGGGCTGGATAGACTATTGTTTCTGACTAACAAGAATGGTCTCATGAGTCCTTGTTTGAATGAAGGAAATCCAGCAGGAGAATCTGGTCAAAATGTGGGAAGGACAGACATGATACACATCCCCGTTGGAGTTCTGTCCTCATTCCTGGCCGAGGATGCTAACAGCAGAATCCTACTATATCCTCTCTGAAGTTGCAGGTGTGTACCCTCCATGTAGCACCAGGTATCTCTGTTCTCTTTCTTTCACAGTTAAGGAGAAAGGACGAGAACCCATCAGAGAGTACATGTTATTACAACAAATCTGGATTTCAGTTCTGCAAATGCTTTCTTTTATAATATTCTATCTACTGTTCTACTCACCGCCTCCCTACGCCCCCAAACTTCTCATATAGAACTGAAGTTGCATTTACAAACGTGGTGACAGAAGGACTGGACCAAAAAATTTAGGAATCCACCATCTGTAAGACCAGTACCTCACATATAGGTGATGCTCGAGAAACACTTATTCAGTGAATGAACGAATGGATCCTATTTGCAAGATACATGAAATGTGCCCCCAAGGAGCCAGAGACCAGGCTTCTGGGTTTCCGTAGTTCACGTAGTTCTGTTACTTTCCGGTGGGGACTGGCAGTGTCACATTCCTTAGAGTAGCTTTGCTGCTTTGCAGGCAGCACACAACTACTTTGAGGAAGAATTTCATTTGGGGCAGTAAACACCAACTGTTATTATAGCCTGGTGCAGAGCTCCACAGAAACAGATTCATCTGATTTTTTTTTAAGCAGTCTATCATCTAAATATTGGCCAGCCCCAGAGCACCATGTTTTAGGTTTGGGTTCACTACAGATATTCTTTGGCAAGGATGGTTTATTTACATTTTGTCTTCATATCATTATGCATTATGGTTTGTGAGGCAGTGAATTCAAATTATAAATGAGCAAAATAAGTGAAACATGTATAAGTGAATAACATTCTGGTTCTCCAACTCCTGAGTGAAATGTTAAATGCAGTGTCCAGGGCCCTATATCTCCTTGCCCCTGACCCAAGATTCTTATTCAGCCTTGGGTTAATGCCCAGGAATCTGCATTTTAACGAACGCAAGTGCTCGATGCAAAAGGTCCATTGATCTTACTTTAAGAAGCATTGGGTGCGTGAGTCTTGTAAAACATGTGAAAAAGAAAATTTTAATTGTTAGTAAACTTTGCATAGTAATAGCTGACAGTTATTGAGCAGCTTCTGCCCCAGACTCACGATTTAGGTCACCTTATTACCCCACTTTCCAGATGAGGAAACTGAGACATGGAGAGATGAGTTGATAGCAGAGCCAGGACTCAGCACAAAGTGGTCTGATCCACTGTCCACTCTCTTGACCGTACGTTATCCTGCCTCTCCCATTTCTACTCAGCTTTCAGTAGATACTCACGAAGTGGTAACTTGATGCTTCCAGGAATTCTACCTAGCACTGTCGTCTCTGTTATTATTCAGGTTTAAATACAGATGGAAAGTCCTCAAAGAATGTGAAATGGAGTTGTGGTGTTAGAGCCCTGTGGGGCACCAACAGGCAGGGCCATAACATAGCACACACTTCTAGATTATAAGCTGACCCCCAGCAGGTGGAAACATGGGTATGAGCCAGTCTACTGCTTTTCCATTTTTTGATTTATACATTGATTAAAGTTTTAGCCAATTCAGGAGGAAAAAAGTCACTTGGCTGGGGTGTTATCGTTCAGATTGTTTGGAATTGAACTAGTTGGCTTTGAACATTAGTGCTGCTGAAACAAATATAGATGAAACTTTGGTTGATTGATGGAATTCCGACTACATTAATCAGACATTTGAGCATTATGAAAACAGTCATTTTCCTTTAACAGTTACTTATTGCCCTCCAAATGGATAAACTAATATGAAAGTAACAACTGAGACGTCACGAGAGGCTGCGATAGGTAACATAAATACATATGCTATTATGGTATAGACAAAAAGAATGACCGATTCACACATTAAAAAGGATTTTACCAATTTATTTACAGTTCACTTTTCAATCTTTAACTTTTTTAAAAATTAAAGCATGTGGATTACTTAAAAAAACTCTCAGACTTCTCCCTTATTTCCTGATGTGTTTTCTTTCCACTCTTTCTTTCTCCCTTCTCTCTTTTCTTTCTCTGTAACTGCTGGCACTTTAATGTAGAAAATACACTCATTCATCTTATCTTCTAACGAGCTTTGATTGTACAGTGTAAGAAAACCTGTAGTCTGGAGAGGAGTGTTAATGTTGGATTCTAAGAGCCCCAGCATTTGTACTTTTGACTCTATCATCTTTTATCATGTAACAAAAGACATAAAAACCAACAGAACGCACTATCTACAGAAAATACCTATAATTGTTTTTTTAACCCAAGAGTTGACCCCTTTACATGTAATTTCAGGCTTAAAATAAGATCAAAGGCCACAGTTTGGGTTGTGTCTGCACAGTGACCTCCCCCACCGTCTGAGCTCCCTAAGGAAAGCACCAGTTTTTTTCATTACCATCTCCTCATGCCCAGCAAGCTGCTGGCACAGCGTATCTGAGGATGAATTGTTTGTACTATGAGGAACTTGGGAGGTTTGGGCAGTAATGTCTTACATTGTTGAAATGGAACTTTTGCACCTGTGATGTGCTATCTTTTTAGAGTCAGTGTGGTTTGCTAAAAGGATACTGGATGGGGAGTCAGGAGATAGGAGTTCTTTCATTGCTTCTGGGATCTTAAGTTCTCCTCAGCACTTTAGGCTACAATTCCCTAATAGATAAAGTAAAATGCTTGGGTTAAATGGTTTTCTTCAGTCTCTTCAGACTTTAAAATTTATGTTTTAAAATGTATCTGTCATTATTTCTTTTTTTACTTTTTTTATTTTGAAATAATTTAAAACTTACAGAAAAGTTGCAAGAATAGTACCAGATGACTCCTGTTTACCCTTCACTCAGATTCTCCAATTGTTAACATTTTGCCTCATTTGCTTCACCATTCATACATCTATCTATCTATATATATACATATATATGTGTGTATATATATATATGTAAAATTGTTTTGAAACATTTGCATTCGTTGAGAATTTCCTTCAGAAATAGTTTCCAAGTACAATGATGTTTTCTTACATAACCACACTAGAGTTATCAAATTCAAGAGAGTTAGCTTTTATTCAATACTGTGATCTAATAAATAGCCCATATTTAAATTTTGCCGATTGTCCAATAATATTTTCTATGTCAATTTTTCCCCTCCTCCAGGACCCAATCCAGGATCACACATTGCACTTAGTTGTCATGTCCTTTAGTCTCTTTGAATCTAGAACAGTCCTTTCTTTGCCTTTTATGGCTTTGACATTTTCAAAAATTACAGGACAATTTTTTTTGTACAAAGTCTTTTAATCTATTTTTTCTGATGTTTCCTCCTGATTAGATTCAGGCTATGTCTCTTTGGGAGGAATACTACATTCAGTAATATTGTGTTCTTCTCAGTGCATCACATCAGGAGGTACATGATGCCATGAAGTTCAAAAAATTTTTAAGATGTAAATTTAATGGAGTGGAGTAGTTTTTCCATTCTCATTGGTTTTGGGATCTATCTACAAGACTATAAACAAATAGAAATATTTACTAAATTATCCAGATACTGGAATTCTCTAGATTAAATAAGTTGGTTGCCTATATATTTTAGTTTTCATCAAAATAATTTTATTTGCATGTTAGAGAGCCTTAAAATAACTATTTATATTCTCAAGTAAAGAAATCTCAGTAAGTTTGAAAAGTATTTGGAAAGTGTTTTGAAGATGATTCAGATGCCTTCATGCAGGAGCCCACATGATGTATTTATTTTCCTGAAGGAAAGGAGTCCTCAAGATCACCTCGCTAACATTATGCCAGGCAGGATTGTGAAGGCTAACCAGAAACTGAAGTCATACAATGGTAGAACAAGAAGAAGAACAAGAACTGAGCTCTCCTGACCTTTACTGTAATATTTTTTCACTACACTGTTGTTCCCATTAATCACTATTTGGAAGCACATCTGGCTTTAAAAGAAGGAAAGAAAGAAAGAAAGTGGTTAGTCAATGACTATATAACATATTACATAGTGCACTCAGAATAGCACCACGGACCAGTTCCAATGATGATGTCCCTGATGAAAATTAAAATAACTACCTTGGATTCATTGGGTCACTTTGGGGCACTGTATTGTTACTGCCAAGCAGTAGATGGCACTGTTAATATACATTGATTTCATTATAAAATCTGGAAAAAGGAAGTAGTATTCCAGAGATTTACTATGTGGTTGTTCCAACTAAAGTTAGTGACACTTCACTTACTTGGTAAAGTTCCAGCAATTCTATGATCTCTCTCATGTTTATTTTATTCTTCTCTAACATGATCTAACTGTGAAGGTTTTGATGTTTTTTGTTTGTTTGTTTTGTTTTGTTTGGGCACCACAAATAATGTAATTTTTAAACTTTGCTCCAAGAGTTTAGTAATCCATTTGGCATTGGGGAGGCTTTTACTATTTACCTCACACTTGATACTGGCGACTTGGGAACATATATGATCTCTCTCATAACCTTTATATATTTCTTAGCTAAAGAAATATACTTTAGAGCATTTCATACCTTTGACCTGTTTATATGATGCTTACATAGAAAAAAAAATTTAATGTATTCAATTTTCCTGATGTTTTATTTAGTTTAAATATTTGATTTTTAATTTAAGATAACTAGATAGTTGGTAGTTTTCATTTAGATAAAAATATCATGAAGATATGTGTTTTACATTTCATGACACCATTTTTTGTTTTATTTAGAGTGAGTGGGTAAGATAATTTATAAATCACACACCTAAGAAACCTCAAAAAAATCTGGAAATAGCATCATCTCCGTAATCCTTGATGAATTCAGGCCTTGATTATTTGCATTGAATGCAAACTTTACTGGCTCATCATAATACCTTTTAAACACCTCACTTAAATCATGCAGATAAAAATTATATTCTCTCCCTTTATAAAAAAGCCTGAAATAAACAATGAAAACTTTGTTTAACCAAATGTTTCAGGTGAGAAAAATCATAAATAGGAAATGGAATTCATCTTTGCTTCTTTTAAAAAATAAAATAATTTAGCTTTCCGTCTCGGGGCAGGAGAAGTTTATACCTTGTAGAACCATGACATCACATGAAAGGTTGACATCTGTTATCAACCTAATTAACTATTTGCTGTTCAAATTGTGGTGAAAGTACATTGAGACTTCTTTTGTACTCTTATCGCTTGTTTAATACCAAATTGCTTGGCATCTGTGTATCAGGGCTTTGATCTACTACTCTATCAGTTGTTGGCTCAGGCACAAGAGACTACAGAGTACACAAAGCTGTCGCTGCAGACTCCAGGGAAAAAAGAGGCTGTGGATATACAGCCCTGATTAGCTAAGTCAGTCAATATTTGCATGATGCAATGATAATGCCTTCTTTATGTTAGATTGTTATTTCACTGAAGCAAGTAGGAAACTTCCTTTTTAAGAACTTAGTGTAGTTTTTAGAAATTCTCCACTCCCCCCTTCAGGTACATATATGGCATATTTTCTTTCATCTCTCCATTTTTCCTTCCTGCCTTCAACATTTCACCATACACAAATGCAACATGATACATATTCTTGAGGAGTCCACGTTATTTTTCAAGATTTATATGTAAAGGAATTTTGATGAAGTTGGGATCTTGCCTGCAATATGTCAAAATCTTAGAATCAGATTTATTTTTATACCTTAAATACAGAAGCTGCTTGTTTTATTCCTATTTTCTGTTCTCTAATCTTCAATTAGTTGATTTGTAAACTCAAAACACTGGTGTCTTGATTCTACTTTCTAGTATGGGCCTCAAGCTCATATATATTTTAACATTACTCAAAGGATATGAGAAATAAATCTTATAAAATTGATATTTGAATGAAGGCAAGAGAAAGTTATGTTGAGCTCCCAGCAAAAGTTGAAAATTTCTCTATCATCTCCTTTGTTTCACATTATTTTAGAATCCTTGGCCTTTGCAAGGAGGTTTTGATATTATAAGATTCTGTTTATACCTAGCAAATTTTTCCAGTCACATTCTACTGATTTCATCTAAGATGTTCTTTCTCTTTCCATCCCTCTTTCCATTTGTTTTTTTTATACATGAAAGGGAGTCAATGGTGATAAAACATCCAGACTGGTATTCCCTTTAAGTCATTCAATTAACAGTTATGGAATAGCCTGAGGGGCCAGGCACTGTGCCATTTGCTGGAAGGGACCAAAACAAGATGCTGTCCCTGCCCTCAGAGAATACACAGTTCAGAACATGAGTTGACCTGTAAACTCAAATAAGTAGCATGAAGGAATATAGGGATTATGATAAAGTTCTGTATAATGGACTATGGGTGTTGAGGAAGAAGTGGTCATTTCTACCTGGGCTGGATGGTCTAATGGGCTTGGAGGCAAAGGGAACACAGGAAAGGCTTTGTGAAGAAGACCATCCAGGCAAAGAAAGCAGTATGAGCAAAGGTGAAGAAACAGAACAACAGGACATTAGGGACAACTTAAGTCTTAAAATTTTATCATGAGTTGGAGTTGGGATGTAAGGAGGAAAGAACATTGGTATACAAAAGGCTGCAGAAGTCAGCAGGAACCAGATCATGAAAGGTCTTGCAAATGAGTTTGTGTTTTATCTTAAAATGGTAAGATATTATAACACTTGTATAGCAGGGCCATGATTGGATTTATACACTGGAAAGACATTATGGAAGCAGGATGGAGGATAGGCCAGAAGGGTGAGACTAGGAGCAGGAAGAATAACTAGGAGATTATAACAGCAACTAGACTGAGCTCATTGTTCTTAACATTCCGGGGCCTGAGACCCCTTTTTAGAATCATATATGTATACACACACCTACACTTTACATATAACATCAGTGGCTCACAGATCTCTTGAAATCCATCCATGGATTCATGTGAGTCCGTGAATTCCATGTTAAGAACTTCTTGAATAGATAACGAGGGAATAAACTAATGCAGTAGCATGAAGATAGAGAGAAGCAAGTGGATGGGAGAGGTATAACTATGCATTTATAGAACTTGTTTGACAGATTGAATATGAGAGTAAGGGACAGCAGAGAGTCTCACATGACTCCCAGGATTCTAGCTATGGTGACTGGATGGACAGTAGAGCTTTGATGGAGACAAATAATATACAGCAGAGAGAGGAGTATGTTTTTGAGAGTATTGGAATACTTGTGGAATATCCTGGTGGAGATATTAGAAGGTGGGTATAAATAAGGAGCTAGAGTTTAGTAAGGGGTTTAGACTAAAGATACTGATTATTTTAGAGTCTCAGATCTGTAAATAGAAATTAAACCCATAAGTTGAGCTCACCCAAGGAGATCATGTAGCATAAGGAAGAGGAGGCCAAGTGATAATCCTTGGGGAACACCAACTTTGAAGGATCAGTCAAAGAAAGAGGAGTGAGCAAAGGAGATTGAGAGGTAGAATGAGAAGTGAAAGTGAAGAGTCTTAGAAGCCAAAGGAATAAATAATATAAGGAAAAAATGGTCCACATCATCAAATATTTCGAGGACAAAGAGGACAAGTATTTAAAAGATTTCATTGTAGATGACAATTAGGTATTTATGACTCCCGCCAGAAGAGTTGCAGTGGAACTGGGGGTGGGTGAAGGTAATAAGCCACACTACTGAAAGACAGAGTGGATGGGAAATGAGAAAGTGACTATGGACTGTTCCTCCAAGGACACTGACTGTGACGGTAAGATGAGTGATAGAGAATTTATGGTTTAGCTGGGTCAAAACGCATGTCTGTTTTTGGTATAGAGAGATATAGCTGATTGCCTCCCTCCAAAAGGTTGCCAGTGTTGGTTTAGCAGCTTGATGATAGCAGGGGATCTGTCTCTTTTGCATCTTGTGCCCTTATCTTCAAAAGATGCCCACTGCAGTGCTAGCCCCATGTCAGCATTCTGACAAGAAGGAGAAGGGAAAGTTGTGAAGTCTGTGTCAGGAATGCATAAGCTCCTCTAGAGACATGACTCAGCTCTCACTGGCCAGGTGTGTCACTCCACCACCTCCAGGTGGCAAGGGAGGCTATAGGGGCCAAGGGGGGTAAGAATGAGGGTTAGGTTGGCCAAACAACAGTGTCTCCACACCTGGCTTGTTCTATAGCTATTGATTTGTGTTTGTTGATCTTATATCAGCTGCTATACTAAACATTATTGTTAATTTTAAGAACATTTCAATTGACTCCCTTACATTGTCCAGGTAGAAGATTGTATGTCTACTGACAGTCTGTCTCTTCCTTTCAGGAGCTGTACCTCATTTTTAAAAATACTTTTCTTTTTTTTTTTGTATTAAAAAAATTTTTTTTATTGGAGTATAGTTGATTTACAACGTTGTGTTAAAAATATTTTTCTTTTTGCTCTTATTGTACTGGGTAGTATCCGATTTTCGTCTTATGGATGCAATCGCCTTTTAAGTCTTTTTGAAGATTTTCATCAGAATGATTTTTTCTGTTTTCTTTCATTCCTTTAATTATCTTTAATCCTCAGGGAATCTCTTCATCATTGTTTCTGTTGTTAAATGCTATTAGTTTTTCTTCAGTATCTGGTAAATCTCAGTTGTTTATTTAACATAAATAATGATGGAAAGACTAGGTTCATTAATATAGGCAGCTAATACAGGTCTCCTCTGAAGAAGTATCCACCTGTTTCCCCTGCCTGGGGGGCTGACCAAGACTGGCAAGCTTTGTTTGAGGTGCACAGGCTTGGAGCAGCAGGCTATGGGCGGCCCCTTCAACCACTCCCCATGGCCAAAATGAGGAGGGCCAAGTCCTGATGCTGAGGCAAGCGATGCATTTACCTCCCCATTACACCTTCCCCTTCCCCGCCTGTTCTAAAGGTCTGGAGTTGCTTACATTCCACCTTCCTCCATTTTCAGGGCCTTGCACCCACACAGGAAGCCCACAGTCAGGATATTTCTTAAGAGAGAGGTTCGGAGGGTTTAGCCAGGGGTTAAAAGCAGCTCCTGCCAACAGCTCTGCATAAACAAGGAGAAAAGGGACACCTGCCAACCTCTGCTGTTCCAAGGGCAGTTCTTTAGTGAACCCTCAAGTCCCCTCCAGGGCCTCCTCTTAAGAGTGAGACTTCTCTGAATTTGTACTTCTCTCCTACTCCTGGTTTGGGCTGTGGTTCTTCCCTCAGATCCTGTTCTTAGTCGATACCATCCATCTCCTTTGCTTTTCTATTTTCTAGGATTCTTCAGAATATCTTGTCTGCTGACAAAAATTTCTTTTATATTTTAGTATGCTAATGAATGTATTCTGTTAAAATATCTGTTTTTTAGATATTTCAGGGGTTGCAGCCAGGAGTAGATGCATGTGTTTGGTCTGCCATCTTGATCCACACTTCTCTGGAGAGATACTTAGGAAATCATTTACATGTGGCCAATTGGCTCTCCTTCACAAAGCAAACAAAATACAGCTGTGTGGTGATTAATTGTTAAGTAACCATTCTGTACTTTGTAAATCTTTCAGTAATAAAACAGTTTCATTTGGGATTAACATATACACTCTACTATATATAAAATAGATAATGAACAAGGACCTACTGTATAGCACAGGGAACTATACTTAATATTTTGTAATAACCTATAAGGGAAGAGAATCTGAAAAAATAGATATACATGTATGTATAACTGAATTGCTTTGCTGTACACCTGAAACTAACACAGCATTGTAAATGCACTTCAATTAAAAAAAATAATCTAACTTCATCTTCAGTATTCTATATCTAGATCTCACGCACCTCTAAAATTCAGCTTTTAGCCAATTTTCTTAAAAAAAAAACACACAAAGAAACAAAAACAACCCCCAAACGACTGTCAGCTTGATGTATAATGATGCATTTTTAAGCTTTATTTCGAAGAAATAAATGTTGATACTTTAAAGCACCAATTCAATATTTCTCAGTGTTTTCCCCCACCCCAAATTGGTGTTTGTCTGCATTCTGTGTGTTTGTTCCCCCTTGGGGACAATTTCTTTAAAAAAAATTTTTTTTAAGTAGGCATTTTCTGACAATACAAAATTTCCTAAACGTGATGTTTAAATAACATTGATGCCCGGGAATCATCGAAAGAAGTTCAATTTACTATATTTTGTTGTTCTTTCTTTTCCTTTTCTTCGGATGGGGGTAGAAGAATTTTTTTGTTTTCTTCAGCAATGAAATTGTCCGTTAAAGGAAGCTATTATATTATCATGGCAATATATTTTATTTTATGTTCAGCTTACTTCCAGAGGTGACTGCCTGTCCAGCAAGAAAGCCCTGGAAGCTCATCTAATCACTAGATTGATAAATTTCACTGCAAAATGAGGACTAACTTCCTTGTTGACTGTGGAATGTTGGATCAAGTTGTCATCACCATAAACTCATGGCAGAATGTGTAGAGTTATATTTGAAAATAAAAAGGGATGAAACATGCTTGTTTCAATGGTGGGCTCTGGTTTCTCATCCTCAAAAACTTGATGCTCATCATATTAAAATGCTAAAAACTTGTGCCACATGAAACAAGCATCCAAAGGTTCTAAACAAAACAGCATGCCCTGAAATTAGTAAAGTTAAATGGCATCTATGATTCAAAGCTTTTCAAATATAGTATTGCCAAAGATTCCACAAATGAGAACACCTTCTTAATTCTCTCTACTTATTTTATTCATTTATTTTATTTGGAAGGGACAGTAGTATTATAACCTATGTTGCAGATGAGACTGAGAAAATAGTCAGGCTAGAAATGATTGAATAGCTCGGTACAACAGACTTAAAAATAATTGCAAATATCCCTTAGCTTAGTTGCAAATATTGCAAATATCCCTTAGTTCCAGGACCTATTCGTTTACTATTACTGACTTAAAAATATATTTCTAGCACTTTCCTCAGAGGAAAGGAAGTTATTAAATACATGAATATGACTCGGTCCACATTGGCCTAGCTTGTGAGATAGAGTTTGGAGGAAGAATAAGTTGAATTATTTGCTAAATGGGGTTTTAGGATTATGCTTGAGGAAATAACACTTTCACATATGGATTTCACTCTGGTTAGTTTTTGATTATGGTTTCTACATTTATTACCGAGTGTTCAGTATACTTGGAACTGGGCATCCCAATGACCAAGAGAAAATGTAAGAGTCTTTGGACAAAATCTTGTTGGGCCGGGAATGCTGTCAGAATTTCCTCAAAAAAGCGATCTGAATGTTTATCTTTATTCTAATTTAAATCACATGGTGATTTGCTAAGGCTTTAAAAATGCAGTTTAATCCTGTTCAGTTTCCAAAGAGGGGTGAACATACAATGAAATGAATTAACTAGGCCAGTCATAATCAAACACTGCAGAAAACCAGGCAGACTCACCATATGCCAAGGGTTTTGTAAACAGATCTCGTCCTGCCTGACACTGTGTGTGTGTGTGTGTGTGTGTGTGGTAACTGGGGGAGGTAAGATATCCCTTAAGGAAGGATCATTACTCCTTTCAGAAGATCTGTTCATATGACTTTCAACAAAGCATCACCAAAGTTGTCATCGTATTGTGTGAGTAGCTAAATTCTTCTGGGAGCTGAGGACAAAGTTTGAAGCCAAAATGAAGACAGCCTCTTCTCATCTCATACTTGACTAAAGGTGACACTCTTATTCTCTCTGAGGAGAATTTGTTCATCTGAAAAAATGGCCTTGTATCGTGAACAATCACTGAGTATTCTCTAAACTCAAGCTAAGAAATGCTGCTTTGAAGCGGGGCAGTAAGATAGCAACAAGAAGAGAAGATCCGGAGTCAGACAACATAAGCCTAAAGGCTGGCTTTGCTACTGATTACCTGTGTGACCTTGGGCTTAAGTGAAGTTATGAGTGACTCAATTGCAATGAGCTTTGGTTTTTCTCATCCGTAAAATGGGGATAATAACCTCGTGATGTTGATGTTAGGATTAAGTGAGATCATATAAGTGCTTAGCACACTGCATGACACATTGTAAATGCTTGATGAACATTAACAATCATTAGTACTATTATTAGTAGTACTAATGATTAGTACTAATAATGATTATTATTAGTACTAATGTGAAACCTTACTAGAGACTGGGAATCAAGACTGCATCTCTGTTGGCCACAGATGTCAATTTCTGCTTCCTGATCTTACTTTAAAGCAACACTTTATGGTGCACCATCCACTTTTACAGATCAACCCATTGCCACATTAAAAAATGTTGAGACTCATGTATTTTAGTTACGCTTAATGAACAGCTACAGCAACAACAAATAAAGAAATTCAAGTACACTTCAACTGATTTGTCTCAAAACATGGGTAGTAAGTAGTGTTGCAATTGGGATTGTAGAAGAAAGAAAGGGGCCAGTATCACACGCCTCTGTGATGCTTTTGCACAGATTACGATTTTTATTTTTTGTTTCCCTCTGTGTTTTAAATCTGACACACGCTAAGATTTTCATGTCCGTAGCTACCACCTTCTAAGGTGCGGGCTTGCGTCTGTATGAGCGTGGAATCCCCTTGACAGTTATGTTTGCTTACGCATCTCTAGCAAGTGGAGAAAGAATCACATCAGGCTCTAGGGTGTGAGCCGTGTCTCACTCATGCCCCCACCCCCCGCCCCGAGTGAGTGCACTTTGAGGTCCACCTTCCCGGAGAATGTGCTTTGGAGCACAGTAACTGTGGGCTGGGGACTTGTCTGGGCTTCCCATTAATCTCTAAAGATGGAAGGGTAATCCCTTCACAAATATGGGAATGGGGGCTGCTCTGAGACTGGCAAATAATAAACAATGAGGGTTTTTTTTTTTTTGTCCTGGATTCCTCCAGCCCTCCTCTCTGCAGTCCTCAGCAATAACTTAGCCCTTGTCTTCCTCTCTGAAGGATTTAAATGGAATGACCTTAATTCTCGCTTTGTTTGCACTCTATCTTTTAAGGAGCTGCAATGAAGACCAAGACAAACAGTAGATTAACAGTGGTACCTTTTATAAAGCTGATTAGTTCCTGAAATATGCTGAAAGGAAACAAAACCAAAAAGAAAAAAAAAAAAAGAGTGGAATGGGGGCTGAGACAGAAGCCTTTGTCGGTGAGTTTGAAATAGCTCTGTTCCTCTCAGTGGTTGCAGATATTGACCTTCCAGTGAAATATTTCCTTTGTGTGTGAAGGCTCTGACAGGATAGCATTTATAGTATTAAGCAGGTGCCTGGTAAGTGTTTCTAAACAAATATTACTTCACTGCCTAATTCTGGTTTAAGGGGACCGTTGTACTAGGGATGAATTCAGAAAACATTTGGTGATGGTTCATCTGCTGCTCCTTGTAGCGGGGCCTATCAAGTGGCTGACGATGTCAGCATCAGAATTCCAAAGATGCTGTTCATGTGGAGTCATTAAGAGGAGCACAGCCTCCTAAAGTCTCCTTTAGCTTCTCCGGATTTGAAGGAATTTGCAGAGAAACTTCCAGACACCTCAGCTATATCCAAATGAAAGCCAAAGCATTAGAGTGTGGCGCTGGAAGTGTGTCTCTGGAAAGAAAAAATATATAAAGCTACACAGAAAATATTTGGGGGCATCAGCTTCTGTTTCCTTTAAGGGATGGGAGAATGTTACTGAAATCATTCAATTTAATTTAAAGTTAAATAAAACTGTGAAAGGCTAGGATGCATTAATAAGATGATCTGTCTGCTAATAATAATAGGATAATTCACATCTTCACTGTCAGAGCAGAAAGCCTCTGATAAGGTCAATCATTAAACTCAATATGCTTCATTCTTTGGTGCCGTCTCACTTAGATTCTCAGCACCACTTGTCTGCCCTTTTTTTCCAGTATGCACCTATATTGCAAATTTAGTTCCATTTTGTACCATTATGAAGCCTGATTCCATCATTTTCAAAGTGCCAAGCCATTTAAATACAGTTCAGTCTTTGGTCATATTTAATCCAAACATTTACACACATCCAGCTCCTTCTTATCTTTTTAAATAGAATGCAGGGCTTATTTTTAAATTACATCCTCATTCATGCTCTATGAAAGCATCTAGAGAAACCATCCGTGGGATTTAAATTCTGGTCCACAGGTGCTGCTTCCAATTCCTGGCATGGCCATTAAATCCTGGCCCCAGCATAACTCTCGGCATGACTCTCTTGTGATGAGGCAGAAAAGATACAATAGAAACAGCTGTTTATTTTTTCTCTGCCAGAAATTATACTAAAGTATAATGTAGCTTTTGTTTTCTTCTGTATTTATACCTAATTTAAAGAGCGTTTTAAAATAAGAGTCCCCAGAAAAAGGATATCATTGGGAAGTTAAGATGCTTGAAATGGGGCAAGCGCTTACCCAAAACTGAGGTGTACCTGATTTCTTTCACCACGTGGGGTCAATGAGATGTGCGTCTATCTGCGGGAGGTTTCTGTTGTTACGGTGAGTCTTTCCATGACTTGGGTGCTGTGACTAATACCAGACTGTCTAACAGTCCTGAATCATCCAGGGTTCTCTTAAACCCTTGAGATTATCTTTTCCACCAATTTCTTCTCCTGTTGGTTTCCAGTATCCGCTATTCACTTCAGGCCTGTAACCAATGCACAGATGCCCTGAAGGTCTAGACACTCTAGCTTTTTTCATCTATTTCTCTGCAGCTACTGGTTCAGTAGGAAATCTCTCTTGCCAATTTGGAAAACAGTTGGACCGAAAACTTTTTGCTTAAACAAACAAACAAATAACTTGGTCTCAGCCTACTCTCTCGTTCTGTACTTAAAAAAAAAAAAAAAAAAAAAATCCTAACAGTGCAGTGAGACCCTGAAGTGATCAAAATGGTGTGGTTGTCCTGGGTGCATGTCTTGGATAGGCTGCCGTTTGTTCCCACTCACCTAGAGAGCTCCTGGATAGCCTGAGAGGTTGATGTGCGTGTGCGCGTTTTAACAAATTTTCAAAAACTGCCGTGGGGAGAGAATAGAAAGAAAGCCCTTCAAAAAGAAGAGGATTTTCACAGCATCATCACCAGGAAAACACCCCCACAATGGATATCTTTGAAGGTCAGTCGCCATCTGAACTAACTGGGGAGGAGACGGGGAGCACTTTGAGATTTGCTCACCTTTTATAGTGGGCCTCGGAGAAGTGACCAGTAGCCAAACGCTTCCTGCCATGAGTGGTTTGGGCACCTTCTAAGCAAAGGAAAAGGCCCCTCCAGTTTCTTCTTGTTCATGTCACTGAGAGAGGTCACCACCTTCCCTCTTTCACTTGCCACTTCTGATTATTGGGTAGATCCTTCTCCAAAAGTCATCTTTTGTTGGGAAGACATTAATCTTCTCCCCAGTGGTGAAATGCTCTGTAAGAAGGAGCGGTGGAAGCGGGAAAAATGATCTCGAAAGCCTCAAGATCACAGCCAAAGAGCATTATTTATAGACCTTTACTGAAAATCAACTTCAGTCTGCTGTGTGAATGCACTACATTAAACCAATAACAGACGACAAGCTTGTGAATATTTGGCACGATGATGAAATCGGCTGCAGCCCTCGTGCTGTGGCGGGCAGAGAAGCACAGTCTGGGAAGGGCTGGTACTCCTCCTTGGAGTGTGTCTGTTGTGATTGCTAGCTGGTTTCCACAGATCCTTGCTGAATGTTATATCATTAAACAGTATGAAAGAAAATCAAAATATATGTTTACAGCGTACTAAATAGTAAGTACCCTTTCAAACGCTCTTTAATGGCTAGGCTTTAAAGTCGTCGTGGAGCACCCTTAGAAAGCAAGAGCGGCATGTTTTGCAGATTTCTGTGGCTGTAAACCACCATGAGGTGCTGAATGAAAGTGCGCCGAGATTTATGAACACCCCACACACTACAGAATGTGCTTTAAAGGCATATTCACAAAGGGAAAACAGCCCTCTGCCACATCTATTCTTTTTTTAATTATTATTATTGAAATATAGTTGATTTACAATGTTGTGTTAGTTTCAGGTGTACAGCCAAGTGATTCAGTTATACACACACATATTTTTTTCCAGATTCTTTTCCCTTATAGGTTATTATAAATAGTGAGTAGACTTCCCTGTGCTCTACAGTAGGTCCTTGTTGGTTATCCATTCTATATACAGTAGTGTGTTTACCACGCATCTATTCTTGAATTTTAGTTTTTGTTGAAAAACCGATGATGTTTCAGCTGTATTTTCCCAGAACTTGAGTGACAATCAAAGTTTGGTATAACATAGTAATGGATTTAGTTCCTGGGGCAGTCAAGGAAGGAATTTATGTTTAGATAGTGAGTTTGAGCAGTTTCTAAATACAGAGATACATTTTGCAGTGTAAAAATACAGATATAATTAAGAGCATTTACAGACTAAGTACAGTTCTTGTAGTATATTGTTGACTGTATATTTGTTATGTTAAATGTGCTAGGGCTCTGTGTATGAACAGACACATAGACCAAGGTAACAGAAAACGAAGTCCAGAAATGAACCAAAAACCCAATATACTTAAACATCTGGTAAAGGAAACATCTCAAATCAGTGTGTGTTGGTGGTCGGAGATTTATTGTTGATAACTGGATAGCCATCTGAAAATATCTAAAGTTGGATCTGTCCCTCATACTATGATCAAGGATAAAGTTAGGGTGAAGATTAAAAAAAAAAAGAAAAGAAAAGAAAAGAAAAAAGGAAAGAGACCAGACAAGTACTACAAAAATGCATGGGAGGGTTTCTTTACAGCCTTGACTTGGGGATGGGAGAGAAAAGACCAGCAGAAGCCATAAAAGATTTGTATGACCACATATAAACCAGAACTTCTGAATGGAAGAAACACCATATGCAGAGTCAAAAGACAACAAGTTGGGGAAAATGTTTGTAACTCATAACACAATAGAGCGTAAATTTCACAAAAATATAAAGAGCTCCAAAAAAAAAAAAAAAAAAAAAAAAAAAAAAATATAAAGAGCTCCTAGAAATCCATAAGAAAAATATCAATACCCTGATATAAATATGGGCTAAGTATCTCAAGAGAGGATTAACAGGAAAATAAATACAATTGGTTCTGAAACATATGAAAAGATATTTGACCTCACTAATAACAGATATTTAAATTAAAACTGTAGAGTGGCACTATTTTTTGCCTATCAGATTGGCAGAATTTCAAAAGTTTAACATTACCTTTTGTTGGGAAGGTATGAGTAAACAGGTACGTTTGTACAGTGTTGATGGGAGTGTACATTGGAACAACTCCTACAGAGGCAATTTGACAATATTCATCAAAGTTACAAATGGAACTATACTTTTTAACCTAGAAATTTCACTTCTGGGATTCTATCTTTCACATAAATTTGCATACATAAAATGACAAATACACAAGGTTATTTATTATAAAAGCAAAATATTGAGAATACTGTAAATGTCCATCAATAGAGACTGATTAAATAAATTATAGAACACCCATACAATGGAATACTATGCTATTGTAAAAAGAAGAAGGGGGAAGATGTCTTATGTTCTGATACAGAAAGACAATCAGATATAGTGTTAAGTGAAAAGTGCAGAACAGTGTGAATAACAAGCTACCATTTGTGTATGCAAGAGGTAAAATAAGAATCTCCGTCAGTATTTTCTAATATTTGCATAAAGAAATTCTGGAAAACTACAAAAGAATCTAACAACAACAGCTGTGGAGGATTAAAAGAGAACTAGATAGATTTCAGGGGTGGGAGGGAGATTGGTCATACTAAACCTTTTAATCTTTTTTAAGTTATATTTTACAAAATATTACCTACTTAAAACTTTGTATCATTAAAAATGAAATGAGGGCTTCCCTGGTGGTGCAGTGGTTGAGAATCCACCTGCCGATGCAGAGGGCGCGGGTTCGTGCCCTTGTCCGGGAAGATCCCACATACCGCGGAGCGGCTGGGCTCCTGAGCCATGGCCGCTGAGCCTGCGCGTCCGGAGCCTGTGCTCCGCAACGGGAGAGGCCACAACAGTGAGAGGCCCGCGTACTGCAAAAAAAAAAAAAAAAAAAAAAAAAAAAAAAATGAAATGAAATAGTTAAATAAAAATTAAATTAGATCATTTCAAAATCAAATAAAACAAATGAAAAAGTTCACAGTGAAAAAAATTATACCAGTACTAATGAAAATAATTGCTGATTAGGGCAGATATATGTCTACCAACGCAATGATGAAAGAAGATTAAGAGCAGTTTTTTTATAGGAACTATTATTAATTTGGTCATTGTCTATGATATATCCTTTCACTTATCATATATCTATGCTATATTTCTCCATTTACTGGTTGAAAAATCTGGAAAATTAAAAATTAAATTGAGGAAGGTTTATATTCATTTTGGTTAATTTCAAAAACATTTTTTACCATTTGAATTAAAAGTTCTCCTTTGTAGTCAGCTCTAATCTTTAAAAAATTATTTCCACATTCCCAAAGTAGAAATTGACCCTAATGTTATCTTACCACCAAAAGAAAATTTGCCCAACTCTTCATTTGGCTTCAGTCCTAACTTCCAACATGCTATCTTTGGGTTAAACAGAACATAAGGTTAAAGTAGCAGAGGCTTGAGAATGAATCAAAGAGTTGATGCTACAATTGTATAGTTAAAAACTATATTTACTCTAAATTGCAAAATGGTAAGTATTGTATGTGATGTTTAAGTTGCAGTGATTGTTCTAGTAATAAATGTAATATTCAGCAGCATTTTTCACAGATTACTCAGTTCATCATTAGTGCCATTTTGCCTCTTTATAATGATGTGCACTTTCCTTTAGAAGGAGCTTGGTTATTTCTTTGGTTGGGCCTATTTGCTCCTTTTTTATGTGAGATTTTTCAATACTATGAAATGATGCAGAGCAAAAAAGGTCCATCCACTTCACTTGTGTTGCCTCCTGTGTTACCTAAACCACAACAGAACAATGACAGACAACAGAGCCTTTCTCCTCGCTAACAATTCAGTCACCATGACAACCAGCAGAAGAACATTGGGCCAGAAAAAAGCATTGAGCTTGAGGGACTAGACTAATCAAAAAATGGAATAACATGGCAACAATTACACTGATGAGCAAGAGGGAAGCTACAGATGAATTCAGACACCTATGGCACTGCAGACTCAACACATTCAGCATTTTGTGTTTAGTGTCTTGTGTTTCTGAGAGCAGGTAAATAGACAAGATCGAATTGTGTAACAGAATGTCAGTGCTCTAGTTAAATAGAAAATTCCTTTCCTTTGGCTGTGCTACTTAAAGCGCATTGAAGAGGGTTTAGGGCAGATGAGGTTTTGAAGTGAAATGTGTAATGGATACAATATGAGAGCCACAAGGCAATGTTATTTAGTTTTAAAAAAGTAAACTGGGCTATGTCCCCCGCCACCCCTTTTTTCAAATATGTAGGCACAAATAAAGGGAGAATGCTGCTGGGTTGGTGGTGACACTGCCTTAAACCCCGCTCTACGTCAGGAACATACATGGTTCACCTCCCCTAACGTGGTTCTGGGCTATATTGATTCCTATTGACGAAATCAAGCACCATGACTTTTAAAAATTGTTTTATTGAAGTATCATTGATTTACAATGTTGTGTTAATTTCTGCTGTACTGCAAAGTGATTCAGTTATACATACATTCTTTTTCATGTTCTTTTCCGTTATGGTTTATCACAGGACATTGAACATAGTTCCCTGTGCTATACGGTAGACCCTTATTGTTTATCCATTCTATATATAATAGTTTGCACCTGCTAATCCCAAACTCCCAGTCCATCCCTCCCCCACACGTTCGCAACCACAAGTCTCTTCTCCCTGTCTGTGAGTTCAAGCACCATGATTTTAGCTGTGTCAGTTCTAATATCTGGTGGAAGTTAAGCTGAAAGGGGCAGGATGGTTCTGTAGGTCAGATAACAGGAGTAGAGGAGTGTATCCTACTCATCTACTGCCTCCAAAACTGCCTCAGTTTACCTACTTCAGAATTCCCCCCATCCCTGAGGAGGTTAGTATAATGTATATGTGTATTTCTTTTAAATGGCATTTACACTGGCAACACTTATGGATTGCAGATGCAGTCATTGGGTTGTAAATCGATTTTGCATATGCTGACCTCTGCCTTGATTTCTCTGATTAAACTTTTTCACACTGTTTGTACTTCTTTATGTGTTGAACTTAATTAATTTGGTGGATATTTTCAGTGAATCACATTATCTGGTTTTGATTTATCAAAAGCAAATTTTCTTCCCCTCCCCTAAGCAGAAAAGTTCTAATTAGGATTATTTTATTAAATCATAAACAAGAACAGATATCCTCCTCTCCGAAAAAATGTAAAAGATTTGAAATCTTGTCATTTTTATAGAGAAATCCCTATAGAGGAGGAATGAAACCTAACTTTGTAAGTCGCCCAGTTTAAATTATTTGTGTTGGGTGTGGTTGTAAGGCTCCAGGCTGCAGACTTTGAGCTAGTTTTGTCTCCACAGATTTCATAGACTATAGCATCTCCGGTTGTTACCTGTCCTATAACTTAGTATATTTTCTTAGTCTGATTATTTTCACTTCTGTGACTCGGTTTACCCATCTAAAATGGGCTGCTTTTTACTCTCCACTATTTTTTTAAGTGGCGGGGGCAGGGAAGGAGAGGAGGCAGCATAATGAATTTGTTTTGAGCCTATAAATAAATGGGTATTAATGATGAGAACTTTTCTGTATCAATGAATGAGTTATCCTCTTTATTTTGGTCTTGGTGAGGCCAAAATTTCTAGGTAGAAATCGCTCATTGGGAAGATGATTCTAAATTATTTTTCCTGGGTTACTTTTCCTGTTGCTCAGGTGAGAGGACCAGCATGATTAGAATGATGACAGCCACTTTTAAAATGTTCGTTTATTCATAGTTCATCTGCTTCTCGAAAAGAAATTCGAGTTCTAATAAATGGAGTTCTAATAAAACAGAGGCTCATTAATAGAAGCTAGAAGACAACAAACAAACATGAAGTGGTAGTTGAAGAAAAAGTTATATCAAGAAAACCTGGCCAAAACCAAATACAGTTTCCAGCTCTGAGCTTTCCAGCAGCCAAAGAGAGAGAAACCCTATGAAGTACACAGCCCTCCTTGGCTAATCGTAAACATTGTTTTGGTTCTTTAAGAGAAATAACCTTTTTGTCCCTAAGTCCTCCAGGTGGAATTTGTCCTGGGGAGTGGCGTGTGGAAACAGCCAATGAATTGCCACAAGAAGTGGGCTTTCAGCAGAGTTGGGGACAGCCCCCCGGAGGAGGATTTGGCCTTCTGACTTTGTCTGATGCGCATTCTGAGTGAGGAGTAGAGGAGGGAGGAGGATTTGGCCTTCTGACTTTGTCTGATGCGCATTCTGAGTGAGGAGTAGAGGAGGGCCATTCTTTTCCTCTATGTGATCAGGCAGGGATGAGGAAAGAGGAAGGAGAAAGGAACAAACTCTCCTGGGCATAAAGAAGAGATTCAGGTCCTCTGAAAGTGACTTAACAGCAGCTTACTTGGAAACCACCATGTAGAGGAGGACTTGAATTTGGCTACCGTGGTAGTTGTTTATACCAATGACCTTGTTTTAAAGGTAAAGCAGCCGGTGACTGGATATCAGAAGGGGCTCATAGGCCAGGGAGGGCCTCCGCCCTGAAGTCCAGTTGAGCTGCTGCCAGATTTCAGGCCAAATTCGAATGAAAAATGAGGGTTTTCTATGAGATGATTGTGAACAGGTGAGAAAACAACTAAATCAGCCTTGTAGGAGATAAACAGCGATATGTTGAGTAGACCACACTTTACAAAAGCCAGATCTTATTTTAGACAACATAAGTGTGCTCGTTCTTTCTATACTGTCTCTGATATTTTACTGAACTGCAAAGAAATCTGTTTATCAGTGTTAACACCCTTCTCTGAGTTGCCAGATAAAAGACCACAGCAATCAGGAGAAATTTATCTTTAAAATGTTTCTATTATGCTTGGTGAAAATGCGGTTTCCACTGAGGATTTCTCTAGCATGTATTTTTTTTCCTTTCCTATGGATGAAGCAAGAATCAGAAAGGTCTTTCTCTAGGTCATTTTCCCTAAAGCTCTGAAAATGCTTTAGGGAACTAGTGACACCATGCACGTGCATCAAAGCAAGAGTCTTTATAGTCTAGGAAATTCATCACAGTATGATAATTTATGCCAGGCTCCCAAACGGAGTTTGTTCCTGTCTAGTTCCCTCTCTTTTACTTCTCTCAGTGGCTCACACATTCGGGAATATGTCTTAAGGGGAGGAATTCACTGAGGTTTCAGATTAAGGGGAGAAGCAGCCCACTGGTTCCGTTCACCCTCCCCCAAGCCAAGCCTTCATTGTAGGATAACGAGGCCGACACTTATAGGGTATTTACCCTGAGCAGGCGCCAGGTGAGTTCCTTCATTCGCATTAGGCACTCCTCACTGCAGCCCAATGAAAATAAGTATTCTTGTCCTGCCTGAGTTCCTGTGTTAATCTGGCATTCATTCAACACAGTTTTGGAGGACATATGCTACAGGGCAGCTAACATAGTGCTAGATATTGAGGTCCCGTGATAAATAAGATATGGCTCTCTGCACAGAAATGGGAAAACTAATCCGCAAAGAGGCTAGGGGATCACCCCAAGGAAGGAGTAGAATCTGAATGTGAAGTCGTTTGTGTAATTCTGAAGCTCCTGCTGTTTCCTCCACACTGGGGCTGCTTCTCTCGACTGGCTTCCAGCTTCACATTTGTGAGTTTCCTGAGGTTAAGAGCACTGATTTGGGACTCAAGGCAAAGTTTGCCACATCTTAGCTGGATGATCTTGGGAAAATTATTCAACCTCTCTAACCTCAACAATTTCATCTAAGCAAGAATTCTAATAACAACCCCATCCTTACCTTCTGAAGCTTAAATGAGATTTTGTGTCAAAAGCCTTTAGCACTGCACCCAGCACATAGTAAATGCTCAGTAGGTGTAAAATTTGATTATCATCTTCTCTAAGGCTTTCTTTTACCCTGAAGGACCTCTGGGGCTGTTTGCTTTCACCTAAAATTAAAGTCTCTTCCCCTCCTTCCCTGGCTGGCTTTGCCCCATGGCTCATCAGGGTTTTTGCTCTGACTTAAGGTAACATTTGTCATAATTTAGCTGTTCACGCTAGGGGTGTGCAGGAACAGAGATGGAGTAATGTCCTGTGCTCAGGAGCACATGTATGACCTTATAGAATGTTATCAGGAAAAGAGGCCCCTAGAAAAGGACTCTGAAGACTTGAGTTTTAGCATCTCTGATTCCTGAGACTCACATAGGAGTCCATCACCCTCTGTCTGTGTCCGTCTTTCTCTTTATTTTTTTAAAATTTATTTTATTTATTTATTTTGGGCTGCATTGGATCTTCGTTGCTGCATGAGGGCTTTCTCTAGTTGCGGCGAGCGGGGGCTGCTCTTCGTTGTGGCGCGTGGGCTTCTCATCGCGGTGGCTTCTCTTGTTGCAGAGCATGGGCTCTAGGCATGCGGGCTTCAGTGGTTGTGGCTCACGGGCTCTAGAGCGCAGGCTCAGTAGTTGTGGCGCATGGGCTTAGTTGCTCTGTGGCATGGGGGATCTTCCCGGACCAGGGCTCAAACCCGTGTCCCCTGCATTGGCAGGTGGATTCTTAACCACTGCACCACCAGGGAAGCCCCCATCTTTCTCTTTAGACTGGGGAATACATCAAGGAAATGACACGGTTTTACTCATCTTTGTCGTCTTAGTGTCTTTTATGGTTAGCATACAGTAAGTGCTCATTAAGCATCGTGGAATGAATGAAAGAATGAAAAGTGACCCCAAATTTCCATTTATTTGTGTGTTGCTTTGAAATGGATACATTTCTGCTTTTCAAAGGAGCAGAAAAACATCTGCCAAAATGTAATGTGGATCAATGGTTTTCTCTGGGTGCTGGGATTTGGAGGTGATATTTTTTTCTTTGTGCTTTTAGAATTTTGTGGATTAATAACATTAACAGGAATTAATGGAAGAGCTTGGTACTCCTTGACCAAAGAGTGACATGATGAGAGCAGGAGTCCCCGGAAGTTCAACACGATGGTGGAGTGCAGCATCGTCCCTGCCCTACACTCTCCAGGCACTGAGCAGATCACAGTTAATATGCCTTTGCAGTTCAAATTATGTCAGTCTTTCATGGAGCTCTCAGCTCATTGAAGCCATTATTGCATTCAGCCTTCCATGTAGGCAGATGGCATGACTAGTCCCATTGGACTGGGATCAAAAAGATTATGCTCTTAACCCACGTTTAAGGTCCCACACTCTGCTCTCCTGTAATCTAACCTTCTGTACCATCACTCAGAGCGGTGACTTATTTCCCTCACCCCCCAACCCTGGTGTAAATGCTTACTGATATGTGCAATCCACAGGAGCCAAGACACCTAATTATACTTAGTTTGCAAGCAATGTCATTCATAATGGCTTGAAAGTTTTATTCTTTCTCCTGTCCTCTGCGGCAACTAACTGTCCCATAACTGGTGTTTTCAGCAATGATCTGCATACTCTTATCTCTTCTTCACAATTAGATGGGGCATGGAGGTGTGTTTCGTAGACCTGAACTTTGTTGCTTCCAAACTGGGCTGTGATGTTACCGTAAAGGTTATGAGTCACTGAAGAACAAGTTCAGGCCAATTCTTCTCCCTCTGACCCCACAGGTTATTTTGAAAGCTGCCTGCTAAGTCATCATGCTGTCAGTTGGTCTACACAGGATGACAGGTGTGCCCCAAGTGCAGGTTCAATGGCAGGCCAGTAGGTAATTTGGCTTCTCAGGGATCACAGGCATAGGCTCACCCTATGAGCCTATGCTCGTAATGGGGATCATAGGCTTACCCCTTCAGGCCACCACAAAGCTCTTTCTCTGGCAAAAACTAATCGTTGAGGAGACAGTACTGTAGGAAGAAGTGAGTGGGTCTCAAAGACATGAGAAATTTATAAATGGAGCTAGTCTTGACTAGATTTTACATCTCATTAAAAAATTATTAGTGGGCTTCCCTGGTGGCACAGTGGTTGAGAGTCCGCCTGCTGATGCAGGGGACACGGGTTCGTGCCCCCGTCTGGGAAGATCCCACATACCGTGGAGCGGCTGGGCCCGTGAGCCATGGCTGCTGAGCCTGCGCGTGCGGAGCCTGTGCTCCGCAACGGGAGAGGCTGCAGCAGTGAGAGGCCCACGTACTGCAAAAAAAAAAAAAAAAAAAAATTATTAGTGATAGCATGAACTAGATTGTCCCAAATGTATAGTTTATTATTTGGTAGTAAGTTAACTGATTTGGGGAGATAAATTAATCAATTAAATTAGGCTCCGCATTAGCCAACTAAAGTATCTTTCACAAGCATGTATTTTTGCAGGCTTAGTTAGTCTGTGCCTGTGTCTAAGGAGACGCTTAAGGAGTGATGCTAATGTAACGGTGGTCTTCCAAGTCCCTGAAGATATCTTTGATCAGAAGGCCCCTTGGGAGGCACCAGATCCCACTCTTGAAGGGACTTCCTATGATAGCTCCTTACCTGACATCAGAAAATTATATTTTCAGGTAGGTCTTTCAGAAAGTCCAGAGCCAAGCTCCCTGTTACTTTAGATAATTTTTTTCTTTTCCATTGTGGTTTATTACAGGATATTGAATATAGTTCCCTGTGCTATACAGTAGGACCTTGTTGTTTATCCATTCTATATATAATAGTTTGCATCTGCTAATCCCAAACTCCCAATCCATTCTTCCCCCACGTCCCTCCCCCTTGGCAGCCTCAAGTCTGTTCTCTATATCTATGAGTCTGTTTCTGTTTCGTAGATAAGTTCATTTGTGTCATATTTTAGATTCCACATATAAGTGATATCATATGGTATTTGTCTCTCTCTGACTTTCTTTACTTAGTATGATAATCTCTAGGTCCATCCATGTTGCTGCAAATGGCATTATTTCCTTCTTTTTTAAGGGCTGAATAGTATTCTATTGTATATTTATACCACATCTTCTTTATCCATTCATCTGTTGTTGGACATTTAGGTTGTTTCCATGTCTTGTCTTGGCTATTGCAAACAGTACTTCTATGAACATAGGGGTGCATGTATCTTTTCAAGTTATAGTTTTGTCCGGATATGTGCCCAGGAGTGGGATTGCTGGATTATTACTCTAGATAATTTTAAACTACATTCTGGAAAGCCTGGTATTTTTCCTTCAATATGGGAATAACTGAGCTTGCTTACTTCATGGGCTCTTAGGAAGTTTTAGTGGTATAGTGAGTTGAATGGTAAACCCTCCCCCGCAGAACCTCAGAATGTGACCTTACTTGGAATAAAGGTCTTCACAGATGGGATCTCCAGATGAGATCATCCTGGATTATCCAGGCGGGCCCTAAACCCAGTGACAAGTGACCTTATAAAAGACAGAAAAGAAGACACAGAGGAGAATGCCATGTGAAGACAGAGACAGAGATCAGAATTTTGCTGCCACAAGCCAAGGAACACCTGGGGCCACTAGAAGCTGGAAGAGGCAGGGAGGGATTCTCCCCTAGATCCTTCAGAGGAAGCTCAGTCCTGCCCATACTCATCAAGCCCAGTCCTTGATTTCAGACTTCTGGACTCCACAATTGTTGAGTAAATACATTTCTGTTGTATTAAGCCACACAGTGTGTGGTAATTGATTACAGCAGCCCTAGGAAACTAATGTAAGCACATTCTTGGAGGTTCATGACCACAAGTGCTCTAAAGGGTGGCATAATGATTTGGGAGCGTGTGTTACCTAGGGTTGCTTTCTGAGGCGTCTGGATTTAGTTGGTTTGTTAGGATTATATCATTCAGTTGGCATCTGATGAGGCAGCAGTATGTTTTAACCCAAAATCCAGTACGCAGCTGGTAGTTTTTGGTAAAGAACTGATTAGGAATGCAGTAAGTTCTTTATGCATTTTTTGAATAAGTAAACAAATAGTCCCTGACATCTTTTCCACTGGGAGTTCACCTTTTGAAAAACCTGAGGCTAGGAGCACCAAAGCCATGGACAATAATTAACTCCTGATTGCGATGTACTGCCAAAAACTCCCGTTTTGTTATCGGTTCTCAAATCTCCAAGAGATTAAACATTTGATTAAACATATTTCAGCAACAGAAACTACTGAAATGGCTTTTGAACTATTTTAGTCACGTAGCTGTATGTTTACCTTCTAAGAAATGAAACAGTATCCTGTACTCTGCTCATTTGTTTATGTGTTTGGAGGAACCGGGTTCATATATTCATTCCACCCTTTCTTGAACAGCAAGGTAATAATCCAATTCAGGAAATATTTGACCAGTGCCTGCTATGTGCCCTGGACACTATTAGAACTGGGCGGGTTACAACAAAAGTGAAAGACGAAGAGTACAAGTGCTTCCAGGTTAATCAAGTAGGGAGAATGGATAAGTAGTCTTCTTGGTTTATTTACCAGGTCTCTCCATCAGTTTATTAACTGGAGGAGTCCCTCCAGGTTTGAGTAGAGGCCCCTTTTCTTCTTCCTTTCTCTCTCTCCCTGGGCAAGAAAGTTCATATCCACTAATGCTTTAGTTACTAAGGAGATCCCTAATATATCTCTTCTGCCCAGATCTTTTCTCTGAGCTCTGAACTACTACATACAACCAATTGATATCTTTTTTACGTCTCAGACTCAACATACCCAAACAAAAATCATGATCTTTGACCCCAAATTTCAGATCTGACCATCTTTCAATGTTACCCATGCTCAAGAATGACCAACATAAAAACCAAAGAGTTATTTTTGCTACTTCCCTCTTCCATACCCTCCTCTCTAAAGCTTCACATAGTCCTATCAGTTTTGCCTTCTGAATGTTTCTCAGTTTCATGTTTCTCTTTATTTTCACTGCTACCTCTCTAATATATGCTACAACTTAATCACAGGACTAACTTCCCATCACCTTTGCCATATTCTATTGGTTATAAGCGAGTCATAGGTTCTGCCCACACTGAAGGGGAGGAGTTTATGAAAGTACAACACCAGGGAGCCAAGGTCATGTATCCATCTTTGAATCCTGACTATCCTAGATCTCAACTCTAACTCACTTCCTCAGGAAAACCTTCCCCATCCCAAGAATTGGGACTAATCCCAACTGCAGGCTCTCATAATACCATACATCTCTTCTTCACAGAATTGATCACAGTTCTAATTTTAACCTAGTTATATGACTATTTGATTAATATCTCTCTCCCCCACTTGTCAGTCTCATGAGGGGCTGTTTTGTTCGCCACAGCACCAGGCCTGGAACATTGTAGAAGCTCGAAACTGTTTTCTGAATAAGTGGACCGAGAAGCCACAGAAGCTGTCTATACTTTGTTGCCTTGATCCCTCATGCAGAAACCAGGGTTGCCTTCGACCCTTCCTGCAGGAATGCTGTCCACAATGGACTAAAGGAAGTTTTATTGAAAAAAAAAAAGAGGGAAGCTAAGCTTTTATCCACCACCATGGAAACAGGCAAATCAAGGTTTCTCAAAGTCCTAACAATAATAAGCAACCTAAATTGACAATAGATGTTAGAGGAGGTCAAGGATAGAGTGGTGACCTGGAATCACCAGTGAAAGTCAGTGTAACTGATTTATTTTAATTTTGTTTTCTGGAATTTCGAATTAGCTTGTGTTCAGAGAACATGCTAAACCATCAACAGACAGAAGTTGATATGACTGTGTCTCATACAGAAGTTGTGGCCAGATTCATGTTTGAGTAATTTTAGAAAACAATCAAGCATTTGCTTGGTTTCCTGTGAGGTGCCTGGATAAGTGTTCCCTTTTCCAAGAACAGTGTTCCCACTGGTGGCCCAGCGTCAAAGGACCTTCTTCACCTGCATCGTGAAGGTAGTTACCCCACCACCTCTGTGATCATCTCTGGCAATGACGGAGCACTGAATCTATGCCAAACCTGCACCAAACACTTTAGGTGTGTTACTGTGTTTACTTATTATAACCGCTATACGTATGTAATGACTACCCTATCATAGTTGTTCTCAAATTTTCACTAGCAGCAGAATCACCTGGAGGGCTATTAAAATACAGATTGCTGGACCCTGCCTGCAGAGGTTCTGATTCAGTAAATTTGGTGTGTGGCCTGAGAATCTGAATTTCTAACAAGTTCCCAGGTGTAGATATACTGCTGCTGGTCTGGGGACCACACTTGAAGAACTACCGCCCCATTAGGTGAGCATTATTATTCTCCATTTTACTGACAAAGAAACTGAGGCTTAGAGAGGTGAGTAGGGTCACATGGCCAGTAGGTGGTACAGCCAGGATTCAAGTCCAAGTTGGTTGACCCCAAACTACTAAGTAACACTGCCAGAATCAAACATTATTACAAGCCCATAATCAAAGATAACTTCAAACCTTTCTGATCACACTGGTTTGGTTTAAGTAACTACTCATACGGTCTTGTTCTAAATGGTTATTTCAGTAAGTTTCAGTATGTTAAAATCTAAAATTATCTGAGTTTATTAAATGCCAGTTTGAAAATCTTGATCAAGGAACAGAAAGAAAAAACAGAAAAAGAAAAGATTCCAAAAAGAATGTGTATAGGTTGACTCCAAAAGGAAACTTCTCATGCAAGATGAAAGTGGATTGGTTAAAATCAGACACAAGTCTATGCAAGTCCTTTTCTTGATGGGTTGAGAAAGGTCTGGTAAGTAGAGAGAAAAACTCCACATCACTGTGTCTATTCTCCTGGAAGCTTCAAGTTTTAAAGTGATAGAAACCGGAGGTCAAAGGTATTTTTCAGGTCTGGTTTAAATAAACCCCTATCTGTCTTCAGCGACTAGAAGCGGAACCTCCTTTCCATTCCCAGCTCCATTTCTTTGCTCTGGACCTCGCCCCTGCCACTCACCTTATCCCAGAGGCTGCCACCTGGTTTTCCACCCCTAAGCTTGCCTCCTTACTGATAACCAACACAATAGCAACTTTTTCTTTCCTCAGACAATGTTTCCACAAGATTCTCCCCAACTTATGAGCTGTCAGAGGCATATTCAAGATTTTTCAAGACATACATCATTATTCTTTCTGTCACTCATCTTGTCACCCTCACTTTTCATTATTCCTTAATGAAATTTTTGCTCCGGTAAGCAAATATGTTCTTCCTAAGCCTTTGAACATTTTACTCCTGCTTTCTTTTATTCCTCTCTTTCTGCTCCCAATTATTATAACTCTCCACCTTCAAACCCAACTCAAAATCCCCTTCCCCTAGACCATCTTTCATGATCGACTTCATCTAACTCTGGTATTGCTCACTGGCCTTACTGGACCAAGTTGGTACTAAATTAGTTTATACGTGTTGGAAAGAAAGTTATTCTGTGTAAGTATTCTTCAGCCATTCAGTTAGTGTTTTCTATCTCCCCAAACAGACCATAAGCCCTTTGATAGCAGAGATTGTCTGTGTTTCTTTTTTACGTGCCCAGTGGATCTCATTTATTCATTCATTCATTCCTCATATTCTCATTGAGCTCTTCATCCATTCCAGGCAGTGAGCCCACCCTGCTGCTTTCAGTAGAAGCTTGGTTGCTTTCATAAGCCCTGCACTGCTCAGGAGCCTTCTAGGGCTTTGGACTTGGGTGTGGGGAGGTGTGAGTTCCTTCCGATGACTTGTTGGGAAGTCTGAAATAGAGAGCAGGAAAGGAGATAGGAGAAGGCTTGCTGGGAAGGCATGGTTTTTTTGCAGCGGGGCCTGGGTTGGAGATGGTGAGCTGAGGCGAGCCTTGCTGAGCTCTGTGTAACATTTCCTATCATGGATCATTTTGGCAAATATCAAAGGAAAGGGTTCATTTTCAATGGTTGTGCCTCAGGCAGGGGCAGATCTATTGTGTTTTCAATAGGCAGAGGTTGAGTAAGTAGTGGAAATCCAAGAGAGTGGGTTTCTGAATTTGTCTGGCTTGGGAGTTTCATGACTTCGAGTAACATCTCTGTTCCTGAGTCTCTCTCATCTTTGAAAAAGTAGAAATTAGAATTGGCACATGAATGAGCCTAAGCAATTTATAAATAAAGAATAAGTTCCTTGAAGAGTTATACCATTGTATATTCAGATGTTGACATTTTCTATGAGTGTCTGTATCCATGGTGTCGTCTATACAGAATGGTTACAAAGGCAATTCAAAGCTCAGTTAGAAATTGCTTTTCTGCATTAGAACTGGTATACGTGTTACAGCTAAGATATAGAAAATGGGGGTATAAGAGAATTCTATATTTTTGCTCATTCTAAGCAACTTTTCCTGCAACCATAAAGGCAAACCATTCCAGTATTAGAGCTCCAAGCACTGCTAGGAAGCTTCAACTCCTTTGTTTATCTGTCCTGCTCTGTGTCTCAGTCAGTCAGGTCACCACATCTCCCTGAGGGTAGCAGGAGGAACCAGAGTTCCCGGCTTCAGTGGGTTTGTCCTGCACAAAGGGGACGAACACAGAGATCCCTGGGAGGCATCTTAGGAGTCAGAGCCCAGCAGTTAGCAGCCCTCAGGGCTGAACATCATCTACCGAAAGATAACTTTGTAAAGAGACAACTAGGAATTCTCACCAAATGTTTTCTCAGCGTTCATCTTTTTCTTTCCCTTTTCTTTTCTGCTCCTTTGCTGTGGCCACCTTCACCTTCCTCACCTTTGTTTCACCTGCCCCAAATCACACCAAGGCACACACTCACCTCTCCTTCCCTCATTCCATTTCAGCTAGAGAAGCTTTCTTGACGTTAGCCCTTCCCTTTCCTAGAACCTTTCATATAACCCAACCGAGAGGCAATTCTCCTTGTGTTGTCCTCTCCTTCCTTTCCAAGAATGAGGGAAGAAGGCAAAAATCCTGGTGCTGACAGAGGTGCATGGGCCATCCCAAGGAAGAACGGGAAAAGGGTTATGATAGCTTCACTTTCCCCTCGTGGCCCCCAAGCAACGGGGAGGTAACTATGGGAGGCCCCCAAACAGCTACACCACAAAGATCCAGGGTCAATCTTTTTTTTTTTTGGCTGTGCTATGCGGCTTGTGGGATCTTAGATCCTGGACCAGGGGTCAAACCCAGGCCCTCAGCATTGAAAGCACGAAGTCCTAACTACTGGACCACCAGGGAATTCCCTCAATCATTTTTACAAATAAAGTCAATAGACATGATGCAGTATGGGGACAGTATATTTTACTTGGTAGATAATCTTGCAAAGAAAATGACAGAAACCACTAAGCTAATCTTGTTCTTCCTTGACAAACACCACCAAAAATACCAAGTGAAACTTTAAAGTCTCTTACTTGAATAAATTCCAAGCAAGACCCATCATGTTTGATGTAAATATTTTAGGAACCTTATTATTAAGAGGAGAGGCATATATTGCTATTAAAATTACATTGAATTTCTTTTTAAACTTCATGTTGAAAACTAATCTTTAGGGATGCAGGCAGAGGTTAAGGAGGAAGGAACATGAGGGAACTTTCTGCAGGAAGGGTCAGTATTTTATATGTTGACAGGGGTTTGGGTTATGCACGTGTCTGCATTTGTCAAAATTCAGTGCATGTACATTTAAGATCTATGCATTTGATCATGTATAAATTTTAATTCAAAAGAAAAAAACATAAATATTGAACTTCAGTTAATGATATGCATGCTGAAGTATTTAGAGGCAAGTGTACTAATGCCTGCAATTTACTTTGAAATGCTTCAAAAAAGTAAAATGGTTTGAAGAATGGGTAATAAATTGATACATGATAAGGAAAGTATAGAAATATGTTAATGGTAAAATCCAGATGGTGGGTAAATGGGTGTTCATTGTAAAAATGTTAAAACTTTGTTTTATGTTTGAAAATTTTAGTAATCAAATGTTGGAAAAATTATTGTTGAGATAAATTTACACTATCAGCCAACTGCTGTCATTTTGGAATATCCCACTTATTCTGGCTAATGAACAAAACCAACGTTATTATACAGCTCATTACTGGGTTTCTTTGTTTGGTTTTTTTGGGGGTTTTTTTTGGTTTTTTTTTTTTTTTTTTTTGCGGTACGCGGGCCTCTCACTGTTGTGGCCTCTCCCGTTGCGAAGCACAGGCTCCGGACGCGCAGGCTCAGCGGCCATGGCACACGGGCCCAGCCGCTCCACGGCACGTGGGATCTTCCCGGACCGGGGCACCAACCCGTGTCCCCTGCATCGGCAGGCGGACTCTCAACCACTGCGCCACCAGGGAAGCCCCCATTACTGTTTTATTTAAGAAACATTTTAAATGTTATATTTAAGAAACATCACCTGGCCCTGTAGCCTCTGGATAAAATAGTTCTTTATGGAAATAATGCCTTTCTTCCACTGTACATGCATTGATAGAGAACACTGGTTTTGAGGTGGGGTCGGGGGGAAGCAACATTTAATCATCCACAGTACTAATTATTTTCCTATAATCACTGTGACATTAATCATATATTAATTTTATCCTTTTAAGATATTTCTGTAATTTTCTCCTGTGTAGTATGAAAAAATTGAAAGGAAGTGACATTTGAACTGAGTCCTAAAGGATGAATAGCAGTTCACCCAGCATCAAAAAGAAGGAAGGAGAATGGCCACTTTCATTTCTGTGTCTCTCATAATACCTGGCAGAGTAAACGCGAGACGAATGTTCAGTTCAAGTTGCAAAAGTTCAAAGGTCAAGTTCCTGAACAAATTAAAAAATGAACCAACCTGATTAGAAATAAACTTCCATTTTACTTGGTGATCAAATTTCAGTGTAAGGAATTCTGAGACAATGAAAAAACTGGGAGGTTTTTCCAAGATGTGTGACACTCCTTGGAGAAAAGAGACCCTCTACCAGGAAACCAAATATTGCGGTTTGCTTTATTTTCTTAAAATAAATATCCCAGACTTAACCCAGCCAAATGATTTTAAGCGATATCCCTGGAGACCTAGGTACTGTAAATGTCGGCAAACTTTTGGAACCCCTTTCTTGGAATTGTATTCAAAGCCTGTAGCACTTCCTTTTGAATATCTTCAGAGAAATTAGAATTTTTTTATGAAATAAGAAATTCATGCAGAGGCCAGCTCAGTTGAGTAAGACTAGCTTTGAAAAGGGGTACAGCTGTAAACTGATCATGGTTTTCTTGATATAAATCTGTTCTCCAAAATTACCAAAGAGGAATTTCAAAAATATGCTTAGCATCATGAGAATACATGTATAATCTTCTGGAGTGACTACTTTGAAGGGCGAAGCTCAGATAAGAATATACAGACACACCTAGAAGCATAAAAAGCATAAGCACACCTTCCCACTGGCCAGCGTGGGCTCAGAGAGAAGCAGGGCAACTACACCTAGACCGCACTGGCCCCTGAGAAGCGGGCTTCTGAGGCAGTTTGCAGTGGGCTTCATGCCTTCCTCAGTGCTGGTTTCTACAAAGGCAGTTCCTGAAATATGTCTGCTTAACATTTTACCCTGTGGCAGAACACTGAGAGAAGGCAAGCTGAGCCCTGTGGGAACATTAGAAATGTCCCAGAACTGAGCAAGAAAGCGAAGCAATCATTCACGCCGTGGCCCTGGTATTCACCCCGAGCCAGCGGCTGCCAAGGAGCAGGCAGGCGAGGGTCCTCAGGTGGTGAGAGATAAATGTGGAAAATGGAAGCAGCCTGATTTATATGTGTTCAGCTGAAGCCTGAAAGAGTGCCAAGAGTGCATTGTGCAGGGAAACTTGAGAGCAAAATGAGGTGTAGGATGAGTCCGGGCCAGTACATTGAAACTACAAGAGGGCGTGAGGGAGAGCGTGGGTGGGGAGAGGTGAAACTCATGTTCTGTGGGGAATAAGTTGGGCAACAAAAGGATAGGAAGAAACTGGGGCCTTGGGCCTTCCTGAATTCTCCTCTGCTATCTAAGACACTCCACTGTTACGAAATAACATTCTTCAAGGTCTAATCGCTTTGTGTTTGGACAGTTACCTTTATTCTAACTTTTGGTTTATCCAGGTTTATTCTTCTTTAGTGACTGTTCCCATCTGACTCCTAGACATAGCAATTTACTTAGTGCCTCATATTTAAGTGATATTTTATCGCCTTCTATTTTCCAGACAAATATCATAGTGTCCTAGATACCCTGAAACACCACCACCACCTTCGGCCACACTCTCTTGTAACCAAAAATTTGCAGGAAAAAAAAAATAGTATACTGTAATTCATTGTCAGCATTGCGGGAAGTGAGTTGGGGGAAGGATGGCCTGTGTAAATGGGGGTGTGTGTGCACGTGCGCACGTGCACTATGCATTCCACCGTTCACACATAAATATAACCATTCCTCACATTACTACGATATTTGACATAAATTCTTTAATAATCAGTGCTCATTACATAGCTCTAAAGCATCCACATTTCATGTGGAATTGAATGCTTTTTCATTCATAAGTGTAATTGCAACTCATGGACAAGACGACGTCATAGACTGTTTTGTATAGGAAGTAGGGTGATTTGTAGTAGGGCCCCAAGTTATGGATAAGGAAACTCAGGCCTAGAAGAGTTCCATAGGCTCCCAAATCCACACAGGAGGCCAATGGCAAAGGAGAAACCAGTCTCCCAGGTTCCTGCATCCCAGTGCAGTCATCTTTGAGCAGCTCACCCCTTATGGGGGATTGTCACAGTGCTGACAGCGGGTCAAGGTCTTGGGATGAGCTCCAGGAAACAAACACCTTACGGATTATTTCCTTCCCACACGAGAGGCTTAGTGACTTAAAGGGCTGAGAAAAACATTAATAGAGAGATAAAAAGACAATTATCAGAAATATGCCTTCTTTTAAATTGTAAATGAAGAACATTTGCCATGAGCAGTGTCTATAAAGACTACACATGTATCTAAACTGTTAGGTGGAGTTTGCTTTGATTTTTAGATTAATTAATTAATTAATTCGGTATACTTTGGGGTTAATTAAGGCTTCCCTTTTATGTTTTTTTAATTTTATTTTTTTAACATCTTTATTGGAGTATAATTGCTCTACAATGGTGTGTTAGTTTCTGCTTTATAACAAAGTGAATCAGCTATACATATACATATATCCCCATATCTCCTCCCTCTTGTGTCTCCCTCGCACCCTCCCTATCCCACCCCTCTAGGTGGTCACAAAGCACTGAGCTGATCTCCCTGTGCTATGTGGCTGCTTCCCACTAGCTATCTATTTTACATTTGTTAGTGTATATATGTCTATGCCTATCTCTCACTTCGTCCCAGCTTACCCTTACCCCTCCCCATGTCCTCAAGTCCATTCTCTACGTCTGCGGTCTTTATTCCTGTCCTGCCCCTAGGTTCTTCAGAACCATTCCCTTTTAATATTAAATAATCTTGGGAAGTGTCCCTCAGTCGCTAGCTCACACAAGGAGCAAGAATGTGGATTTAATAAACATTGGAATTTGGAATATAACTTGCGAAGGAAAATAAGTTTTATAAAATAATTCATCAGCATGAAGAAAAAAAGCAATTGATTTTACAATTATGGGTTTCAAAGAATAACTTACTTTTAAAAACCAGATCCTATTTTTAGGTGTAGTTACTTTTTAATAAATTCTCCCATAGGTAAACAACATTATTTTCCTTTCTATTGCTGTCATAAAATATTATAGCTGACCAGTTGGTGGAGCAATTACATTTCCATAGCTCTTAATGGCTATTTTGCTTAGGTACTAGTCACTCAGTTAGAATCAAGAAAGAGACTATTAATATTCTCAGGACTAACTAAACTGATCGCAAACTTTCAGGAGAAACGACAGACAGATTCACTTTAACAACATCCGGCCCCTTGAAGACAACCTGTAATTCCACTCATGACAGCTGGAGAGTCCCCTCTTAACTCACCTTCAAGAGGCAGGCCCCCGTCCCTGCAAAGTCACAGTTACAGGTAGGTATGGGTAAAGAGTGGGAAGCCGTCAGCCTTAGTGCTCCAACTCCCGGAAACATGACGTTAATGCAATTATAATATTTAATGGCAAACCAGATACCCTTTTACAAGACCATCCAGTATGGATTTCAATGTAATTATTAGCGTCTTTGGCTTAAGCAGCTGTCCTAGAGAGACAGCTTCTGGGAAAACACTTTGCTCAATCCAGATTTCCTCCAAAAGAATGGTTAGCTGCATGTTTGCCAATCTAGTGTTTAAGTCCCTCAAAATTGTTGTAGTTACTTCACAGTACTTGGAAAATGTAACCTTCACCTGTGATATATTCAAGTGAAAAATGTAGACATTAGTTATAGGTATGATTACGTGAAAAAAAATGCTTTGGGTAGATAAACGACTATAAGGAAATATAAAATGCTAACAATGGTTGTACTTGCATAGCGAGATTGAGTGATTTTTTTCTTATATTTTCTTTGATTTCCAAAATTTTCTAAAATAAATGTTTATTAGTTTGCCTTTTTAAAAATTTTAAGGTGTTATTTGAAAAGTAGGAAATTAGTGCCAGTGAACTTAAAAAATGATTATATGTATAGATGTATATAAATACAAGCAAAATAGTATATCTTCAAGCTATCTAAATACATCCTCATAACAGGGACCAGGCAGTACAAAGGCTGGGCACCTGCTTTTTGCTGAAATCAAAGACTAACCTGCACACATTAAATAAGTTATGTTGCCTGGCAAGCTGAAGAGAAAGGGGGCTGACTGACATGGGTTAGGGTGAGGTAGGAGGTGGTTTTATTTTCTAAAATCCAACTCTCTTACAGATATGTGCTTTGAAAGCCAGTTTTAGAACAGTTATTTATTAAGTACCTGTAATATTTACATGGGACTCTTCTAGACAGTAAAGCTAGAGCAGTAAACAAAATAGAGATCCTTGCTCTCTTGGAGCTTAAATTTTGGATTGAGGAGACTGAAAATAAACACAAAAATCTGTAGTATTTTAGATGGTGATAAGAACAACAAAGGAAAATAAAGAGGAGACGAAGGATGAAGAGCACCTGGAAAGGGAAGGAGAAGGTCACTTTCTCAAAAGATGGCCAGGGAAAGCCTCACTGATAAGTTAATATTAAGCTAAGATTGGAAGTAGCCATGATGGTATCCAGGGCACCATTTCCAGGCGGAGGAAACAGCAAGTTCAGGTCTGCCTGGGATGTCCCAGGATCATCCAGGAGGTAGGTGTGGCTGGAGCAGAGTGTGAAAAGGGGGATTTGGGAAATGAGGTTAGCAGTGTAATGGAATACTAGACTATGTAGACCTTGCAGATCATTCAAAGAATTTTGGCCTTTACTGAGAAGGATGGAAAACCATTGAGAGGTTTGGGACAGAGGAGTGCCTTGATATGATTTTTAAAGGGTTGCTCTGGCTGTTTTATTGAGAATAGATTTTGGAGGGAGAAAGCATGGGCAGAGCCAGGGAGATTAGGTAGGAGGTTGATGAAATAGTCAAGATGAAAGATAGTGGTAGCCTGGACCAGGGAAATATCAATGGAGGTAGTGAAAACTGACAGGATTCTGAATAAATCCTGAAGGTCAGGGTCAACTGATAGTTCACATATTGACTATGATACAAGAGGAAGAGAGGAGCCGAGGATGATGTCAAATTTTTGGTCTGAGTAACTGGAAGAATAGAGTTGACATTCACTGAAATGGGGAAGCCTGGGTGAGAGGAGGGGAGAAGGGAGAGAGTTTGGTGCGAGTTGCTTATTAGTTACCCAGGTGGACATGTCAAGTCAGCAGTTGGATATACAAATGTCAAATGGAGGGGAGGAATCTAGGCTGGAGATGTAAGTTGGGAAGTTGTCAGCATGGAGGTGATATGTGAAGCCATAAAAGTCGATATCACTAACACAGTGAGTGTGGATAGAGAAATAGTCCAAGGACTGAGCCCTCCCACCCTGTGGTATATAGAGGTTGGAGGGATGAAACATAATCACCAAAGGAGACAAGAGTGGGAAAGTAGAAGCAAAAACACAATAATGAACAACAATAACAACCCAGAAGAAATAAAGCAAAAGAAATAAAGCAAATAAATAAAGCAAAAGCTGAAGATTTGTTTTTTCCAGACCCTTAAGGGAATCTCTGTCCAGTCATTAGCTCGACCACTAAGCAACTGAGCAGAGACTTCAGTGGCCACACGTGGTGAAGAATACAGACTTTACAAAATTAGTTCAGAAAAATCACTAAAAGATGTTACATAAATGAGCTGAAGATGGTCTCTGTATATTGGCCCCTAGGTTGTTTATTTCAAAATTTTGACCTGTTAGCTCAAAAGCTTGCTGGCACCAAGCTCAGATTTTTACACATCCAGTTATTTTATTTTCTTTTATTTTTATTTTTTAATTGAAGTATAGTGGATGTACAGTAATATTATACAAGTTACAGGTGTACAGTACAGCAATTCATAACTTTTAAAGGTTACACACCATTTTTCTTATTACAAAATATTGGCCATACTCTCCGTGCTGTACAATACCTCCTTGTAGCTTATTTTATATGTAGTAGTTTGTACCTTTTAACTCCCCACTCCTATATTTCCCCTCCCTCCTTCCCTTTCCCCATTGGCAACCACTAGTCTGTTCTCTATATCTGTGACTCTGCTTCTTTTTTGTTATATTCACTAGTTTTTTGTATTTTTTAGATTCTCTATATAAGTGATAACATACAGTATCTGTCTTTCTCTGTCTGACTTATTTCATTTAGCATAATGCTCTCCAGTTATTTTAAAAATTGCCCAAACTAGCAAAAGTTAAACCATTTAGAACCTTCCTACATACCCTACAAAGCCTCACTTGACAGTTGTTACCCATTGATAAGATAAAGCCTTGCGTTATGGGCCCCAAGCTGTTATGGCCCTTCAGAGCTCACTGACCCAGAGGCTCCTCACCGTGCTGCCAAGCAATGTCTAGACATGAATCATCCTTTTTGAAAAGTTTGCTTGAAAATGAACTACAACTAACAAAATGTGAATCAAAAATAGCTTAAAAATAGGAGAAATTGTGCTATGAAATGACAAGAGGTAAACATGTGGACCATTTAAACAGTTAAGTTTAAATGATCAATGAAAATGTGATTTTTTTTTTGAAATGAACAAAATACAGAAAATATTTTAGGAAAGAAAAATATTTCAAAAAAATGATTTTTAATATAAATCCTGGCCTAAAGCCACAGAAAATATTAATAACTAAAGCATATATTGTACTGACAATATGACAAATATCAAATTTTAATTACATGCTGCTTAAAAGATATGTATGTAAAACAAAATAGATGACCCTCCGTATGGATTCACATATCAATGTCAAATCAAAATTCGTGACTGAAATGCCAGCAAATCAAAGCCAGCAGTATGTTTAAGGATTGTTTAATCCAGTGCTGTTTATTTTGAAAATACATGAATGGTGTCACATTAGGAAACTGATCAGTGCTACTTGTCACATGCACAGGTTAAAGAAGAAAACAGCATGATTGTGTCAAAAAAGAACCTGATAAAATCATCCATTCACAAAAGGAAAATATTAGAAATATAGGAATGGAAGATTTTGTGTTTAACATGATAGAGAATATCTCTGTCAAACTACAGGACATGACAAAAATTCTAGAAGTATTTATAAAAGATAGGAGTCAGAAAGAATGCTTACTATTAACACTATCCACCACTTTTAATGGTCTTAAATATGTCCATAAATTCTTTGAGACTCATCTTAGAAGCAGATTCTACAGTCCAGTCAAGCCTTCGGATGACTTGCAGCCCTAGCTGACATCCCAACTGCAAGCTCATGAGACACCCGGGGTCACAACTACCCAACTATCTGCTCCTGGATTCCTGACCCTCAGAAACTGAGATAATAAATGTTTGTTGCTTTAAGTTGCTAAGTTCTGGGGTAATTTGTTACACAGCAGTGCTTGACTAATATGCCATTGTTCAGATAGTTCTAGTCAATCAGTATCAAATCAATTAAATGATTCATAAAATGATCTGTGACTATGGAAATGGAGAAGACAAAAACAATAATTTTTGAAGATTGTATGAAGTGGGTTGATGAATTAAAATTTTTTAAGAAACCAAAAACTAGAAGAAGATATAAGTGAATATTTCATTGATCTTGGAATTGGTAAAACAAACAAAACAAAATGCTAAAAACTACAAAAGCAACAGTAGAAATCATCATAAAGATATCTAACATTTATTAAGCACATACTGTATTCTAGACATTATGTCAAGCACTATAATTCTATAACTCATTTTACCTTTACAACAATCCCATGAAGATGAGGAAATCCAGGTTCAGAGAAGTTATTTTGCTCAAGTTGCTAGCCAATTTATTGGGTTTAGACTTGTCTAAATGGAAAGCCTCTGCTCACAGCATTTTTAGAGTTCAAAACTCTAAAATTATGGAAATACAGTTGGCACATGACGGGAAAAGACTTTTAACAAATGTGACAAAGAGTTTATGTTTGAAATCTATAAGGATGTACAAAAATGTTTATCATAATATTATTTAAAAACAAAATGGAAAAAAAATTTATACAACAGTAGAGAAATGGTGAAATGAATTATGCAAATTCATAGAATTGAATTTTTTGCAACTATTAAACAGTTGTGTTTTCAACTCCATTAAGAAAATGAAGTCAGACACCAGGAAAAAATATTCACAAAACATATGTCTGACAAAAGACTGCTAGCCAGGATATACAAAGAACTCCTACTAAACTCAACAATAAAAAGATAACTCAATTAAAAATGGGTAAAAGATTTCAGAAGACACTTCACAAAAAGAAAAATATGAACAGCCAATAAGCATATGAAAAAATGCTCATTATCATAAGTGATCAGAGCAATTAAAATTAAAAGCATGAGGAAACACCTTAAATGCTGACAGGATGTAGAACAATTGGAACTCTCACACGTCGCTACTAGAAACATAAAATGGTACAACCAGCTGGGACAAAGTTTGGCCGTTTCTTAAAAACTAAATATATCCCCACCTTAGATGGAGAACTTCCACTCTTAGGTATTTACTCCTGAGAAATAAAAACTTTTTGCAAAATGAGTTGTATAAGAATGTTTATAGCAGATTTATTCATAGTGGTCAAAAACGGGTCTCAGCCCAGGTGCCCCTCAATAGGAAAATGGATAAGTGGGTATATTTGTACAATGGAACAGTGACTAACAGTAAAAAGGTACAAACAACTGATTGTCTATTTGTGTGTGTACACTTGTAGCAAAATGGGTAAATTTCAAAAGCATTATGCTGAAAGAAATGAACCTTACACAGAAGAGCACATACTGTATGATTCCAACGATATGAAGTTCAAGACAAGGCAATAAGACTCAGCAAAACAGGGTCGCGGAGGGGGTGAGGGGAGGGGGTGATTGAAAGGAACATCAAAGAACTTTCTGGGGCATGGATGATGTTCTATACCTTGATAAGGGCTTGGGTTACACAGGTGTTGCTTTTGTCAAAACTCAATGCACGTGCACTTAAGGTTTGTGTATGTCATTGTATGTAAATTTTACCTTGAAATAAAGTATTAACTAATATTGAACTTTAGTTTAAAATATGAATGTTGAAGTATTTTGAAGGAAGTGTATTGATACCTGCAATGTTTGAAATGCATCAAAAAGATAAAATGGATTAATGGATGGTTAGAGGGGTGAGTAGGTGACTAAATATGTGATAAAGCAAACATAGTAAAGTGTTAATGGTGGGATCTTAGTGCTGGGTATATGGCTGTCCACCATAAAATTCTTTCAATTTTCAAATTTCCAGTGAAAATTTTTGTAGTAACAAGGGAAAAAAATCATGTTTTCAAAGAAATTACGTAAGATACCTTGTCACATTTTTTGAAAAGCAGGATTGAACGTTGCATATGTGAGATGATGTCATTCAGAGAGGGTGTGAAAGAGAGCACTAAGACAGAGAAAAGAATAGTGGTTATCTTGGAGCGTTGGGATAATGAGTAGTTTTTATTTCCTTTTTTATATTTGCTTTACATTTTCTAAACTTTTAAGAAGTGTGAATGACTATTATCAGAAAAAATACATTTTATCACCTAACCTTTTTATTTTTTTATAAATTTTATTTATTTATATTTGGCTGCGTTGGTGCTTTTGCTGCGTGAGGGCTTCTCATTGTGGTGGCTTCTCTTGTTGCAGAGCACGGGCTCTAGGCACGCGGGCTTCAGTAATTGTGGCTCGCAGGCTCAGTAGTTGTGGCGCACGGGCTTAGCTGCTCTGTGGCATGTGGGATCTTCACGGACCAGGGCTCAAACCCATGTCCCCTGCATTGGCAGGCGGATTCTTAACCACTACGCCACCAGGGAAGCCCCACCTAACATTCTTAAAAATAGTTTCAAGGAGGCAGGTTTTAACTTAGAGCACAGAGGAACGCTTTCTGACAGTCAGAACTACATTTAGATAGAATGGACCTCTCAGACGGTATGATTTCCCATCTTCCAAGGACCACTATCCAGGCTGGAAGACCACAACTAAAAAGATTTTAGAAAGCATGTAAACAAGGTATGAGGGATTATAGGGCATCCTCAAATTCTGAGACATATATGTGAAACTGAAAGTACTAGAGAAATGAAAAGATTTCTTGAGTTTTCCTAATCTATTGCAAACTCAGTACTACTCCATGAAAATAAAAGTGCTAATTCAAGACTTCCTGTACCAGCACACATACATCTGGTTCAGTATATAACAGGAGGGCTTCCCTGGTGGCGCAGTGGTTGAGAGTCCGCCTGCCGATGCAGGGGACACAGGTTTGTGCCCCGGTCCGGGAAGAGCCCACATGCTGCAGAGCGGCTGGGCCCGTGAGCCATGGCCACTGAGCCTGTGCTCCGCAACGGGAGAGGCCACAACAGTGAGAGGCCCGTGTACAGCAAAAAAAAAAAAAAAAAAAAAAAAAAAAATTTATATATATATATATATATATATATAAAACAGGAAAGTCATTCTAGGCACCAAATCAGAGTTGTTTTGTGATCTTAGCTGTGCTATAGGTATGGTGGAGTCATAAGAATACTTCGTATTTGCAAAGTGAGAGTGAGCAGCCTACTTCAGCATATGTTATTTCATCCAAGTCCATGATACCCTGAGACATGTTGGGGGGAGATGGGCTTTCCAAAGCTGAAGGCAGCCAGATGGCTCAGGGGCACCTGGGCACGAACTCTGCTTTCTTCCCTCTTTTGTGGATGTGCTGCATTTGGTTTAAGAACTAAGAGATCCTGGTATTTCTAAACATTTCCTTAAAGCGATACACCAAATTAGTTCAAGTATATTTTTCCAGTTAAGTAGCATAATCACAATGTGGTTTCTTCCTTAATCCCTTTGCATACTATGTGGAAGGAGTGATGATGTCCGCTAAATGCCCCGGGAGGAATCCAGAAAAAGAGGAAAAGCTGAACCGAGGTGCGCTGCCCTCACCCCTGTCTGGGTGAGTCTCTCCTTCGTGGCTTCATGAGAGCAGCTGGGCATGTTGGTGTGGAGAGGCTTTTCCTGTCGATTAGGAGTTTATCTTCAGTGATGCACATTATTACTATGGTCTCTGTTTTTCTGTCTTTATTGTTTTGTAGACAAAGAAACTGAAGTTCAGAGACATTAGGTAGAAGAATTAGAATGTGTGACACCAGTGTTGTTGGGGGAGCCTAGATGAGATCTCCATTTTCTGAGCATTACTCAAACGCCTTCCCACTCAAACCTGTAAAAGCCTTTAGGTTTACCAGCATAAATGAAAAATAAACCAAAAAATTACTAATTAGCACCTTGAATTTATTTAAAACTTAAAAATTTTCTGGAACTTCCCTGGTGGCACAGTGGTTAAGAATCTGCCTGCCAATGCAGGGGACACAGTTTTAAGCCCTGGTCTGGGAAGATCCCACATGCCATGGAGCAGCTAAGCCCATGCACCACAACTACTGAGCCTGTGCTCTACAGCCCGCGAGGCACAACTACTGAGCCTGCGCACCACAACTACTGAAGCCCACATGCCTAGAGCCCATGCTCTGCAACAAGAGGCGCCACCGTGATGAGAAGCCCATGCACTGCAACGAAGAGCAGCCCCCACTCGCCGCAACTAGAGAAAGCCTGCGCGCAGCAATGAAGACCCAACGCAGTCAAAAATAAATAAATTTATTAAAAAAATTTTTTTTCTGAATGCCGTAAATGCTGCCCTGAGCATTCTGAAAGCTTTTCCCTGTGAGGGCAAGACCACATGCGTCCAAGGTGATACATTAGGTGTTCTCTTTCTCCCAAATGACAGTGGAGGACTGGAAGAAGAGCTTTGGCTGTTGCACTTTTGATTGACACTGTGTTTAAACTGGGACTTTTTTGTCTGAGACACTCTGGCTACCTGTCCTGTTCATGAAGAGGGGCAATTACATCGAAGATAGACCAAGCAAGAGAGTTCAGAGTGAGTGTGCAAATCCATTACCACAAATTGAATAACAATATAATAACCTATATAACATTTTTGGAAACATTTTCCCAATGAAGAACCAGAATGGGATGGAGGCAGCAACGTATTTCAGGAGTCTAAAATCTCTACTTTGAAAAGATATTCTACACCAAATCTTGGAGAACCTTCGACAAAATCTTTTAGAGCCAGGACTAGCAGACATGACTTTTTCCAATTCATACCTTCCAAGTTGAAATGAGAAAAATGAATTGAAATGAGAAAAAGAAAGCATCTGAGAGCTCTTTCTTGTTGCTACCAAGCCTGTATTTTCCATGAGGAAAGGACCGTGTTTGTTTCATTTACCTCTGTATGTTGAACATGAAGGATGATTTTCAAACTGTGTCACCGCTGGGATGGCACAGCAAGTCCCTGCCAGTCAGAGCCCATGATTGTCAGGACGCTGTACCAGTGGGTTCCAGCTGACGATCAGTCCTGCCCAAAGCCAAGAACAGTGCACGATGTAGGCTAAATGCTCTATCAGCAATTTTTGAATGAATAAACTAATGTATGTTTTTCATAAGCAAACAAAATAGTCCAATATAGAATACTTCTGGGCTTCCCTGGTGGTGCAGTGGTTAACAGTCTGCCTGCCAATGCAGGGGATGCGGGTTCGAGCCCTGGTCCAGGAAGATCCCACATGCTGCGGAGCTGCTGAACCCACATGCCACAGCTACTGAAGCCCGCGTGCCACAGCTACTGAAGCCCGTGCACCTAGACCCTGTGCTCCGCAGCAGGAGAGGCGACCACGGTGAGAGGCCTGCGCACCACAGCGAGGAGTGGCCCCGCTCGCCGCAACTAGAGAGGGCCCACGCACAGCAATGAAGACCCAATGCAGCCAAAAATAAATAAAATAAATAAAATTTAAAAAAATTTTTTAGAATACTTCTGTGTTTGACTAAGTTCTATTAAGTGACGTAAATCCTGTCTTTACTGAGCCAACGGTCCCTTGTGTTTCAGCCTTGGAATTAAGAGGCCAAGCCCACTGCCTGTTCTGGTGTCAACAGTGATTTAAGTATTAAGTGCTTTTCCAACTTTTCAGGTTGCCTCAGCCTTCACCAAATACTGACAAGAAAAAACTCCAGAGTAGCAATGTCATCCCATTTTTCCAAATATTGAAGCCCATCAGGTCACCCCCAAATCTGCATTTCCAGATTATCTTGAAAACTCTGCATGCAATCCTTGGCCGACGTGAGGGAAAGCCTGACGGCTGAGGGCAGAGGTGACGGGGAGGAGGGTGCCCATTCCAGAATCTCAGGGCCCGCGGAAGCCAGCCTGCCTCTTTGCATTCACTTGCCCTAAATACCTCTCCAACTCCAGGGTTGCCTGAAATCATTCAATTAGAGGTTTATTTCTTGAACTTGGCTTCTGTTAAAATGCAGTACCCCTAGGGGAGTTAATAGCAACTTTCAACTCAGTGTGAAGATGTTTATCAGATTCCCTTATGAAGAAGGTTGTGATTGAGCAGAACAACCCTCGATGCCCCTCTGGGAAGGCTAGGAAGCAACGAGGAAGAAAAAACATTTCCCCAAGGGGAGGCTGGGAATATGGGCACCCTTAGATTACACCGTTTGCTCCAGCCAGCCCTGGCTTTAAGAGGTAAAATGCTCTCCATCCCTATCATGAAATCTTACCTACTTATCCGATAAAATATCCCAATCAAAAACCACATCAAATTTGTGTGTGCCCAATTTTTCTCTATCTTGACCAAATACAGGAAATGAATCACTTTGCAAAGCACATGGAGACCAGCCAAAGCAATCTGCAAATTGTGTAACTCTGTCCCAGCTCTTGGCACTATGTATTCAGCAAGAACTTCAAGAGAAACCTCATTCCTGTTCACCCTCTCAAATACACACGCCCAGATTTTTTGGGTGGACTTGCGGGCTTTGATTTTGCAACCCCCAGTTTGGGGAACAAGTAGAAAATAGTAACACTCCATCTGTTTTGTGCTTTTTCACAGTGTTTTGACCTCTACTGGGATACATTGGAATAGTATTTTAACTGGGAAAATATAAAGGGTACCTCCTTTCCTTGTGTACACACACACACGCACACACACAGGCTTATAAAAGCCATGTGACCATGAATTGGTGGCCCATGTAACCCTATTTTTAGCGTAGGATGAAAAACCTTGAAGGACAGGAGAGAGAACTAATTTTCCTGAATCACTCGGCCGAGCTGTTGGCAAAGCTTGGAACTAGACCCCGGTTTCAGAGATTCTGTTTTATTCTTGTTTACTGAGTTGTACTAACTGCAGAGACTCACCATACTTTCTATTTCTGAAGCTGTTTTAAAAGCCACCAAAGTAAGCAGGGATATTATCTTTGCTAAGAGATGGTGTGATGTTCTCTCTAACTATACTTATCGCTGAATTCAAGTGTAGGCTCTTTATAAAGTCTCTGTGCCGTTATTAAACTTTTAACTTCAAAAGCATATGAGGTAGACATGATAGTAAACTGTAAATGGAATTTAAAGGCAAATTCCATTTTCTTCTTAGAGCTGTCATGAACTTCAATTCTACTATATTTCATTTATCACAGGATCTGAAATGAGTACATATTGCGTGCAATTGCATAATATAGTTGTCCTAAACTTTAATACATTTACTTTTGAGTACCGTTTACAGATTGTTTCTCTAACACGCACAACCTGAGTTATTAAAGTTTAAAAGTGCACAAGGTCCTTATGAAGACCCTGCTTATAGTTCAAGTACAGAGCACAGGAATTCTGGCTAAATTACCTCTTTTTGCTGTCAGTCTGTTCTCCTTCATTTCAGACAGGCTACAATATCCAGAGAACTGAATGTTCCTTTTCAATGAAAAGGAGATATTCTTAAAGTCTAGTATTTAGTGAATAAGTGGTGGTGAAAGACTTCATTTTTAAAGTGCCTTTCTTAGAATACATAGATACATAGATAATGTCATAGGTAATGTCAAGATCCAATGTAGGAAGACTAGGTATTGACAAAGGAAGATGAGTAAGAGCAATAAACCAGATAATTAGAAGGCTGACCATCCCGTAGATCAGGGGTTCCCAACTCTCAGGCCTCCAGGCCTGTTAGGAATCCGGCCACGCAGCAGGAGGTGAGTGGCAGGCAAGCAAGCGAAGCTTCATCTGTGTTTACAGCCGCTCCCCATCGCTCCCATTACTGCCTGAACCTTCCCCTATCTCCCCACCCCCAGTCCATGAAAAAACTGTCTTCCACAAAACCAGTCCCTGGTGCCAAAAAAGTTAGAGACCGCTGCCATAGATGAATGCCATTCAGCAGCTACCAACTTAGATGTTTACCATTTCTTCAAGGTCCATGCAAGTGTTCATGCTTCCTGAACACTCCTAGTTCACAAGGATGCAGCCCTCCCTTCTCTGCATTCCTAAAGCATCTTTAAAGTGAGCTTGAAGTCAGGGAGAGCTCAGAGTTCACTGGCCAGTTCATTGAAGATTTGGACCTAGAACCCATGACTGTTCTTTTTCCTCCAGATCCTGTCCTAGTCCTGGGGTAGGGGGTGGTCAAATTTGTAGATTGGAGGCAAAAACAGATCTGGGGGGTGAAAAAGGAAGATTCAAAGATGTCTAAGGCTTTGAACCTGGGTTTCTTAGAAAATATGGGGAGCTCACTTTGAAGGAAAGGTAATGGGTATCATTTTTAAACATGTTGAGTTTGAAATGATAGAACATCACATCAATTTGGTCTGCTTGGTTCAGGGTTCTTAGAATGATAAAGGCCAGAAGCTTTGTGTAAAGGCCAGGAACCTCTGTAGAATGATGGATAAAAGTTTTAACCTTGGTAATGAAGAGAGCGTAAAGCTTAATTCAGTGGCCTAGGCAGGTTTGGATGACATTCCCAAGCCCTGTTAGAGTGATGGACAGGGCAGCTCCAATGACTGGTTCCTCAGTAGCAACTATGGCCTTTTCATTTGGAGCAAGTCTTTCATGGTCAGCCATGTTCTATTGGTCAGGTCAGAGGTCCACAAGCTACAGCCTGTGGGCCAGTTTTGGCCCACTGCCTCTTTTTGTGTGGCCTGTTAGCTAAGAATGGTCCTTCTATCTTTAAATAGTTGAAAAAAATCAAAAGAGTAATATTTCGTGACAAGTGAAAATTATATGAAATTCAACTTTCAGCGTTCAGTGGAAGAGTCACACCATTCATTTACATATTGTCTATGGTTGCTTTCATGCTATAGCAGCAGAGTTACATGGTTGCAACAGAGACCATAGAGAATACAAAGCCTAAAATATTTACTATGTGATTCAGGAAATGTTTGCTAACCCCTGTCTTAAGTCTTTAAGAGTTCAGGCCTCTGAAGATGGCTTCTAATCCTTATCACTCCCATCCAACCATCCATCCATCCATCCATCCATCCACCCATCAATCCATCCATCCATCCATATATCCAGCCAGTGAGCCAGACTGCCAGCCATCTAATATTTATCAAGTCTATACTATATGAAGTTCTGAAGAATCCCAAGACCTAATACTTGCCCTCAATACCAGTGTTATATAGCAGTGCCACTACCTGTTGAAGGACTTGGCTTTCACTTGGAACATTAAAGTACTTCACAGGGCAGTTGAGGTCTGAGTTTTCAGTATCCTTAGGTTCTTCCCTATTAGGGTCCTCTACTCAGGGCCCAGCACTTCCTGTGGCTGAAAGAGGAATTGGTATTTGAAATAGGAGTGGGACTGACCCTGCAGCTGTCAACTCAGGGAAGAGGAGGATTGCTGAGGTTGGGAGCTAGGCTGAGCCTGGGGAGCTGCAGCTTTTGCCTGACTGACCAGGGCTTATTTCTCTAGCTTTACGATGACTGTCGTGGGCTTTATACACTTGCACTTTTGTGAGTAGCTTTCTCCATTATAAAAAGTAAAAATTAAAAATGTTATGACTCCATGGGTATAAATATGAACCAATTGGGGTTTTTTTTTTTTCTAATTTTAAAAGAAATTAGTATTTTTGCGGGTCCCTAAAGTACGGTGAGCCCAAGGCCCTACTGTGCTGCCTACTGTGCTGACTGGGTAAATCAGCCTTGGCTAGGAGCTATATACAACCTTCTGGTGGAAAGGGACCCCTGCCAACCAGGCGAGAGCTCAGAAGCATGGATCCAGCGTCTTGGGGCTCAGCCTAAACTCCTCCCATGAAGCTTTGATTTATAAAGAGAATTAGACTGAACCTCCAAAGAACCAGCTCCAGTTCCTCCAGTGGCCCCCAGCACTGGTGAACTACAGTAATGTCTCTTGCTTTCAGGTATCATGTCTAGCTTGGTTCCTCAACAGACTTTTTTAAATTAGAATTTTATAATTTTATTGGTTTTTTAAAAAATCTGTTTGTTTGGTAGGAATCATGATAGAGTTCATATAGGAAGTTCTCATTGATAAAGATGATTCTAGGCATATATTATAAAGTATAATGCATGCTCATAGAATTTGGGATGTTTACTACTAGAGCAACACTGCATTATACCACATCATAATCGCTATCAGTTTCACATATGAACAACTACTTGGTTCTCACTGAGTATAACCTAATTGGACCATAACCTTGTCCCCTCTCACTATGTATAATTTTGGCATTTACTTTGAAGAGCAGAAATCTGAGGTTGCTCTTATTTTTTCATCTCTGTAGAATATCCTGTCTTTTTTTAAATTTGAGGATGCACAGGCTGGGAAGAGTGTGTTGGATATCATTCAAAGTAGTGGCCCTATTTTGGCCATGATACACTTACATGGCATCTTCCACCACCCTGTAGCCCGATTTGCTGACGCTTCAAACCTGTGAAACCTGCGGAAATCTACACTCTGCAGCAAGTTCTGATACACCCACTTCCCCAGCTCTGCTGTAGCCTAACTGCTTATAGGTAGGGAGTGCCCTTACCAGGACCCTGTGTACCACTGCTCATCCTTTTCAAAACCCTCACTTTGTTTCTTTCTTATTGGTTTTTTGCAAAGGAACTTTCTAAATGTAAATAGTTGAGGAAATATGGGCTCAATGCGGGACAATATTTTGTCTTCTTCCGAATGCATTCTAGTTTCGGGGAAATGAATACTCTCTTATGCTGTTAGCAGGAGTACAAATTATTCCAGTGGTTTTGGAAGACCATTTCAAAATATACATTAAAAGCTTAAAAATGTAAATGGTCTTTTTTGACCCCAGTAATTCTACTTTCAGGAATGTACCTTAAGAAAATAATCTTGGACAAATAATATTGTTTTGAGTTGATGATTGTTTCATAACAAAATTTGGAAATAGTCCACATGACTAATAGTAGGATGCTGATTAAATAAATGCTAATATCCCTAGATAGTAAAATATCATATAGCCATTAAAATAATGTAATAGGTAAATATTTAACTAAATAGGAATAATTAATTATATATAGAAAAGTAGAGAAAGATATCAAACCTACCTGTACATCATTATCCCAAATTTGTTAAAAAATTTAAAAGGATATATGTGTACTTATGCATAGAAAGGAACATATATTTATGTTTTTGTCCCAAGGAATACATATATAAGCAAATGTATATTTATAACATACATATATAATCAAATGTTAAAAGCTATTTTTTAATATCTGAAATTTCAAATGATAAAATAAATTTTGGTATCAGCATACAATGAAACTCTATACAGCCAAATATATATCCATGCAGACAGATGTTTGTTAGCATGGAAATACATTCAACATATATTAAAAGAAAAAATACAATTGCATAGATTATATTCTAGTGATTCCATTTTGTAAAATAACCTGTGTACATATTTGTGTATGGTTTACAAACCTGTAAGTTCATAGAGGCAAGCTAGAAATATATACTTCTAATTTTTAACAATTAAAAAATAAATATATATACTAAAATATTAAAATAATTATATATTTTAAAAATTATAAATATTATTTTTAAAATAATATTATTTATAAAAATTAAAATATTATTTATCTCTAAGTGGTGAGATTTTAGATGATTTCATCTTTCCTTTGTGTATTTCTTGACTTTATGTATTTTCTACAATACACACTAATTACTTTTGTCATCAGAGAATAAACATGATTTATTTTAAAATGCAGCACCTAGACAGTAGTGGAAAGCTGCCCAGTTATGTCTTTGTCCCAAGCCAGAGAGGAGAGAGCCATGATGAGACCATGTACTTCCTCACCATTTTGTGTTTGGTACTTGAGTTAGGAATGATTTCAGCTGCAAGTAACAGAAAATCTAACAGGTGAATAGACTATAACAACATGCATTTACCCATCATGTTCAGAGGTAGGCAGTTTCAGGATTGTCCTGGCAGTTCAACTGTTAACAACTTTCTGACTTTCTGCTCTGCCATCCTTTTTGAGTGTTGGCATTTTATCCACATGCATGTCCCCACATGGTCTTAAGATGGCAGCTCTCTCACCTACCCATTCAAGGCATGAGGCAGGAGGAGGAGTCTGCATTGGTGTGTCTGGAAAACAAGTCTTTCTGGGGCAAGGGAGAAGGAACTTGGAAATATAGCTGTCATACAAGCCAGTCAGAAATGTTGGCCATCGGTAGGAAGGGGCTGTTCTCTTTTTGAGAAATATCATATGCTGATTTTTTTAATTATTATTACAACTTTCTCAGTCTTCTAGTTAGTAAAAAATTTCTCCAAGATGCTGGCAATGAGTTGTTAGTTTTTCAGTCAAGTGTGAGTTTTTCTTTCTCTGTCTTTCAGGAGGTTGGGAGTGAATACATCAGAGTGTACTATGCAGAAGACAATTGAAATGGAGTCTCTTGAGTTTTCAAACACTCACATCCTTTATTTCATATAAGCATGGGAGGTAAGTATGTATGGTTAAAAAGTAAGTATGAAACTATTCTGAAAATTTTACATATGATGATATGTAAAGAGAGCTAGAGACGAAATGATAAAAAAGACAGTTGGTCCTAAGTGAGAACATATTTATGATGCTCAAGGATAACTAATGTTGAGTTAGACACAGCCCAGCAGCACCTTAGTCCAGGTAAGACAAATTCCTTTTTATTCAGTTTGATTCTCTATGTAGTCTAATGGTAAAAGAGCATTTCAGAAATAAGAGGCACATCATCCAGAATACATTTTGGGAATTGAAGAGTTTCTTTCATCTCATTGTGACTATAACCACCTGAACCCTCACCTTTCTTTTGAGTGAATATTGCTTTGAGTTAAGTAATTGTATCTTGTTCTCCTATCTGTAAAATGGAAATTATTTTATATAGAACCTGCCTTGCTAAATGTTAATTGAATTAATTTAACGTGCATAAAAGACTTTGTAAGGTGAAAAGTGCTGGGCATCAATATTAGTTCTTCTGATGCTATATTTAGTGCACGATGGTTAAATCTCAAAGACAAAAACAAAAACCAACCAAACAAAGAAAAAACTCAAAACCAATGAAATTAAAAAACCCTGATGGGGCTTCCCTGGTGGCACAGTGGTTGGGAGTCTGTCTGCCGATGCAGGGGACGCGGGTTCGTGCCCCGGTCAGGGAGGATCCCACGTGCCGCGGAGCGGCTGGGCCCGTGAGCCATGGCCGCTGGGCCTGCCTGTCCAGAGCCCGTGCTCTGCGACGGGAGAGGCCACAGCAGTGAGAGGCCCGCGTACTGCCAAAAAAAACAAAACAAAAAAAAGAAACCCTGATAAAAGGTTGCAATTCTCTGTAATAGGTAGCACTTAGCTGATGATGTTGCTAGCTGAGTGGTTGTGAGTCTATTTTAGTATTCTCCTAAATGAAATGAATCCAGAAAATAAAAGTTAAATGAGTTTCACTTAGAAGTGAACTGAATTTAGTGATAGAGTTTAATTGATCTGCAGGCTTTGAATATTCAAGCAGCAAGATTTTGTGCTGTGTCAGTAACACTTTTGTCACACTATTTAATTCATTCTAGCTTCATATTCCTTGTTACTGTTTTCCCATTATTTCCTACAAATAACCATTATTGAATGAATGAATTGTACTCCATCATAGGTATTGCTTGAATTTTCAACTAAAATGCATCCTGAGCATTTATGAGCATCCTCTCTGCACAATATAAATTCGTTGTATTCTGCATTGAAAATTCCCCAGTGGTTTCATATATGTTTCCTCCCTAACTACAAGAACAGAAGTTATCACCTTCATTCTCTTTGGAAATCCTAGTGAAAATGTTATTAATATAACAAACTTAATATAACCCTTCATGTTTATGTTTATATAATACTACTTAATATCATTTTCAAGGCATTTTTCATATCTCTTGGTTCATTTGATCTTCATTGGTGTGTGTGTGTGTGTATTTTTTGTATTAAAAATATCTGCATTACACATATTTATATCACTTTTCCTTGCCAAATGAAAAAGAAATCCTAGAATCAATTCATGATTTATGAAGTCTTTAGAAAAACATAAAATTAATCTTTTTGTAATAGCATTCTTATTTTTCTCCATGCTCAAAACTTCAAGATAGGAATATTAGGAGAATTCAGGCCAGAGAGGTTAAAGGACCCAAAGCTATTGGGTCAACGGCATGAGATGAGAACTTTGGGAAAATCATTCTGCATTGGTAGAAATGGTCTGAGGTGGACATTTTTCTTCAGTAGCAAAGAAGCCAGGAGGAGCTAGAAAATCACTTTTTTAAGTACAAGAGATCATTCTACCAGCACCTGTTGAGCGCCTCCCCAGTCAATCACTCTCTGTAAAAATAACCCAGGCCTGCTCCCTACCCTTTAGCTGCCCCCCAAATCCATGGAGACTGTCCTTTGGGAAATCAGATCAAACCACATTTCACTGTGCCTGGCTCAGCCTGGAGGAAGGCAGGGGCTGGCAGAAAGCTGATGGTGGGAAGAAGTAAGGAACACTTTCTATTAGAGTGAACCCTTATCAGTGAATGGAAATTAAAAGATACAAATAACTTCACATAAAATGGATTAGCACTCATTTCACTGTCTCACAATAATTTATTTGTGTGTTTATCAGTGCCACTGAACTTTGAGCTCCTCATTGCCAGAGACCATTTTGTGACAGAGGCTGCTCGTTGAACACTAAAATTCATTCTCCCCTTCTTTCTTAGCATCAGAATCCTGACTGCTAAAGAACAAGATTCAACTGAGTAAATTCTAAGGGTCTTAATGGCTTTATTCAGTGATTCATGAATTGGGCAGTGTGCACTCTAGCACATGGAAAGGAGCTTGGAGGAGCTGTACAAAATGAAAGGCTTTTATAGGCAGAAGGGAACAGGAACAGGGAAGTCATAGGAGGCAGAGACGACTGGTTATTGCAAGGTTGGCGCCTTACACGGAGCAAAGGGAAGTCTTGGAGCTGAGCCTGGTGACTTGTGCTGAGAGGTGAGCACTGATTTGTTGACCTGAGCCCTCCTTTTCTGGGAGAGCTGAGCAAAGAAACTTAGTTAAGTTTTGGTTTGCTGACGTGGGTCTTAGCACGCGTGACTTCGTCTTGGGCCTCATCTGGTTACTTGAACATGAATTTTTGGCTGAACGAGTGACACCAGAATAAAGTCTACGTCTCCCAGCCTCCATGCGGTTAGCTATGTGACTAGACTCTGGCAAAAGATGCGAGGATTGTTAAGTGGGGGTTCTGGGAAGACTTCTTAAGCGGAAGGAGTCTTTGCTTCCGTTTTTCATCCTGCTGCCTGGGATACAGATGTAGTAGCGAATGTTTCAGCAACTATCTTGGACCATGAGATGACCTTGAGGGTGAAGACCAAAATAGAGGAAGAAAGATTCTGGGTCCCTGATGATTTTTTGGAGTTCCCATTGTCTGGGCTGCCTAAATCCCACCGTATTTTACACAGGAGAATACATTGGAGTGCTGAGACACATAGTCAAGTTTCTGTTATTAGCAGCTGAAATAAATCCTAACCAACACTCGTCATATTTCTGTATTCACAACAGAGAGTCTGGTGTCTAAATTGATAGGTGCTCGAGACATATGCACTTTAAATTGTATTTAATTACTTACACTTGCCTTATTCCAAAAACAAAGATGTGGTGCTAAATAAATGGCTGTAAAAGTTGGAAATTATACCAGTTTACCAAGGAATAGCATAACAGCCAAATCAGAAAGACAAATACAAGAAGGTAGAGTCAGTCCTCAGATAATAAAATCATAGAAGTTATCCAGAGAAATGTGAAGGCAAATATCACTCCTTTGCTGGCAAGAAAAGCTGGCAACATAATTTGAAAATTATTTTAAAACACGGAGAATAGAATAAAAATTAGGAGTAAATAACTGGCTCTAAAGATGAGTTGATAATATATTAAAAGACCAAAATCAAATTCAGAGTGATAGTGGAGATTTGATCCATATCAAAGTAGAGAAGGTTTGAATTGCATACCTGGTAAGGAGCATTTGAGACAATAAAATGGACAAGCAAAATTATGATAAAAATAAGCTTGGTCAGAGAACCATGTGCTAAAGTGCTGGGAACTGATTTATTTAACGATCACTAATCTATCAATTCTTCTGTGCCAGGCACTATTCTAGTCACTTTACGATTATTAGTTCATTAAATCTACACAACAATTTTATGAGATAGTTATTGACCTATACCCACGTTTCAGATGGGGAAACTGAAACCCAAAGAATTCATGTGTCTTGCCCAAGATCACACGGTAAATGGAGGAGCAAGATTTTACCCAGCGACCAACATTTTTTTGTTTGTTTTTGTTTTTGCGGTATGCGGGCCTCTCGCCACTGCGGGCTCTCCCGCTGCGGAGCACAGGCTCCGGACGCGCAGGCTCAGCAGCCATGGCCCACGGGCCCAGCCGCTCCGCGGCACTCGGGATCCTCCCGGACCGGGGCACGAACCCACGTCCCCAGCATTGGCAGGCGGACCCTCAACCACTGCGCCACCAGGGAAGCCCCCAGAGACCAACATTTTAAAGATGAAAAGTGGTAGACATTATTACTAGTTCTTCTCAAGCATACTTTACTATACAGTGTACTGATGGGCAGGGCAGCTCCTTGATGCCTTTAAAGCTAGTTCACATTTTGAAATTGTGGAGAAAGGGAGTCTGGAAAGGACTCAGAGAAGGGTTAAAAGGAAAAGTCATAGGATGAAAAACTGGAGCCCTGAGGAAAAGCCAAAGGGGTTAAGTGCATTTAGAGAAGAGAAGATACCAATGAATTTCCCAACCTCCCCTGAGGGAGTATGGTCAGATGAAAGAAAAAAAGAACTAATAGGTTGTGATAGCTTTAAAGGATGGTGTTGGAATCTCTGGTCCTGATAGTTCTTAACATGGGGAGAGCCAATGTAAAATATAAAGATTAATTATGAAGATTTTATAAGACATTTGTATCACTTCTTCTATATATGTTCTTCCAAACTAATCCTGACAGTTCACAGAAGTATCCATAATTCTGAATGCCTTCCCTGCCTTTCATTTTCCCTTGTCTGCCTGGAAATTCTTCCTTATCCTCCAAGATTCTGCTCCAGTGTCACTCCCCGCTGAAGCTCCCAAACCCTCACTCTGCCCCTTCCTGAGCTCAGTTGACAGCAGAGAGTTTCAAAATTCTTAGCTCTTGTTGACCCTTCTATTCGAGCTCTTTTTCCAATGAGTTTGCAATTATTTGTTCACAAGCACACATCCCTCAGACAGGCAATGAGCTTTGTAGGTCAAGAACCATCTCTTATTTGTCTTCGGAACCTTGACACCCTGCACAGTAGTGGGTACATGCTTGGCACTGATAAAAACTTGAATGAAAAAATAAATGACCGATTGACAAATTGTATTATTCACTGGTATTCGTGTGAGGATTTCCGTCATCTAGAGAGAGCCATATGGTTTCACCAAGTGCTTCTCAAAATTTGCCAGTGATGTGAAGACGCAGATTCTGCTGTCCAGGAACAATATCCGAAATAGAAGGCAAAGCAAGGGGGCCAAGAAAATAGTAGGTGGGGTGTTACTAATGTTTTTTCTTTAGAGAAGTCACCTGCTGACCTTGCCATCTATGGCCAGGAGGCATCATTGTTGATTCTTTGACCTTTGTCCTTCAAAAGGTAAACATCCCTAGCACAGAACTCAAAACAATAAGAAGACAAAAAGAAGGGGGAAATTTGACCCTGCCCTTCACAATTGCCTTGAGGATTTTTAGTCGTTCTGCTGTACCACCTTAGTACTTTGGCTATGACCTCTGTATACCCCAAGGTCAGGTCAGCTTTGCTCATAGCTTATGGATTAAACACTTCGAACCATCCTAGAGCCTGAGCTTTAGCTGCTCTCAAGGACATATAACCACACCTGCATATTCTTTTCTTTTGCTTCTTTTGCTTTTGCTTTACAGGGGATGGGGCTCCTTTTTAAACCTAAGGTTCAAAAGACAGTAGCTAGAATTTATGCTGAAGTGGAGTAACAGGCTTTGAAGCCGAGCGGTGTCCTAATACAGGTGAAAAGCATGTATTGATTACTTAAAGAAAGTTAAAATAAAAGCAATTTCTCTCCCCATTTCGGCACATTGCAGCTTTTGGCCTACCCACTCAGAGCTAAAAAAGCATTCTTTCCTGATAATCAGGCTTCAGCTGTCTGAATTTCAGGCCGAGCCTCTCCTCCTGAGCTCCGCTGAAGAGCTGCTTTAATTAACCATTATACCACAGATGTTATTGATTTTTTTTCAAATCTGGTTGAAACATCATTGTGCTGGATCATGGCCAAGACTAAGGCCTGAATCTGTGCGTGTGTGTGCGCGACTTTTACTCCTTCTGCATACTTTATTAGTCTCCGTGTCTGTTAAGTGCAATCCTTCGCATTAACTCAGAAAATATAGAATTGATTTTTAGCCTAGCAGCCGTGATCTAAGGGCTCCTAATTTGAAATCTGAAAACCTCAGATGCTGAGGAAGTCTTTCTGCTGTTACTCTATACTTCCTTGAAGTAAGCTTTTTATTCTTTCATTTGAATCTCCCCCTGCCTTTTACTCTCTCTCTCTCTCTTTCACACACACAATTGGAGGTTTCAGAGGAACATGATCCATTCTTTGCATTTTGAACATGTTCATCATGAAAGGTCCCCAAAGGCTTATTCTTATCTGTCTAGAATGTGTGACCTGCAATGTGGACCACAGGAAAATTTGAAATTGAATGGTCTCCAGATTTTCCATATTTTGAGGGAAATGGGGAAGAACTTGAGCCACATTCACTTTGTGCAAATTGCAGGATATTAGAAACAATGGGGCATCTGCATTCCTTTTACAATCCGCCTTCCAGTAATGATAAAACTCAAGGACCAAACAATCACAGTGGGTTCCCAAATTCTGATAAGTTTTCTGTGAGTTTAGTGATACGTTCTTTAAACATAATTTGAAGCTTTTAAAATACTGTAATGGCATCTCTTGACCTTTAAAAAAAAATCACATGGAGCAAGAGGTGGTGAAAAATGTTTATTTACTCTGCATTAGTGGCTAAACTCCTGTTCCTTTCTAGAACCGGGAGTTCTTTTATACTTGGGAACTCACGCATGTCACCCCCATTCTTCCAACAAGAACCAGGCAGGCCCTCTTGAGCTGGAGAAACAATGGCCCGCAGTCGGTCCTATGCCTCAGTGAGAAACAACAATGCAGGCCTCTTGACAAATTCTGGCGTCAGGAGTGGAATCTTGCAGTTCAACATGTCTGCTGAACAGAAGTTGGAAAAAGAAAAGATCATCTTGTAAACAATTAATTAATGTTTGTCATGAATTATCATTTTTACTTCCTTCTCAAGAGGCTCAAAGGGAATCAAAAGGCATTTTTGCAGGTGGTGGCATTCGAAGTAAGGGCAATCAAAGGTTTGAGAGCCCAGGCACAGCACTCTGCGTCTCTAAGGGTGAATGGTGCTAGGATTAGAGCACAGCGGGGGGTTGAGGGCTTCAGGTGTGAAGCTTAATGTTTGTGATCAGCAAAAAAAGTCTTGAATTTATCTAAACTGCTCTTCTGCTAACAGTACTTCTAGCACATAAATGTTCTGAAACTGACAAGTGTTCTCACTGCTCTTCTAATGCAAACATGATCTGCATTTGAAAGATGCATCTCTTTTGCCTAATTTAGAATGTGCATCACAAAGAGCGTTAGATGATGACCCCACAAAGAGATAACACACACACACACACACATTCCAGACGTGCACTCTGCATGCATATACACACATGCAAACCGCGTCTTTCTTGCCTGGATCTTCTATGGAGCTCCCAGCAAGGATCCTGCAGGACTGTTTTTCTCTAGATTACTAAACCAGAGGTCAAAAACTAGGAGACTCAATAGCCATCTGACCAGTGAGTCCCTCTGAATTCGCTACATGAGTAATTCCTTTTCATTTGGTTTGGATAACAGCCTAGAATGTATCATGCTGCATTTTAATTTGCAGTCCTTCTCCTGCCTCCCCCTACCCCTCTAGACATAGAAAGGTATCAACACATAAAAATTTAAAACATACACATATATACAACCAATGATATTAAAATTTACTGAAGAATTGTTAAGTGTTTGCAACCCCTAGAACCAAAGACCAAGGCAGGCATTGTTGATGGTGAGAAGGTTGCTAAAGTCCATACAAATGCATCTGATGGCTTAATGAATCCTCTCCATAATCTACTGCTGACCTCTAGATACTCATTTTCTCACTACATCATCGATATGCGTCACCTGCTAGAAGAACTCTAAAAAGAAAGGCTAACTGGAAGTTTGGTAAGACAGGACAGGGTGAAAATCAGTCCTAGGCGAAATCTGGAAGGACTAAGATGAACCTAAGATTCTTGAGTTAATTTTAAATCTAACCTTCCAAAATTCTCCATTATCCCATGGAAACCACCCGTTTTCTTTTATGCATTTAGAGCTTGTATTCCCTTTAGTACTCATTTAGCATCATCTAATAAACACAGGTTCTTGGGACATCAAGCCTCCTCTTTCCCGCTGGAGGCCGAGGGGCTGAGACGATAAAGGGAAATGAGGCTCACATTTGCCTTCTTTTACCTTGGCTCCCCTGGCCCTAACAAAGCTGAGCGCTGCTCCGAGCTTGGTGGTCACCAACCTTGACGGTGTCTAATGGGGTTTTCCCTTGAATACAAGTTTGGAACCCAAACCTGTGGGCTTAAACTTACGACCCCCAGAAACTAGCAAAGAGCTCGGGTAGAAAGGGCCAAATTGGAATATCACTGGATGAGGGGCATAAAAGGAGTTTCAGAAGGTTTAGAAGACAAAGGGACCCAGAAGGAAAGAAAACCAGCACAACCTCTGAGACAGAGTGGAGGTTAAGGAGCCCCTTTCCTGAACTTTCTGGGAACTCTGGTTTATGTTAACTTTGAAGAGTGGGTAAAATGGCTTACCAGGAAAAGTAGATTAATTTTTCATAATTATCAGAGTTCTTCAAACTCAGTATTTAGTTTGGTTCCCCACTCTTTATAAAGATGTTAAAATCCCCTTCAAAACCTAATGCCAACTGCTTTAGAATCACGGACGAAAACAGTGAAAAGAAAGTAGCAATGGTTGTGATTAAACTGAAAAGGAAGAGTTCCTGACACCCAGGACCCAGTACAGAAGGATATTTTAGACCAGTGTCAGGTACATTAGGGTTGCTTTTGGGTCCTAGGACCCTGGACCTTCGTCAGTCTGTGGCTCTGTCTGGTGGCTCTGCCTGGTGGCCTGCCCCATGTCCACACTGCCTTCTGAACCTACCTAATGTCCCTGCAGCACCTTGCTGAACCTTGTTCTCCACGTGGTGCTGTCTCCAGGACAGATCATTGGTCTGGGGGAAAGGAAGCCCGCGTTTGTTCCATGCCTGCCCCATACCAGGCTGGAAGCCATGTGCTGCCGTTTCTTCCCACTGCTTTGGGTGACTGAGATGGCACACACTAGTGGGTGTGGAGGTGCGGTTGTGCTGAAAAGTCTCCGAAAGAGTAAAACATGGAAAGTCTGGGTGGCTTTTATTGGTATTGGTTCAACTGATCTAGCTCTAACTGGAAAATGTTTTACCGGAGGAGGAGTATTTGCAAAGTCAAGAGCATTTAGCTTCAAAATAAACAACATTGACTCATGCAACCGTTTAAAAAATGTACAAAAATGTATCAGCCTGATGTCTCTCCCTACCAGGAATGACATAGATTGAAAAATAGATGGCAATGATTTTTTCATATTCTTTTTTTTCCAGTGTAAACAAATACATTCCCCCAAGTATTTAGCTGCAAGTTGCATTAACCCAAAGTGACCAAGAATAGTTTAAGGAGTGTTACTAGGAATATACCTACTTCCTCCATAGCAGAAAACAGTGTTTTTGAAATAAAGTCTTCCCTATAAATTACTAATAAACGCCCCCTCCCCCCAAAACCACCCAAGAATGAGTTGATAATGAACAAATTAAAAATTGTCACCACCTGAACGGTTCTCCTGGGTGGACCTGTCTTTCCCAAATGGATTGATTGACCTTTCTAGGACTTCTGTCTGCGTGAGAGGTCCCACCCACCCTGTTACTATTTTAAGGAGATCTGTAAAAGTCTCCTTCTTTGGCTTCCCTCCCCCCACCCCCATTATGCCAGCACTGTGTGCTAGTGCTTGAAATTAATCAAGGGCCCCTTCTGGGAAAGGGATTCCTCTTCGAGAGAAACGGACCTGGAAACTTCTCTGCCTTCCCACGTCCCCTTCCAGGACCTGCTCCCCAAATCTCCCCAGACAAAGCCCCAGGACTCTCGGGGAAGCTGCTAGAAGCCGCAGACCTGCCTTTGCCAGACAGCTGCTGTTTGAACCCAGCTCTGACCGTAAAATCAAAAGTGGGTCCGAGGGAAGCGGTAAACACTGTGCAATGAGCCTTTTGAAGGCAGCTGATGCCTCATTTGGGGTGACATGTTGTGGCTGATGCGCGTGGATGATGTGGGGTTTTCGATAAGTGCCTCATCAGTATCCTCATCATGCTCGTGTTGCTCCGCCGCGGCGTGCGCCCTGACTTGATTGTAATTGCCCGAATCTGCTCCCGCTGCTCAGGCGCTCACAGTAATATGCAATAAAACAGCAAGAAGTGAATGTTAACCATCTGAGTTCTGACACGGCGGCTCTGCAGTTCAAGATCTCCATTAAGGACCAAGAAAAAAAAAAAAAAAAGCCTGTAAGAAAAGAAGGAATGATTCCCAGTGTCTGCTTCCCTTTTCAAAGGGAAAGCCCAGAAATGAAGGCGCTGTTTAGCCTTCCTAAGGTCCTCCCAGGTAGAGACGAACAGGTAGTTTGCTGGTATTTATTTATTTATAATTTAATTTTTTTCATCCCAGGTGTCCCGGCTTTTGCTCATTAGCTCTAACAGCAATGCTGCTGTTGCCTCTTCCCAGGTGTGGATGGTGGTCCAGTTTCGGCAGGGTAGGCGAGCCTCCAGTCTGTCCGTACCCTGGCTATGCAGCGGCTTGTTTCAGATACTGAATTTCTAAGATCCAATTTTTAGCAACTCAAAGAGGCAGCCACCTGAAGCAGGGCTTAAGCAAGTCACAGATGGCTGCCTGGCTTGGTTGTCAACTTCACTAACATGCAGAGTGACACAAGTTGTCTCTTCTTTTTACCATCGCTACACACATATGGAAGCCTCATTCAGTACTTTGAAATTAAACCTGATAGTATCCGGGACACCTGGAAACCGCCTTCCGGGGGCGAGATGGTCACCAGAACTGGGTACCATCTTCAGTTGTAAGGAAGCCTCTGTCTGGGTAAGGAGACCTCAGTCAAGTGTGCGTGGAGTGAGCGCTTTTCCTTTCTCAGGTGAAATATTCTGAACGGCGGGGGACGGGAGGGATTGTGGTTTATTTTTAAAGAATTTTCTTAAGTTTGGACTTTGTACGAACGTATCATTTTCAGCCTGAATTTCAGTGTAGGTCTGGTGATAAATATGCACCCTTGAAAATCTAATTTCACGTTACAAACCTACTTTTCTTAGCGTTACTCCCTTTTCTTCTACCCTGGAAGGAACCATAATTGCTTATCATTTGGAGGTAAAAGCTACTATCCAACCTATTGTCTTCCTGGTAGTATTTCTTAAAGCATCTCAAAGAAATACCATATTCTTTGCAGTTTCCTGTTAATTGAGTCCTTTGGGAGCCAGTGGCAATGGTAACTTCAGAATGAGGTTTTAATTACATATGGAAACCTTTACCATTGTTTTTCATTTTAAAGAAAGTAGGCTTTGCTGGAAAGCATTTATTCCTTTTTCTCCCTCCTCATTTCCAGTAGCAGTGTCTTTTCAGAACTTTACAAACGCTGTTTGTTTGGACTGTGGGTTTTCTCCTGGCTTTACAAAAAAAAAAAAGCCTCACGTCTGAAACTAATGAATTCAGCCTGCACTCCCACTTGGAAGCCCCTATACAGATGGAGTTTCATTAACTGTTTGAATATCTGTATCAGTAACTGCTCAAGAGAAACAATTCCTGCCCACATGGATAATTAATAGAGCAGTTCAGGGGAGAAGACCATCTCTTACTGTAACTACCTGGCCCTTGCTTCGCAAACCTGTCAGGGTTCACTCTTCCTGCCTGTGCCAGTCCTTCCTGAAAGCAGCCAGAAAGCTTTTCTCCCTATAGGGTAACTGACCGCTTCCCCACAACTGCTGCAGCCCACGGGGTCTTGCCTATATTCCTGTAGGTTCAGCTTGGGTCTGCACAGATGAGAATGAAATTATCCTGTGCTTGGGACCCTCAGTAATGCTATAGGAGGAAGCCCTTCTCTCCAGCCCAAAGACATGCCCTAGCCTGGTGCTCAGCAGACCCTCTTTTTGATTATAATGACCTTATCCATCTTTTATTATGAGGCAAGATTTAACCCTGAGTTGGGACTCAAATTCCCATGAGGGGTCATTACACTTCAGCTTTTAAAATTCTCCCCCTCACCCCTGCAAATTCAGGTAGAAACTCTTTCCAGTTCTTGCCTGACTTAACCAGGTGTGCAATGTTAGCAAGGCTATGCTCTCTCACAGCTGTTGCTTTTTATCCAAGAAGTGGCTGAGGGCTTCCCTGGTGGCGCAGTGGTTGAGAGTCCGCCTGCCGATGCAGGGGACACGGGTTTGTGCCCCGGGTCCGGGAAGATCCCACGTGCCGCGGAGCGGCTGGGCCCGTGAGCCATGGCCGCTGAGCCTGCGCGTCCGGAGCCTGTGCTCCGCAATGGGAGAGGCCGCAACAGTGAGAGGCCTGCGGTACAGTGGCTGAATTTCAGAGGTGGGTGATTCCAGGATGGAGTTCTGGCTCATCCCATTAACTTGGCATTCTATTGCAGTTTATAAAAGATGTTTCCTTAACAGGTGATATACACATGAAGGAGTAATAGGAGTTCTAATCTCTTAAAGGCAGACACATTAAATGAATACGATTTTAAAGCGGGATTTTTAAAAAGCTAAAAGAATAATGATAATTGTATCAGAGAAGCAAAAATGGGTAAACTGAGTAAATGCACAGTTCCCGGTGGAAGTGAGAGTACCCTAAATCAGGAGAATACTCTGTGAAAGAGAAAGTTAAACCAGGAAATGGTATCACGCGTTACCTGGACGCTAGCAAACTTCTACGTAGAAACTGATGTTTGTGTCATTTCTTTTCAAAAACCGATTTTAAAGAATTTGCAAATAAGCAAATTATAAGCAATTTTTAAAATATATTGCTGCAAAAGAGGCTTTTAGGGCTCTGTCCTTAACTAATATCAATCCGGTTAGTATGATAGCTTAGAGAACTAGTAAGTTGAAGTTACGTAGAACTTTCTAGATGCAGAATATGTATGAGCTTTTAAATGCATATTCCTTCATGTATCACATGTACACACACACACGCTTACTATGTATGTGTGTGTTGACTTAAATTTAAAGTAAGGGTTTGCAAGAGAGTTTCCTCTCAAAAGTAGTTCTCTGCTATAGCAATTAAGAGAAAATGGTGAAAGGAGGAAAATGAATTCTGAAATGCAGAAGGCTTTTGTTAAATGGCAGGTTTTAGATAGTATGTCTTAGTGAACCTGACTGGACTCAGGCTGGTAAGTTCCGGCTGTGAATTCTGCACAAGTTGAAAGATGTGCAAAAACTGCAGCATCAACAGTTCATTTCAAAAAGGTTCCAGAAAAAAAAAACCCTGCAGTCACATTTCAGCATTAATAGATGGGGTTGCCATGGGCACCAGAGAGAAGCTGGGGATAAGGACTGCTGACTGAAGTTCCTTGTCGGGGATGGACAAAAGCGGGAGGCGAATATGTAGGGTTGGGCATCCGCAGCTGAAGGGGAGCGTCGTCATTCCATGGGGCCTCAACAAATGTCGCGTACTGTTGGTCAGTGGAAGAGAATGGGTCTGTATAATTGTGACACGCCTGTTAAGTGAGAACTAACTGATACCCTGGAATTTATAGACAGAGAGACTGAAGTTTCTTGCCCAGGGAATGTGACTAGGGTTAGAGAAACAGTTGGTAACTTGATGCAGTTGCCCAGGTACTAGTCCTTGCTCCCGTGTGCTGTAGTTTAGGGAAGTGACTGGCCAGGTATCCTTCTGGATAACTGATTAGCTCAGGTCGGAATTAACCCCACGCTGCAAATACAGACAGAAGTTTGGTAAGCTTGTGTGGCCCTGGAACGAAACCAGCAGAAAGCGTCAGAAAAGGACTTAGTTCCTTCCAGTCAAATATAGAGTTTGTATTTATTCAGGGAGAAGTTTAGGGTAGTCCAAATAAGCCACCTCTCCTGATGGAGGTCCCAACCTCCTGCAGAAGCCTAGACAGACCCCAGAGGGCCAGAAATAAAATGTATCCTCAGCTGAGAACCACAATCCTGGAGTTGAAGAGTTCAACTTATTATATTCCATTCCATGAACATACAGAAGGAGCTTTATTGATTAATGGTAAATTCATAGTGTAGAGTCTGTTAGCATTAGCATTGTAAGGAGACCCTCTTAAAGAAAATGGAAACAGTAGCTGTTATGGTACAGGAGAGAAAATGAGCAGATACCCAAACATCGATGAATAACACATTCCCATCTTTCCTAAACTTGGGACAAAGAGGCTAGGCAGGGATCTGATTTTTATTCCCCTCTTTTAGCCAATAAGGAGAACTTTAAAAAAAAAGAAAAGAAAAGAAATCCATGGAATAAACTAGAAATGTGGCTCAAGACAGACAAAGGGAATGCAAAATTAAATTCTTGATGTGAAAAGGAAGGCACAATGAAGGCTTCTAGATGAGATACCTTTGGAGAAAATTTCAATTTCACTGTTTCTTTTCTTGCTTGCTTGCTTTATTTTTTTTTTCCACAGATATGCTCTGTGGAATGCCTGAAAGCCTTTGTATTATTTCTTATTTTCTTTCTCTTTTTACTATGTGGTATACATTCATTATTTATTTTTTATCTTCCTTCCGAAGTGGTTCCCATTTTTCTAGTTTTGTTTCTGACACCTAGCTGTGCCCAACAATACCTTCCATTGAATCCTTTCTTTCATCTGCTCCGTTTCTCTTATTTCCTCATCTCTCCTGTCCCTTCACTTTCCCTTTACTTCTTATTAACCCTTGACATTCCAGGTATATTGTGACTCTCATAATGATACACTTCTCTTTTTTTTTTCCCAAGCCTAACCTATTTGTCTACATAAGCTCTAGTTTCCAGCCATGATTCTGTCTAACTAGGTCCATGAACTCAGTCTTAGCAGACAAGGAACTCATATTAATTTATTATATGTTATATAATTTTACCTACTTTTTGAGGTATTTATAAGATGCTTTTCTCCTTAGGAGAATAAAGTATATTTTAGTCTGGATGTAGAACAGCTCCACAAACAGCTTTATATTGCATTAATTTGCTAAGTCACTGACTTCCAAGGGTCTCTGACACTAGATTTTGACATGTCTTAGACATGACATGATGTCTTCTGTCAGTTTTTCATATCATTTTTCTTATGGAAGGGTGGTGAGTATTCCACTGAATGACATTCATGTCAGGAAAACGGATCTTTAGGAAGCTAAACTTATAAGAGATCAACTAAAATTTTAAATTGCCATATTATTTCAGTATCTTGAGCTCTTCCAGACACATGAACGCCCATGACATTTGGGTGCATTCATAATTTTTCACCACGAAAATCCCAAATTTATGAATGAGAGTTATCTCATTACAGTACCGTCCCTATTCATGAATATTTGCATTTTGCTATATTCTTCCACATGTTTATTTTTTGATGTTATATTCCCCAATAAAATACTCTGAAACATACGGGAAAAAATAATATTTTCGGAAAACAGGGATTATGTTTGCTTGTGAGTGTGGAAGATGTAGGCTTTTCTTTAAATACCATCATCTAATATAAAGTCAGAAAGGTATAAAATCCAAATGTGCTTATTTATTAGACATAAGTCTTCCTTTAAATATACTCAGAGAGGGATTTTTTTAAACTCACACTTTGATTAAATATTCTGAATTTACACCTCACAAGAGTCTCTGTAAGTTAAGGAACTTATTGGAAAATTGATTAATATGACAATATATTTTGCATAAATCAACAATGAAATTTTTACAAACTTAATCAACTTGGAATTTCTTTTTTCGTGGTCTTTTCTACTTTGGAAGTAAGGCTTACGGAAAGTACTTTTACTTTTCTTCCTTTAGAAGGAAAAGTTCTTTTTTAATACAACATAGAAATAAATTTTCACTTTTTAAAACATTTTATAGAAGTCAAGCCTTGAGCAAATAGAAACTTTGAAAAACTTAGGGAAAGACTTTTTGGCTGTACCTCAATGATAAAGACGTGTTATTTTTGTGACAATACACTCGTGCATTCCATGGAACTTACTCTAGGTCATTAAGTAGAGCAAATTTAAAACAAATGAAATAAATCATCTCAAGGAAAAGACTATAATCAGAAATAACCTGAAATGTGAAATATTTAGGAAATCTTAGAAACTTTTTAAAGTAGTATTTTAAAAAAATTTTGTAAATACTATGCTTTCCAAATTCAGAAAATCCATTAACTCTAACAGGCTCCTGTACCATTAAAACTCATGGAACACAGAATTGCTCCTCACCACACTATTCTAAAGTAGCCACAAAACTGAAAATAGAGTCATGCGTCCAAAATATTTGTTCACGTGACACAGATGTCTTTCAGTACAAGCAGTCATGTTCAATGGCAAAATGTGTATTTCAAAAAGGTTATTAGAAAGTTTGACAGGAAATGGTCTTTCTGTCTTAGGAAGAGGTTCTCTTTTCACTTTCGTATTCTCTTTCTGTATTTTCTTAGTTGTCACTTGCATCATAAACTTTCATTTTCATCAGTTGGACTTAGTAATATTTTTATTTCCACTGTGTTCTAGAAGGGATTTTTTAGTAGAAGTGAATTGCAAAGCCAGTGAGCTTGGGGCATGGCTTTTCTTTTGTCTTTTATTTATCTATTATTAATTTTTATTGGGGTATAGTTGCTTTACAATGTTGTGTTAGTTTCTGCTGTACAGCAAAGTGAATCAGCTATACGTATACATACATGGTTTTTCTTTTATTCATGAATTCAGAGGTATTGTTCTAGTAAAATATGCTTTCAGTATTGCTCGGGATATCATATTCTTTTAATAGGCAACAGTAATTTTCTCCAACTACATTATGCCTCTCTGTGTCAGTCTAATAATTATATGCTATCAGTTTTGTGTCATTTCCTTGGGGATTCCCTGTCTGTCATCCACCACTTTTGAGTGTTTCACTTCATTCAACGTACTCTCTGATTGCCATATCAAAGGTTTCCTTGTACTCATTTTTAAGGATAATGCATTTGACCATAAAATCAAGCATTTACGGTTGAGTATGCATTTATGTCAAACTTATAGCTTTAAATTTCACTTAGGGGAAAAGCCTCATATTTTAATGCAGGCTTTGAATGCAGATTTACTATAAAATAAGTGAATAATAATGCCGGGTTATTTTGGAAAGTGTTCTTTTATGCAATCGCTGCATTTAATACTGTCACAAAATGGCAGCCCAACAGGTGGTCTTTTCAGAGTGTTAAGCCACAACAATCAGAACAAAAAGGACACCAGAATCTAATGTTCTTCAGAATTTAAAAAGCTGTTCACTTTCTTTTGTTAATTTTCAGATTTAGCCATGTTCATTATTGTTGAGTCCCAAATGCAGGACATTCTTTTTTGACATTTTGCCCTAAATAGACACTGACCGAGGCTGACTCTCCAACTAGCTGTTTTGTCACATGCAAGCGGAAACTAGTCGTGAACAATGAGTGGGCATTCTTGGTACTTAAATGGCTAAGGAAAGGACCAGTTTTGACATGCTGCAAATCTGGCAAAGTCTGGGTTAACAAAAGTGTGTTTGACAAAAGATGAAGTTTCTTTTCCTCTATTTTCCCCAAAAGTATTTAATTATGTCCTAACACATTTTCTTCTTCTTCGCCTGGAGGATTATATGCCCTAGTGACAGGCTTATTCACTCTCTGAGGTTATCGGGTAGAATTATGGACCGACCATGCCATTCAAAAGCTTTCTGTAGGAAGAAACTATTCTTTAACTATTAATTATTCACTTAAGGGAGAAGGGTTACAAAAATATATAATTTCATTGTAGCATTATTGTTACACTGTGATAGTAGCATTTTATAAGGTAAAGTTGTTTGAGAAACTTCTCAGAAAATTGATAAATGTGGCAATATATCTTTCTAAGCAAAAGAACGGGTTACGTTAAATACAAGAAGGAAAACATTTCAAAGGATTTGAGTTTATAAATGTTCAAGTAAAGAAGATAACTTCTATACTTAAATGCAAGACGTAAAGTACACTTTAGAGTAAGCTGTTGAATATCTTACCCTTCATTGTAAAATCTGTAGCCTTTTAAATTGAGGCTTTAAATATTAATATATATAAAACATGGCATTATTTACATTTCCATAAAGCTAAATAATCCTCTACTTAGAGAAAGAGGCTAGTGATAGGTGCTTGTGAGAAGAACGTATAGATCTTATGATACGAATAAGTTAATGTATATGTAATAAATTACCATTCATTTGCAATGAATAAATAGGGAGGTTAAAATAACTGAAATTGTTTTGTCTGGATAGTGTCATAGAAAGAAGCAATAAAAACATCTTACATTTTAGGGTTTTATTTAAAAAATACAACCTAGGGAATACTGTGGGCTGTTCCAGGTTCAGCCAGGTCACCCTTACCTTCTGCGTCAACCATACTATTCAAAGAACACTGATGTTCAGAAGGGTGAAACTGAAGCATTTGGACCTCTGCCTTGTCTGCACCATCATCTTTCATTACATCTGGTAGAGTTTTTTAAAACCTCTTTGCATTATTGTATCTTAATTCTTGGCACTCAGTACTGTGTGTGTTATAAGTGGGACTTTCAGTTTTAGAGTCTTTTAAAAATGGAGTTTATTGTGATGCCCATAGCTTTTGTGAGACTGGCCTAAACAGCTCTCATTCTTCAAGCATTCCAAGCCTTTCTGGTTTAGAGAATTTCAGCCTAAAATTCTATCTGATTTTTAAGGTAGACCTAAGTTTTTCCATGTAAATGTGGACTGACCTCAGAGAAGATCTGGCAAGAAGAGACCAGGTGGGTTAGGGCCAGGCCAGAAAATGGCTTACATCATGTCTTTGGCTTATATCACTCCCACCCACGTTCTGTTGGCCAGAATCGGTTGCATGATCCCTATCTAACTGCAAAGGTGTCTGAGAAGTGTAGTGTTCCTTTATGTCCAGAGAAAGAAAATGGTATTGGTGAATCTCTAATAGATCTCATCCACATTGATCTTTACCCCGGGTTAGAGATCATTTGCTTTTTCTCCCGGTCACTCAGGTATCCAGATTTCCCAAGCTTGGCCTTCTTGTGCACACATCTGAAGTGTCTTGACCTCTCTGGTCTGCACTGTAGACTGAGTTGATCATTAGCACTTAGGAGAAAAACTAAAACGCCCTTCCAGTCCTTCCAAAGCATTTTAAACTGATCTGGATTTTAGGGAAACAGCTTTAATTAGCTTCTGGTGGCATAAAGAAAAAAAGTGTTTTGTTATTTACCTACTAAACTCTGGCCCTTAAACTTGTTTAGGTTTATCCAAATGTCAAATCTAAATACAGAAAAAACTATATATATACACATATTTGCATAGTAAAGTTCTAGAAAAGAAAACTGAAAGGTTCTGAATAGACATTGTGGTATTTCAGTGATACTAATTATAATTCAAAGCAAGACAATAAAGGTGTGAGGTTCAACATAGTATATTACTAAAGTGGAAAAAAAATCTATTCATTGAAAAAAATTAGAATCAGTGCTGTCCATGAACTATTTGAGTGGACTATGGCACTCTGGGTTATCAAACGTATATCTGTTTATTTATTTTTAACAGACGATTATAATATTTTATCCTCTGACTCAAAGTGTGAGAAGTCTTCAGTGTGAAATTTATCATCAAGTAGCATTGAAGATGACTGTCCTTTTATTGTGCTCTTGGAGAGTGTGCAGTATATTGTGAAACTAGAACACTGTGCCGTTATTAATTTGGGTAGCTAGTCCAGCCTCATGGACAGAAGCAATTCACTTGCACTTATGAAACTGATTGGTAGGGAGACTCTATTTTACTGCTGAGACCAAGTAGATTTTTCATGATATTGTTATGCTTAGTTGAACATCACACCTTTTATGTTCTCTGCATTTGGCCTTGAATAAACATCAGTACAATAATAATCTCAATGGTTCCCAAGTGGTCATGAGCAGTTGCCTATGTGCTTTGGACAGAATTATATAAATCAATTACATGGACATAAAAGCCAAACAAATGTGGGTGAATCAACAACAGAAATGAAATGGACGAACTCTTCAGTTTTGTTCATCATATATAACCCCTTTAGTAACCAAAGATGGGTAAATTACACTCATTGACCTTGAAAAATTAGATGATTTGTACATAATAGGTTTGAAACAATACTTTTCTACTCTCAGTTGTGATGAGTATTTTGTCCCGCACAGGCATAGTTTAATTGGAGGTCTACAAAGGGGATTGTTTTGATATGGTTTGCTCCTTTCTAGAGAGATTATTCCATAAAATTAGCATGTATTTGTTTTTCACTCTCGAACTCGAACTAAAAAATCCAATTGCTCAGTTATGCTTAGGTAAAAGTGAACGTTGACTATCCTAGGAGCAAAGTAAGTATGTGTTTAGTTTAAAGGAATCAGTACTGAACCTGTGGGCAGGGACTTACCTTGAGAGAGGCCAAAGGAAACAGTGTTTAAGCTTTCTAATGGGTGTTTGTCAAGAGAGTCTTAAACTAGGCATCACTGCCATGAAAAACCTATCAATGAAGAAAACATGCATGTTGGGATAAAGTTAAGGCAATATCTGAAACATCTAGTTTTTCTGAGACTGTCCTTCTCCCATAAAAGGAAGACTCATTGAGATTACTTTTCCAGCCATGAGGCTGTCGGGGAGATCATTACTGGTAATCCCTGAGAGATGGGTTTTGGGTTCTGGTTCTGTTTCCTATAAGATACTTCAACATCACTGCATGTGGGTTGTCCCCTCCCCTGTCAGGGAAGCCTCCAATTTACAGGATCGGGGTTGAAAATCCCAGTGGCACCCTCTCAGAATGGCTTTGGAGAAAGCCATTGGCCATGAATTCTCCAAAATGAGAAAAGCCTGTGCATGAATAAACAGGCTTGTGTTACAGAAAGGGAGCATTACCTTGCCGTAGGAATGATTTGATGGCTTGATTACAATGAAATGGGCTGTGTAAGTGGAGAGTTATAATATGACGGTTAATTTTGTGTGTCAACTTGACGGGGCTAAAGGTATCTGGTAAAACGTTATTTCTGGGTGTGTCTGTAAGGATGTTTCTGGAGGAGATTACCATTTGAATCAGTGGACTGAGTAAAGAAGGTTGCCTTCACCATTGCACGTGGGCATCATTTGATCTGATGAGGACCTGAATAGAACAAAAAGCTGTAGGAAGGGCAAATTTGTGCTCTGTTGAACTGGAACATTCATCTTCTCCTGCCCTTGGACATGAGACTCCTGGTTTTCAGTCCTTTGGGTTTGAACTGAAGCTATACCACCACATGTCCTAGGCCTCTAACTTGCAGATGGCAGATCACTGGACTTCGGTCTACATAATCATGTGAGCCAATCTCTCATAACTATCTGCCTGCCTCTTTGCCTGCCTATCTCTCTGTCTGTCCTATTGGCTCTGTTTCTCTGGAGAACGCTGACTAATACGTATACCTAAGAACCTCATCAGATGTTACCAGCCTGGACAAAAGATACCTTGAATCTCCTTTCTGTGCTGCAAAACTACTTAAAATGACTGCAGGAAAAATATTTTCTTTCCATCCCTATCTTTTGTCAATGTTTTTTATTTATTTCAGGCAACTTTTTTTTTTTTTGAGGACGTACTCTGTGCTAGGCCCTCTGCTAAAAGCTCTGCATCTTTCATGTCCTTCATACCTCCCTCCTTCCCACAGCGTCTTCTGAAGCGTGATGTGATACAAATCTAACATATTGAAGCCGTAAATTTTTAGCTTGTTCTGACAGTATGTCTGGGCTATCTTTCTAATTTCCATTTGCTATCTTTTGGCGTATTTTTTTTTTTTTTACCAGCACCTACACACATCTTGATTTCTTAATCACTCTGGGTTGTTGCTTACCATTGCTGTTTTCAAAGCTCTTCCTGCATCAGGATTAATCCAGAGGACTTAAGCTTGGCACTGGAGGAGTTAAAACACTTGAGGAGTAGTGTACATTCTTAATTAATACAGAAAGAAGAATCACTTATACTTTACTTAAAAAAAAAAAAAATCCAATGCTGATCCAAATAACATTTTGGAGTAAATGGGTATGTAGTGAACAGTCTTCTATGGTTCCTCATTCACTGATTCTTCCTGCTGGTGTGAGGGCTGTTCAGAATAGCACTTCACTTTTTGGTTTATTTATTAAGATCCTGCACTCAACTATAAGAAATTAGCCTCCTAGAGGTGAATCACTTTCTACAGTGCAAAGAAGAAATCTGTTCCTATAGCAAAGAAGAAAACCCTGCACACATTCCTGAGGCAGACAATAAAGAAAAGATCAGATAGGTTTATTGCATAGCCTATTCCCTGTGTAAAATAGGGCAGGTGGATGTTTAAGTAATGTGGACTGTAGTGTCTGAAAGAGTGATTTCCTTACTACCCATTAGACAAGGGGGTCGCCTGAGATGGGAACGTGATGGGTTTGGGGGTGAACTTTTAAACTCAAAGCTCTTTAATAATTGAAAACTGGAATAGCTCGAAGAAAAGTGTTTCTCCCCACGTAGGATATTCTGAAAGCTAATAGCATAACTGCACAGGAAAAGACATTGAGAGAGCTCTAGTCAAGCCCCGTGCCAGGTACGTTCAAATCCCCCTGCTGCGAGTCACGGTCCTCGCTTTAATTATCCGCAAAACACTCTGACAGTTGGAATGTTTCTCTTCCCTCCTGTCCTCATCCAGTGTACTTGTGGCTGCTTTACTGCATCGGAATTTTCAAAGACTCCCCCACTTCCATTTCCAGGGAGAGAACGCCAGTTAGACTTTGTCTCAACAAAAACAAACTCCTCGATAAAGGCCACCTCCAGGACACAGGTGTACTGATTTATGGTTGGCCTGCCTGCCTAAGTGATGCTGTCTGCAAGAGGCCAGATAGGGGTGAAGAGAATTACTAAATTTGGCCTTGCCTCTCTCCCCGCCCACTCCTTTTTTCATCTTTTTTCTTTGCTGCTTTACTAATAAGTAGAAAGGCACAAAAACATCCACCCATATTTAGAAAAGCTCACACATGGCTCACACTATGCCCCGTGGAAAGGGTGTACATATATGTGTGTGTGTGTGTATATATATATATATATATATATATACTATATCAATGTATACAAAGGATATATAAATATATAAATAATCACTTTGTTCAACTGAGCAGTTTTTAGCCTGTTCAGATATAGCCAGTGGAAAACTTGTTCAATAGGCATTAGTTTGGGGCCTGACTCCTAATCCCTACTTTTCATAACACCTCAACAATTCTTCAAGAAACACTGAGCAGTGACTGTGGTCACAAGAGTCCATGGTCTGTTGGATATGCAGCCCTGTCCTCTTTACCTAAATGGACTCACCTGCTTCCTGGAGAGCTGGCCTTCTCTTTGAGGCAGGTTACCCTGGGCCAGCATTTTCTCCTCGCACCCACCCCGTCGAAGTTCACCAAATCTGTGTTCCACTCCTTGGAGTTTTGGTAGCTGACTGGCCAGTTCATGAGGTGAGTGGGTCGTGACGCAACCATGCAGGTTAACCAAGACCTCCACAAGGTAGTAGGGAGGCTGGTTTCACGAAGGAGACATTTCCTGTGCTCCTGGAATCTCAATATGTCTGTAACCATTGGTGGCCCCCTGGCCCTGGATTAGCCTGTGTCTTTGAAAACGCATGAAGTGATTTTTTCAGAGTGACGGGATCTCCCTCCAAAGAGAGTCTGTATTCTAGAATTTTTGTCACAAGCCTGGATGAACGCTCCTTTTGGAGACGGGAGACCCACCGTTCCTTGTAGCAAGGCATGTTACCTTGCCAGGTAGCCAAATACACTAAAGCAGCTGGCTTTCAGAGGATATGGTGCTGATCAAACCTCTTTGGCCAATGACAAACAGTCTATATGAGAGGGGTTGTGTTAAATGATTTAATAAGTGGATTTCTTCTCTGTAGCATTTTATCTTTAATATTAGTACCTCAGCAAGAAGACCGTCTCTTGAATTTTGTAATTCAATAGAAACTATACTTATGATTGTACTTGTCATATTCCCCAGAATTCAAAGTTGATACTCTCCATTATTCCATATCTCTTCATTTGAGAAGAAAATTTGCCTTTCTTTCTCTTATCAAAAGGATAATTCCTCATATTTTATTTTTCCAATTAAATGTTTGCCTTTGCTTTAGCTGACCATTTTCCCCCTTTTATTCTGTTGTTAATCAAGGTTACCTCAGCCTTTCCCCAATCCATCTGCTGCCTAACTTAGCTGCACCATAAATGTATTTGCAGCTTTTTGTAGAGAAAAAACATGGGCTTAGAGAGGGTGAGGGCCGGTTAGCCAACCCTGCCCCTTGCAGAGGGCCGTACTCACCTTTCTGAATCTCAGATCCATTATCTGCAAAGGAGGATAATGATACAAGAACCTCTCAGCCGACTGTAAGGGTTAAACGAGATAATGCATGAGGTCTTCATCCTCTGTCTGGCTTGAGTAAATCCAATTGTTAGTTCGTGTCAGGTCTTTCTTCCTTTTTCTCCATTTTAAACTCTTCTCCATTAGTCAGAATTCACAGAATCGAATACAATTGCAGATGTTTCCTATTTATATAATAACTTTAAAAACTACGTTTAGATAGACCGTAGTAAGATATTTAAAATAGATCTACTGTGGTTTCTTCAAAGGGGCCCTTTTCTGAAATTTTTACTTGAAGGCCCAGAGGGTTAAGGTTAAGACCCTGTTTATAATAATAACTTCTTAAGTGTAATGTAGGGAACAATAGTAATCTATTCCCCATGTTCTAGCTAGAAGCCAGAGTAATTTTTCTAAGGAGCAAGTCTGACAGGGCCATTCCCCTGCTCCTTCCATCGGCTCCTTAAGCTGATTTACTGGGCCCTTTGGACTTGGGTCCTTCTTCCCTCTCAAGGGTCTTTCTCCCACCCCCCCATCCCCCCGCCTGACACAGTGCTCTGCATACAGCAGCCGAACAACAGCTGTAAGTTGAATGAATAAGTACATGAAGGAATCAACAAAGAACAAGGTGGTCACATATTTTATAGCTTTTATTAAGCTATAGAATTCAACAGATGGCCGCCTAGCTGCAGAAAAAAAGTTCATTTATTAATTTAAAATATATATCTGTAATTGGTGGCTATCAAAGAAAGGCATAATTGGGAAATTCAATCACAGTGTTTGGATTTCTTTTTTAAGGTAATTTTCCCCCATGGGAATTTTCTATCTTGTCAGCTGTGTGTCTGGTGTATTTTTTGGAAGACAAACCTCTTTTCTCCAGTTTACAGCAGCCGGTTAGCTTTAAGTGGAAATCAATTATATTAACATACGTGCATATGTATTAAATTGTGCAAATAGCAAGGAGGGAGAGATAGCAGTGCCCGTGTTTTTCCAAGTGTTTTCATAAAAAAAAGCTTTCAACCCTTCAACACGGTGGAAAACAAATATGGTGAAAAATGAAATTCTTCGATCACAAATTAAATTTGCTTTTACGCTGGAACAGCTCACATGGAGATGACTTTCCAGAAGAGGGAGCAGACAATAAATGTGATATTTAAGTAATTATGTAGCTTGTTAGAAGAAACTGTTGGGAGGAAAGGAACAAAAATAGGGCAGGTGAGAGGAATCTGGAATGTGAGGGTAGAGGGAAGGCAGGATGTACTTGGGTGGGGACAGAATCCACTGTAGGGTTGCCAGATTTAGAAGAAAACAAAACAAAAGGGCACCCAGTTAAATGTGAATTTCAGATAAACACTGGGTAATTTTTTTTTAGTGTCCATGTGTTCCATGCAGTATTTGTGGGATGTAGGTGGCCGTTTATTGCTTATCTGAAATGAAAATTTAAATGGTGCCCGGTGTTTTTTTTGGCACGTCGATGTCATCGAGAGTGATGTTTGAGCAAAGGAGGTGCAGGGCATGTGGGACAATCTGAAGAAGGCATTCCCGGCCAAGAGGTGGGCATATGGTGAGCACACTGGGGCATCAAGGCAGCCAGTGTGTCTGAGGCCGAGGAGTGGAGAGGACACCGTCACAGAAGGATGGGGGCAGGCGGGTTCTGCAGGGCCCTGTAGACTTCTGGAAGCATTTTGTTTTCTCTCTTGGGTGAACTAAGGATCCATTGTAGCGCTCTCAGCAAAGAATTGATGTGAACTGACTCCCGACTTTAAGGGATCACTCTGGCTGCTGGGTTGAAAACAGAGACGAAGGAGCCAGGGCAGAGGGAGGGAGACGCACAGGGGATTTCGCAGTTACCCAGGGGACTGGCGTGATGGTGGCTCAGACTGGGGTGGTAGCGGAGAAGTGAACAGAAATGGTTGTATCTTGAATATATTTTGAAGAGACAACAGAATTTTCTGACAGATTAAATGCGGGGGATAAAAGAAAGGTAAGGGTTAAAGGTGGGTTTTGATCTGAGGGCCTAGAAAGACGGGAGTGGCCATCTCTGAGATGGGAAAGATGTGACGGGAAGGGGTCAGAGGAAAAGATCAGGAGTCCAGTTTCGGAAGTGCTGAGTTTGCTGGGACTCAGGACGGCTCAGGGGTGATCCGAGTGCGCCATGGGGAGAGGAGTCTGGTCTGAGCAGGAGATGTCAGTTTTGTGCTTTTTGTAATCTCCACGTAAATCAGCATTCCCAAGGAGAAACGATTTCTCACCATCCTCTTAAGGAAATTGTTGCTCCTTCCTTCTAGTTTTACTTAGAAAATATCTGTCTTTGAACCCGTTGCTGTGTTTAGTTTCCTGTCACCTATCCTTCACTTTTGAAAAAAAGAAGTGTGACAGATTTAAAATATCTTCACTTTTAACCCTCCTGAAGTCCAGGAAAGTGGGAAGAGTCATTCTTCCTATACAATGATCCTTTTAGTGAGATGCTTCTCAAATTTGTCCTTGAGGATCCCATTCTAGGTAATCTGGTTCTTTTTTTAAATTTGACTTTTGGCTGTTTCTGAATCAAGATGTAAATAGGATTTAAATTCATACAAGTGTCTAGGCCAAGGCTTGCCACGTTCTGGGTTCATGTGGAATATGTCGCAGTTTCTAATAAGGGAAAGGTGATAGCAACATTTGAAACAGAAATATTTTGAATCTAATATATCTGAAGTTCCTAGATTTCAGGGACCTAAAAGCTGGGGCTACACTGGAAAGGATAAGGTCTAAAAGAAGACATTATATTTGAATTTATTCAGAAGAGAGATTCTGAATTATTTTTTTACTCTTTTAAAAGGTTTTAGAGGGTCAAATAATTTTAAGTTACATGAAACTTTGCTAAACTGATCCAAAAGCTTTGGGTTAGGAGAAGTAATTAGGTTTTAATCCTGATTCTGTAACTACTTAGCCATGAGGCCCTTGGGCAAAGCTTTTACCTTTCAACACATCCCAGTTCTCACATCTAAAAAAATGAGGAATCAATGCAGCAGGTTACCCCTTCCTAGAGTAAGAACGTGGTACAATTCAGATTACTGTATGAGAAGGTAACTTGAAAACATAAACCAAAGGGATTACTTCCCTATTGTCAGCAGTATTATTTAATACAAGAAGAATTCCTTCTACTCCGTCACTGACATAAAACATAAAATTTGACTTGTTGGCACAATATAAAACAGAGTCAGAGACATATTTTTATTTCTTGAGGGACGAAAATGTTCGTTCAGTAATGGTGTTTCATTGATGAAATGAACAAGAGTTTAAATATTGAGCGATGCCTAATTTCTATTATTTCCCACTTGAAGTTTCAGGTTTGTAATTATTTTTCTGAGACCAAGAAATTATGAGAAAGACTTAATGGGGAAATAGGCATCTCCCAACATTGACCTTCTTCCCATGTTGCAAAACATAGTCACATGGAAACATTAAAAGCAAATTAGTTGATCAATTTATTTAACACAGGGATTTTAATTTCCCATTTACATCACTGTCTGTATATCCCTGAGCTTTACACAATACCTGTCCTCTATTTGGTTTGTTCATTTACTTATTTTTTCAGTTAAAAGTAGAGGACATTTGGCATGTAGGTGTTCAATAATTTAAACTGAACTAAATTAGTCTAAGCCAGTCATGGAAATGTAATTCCTCTGGACAGTCATTGGTTTGGGAAGGCACATGGGATGCAGTTCTGGCCAATGAGATGTAAAAAGAGGAAGTCTCATAAAAAAAGAGACACTTGAGAAGAAGTATCACAAGACAGCTTCTTCTGCTGTCCTACTTACATTGTTTTATCTGGATGTGATGCCTGGAAGTGTGGCAGCCATCTTGCCACCGTGAAGGCTTATAGGTGACAGAGCAGAAAGATGGGAAGAACCTGGGTCTTTAATGAAACTAGTGGATTAACCTATCTTGGACTTCTCTTTATGTGTAATAACAAACTTCTCATTGTTTAAGCCAGTTGAGTAAGAGTTTTCTGTAATTTGCATACAAAAGCAGCATAATATTACAGATAAACAAATCCTAATGGTGAGCTTTTCTGGTTATTTTCATTCATACATTCTCTTGGTCATGTTAGTTATGCTTCCTGGCATTTCCAGATCCCCCTAGTTTTCTTGAAAAGAAGTAACTAGGGCTGTTGTCAATGCTGTGGATAAGGACATATACTGCTTCAGGCTTCTGAGGGCAGCAATTGCATCTGTTTTGCGTATCATTGTATACCCAGCCCCTTTATTGTGCTTGTTATTTAATATAAGTTGAGTGAATAAATGAATTTTCCATAATGCCTTTTTTACCATAGTGTTACATTAGGATGATAGCCTTAGGCAGCAGACTAAGGTTAACAGAATGCCTTTTCAATTCCATTCTTTTTTTTCCCCAATTTTGTTTATAAAGGCAAATAAAGGTCAGAGGCCATGACTTTTCAAGCATCAGTCACATTTTTTCCTCCACATTTGTTAACTGGCATGAGAGGTCATCTATGCTTGTCTATCTATTGAGACAGAAAAATGAGATCACAGTTCCAAGAACAAGGGGGAATAAAGGGTGGTGAATAGCAGCTATTTAATAGGCTGCCACGTGAAGGCTGAAGTTCTTTAGCAACAGTGAATTTTAAAGCATACTTCCCATGCTATTAAGCCTTAAATATTTAAATCAACTGAGATGATACAGGAAAGAAACAGAATTTTCACAGTTAAAAATTGAGCATACATTTTATGCTTGGTTAAGCTTTCCTATCTAACGTTTGAAATATCTGGTTCTATCTGTATTAAATGACTGGTTAATTTGCATCCCTGTTTTAAAATTACATTCCAGAAAATCTCTAGGGTAGCTTGTTTTCCAAGGTTGGAAGCTATGTGTTTTGGAAATCTACCCACTCCAGAGGCTACCACCTGTACTTCAGGGTACCAGCCAAGAAGTAAAAAGAGTGGAAATAACTTAGATGTCCCTCGTTGGGAAATGAACATAGAAACTCTAGTTTATTCATATATTTGAAATACTAAGTAACAGTTAAAATAGGTAAAGTAGATATACATAAGTCAATATGGTTAAAACTCAAAAACAATGTTCAGTGAAAAGTAGCAAGCTTTAAGTAGGATATAATTAAAATAACATGTTAAAAACAAAACAGTACTAAAAAAAGTGCATGAAAATGATGCATACCAACTTCAGGATTGTGGTTCCCTCTGAGAGAGGGAGATTGATTGATTTTCACTGTATCTCCACTTGGCCTATTTCTTTAAAAGTAAAAACTTGAAGTAAGAATGGCAAATGTTAACACCTGTTAATGCGGGATGATGGGAAATGATTGTTTGATATATTATTGTCTGTACTTTTCTGTATGTTTGAAATAGTTCATACTTTTTTAAAAGGGGGCTAATTTCACAGTTCTGGAATGGCAAAGATCTATTATTAACTTAACTCCTGTATGATAGTCTAAACTTATATTAATATTCAAACTTTTAATTTTAATAACTTGGAAAATTTTTCTATTTCCTAGTGATTTATAGCAGTGTAGATTAAGGTCATCCCAGGAAGGCCATTTAGACAAGAAAATAGTACTTATAATAAAATAAATTTCTCAGACAGTTCTGTGCTTACCAAGACTACAAGTTATAAAAAATGAGTAAAGAACATTTGAAGCATTTTGTCCTACAACGATGGGTTGTTTTTGAAAGTGTACCAACTTTTTACGTAGAGAAAGCAACTTAAATGTTTACTTTTTTAAAAAGCATAAGCATGTGAATATTTTGCAACCCAAGGATTTTCTCACAATTTTATTCATTCCTCTTGACTAAAGTTTCCTAGAGAAACTGCATGGGGAAGTGACCTCATGTCTTTAAATTTCTTGAAACCATTAAAAAAAAATCTTGGAAAGTGATTTTATCTTGTCTAAATACATGATAATTTTTTTACTTTGCTACTATTATAAAATTAATATTGGCATATGAATTTTATAAAGCTCTTCATATTTTAAAAATATATCTTAATTCTCAATATACCAGGAAAAATACCATTACCATCTGTGTCCATTAATCTTAAAATTTAAAACTATATATTTTAAGTCATATTATGAATAATTTACAGAAGTATAAAGGGATAGCCTAATTTAAAACTTTAAAAAGAATTTTAACACAGTAAACACAATTTTTATTTCATTTTTTTTTTTTGGCTTTGAAGTTATATATACTTGAAATGAGTAATGTCAGTTGAAGGTAACTAACGGCTCATTACCTGCCATGCATGAACCTGGAATATATCCATCTTGTTAATTGTGACTCCAGATTTCAAATACGTTTCTCTTAGGTTCTGGGTTATCATTACTCTGGTTCTTCTTGCATGTGCATTACCAAAATGCAATACTTTAAAAAACTTTGACATAATTTTTTGAAGGATGGCAATGATTGGAAAACATTTTTGATTTAAAAGTACAAATTAGAATAAGTCCAGTAATTTTTTCATTTCTACATCATTTATTTACTTTCAATCACATTTGTGTACATACCTGTCTTCAGCATATTTCACTTAGGAACTATGTCAAGTAAATTTTGGTGCCTAAACATCATAAAAGGTGAAAGAATACTGCCAAACTATCTACTTAGCAAAATTAGATGGTCCAGGTCCTTGTCGTAAAATATTGCATGATGAAGCGCTTCCTGTTGAGTAAGTGGATGAGAACACCATATTTGCTTGTTGTCCTTAGAAATGTATGGTTCACTCATCCATTCTTGAGTTTGAGAAAACTCATTTAGAATATGCACCTGAAGACTCATGGTCTGAGGTTTTCCCTACATGATCAGTTTCATCACATCATTAGGATCTAGACTGTCCTCTCTTTGCATTCACCTTCTGATTCTCTTAATAATTGTGAAAATTCCTCTGTTAATGTTCTCCTACTTGCCATTATGGTCAAAATGAAAAATTCTAAATTCTCAACTGTACTACTCATTGAAAGCCTTTTAAAAAAAAAGAAAGACTCAAAAGCTGGTGTCTTTCCAGAATTTTATACCTTCTCAAAAGATGATGTTAATACTGGGGGCAATGCGATATGAAAACTAAGGATGAAGTAATAGTGATCATTTATTGTAAAATAATTACATGGGTATAATTAATTAGTAATGATTAAATAATTCCTGAGCTAATGAAATATCTCAAAAGATGTAGGAAAAATTGAATAAAATTAAGTCACTGAGATTCCATAATGTATCTTAGAGTTATAAAAGGGTCCAATGGACATGCATAGGGATTGAAAGATATAATGAATTTTATTATATTTTTAAAAAGTAGATTTTCTCGGGCTTCCCTGGTGGCGCAGTGGTTGAGAGTCTGCCTGCCGATGCAGGGGACATGGGTTCATGCCCCGGTCTGGGAAGATCCCACATGCCGCGGAGCGGCTAGGCCCGTGAGCCATGGCCACTGAGCCTGTGCATCCGGAGCCTGTGCTCTGCAACGGGAGAGGCCCCAACAGTGAGAGGCCCACGTACCACCAAAAAAAAAAAAAAAAAAAAAAAGTAGATTTTCTCTTTATCCCTGGGAGAATATTAAGAAAAAGTAAGTCATGAAATCAATCCTTATAGTTAGTTGCTCAAAACAAAAACTAAAATTTTGTCCAGTGGACCCAGATGGTGTCTCTAGGGTTAACAATCATAAAACGTTTTCAGTTAAAGTAACAGGCAAAAAGGTACTTCTTAAAGAACTAAAAACTTTATAAAGCGGCAGAGATCACAGGGGCAGAGTTCCCAGCCCATGCTTTCTTTCCCCATAGGGCTGGGCAAGTGTGGCTATTTTTGTTCTTCTAGATCCTAACACTCAAGCCAAAGATAACTGGCCCAAGTGTGGACAGCTGACCCAAGTTGAGAATATGAGTTCCTCTTTTTCCAGGTTTCGAATCATATGAAACAAACACGGGACACCGGAACCAAAGGGCTACGTCTAAGCTAACAGCACCATGGAGCCCAAAGTCTTGAGCAAAATCAAACTGCAAAGAGGCAGGAAAGAAGACATCTTTCAGAGAAGCCAAGCTACAAACAGAGTGAAGCAGGTATGCAGAATCCAGACAACATGCCCCAGTGCGGGCAAGAGGGTAACCAATCCTGGCTGAACTTCCTGCAATTTGAATTATTCACGTTCTTTATTACAACACCCCTTTACTTAAGTCAGAATTGGTTTTCTGTTTCTTGGAAACAAGAAATCCCTAAAACGGAAATCAGTGCCAGGAATAGGATTGTAATAGGCTCTGTGTAGAACTAGCTGTGGAGTCCAGGCAGAGGGATGGGGTGAAGGCAGGGGTGAGAGAGAGAATTCCCAATTCCATAGAAAACGGGTGGCATAGAGGTAAGAGGTGGCAAAATACCTAAACAACTGCCCCAAATCTCTTGGGCCCAAGCCACATGTCACTAAAGCCACAGCTTCAGATTTAAGTAATCAAATGTTGAAATGGAGGAATGTGTTAATTCCCTTTGGACATAATTTAAAAAGTCAGTGGCAACGAGTTTTCTGTACCAGGTTGTCGGGCTAAAAGTAAATAGGAAAAAGCAGGAAATTACATATCTGTGTTTCATAAAGGGAATTCTTTTCTGCTGAGATTGTTGAAGGTAAGATCCGGATATTATTCATGAATTTAGAAAAGCTCAGGGCTCAGGAGCCTAGCAGTTGAAAGGAGGATAGCTAGACTAGTTGGGGAAGCTCAGCCCTTTTCCACAGGATGAACCCCCAGCCCCCAATTTCCAAACCCTAGTAAAACACGTCCCTAGATTGGAATGTAACCTGTGGAGGGGAGGGATTTTTAAGGGCAGACTAGGGAAGAAGTGCTTCCTGTCCTACAATCCAATCCTCTTTCAAGTCACTTTTCCTCCTTTATTCTCTTGAGAACAGAGCCATTAAGAATAATGGGGTCTAAGAAGAGCTGAATAACAAAAAGTCCTGAAGGAATGGTCATTAGGTGGCCTGGTGATTAAGAGAGCAAGCTTACTCGCTCCCCGGTCCACCCCAGAAATTCTTGGCATCACCTTTTAGTCAGTGATGCACTCAAGAAAGACAACGATTGAAAGCCCACTGAAATACTGGGTAGTTATCACCAGAAGAACGGGTCTTAAACAAGCAACTACACCAACTCACGCCAACGGCCTCTTCTGGAGGCTCCGACTCAAGCAGAAAAGGATGCTGGCACCAGACATTACTTACTGTAGACAGGAGGACTCTCTAATGTCCTTCAGAAGAGTAAGTCTGAAGGATAACAGAAAAAGGAAATCCTTCTAATGGCCAGATCCTAGGACTGTCAGACATGACTTAGGAACATATTCTACTGCTAACAGCCAAGAAACAGATTTGTGGTATTTATTTAGGGGCAGACTAGTGACCAGTATGTGATCCTGTTTTCTAGGTTTCTTCCCCACCTCTATCTAAGTCATCCTCCTTTTCTAATCGATAATTTTTGCTGAGGTTTTTCCTACTGTATTGCTGATGTGATCGTAGTACCATGTGCCAATAAACCCAGAGGTCATTCTGTCAGGATGGTGGTTACAAGCACTGGATAGAGACTGAAGGGCAGACATTTGTTGCTGTACCTATAATACTGGATGACATTAGGCAAGATTATCTTGAAGGATAAGTTTGTTCTGCCGAGAAGAAATATAGTGGTAAGACATTAGTGGAAACAACTTGTCCACATGCAGTTCTTGGGAATGATTTTAAAGTCCCATTTTTTTTTTTTTACCAGGTGACCCCATTTTCAAGGATTCCACAAACATGGTACAAGACTGTGTGTACGGTGCATATTCCTATGAAGAGGTCCTGCCCCATCATCCTGGCCACAACTGACTGAGACCCCTGATGACATTGAGATTCAGTTTCTGAAGGACCTGAACTAAGATACAAAGACAGGTAAGCAGGCAAGGGTCAATGGAGTTGCGAGGCTCTATAGAGCTGGGCTCAGAGTGTGCACCATGGAAGTTCAAAGGCATGAACAAGCCAAGGTGATGGAGACAGGGCTAACATGTCACCCATGTGAGGAAGCAGAAATGAAGAGGCCTTCAGAGAAACCAGTTCACAGAGAGAGAATAAAGCAGATGCATAGATGCTTATGTGTAAGAGAAAAAGAATGAGGAAGACAGAGGGAAAGAGACACAGAGGGAGAGGGAGAGCAGAAAAAAAGGAGGGTAGGGGACAGAGACAGAAGCAGAGAGCCAGAGGCAGCTATAGACACAGAGAAAGAGATGAACCAAACCACTGGTAACCTTCTGGATGCCACACTGTCAAGCTATACTTCCTGCAATTAAATTCCAGATTTCTGATGCTTTTTAACAATTCTGCTTTACAAGCTATTTTAGGTAGATTTCTGATTCTTGCAACCAATTATTGAGCTAAACATCTGCTCCTTGATTATACCTGCTTTAAAAAAAACTTTTTTACTGCAGTATAGTGGATTTATAATATTGTGTTCCAGGTGTACAGAAGTGATTATTTTTGCAGATTATATTCCAATATAGATTATTACAAGATAATGGGTATAATTCCCTGTGCTATACAGTAAATCCTTGTTGCTTATCTATTTTACACATAGTTTCTGTTAATGCCATACCCCTAATTTGTCCCTCCTCACTTCCCCCTCACCTTTGATGACGGCAGGTTTGTTTTCTAGGTCTGTCTGTTTGTGTTTTGCATATTACATTCATTTGTAATTTTTTAGATTCCACATGTAAGTGATGTCATAAGTATTTGTCTTTCTCTGTTGGACTTCACTAAGCATGATATTCTCTAGGTCCACCGTGTTGTTCCAAATGGCAGTTATTTCATTTTTATGGCCAGGTAATATTCCACTGTGTGTATCTACCACATCTTCTTAAGCCAATCATCTGTTGATGGGCACTTAGGTTGGTTCCATTTCTTGGCTATTGTAAATAGTGCTGCTATAAACATTAGGATGCATGAATCTTTTTAAATTAGTGTTTTTGTTTCCTCTGGATATATACCCAGGAGAGGAATTACTGGATCATATGGCAGTTCTATTTTTAGTTTTTTAAGGAACCTCCCCAGTGCTGCACCAATTCACATCCCAACCAACAGTGTATGAGGGTTCCCTTTTCTCCACACCCTCTCCATCATTTATTGTTTGTAGATTTTTTGATGCTGGCCATTCTGACTGGTGTAAAGTGATACCTCATTGTAGTTTTGATTTGCATTTCTCTGGTAGTTAGCTGAGAAATGATGTTGAGTATCTTTTCATGTGCCTGTTACCCATCTCTGCCTTCAGAAAAATGTCTATTCAAGTCTTCTGCCCATTTTTTGATTGGATTGGGTTTTTTTGATAGAGTTCTATGAGCTGTTTAAATAGTCTGAATATTAACCCCTTGTCAGTCGCATCGTTTGCAAGTATCTTCTCCCATTCTGTATGTTGTCTTTTTGTTGATGGCTTTCTTTGCTACGCAAAACTTACAAGTTTAATTAGGTCCCATGTGTTTATTTTCGCTTTTATTTCTTCTGTATTGGGAGACTGATCCAAGAAAATATTGCTACAATTTATGTCAAAGACTGTTTCACCTATGTTCTCAGCTCTTTTTATGGTTTCATGTCTTATATTTAGGCCTTTTAACCATTTTGAGTTTACTTTTGTATATTGTGTGAGGGAATGTTCTAATTTCATTCTTTTCCATGTAGCTGTCCAGTTTTCCCAGCACCACTTGTTGAAGAGACTGTGTTTTCTCTGTTGTATATTCTTGCCTCCTATGTCATAGATTAATTGATCATAAGTGTGTGAGTAGTAGCTGCATCTTTTAAATGTTTAGTTTGCAACTATGGAAATATATGTGCTGCCTAATATAAAACTGGGGCACTCCAAAAAGGTGAGGCTCTCAAGGGAGAGGAACTATATAAGTTGTAACATCTTAACTACTTTCCAAAGACACACTTGGTTTTAGTCAATAGTAATAATAGCTAACATTTACTAAGCACTTCTTTTAGGCCAGTTTCAAAAGCTGTACATGTATGATTTCAACTACTGTTCATAACAAATGTAGGATATATTATCCTACATTTTACAGCTAAGGAAATAGATTAAGGTCACACAGTCTAAAGGGATAAAAGGTATGGTCTACTATTTAGATTAAATTGACACTTGGAAAAGAATATATGCATTCATTTAAAACTCACTTCAAATTTTTATTGAATGCCTATTATGTACAAAGTACTGGTTTAAACTAAAACTGGTTAGTATCAATGTTACAAATATAAAGTCTTCTTAAATAACACTATTCAAAATAAATCTTCCTTTCTGTGGTAAACACACACATACACATGAAGATGTACTTTCAAATTAAGTTTTTCAATTTCCAAAATACCTCCTTTAAAACAGAAGGGAATAAATTCCAACATTGCTATTTTCAATGCATTAACTATTTTAAAGTACACTGGAATATTTGAAGATTGCTTGCTGCAAAGTGGACTCACATGAAAATAAACCTTGCTTTCAGAGGGACGTCTACATTAATACACTGCAATTAATTAAATGGCTATGTAAGTAAGTTATACACACATATCTAAAAAAGTAAAATGACAACAGAGGAGTTTTTCATGGAAGGTGATGCGTCACCATAGATTCTGCTTCTCTTGATTTTCTGAGCAGAGCTTGCTTGAGGGCACTAATTTTCTCATCAAGTTCAGCCAGTGAATAGTTCTGCTGTAAACAATAACAAATTGCTGAAGTATCTTAATGCAGATGAAGTTCTAAATGTACTATAAATATATAAAAATCCAAAAGCATGGTAAATACCTTTTTCTCATGAGAATTTAAAAACTGAACTATATATTAATGTTGACTATACTATAAATTTAAAGGCATAAAATAACAAGGCTTAAATATTTCTTACTTTTGCTTTTCTAATGACTAAGCTCTCCTGGAACTTTTATACTTTTTGAAAGGATTGTAAAAACATTTTTTCAACTGACTGACTATTCTCATAATCAATAGTTAAAAAAAAAAGTATTTAGGACTAGTTTAACTGCTTAAAATAACTAGAAATTCTCTTTTGATAGATTAACTGCAATCAACTACCTCTCCTGGAAAAAATGGATACTCTCAAATATACTCAAAATTTCACAATCAAAAAATAAGGAGAGGGGGATCAAGATGGCAGAGGAGGAGGATGTGGAGCTCACCTCCCCACACAAACACATCAAACATACATCTACATGTGGAACAGTTCTCATGGAAAACTAACTGGAACCTGGCAGAAGAACTGTACAACCAAAGCTGCAAGGAAGATCTCTACAAAACCAGGTACGACAGAAAATAAAACACATCAGGTCAGGACCTGTGCCCCTGGGAGGAATATGTAAGGAAGAGAAGGTTTGCATGGGTGGACCCTGGCATTGGGGAGCAAGCAGGTTAGGCCACAATCCTGAATTCCGGTCCTGGGGTCCTGCACAGGGGTGAGAAGTGCCCTTGCCTGCTGGGAAATCCACTGGGACAGAGAGAAGGACTGGAGAAACCTAGACTCTACCCAGGAGGAGTACGTGTGCTGGCTTCCCAATAATCAGGGTGGAGAGAGCCTTGCACTGGTGGATGCTGCCTCATTACACTTCCCAATCTGAAGGGGTGTACACCCCCGGCCCTGTTCACTCCACACCACAGACTGAGAGGTCTGGGCCAACTGAACACTGGGAAAAAGACTTGGTCTAGTGATGCAGAGACAGAACAGGGTGCCTAGAGTATGATCCGGGTGGGGCAGGGGCAGCCATTGTCAGAGCACTCAGGAACACAGTGGTTCATCTCCTAGCGAGAGTGCCCTGGAATGTCCAGTCCACACTGCAGCTTAGTGCTAGATTCTAAGAGAAGACTGCCACAGAGGCAGCCCAGATCTCAGGCAGCAGTGCAGCCACCTCAATTCCTGCAGTCACAACACTCCTCCATGCCATACCTTTGCACTAGATCCGGGACGAATACAGTAGAGGAAAACACGTAGCCTTGGGCTGCTTCTAAGCAGAACCACAAACACCTACACAGGCAGTGCATAGGTTCTCTCTGACTGCACTGGGCCTCACTTGCTTCAGCAATCACCTCCTTGGGGCAGGGCACACACTCAAGGGCAAAGAAGCCTGATCTAACCCAACCCTCTCGGCTTCTACAACAACTGTGAAATAGACCCCACCCTTGACAGGGCAGTGACAGCAACAGCAGAGAGAAAGCCCTGCCTCACACCCTGCACAGGCTTTAGATACTCCAACACCAACCACATCCCCTATTAAGGGGATAATGGCCAGCACACCCAGAGGAAAGACATGGCTGTCGTCCATACTAAAACCATCCCTTGCACCAAAGACACTGGATACAGTTTACACAGAAATGTCCCCACGTAGAAACAATCCTTCAAGGAAACAATCCTTCAAGAAGACCACAGTAGATAACTTTCTGCCTCTATGAATTTAGAAGAAAGTTAAGTAAAATATATAAAACAAATACTAACAGACATAAAAGGAGAAGTTGACTATAATGCTAGGAGACTTTAACAGCCCACTGACATCAAAGGACAGCTCATCCAGACCGGAAATCAGTAAGGCAACAGAGGTACTAAATGACACAATATACCAGTTGGACTTAATTGATTTCTACAGGATGCTACATCCAACAAACCCAGAATACACATTCTTTTCAAGCACGCATGGAATGTTCTCTAGGATAGACCATAAGGCCACAAAACAAGCCACAACAAATTTAAGAGGACAGAAATTATTTCAAGTATCTTTTTTACTGAAAATGGTATGAAACTAGAAATCAACCACAGAGACAAAAACAGGAAAAGGAGAATAAAAAACATGCACTAAAAAACCAGTGGATGAATGATGAAATCAAAGAAGAAATCAAAAAATACCAAGACAAACAAACAGAAATGAAAAACACAACTTTACAAGACCTATGGGATGCAACAAAAGCAGTTCTAAGAGGGAAGTTCATAGGGATATAGGCCTTCCTCAAGAAAGAAAAATCCTAAACAACCTAACCTACCAGCTAAAATAATTAGGAAAAGAACAAACAAAACCCAAAGTCAACAGAAGACAGGAAATAATCAAGATGAGAGGAAATAAATAAAAGAGGTCAAACAAAAATACAAAATATCAATAAAACCAAGAGGTGGTTTTTTTAAAAGACAAACAAAATTGACAAACCTCAAGCCAGGTTCCCCAAGAAAAAGAGGACCCAAACAAAATACAAAATGAAGAGATATAACAACTGATACCAAATACTACGAACAGTTATATGCCAACAAATTGGACAAACTAGAAGAAACGGACAAGGTTCTAGAAACACAGCTGCCAAAACTGAGTCAAGAGGAAACAGATAATTTGAACAGACCAATCACTAAAAGTGAAATAGAATCTCGAATTAAAAAAAAAAAACACAAAACTCCCTGCAAACAGAAGTCCAGGACCAAACGGATTCACTGGGGAATTCTACCAAACATAGAAAGAAGAACTCATACCTATCCTTCTCAAAGAGGAGGGAACGCTCCCAAATTCATTCTATGAGGCCACCATCACCCTGATGCCAAAACCAGAAAAAGACACTATAAAATAAGAAAATTACTGGCCAATATTTCTAACAAATATAGATGCAAAAGCCTCAACAAAATATTAGCAAACCGAATCCAACAATACCTTCAAAGGATCATGCACCATGATCAAGTGGGGTTCATACCACAGTCACAAGGATGGTTCAACATATGCAAATCAATGTGATACACCACATTAACAAAAGGAAAGACAACACATGATCATCTCAATAGATGCAGAAAAAGCATTTGAAAAAATTCAACATCTATTCATGATAAAAACTCACAAAGTGAAAATATCTCACCATAACAAACGGCATTTATGACAAACCCACAGCCAACAGAATATTCAAGGGTGAAAATCTCAAAGCCTTCCAGCTAAATTCAGGAACGAGCCACTGATGCCTACTCTTACCACCTCCGTTTAACATACTATTAGAAGTCCTACCACAGCAATCAGACAAGAAAAAGAAATAAAAGGTATCCAGATTGGAAGTGAAAATTAGAACTGTCACTATTTGCAGATGACATGGTACTCTACGTAGAGAACCCTGAAGTCTCCACACAAAAACTATTAGAACTGATAATGAATTCAGTAAGGTAGCAGGATATGAGATTAATATAAAGAAATCTATTGCATGTCTTTACACTAATAATGAAATATCAGAAAAAAATTTTTAAAGGCCCATATAAAACCATGTCGAAAACAAAAAACCAAAACAAAAAAAACCTAGGAATAACTTAACCAAGGAGGTGAAAGACCTATATGCTGATAAAATGGCCATACTTCCCAAGCAATCTACAGACTTAATGCAATCTCCATCAAAATACCTATGACACTTTTCACAGACCTAACACATAAACCTAAAAGTTACATGGAAACACAAAAGATCCAGAATTGCCAAAGCTCTCCTGAAGGAAAAGAACAAAGCTGGAGGTATAATACTTCCAGACTTCAAACTATACTAAAAAGCTACAATAACCAACACAGCTCTGTATTGGCAAAAAAACAGACAAATAGATCAATGGAACAGAACAGAGAACTCAGAAATAAACCAATGCACCTATGGTCAATTGATCTACAGACCAGGGAGGTAAGAATACACAATGGAAAAAAGACAGGTTTTTTTTGGTGGGGAAAATGACAGACTCCAGGAAGGCTAAAGCCAAGGACTACTTCCCAGTACTTCTGCTGCCAGTGTCCGTGTCCCTGTGGTGAGCAACAACTGCCCCCCACCCATGCAGGAGACCCTCCAAAACTAGCAGCCATGAGGCTGACACAGTCTTGGTGCTCTGAGCAGGTGTCAGGCCTGTGCCTCTAAGGTGGGAGAGCCGAGTTCAAGACATTGGTCCATCAGAGACACCCTGGTCCCACATAATATAAATCAGCGAGAGCTCTCCCAGAGATCTCCATCTCAACACTAAGACCCAGCTCCACTCAACGACTAGCAAGCTCCAGTGCTGGACAACCCATGCCAAACAACTAGCAAGACAGGAAAACACCACCCATTAGCAGAGAGGCTGCCTAAAATCATAATAAGTTCACAGACACCCCAAAACACATCACCAGATGTACTTCTGCCCATCAGAAAGACAAGATCCAGCCTCATCCAACAGAACACAGGCACCAGTCCCCTCCACCAGGAAGCTTACACAACCCACTGAACCAAACTTACTGAAGGGGGGCAGAGACCAAAAACAACGGAAACTACAAACCTGCAGCCTGTGAAAAGGAGACCCCAAACACAGTAAATTGAGCAAAATGAGAAGACAGAGAAACGCAGAGCAGATGAAGGAGCAAGGTAAAAACCCACCAAACCAAACAAACGATGAGGAAATCTACCTGAAAAAGAATTCAGCATAATGATAGCAAAGATGATTCAAAATCTTGGAAATAGAATGGAGAAAATACAAGAAACGTTTAACAAGGAACTAGAAGAACTAAAGAGCAAACAATGATGAACAGCAGAATAAATGAAATTTAAAATTCTCTAGAAGGAATCAATAGCAGGTTAACTGAGGCAAAACAGGTAAGTGACCTGGAAGATAAAAGAGTGGAAATAACTAGTGCAGAGCAGAATAAAGAAAAAAGAATGAAAAGAATTGAGGACAGTCTCAGAGACCTCTGGGACAACATTAAACACACCAACACTCGAATTATAGGGGTCCCAGAAGAAAAAGAGAAAAAGAAAGACACTGAGAAAATATTTGAAGAGATTATAGTTGAAAACTTCCCTAATATGGGAAAGGAAATAGCCAGTCAAGTCCAGGAAGCGCAGAGTCTCATACAGGATAAATCCAAGGAGAAAGATGCCAAGACACATATTAATCAAACTATCAAAAATTAACTACAAAGGAAAAATATTAAAAGCAGCAATGAAAAAAACAACAAATAACATACAAGGGGATCCCCATAAGGTTAACAACTGATCTTTCAGGAGAAACTCTGCAAGCCAAAAGGGTGTGGCAGGACATATTTAAAGTGATGAAAGGGAAAAACCTACAACCAAGATTACTCTACCCAGCAAGGATCTCATTCAGATTTGAAGGGGAAATCGAAGGCTTTACAGACAAGCAAAAGTTAAGAGAATTCAGCACCACCAACCCATCTCTACAACAAATGCTAAAGGAACTTCTCTAGGCAGGAAACAAAAGAGAAGGAAAAGACCTACAATAATAAACTCAAAGCAATTAAGAAAATGGTCATAGGAACATACATATTGATAATAACCTTAAATGTAAATGGATTAAATACTCCAGCCAAAAGACATACACTGGGTAAATGGATAAAAAAACAAGACCCGTACATATGCTGTCTACAAGAGACCCACTTCAGACCTAGGGACACATACAGACTGAAAGTGAGGGGATGGAAAAAGATATTCCATGCAAATGGAAAACAAACAGAGCTGGAGTAGCAATTCTCATATCAGACAAAATAGACTTTAAAATAAAGACTATTACAAGAGACAAAGAAGGACACTACATAATGATCAAGGGATCGATCCAAGAAGAAAATATAAAAATTGTACATATTTATGCACCCAACATAGGAGCACCTCAATACATAAGACAAATGCTAACAGCCAAAAAGGGGAAATCGATGGTAACAAAATAATAGTAGGGAACTTTAACACCCAATTTTTACCAATGGACAGATCATCCAAAATGAAAATAAATAAGGAAACACAAGCTTTAAATGATACATTAAACAAGATGGACTTAATTGATATTTCTAGGACATTCCACCCAAAAACAACAGAATACACTTTCTTCTCAAGTGCTCATGGAACATTCTCCAGGATAGATCATATCTTGGGTCACAAATCAAGCCTTGGTAAATTTAAGAAATTTGAAATCATATCAAGTATCATACCTGACCACCATGCTATAAGAATAGATATAAATTACAGAAAGAATTCTGTAAAAAATACAAACACATGGAGGCTAAACAATACACTACTAAATAACCAAGAAATCACTGAAGAAATCAAAGACAAAATCAAAAAACACCCAGAAACAAATGACAATGAAAACACGACAACCCAAAACCTATGGGATGCAGCAAAAGCAGTTCTAAGAGGGAAGTTTATAGCAATACAATCCTACCTCAAGAAACAAGAAACAACTCAAACAACCTAACCTTACACCTAGAGCAACTAGAGAAAGAAGAACAAAAAACCCCCAAATTAGCAGAAGGAAAGAAATCATTGAGATCAGATCACAAATAAATGAAAAAGAAATGAAGGAAATGATAGCAAAGATCAATAAAACTAAAAGCTGGTTCTTTGAGAATATAAACAAAATTGATAAACCATTAGCCAGGCTCATCAAGAAAAAAAGGGAGAAGACTCAAATCAATAGAATTAGAAATGAAAAAGGAGAAGTAACAAATGACACTGCAGAAATACAAAAGATCATCAGAGATTACTACAAGCAACTATATGCCAATAAAATGGACAACCTGGAAGAAATGGACAAATTCTTAGAAGTTCACAACCTGCCAAGGCTCAATCAGGAAGAAATAGAATATATGAACAGACCAATCACAACCACTGAAGTTGAAACTGTGATTAAAAATCTACCAACAAACAAAAGCCCAGGACCAGATGGATTCACAGGCGAATTCTATCAAACATTTAGAGAAGAGTGAACACCTATCCTTCTCAAACTCTTCCAAAATATAGCAGAGGGAGGAACACTCCCAAATTCATTCTACAAGGCCACCATCACCTTGATACCAAAACCAGATAAGAATGTCACAAAGAAAGAAAACTACAGGCCAATATCACTGATGAACATAGATGCAAAAATCCTCAACAAAATACTAGCAAACAGAATCCAACAGCACATTAAAAGGATCATACACCATGATCAAGTGGGGTTTATTCCAGGAATGCAAGGATTCTTCAATGTACGCAAATCAATCAATGTGATAAACCATATTAACAAATTGAAGGATAAAAACCATATGATCATCTCAATAGATGCAGAGAAAGCTTTTGACAAAATTCAACACCCATTTATGAGAAAAACCCTGCAGAAAGTAGGCATAGAGGGAACTTTCCTCAACATAATAAAGGCCATATATGACAAACCCACAGCCAACATCATCCTCAATGGTGAAAAACTGAAAACATTTCCACTAAGATCACGAACAAGACAAGGTTGCCCACTCTCACCACTCTTATTCAATATAGTTTTGGAAGTTTTAGCCACAGCAATCAGAGAAGAAAAGGAAATAAAAGGAATCCAAATCGAAAAAGAAGAAGTAAAGCTGTCACTATTTGCAGATGACATGATACTATACATAGAGAGTCCTAAAGATGCTACCAGAAAACTACTAGAGCTAATCAATGAATTTGGTAAAGTTGCAGGATACAATATTAATGCACAGAAATCTCTTGCATTCCTATACACTAATGATGAAAAATCTGAAAGTGAAATCAAGAAACACTCCCATTTACCACTGCAACAAAAAGAATAAAATATCTAGGAATAAACCTACCGAAGGAGACAAAAGACCTGTATGCAGAAAATTATAAGACACTGATGAAAGAAATTAAAGATGATACAAATAGATGGAGAGATATGGAGAGATATACCATGTTCTTGGATTGGAAGAATCAACATTGTGAAAATGACTCTACTACCCAAAGCAATCTACAGATTCAATGCAATCCCTACCAAACTACCACTGGCATTTTTCACAGAACTAGAACAAAAAATTTCACAATTTGTATGGAAACACAGAAGACCCTGAATAGCCATAGCAATCTTGAGAACGAAAAATGGAGCTGGAGGAATCAGGCTCCCTGACTTCAGACTATACTACAAAGCTACAGTAATCAAGAGAGTATGGTACTGGCACAAAAACAGAAAGATAGATCAATGGAACAGGATAGAAAGCCCAGAGATAAACCCCCGCACATATGGTCACCTTATCTTTGATAAAGGAGGCAGGAATGTACAGTGGAGAAAGGACAGCCTCTTCAATAAGTGGTGCTGGGAAAACTGGACAGGTACATGTAAAAGTATGAGATTAGATCACTCCCTAACACCATACACAAAAATAAGCTCAAAATGGATTAAAGACCTAAATCTAAGGTCAGACACTATAAAACTCTTAGAGGAAAACATAGGCAGAACACTCTATGACATAAATCACAGCAAGATCCTTTTTGACCCACCTCCTAGAGAAATGGAAATAAAAACAAAAATAAACAAATGGCACCTAATGAAACTTAAAGCTTTTGCACAGGAGAGGAAACCATAAACAAGAGGAAAAGACAACTCTCAGAATGGGAGAAAATATTTGCAAATGAAGCAACTGACAAAGGATTAATCCCCAAAATTTACAAGCAGCTCATGCAGCTCAATATCAAAAGAACAAACAACCCAATCCAAAAATGGGCAGAAGACCTAAACAGACATTTCTCCAAAGAAGATATACAGATAGTCAACAAACACATGAAAGAATGCTCAACATCATTAATCATTAAGGAAATGCAAATGAAAACAACAATAAGGTATCACCTCACACCAGTCAGAATGGCCAGCATCAAAAAATCTACAAACAATAAATGCTGGAGAGGGTGTGGAGAAAAGTGAACACTCTTGCACTGTTGGTGGGAAGGTAAACTGATACAGCTACTATGGAGAACAGTATGGAGGTTCCTTAGAAAACTAAAAATAGAACTACCCAGCAATCCCCCTACTGGGCATATACCCTGAGAAAACCATAATTCAAAAGGGGTCATGTACCACAATGTTTATGGGAGCTCTATTTACAATAGCCAGGACATGGAAGCAACCTAAGTGTTCATCGACAGATGAATGGATAAAGATGTGGCACATATATACAATGGAATATTACTCAGCCATAAAAAGAAATGAAATTGAGTTATTTGTAGTGAGGTGGATGGACCTAGTCTGTCATACAAAGTGAAGTAAGTCAGACAAAAACAAATACCGTATGCTAACACATATATACGGAATCTAAAGGAAAAAAAAATCATGATGAAGATCCTAGGGGCAGGACAGGAATAAAGATGCAGATGTAGAGAATGAACTAGAGGACACACGGTGCGGAAGGTTAAGCTGATACGAAGTTAGAGAGTGGCATGGACTTATATACACTACCAAATGTAAAATAGATAGCTAGTGGGAAGCAGTCACATAGCATAGGGAGATCAGCTCAGTGCTTTGTGACCAGAGAGGTGGGATAGGGAGGGTGGGAGGGAGACGCAAGAGGGAGGAGATATGGGGATATATGTATGTGTATAGCTGATTCACTTTGTTATAAAGCAGAAACTAACACACCATTGTAAAGCACTTATACTCCAATAAAGATGTTAAAAAAAAAGAAAAAGAAAAAAGACAGTCTCTTCAGCATGTGGTGCGGGAAAGCTGCACAGCTCTATGTATATCAAGTCACTCCCCCACACCATATAGAAAAGTAAACCGAAAATAGTTTAAAGCCGTAAATATAGGACATGACACCAATAAAACTCCTGGAAGAAAAACACAGGCAAAACATTTTTCAGCCATAAATCACAGCAATTTCTTAGATCAGTCTCTCAAAGCAAAAGAAGTAATAGTAAAAATAAACAAGACCTAATCAAACTTAAAAGCTTTTGCATAGCAAAGGAAATCATCAACAAATTATAAGACAACCAACATATACTGCAGAGAGAAGACCAGCCCAGAGCATTTGGCTTTGAAGCCCAGCAGGGATGGCTTTTGGGAATCCCACAGGGTTGGGGAAATAAAGACTTCACTCTTAAAGGGCACACACAAAATTTCACACACTCTAGGATCCAGAGCAGAATCAGAAATTTGACAGGAGCCTGGGTCAGACCAACCTTCTGATCTTGCAGAGTCATCCAGAGAGACAGAAATTAGTTGTAGCTCACCCTGGTTACACAGCCACTGGCTGGTGGGCCAGCCATTTTTAGAAGCCTGTTCTAACATGTGGACAACACTGGTGCTAGCAAGTGGTATTGTGGAATCCTCCCTCTAGATTATTAGCCGCAGGACCCAGCCCCGTTCTAGCTCAGCAGCCTGTAGGCACCAGTGCTGGGATGCCTCAGGCCAAAGCAACTAAATGGGCCGGGACACAGCCCCACTCACCAGCAGACAGGCTGCCTTAAGACCTCCTCAGCCAATGGCTACCTCTGGACACAGCCCTGGCAACCAGAGGATCCAGGACCCAGCTCCACCCACAAGTGGGCAGGCACCAGTCCCAGAAACCCCTGGGCCCCGGCCCTGCCCTGGAAGCCCGCTTTAACCTCTGAACCAGTCTCACCCACCAAGGGACAGACACCAACCACAAGAAAACCACAGCTCCACAGCCTGCATACCCAGACTGCCTACCAGTAGGCCACACTTTAAACTGGGACCAGCTTGGCCCTGCCCAGTAGCAGGCCAACACAAGCTTCAGGATGTCCTGGATGCCACACTCAACTGTGTCAGGAACTGGCCCCACCCACCAGTGATGCAACACTAGCTCTGGGTCACCTTGGCCATAGAATTAAGACTCCAGGACCTGGCTCTGCCTGCCAGTAGGTCAGCACTAGCTGCAGGACCTGGATTCACCCACCATGTGCAGGCAACAGCCCTGGAGTGTCCTGGAACTTGACTCCAGCCACCAGTGGGGCAAAATTAGCTCCAGGGTTACCTGGGGTTCTGCAGTCAGCCACCGTGTGACCCAGTCCCACCAACCTGTGGTTGGCAGCCTCCACACAAGGCAGGGCCTGGCAGCCAACCAGACTAGGGGCCAACCAAGCCTACTAGTCCACCCACATAGCCAGCCGCAACAGAAGGACCCATGCAGCCCTCATAGGGGGAACCCCTAGAGCACATAGCTCAGGTAACAAAAGGCCAATTCTCCATTGTTGGGAAACATAACCAACCACCAGATACATAAAAGTAAAAACAGCAACTCAGGCAAAATGAGACAACAAAGGAACATGTTCCAGACAAAAGAACAAGATAAAACACGAGAAGAACTAAGTGAAGTGGAGACAGGAAATCTACCTGAGAAAGAGTTCAGGTAGTGATTGTAAATATGACCAAAGAGCTCAGGAGAAGAATGGATGCACAGAGAGAGAAGTTAGAAGTTATTAACAAAGAGTTAGAAAACATAAAGAACAACCAAACAGAGATGAAGAATACAATATCTGAAATGAAAAATACACTAGAAGGAATCAACAGTAGACTAAATGAAAGAGAGGAATGGATCAAGTGAGCTGGAATACAGAGTAGTGGAAATCATTGATGCTGAACAAACAAAAGAAAAATGAATGAAAAGAAATGAGGACAGCTCAGGAGACCTCTGGGACAACACTGAGCACACTAATGTTTGCATTATAGGGGTCCTAGAAGAAAAGAGAGAAAAGGGCCGAGAACATATTTGAAGACATAATAGCTGAAAACTTCCCTAATCTGGGAAAGGAAACAGACATCCAAGTCTAGGAAGCACAGAGAATGCCACTCAGGATTAACCCAAAGAGGAACACACCAAAACATACTGTAATTAAAATGGCAAAAATTAAAGTTAAAAGTAGCAAGGAAAAAGCAACAAGTTACATAAAAGGGAATTCCCTTATGGCTTTCAAGTGATTTTTCAGCAGAAAGTCTGTAGATCAGAAAGGAGTTGCATGATATATTTAAAGAGATAAAAGGGAAAAACCTACAACCAAGAATACTCTATGCAGCAACGCTCTTGTTCAGATTTGATGGAGAGATCAAAAGCTTTACAGACAAGCAAAAGCTAAGAGTTCAGCAGCACCAAATAAGCTTTACAAGAAATGTTAAAGGAGTGTCTAGAAGCAAAAACAAAAGGCCACAAATAGAAATGTGAAAATTACAAAAGGAAAAGGCTCATCAATAAAGGGAAACATACAGTAAAGGTAGTAAATCATCCATGCACAAAGACAGTAAGAAGGTTAAAAGACAAAAGTAGTAAAATCATCTAACATCCACAATAAACAATTAAGGGATACACAAAAAAATCAGATGTAACAATATGACATCAAAAACAGTAATCATGAGGGAAAGAGAGGACAAAGGCAGGGTTGTTAAAATGCATTTGAAATAAGAGATCAACAACTTAAAACAATCATGTATATATATGTGTGTGTGTGTGTGTGTGTGTGTGTGTATATATATATATATATATATAGTCTGCTATATAAAAACCTCATGGTAACCACAAACCAAAAATCTGTAATAGATATATACACAGAGAAGAAAGACAAATCCAAATATAACACTAAAGACAGTCATCAAGTCACAAGAAAAAAAAAAGCAAACAAAAATTACCTACAAAAAACAACCCCAAAACAATTAACAAAATGTCAACAAGTACATATCAATAATTACTTTAAATATAAATGGACTAAATGCCACAATCAAATGACAATGGCTAAATGGATAAAAAGCAAGACCTCTATATATGCTGCCTACAAGAGACTCACTTCATATCTAAAGACTCACACAGACTGAAATTGAAAGGATGGGAAAAGGTAGTCCATGCACATGGAAATCAAAAGAAAGCTGGAGTAGCAATATTTATATCATACAAAATAGACTTTAAAATAAAGACTGTTCCAAGAGACAAAGAAGGACATTACATAATGATCAAGGGATCGATCCAAGAAAAAGATTTAACAATTGTAAATACATATGCACCCCAGCATAGGAGCACCTAAATACATAAAGCAAATATTAACAGACATAAAAGGAGAAATTGACAGTAACACGATAATAGTAGGGGACTTTAACACCCCACTTATATCAACAGACAGATCACCCAGATAGAAAATCAATAAGGAATCACTGGCCTTAAATGACACATTGGACCAGAAGAACTTATTCATATACAGAGAACATTCCTTCTGAAAGCAGCAGAACACACATTCTTTTTAAGTGCACATGAACAGACTCCAGGATAGATCACAGCTAAGCTACAAAACAAGCCTTGGTAAATTTAAGAAAATTGAAATCATATCAAGTATCTTTTCCAACCACAACACTATGAGACTAGAAATCAACAACCAAACAAAAAAATCACCTGCAAAAGACACAAACACATGGAGCCTACTAAAAAAACAATATGCTACTAAATAACCAATGGATCACTGAAGAAATCAAAGAGGAAATAAAAAAAAATACCTGCCGACAAATGATAACGAAAATACAACATTCCAAAATCTGTGGAATACAGCAAAATCAGTTCTAAGAGGGAAATCTACAGCAATACAAGGTTATCTCAGGAAACAAAAACCTCAAATAAACAACCTAAACCTTACATCTATAGCAACTAGAAAAAGAACAAACAAAACTCAAAGTTAGTAGAAGGAAATAAATCATAAAGATCAGAGTAGAAATAAATAAAATAGAAACAAACCAAAAAAATCAATAAAATAGGTAAACCTTTAGCTAGACTCATCAAGAGAAAAGAGGGCCCAATCAATAAAATCAGAAATGGAAAAGGAGAAGTTACAGCCAACGCCACAGAAATACAAAGAATCATAAGAGACTACTATGAAAAACTATATGCCAAAATGGACAAATTCCTAGAAATGTACAATTTCCCAATACTGAACCCAGAAGAAATAGTACCAATATCAACAGACCAATTACCAGTAATGAAATTGAATCAGTAATTTTAAAAATCCCCAACAACAAAAATCCAGGACAAGATGGCCTCAGAGGTGAATTTTACTAAACATTTAGAGAATTAACACCTATCCTTCTTAAACTACTCCAAATAACTGCAGAGCTTCCAAACTCATTCTACAAGGCCATCATCACCCTGATACCAAAACCAGACAAAGATACTACAAAAAAAGAAAATTACAGGCTAATATCACTGATGAACACAGATACAAAAATCCTGAACAAAATACTGGCAAACCAAATTCAACAATATATTAAAAGGATCATATACCATGATCAAGTGGGATTTATCCTAGAGATGCAAGCATTTGTCAATATCTGCAAATCAATGTGATACACATTAACAAACTGAATAAAAACCATATGAACATCTCAATAGATGCAGAAAAACCTTTTGACAAAATTCAACATTTATGATAAAAACTCTCCAGAAAGTGGGCATAAAGGGAACATACCTCAACATAATGAAGGTCATATATGACAAGCCTGCAACTAACATCATACTCAATGGTGAAAAGCTGAAAGCATTTCCTCTAAGATAAAAGGATGTCCACTCTCACCACTTTTATTCAACATAGTATTGTAACTCCTAGTCACAGCAAAAAAAAAAGAAAAAAGAAAAAAGAAAGAAAGAAAAGGAATCCAAAGTGGAAAGGAAGAAGTAAAATTGTCACTGTTTGCAGATGACATGACACTATACACAGAAAATCCTATGGGTGCCACCAAAAAACTAGTAGAGCTAATCAATGAATTTGGTAAAGTTGCAGGATACAAAACTAATATATATAAATCTGTTGAATTCTACATATTAACAATGAATTATTAGAAAGAAATTAAGGAAACAATTCCATCAAAAAGAAGAAAATACCTAGGAATAAACCTACCTAAGGAGGTAAAAGACTTGTACTTAAGAAAACTATAAGACACTGATGAAAGGAACTGAAAACAACATAGATGGAAAGATATACTGTGTTCATGGATTGAAAGAATTAATATTGCTAAAAGACCATATTACAAGGCAATCTACAGATTCAATGCAATCCCTATCAAAATACCAATGGCATTTTTCACAGAACTAAAATGAATAATCTTAAAATTTGTATGAAACCACAAAAGACTGAACAGCCAAACAACAAAGCTGGAGAAATCAGGCTCTATGACTTCAGACTGTACTACAAAGCTACAGTAATCAAAACAGTATAGTACTGGCGCAAAAAACAGACACATAGATCAGTGGAACAGAATAGAAAGCCCAGAAATAAACCCACACACCTATGGTCAATTAATCTACAACAAAGGAGGCAAGATTATACAATGGAGAAAAGACAGCCTCTTTGATAAGTAGTGCTGGGAAAATTGGACAGATACATGTAAAAGAATGAAATTAGGACATTCTCTAACACCATATACAAAAATAAACTCCAAATGTATTAAAGACCTAAATGTAAGACTGGAAACCATACAACTTTTAGAGGAAAACATAGGTGGAACATTCTGATATAAATCACAGCAATAATTTTTTGGATCTGTCTCCTAAAACAAAGGAAATAAAAGCAAAAATAAACAAATAAGGCTCTATTAAACTTAAAAGCTTTTGCACAGAAAAGGAAACCATCAACTAAATGAAAAGACCTACTGAATGGGAGAAAATATTTGCAAATGATATGACTGATAAGGGATTAATATTCAAAATACAAAAACAGCTCTCACAACTCAACAGCAAAAAACAAACATCCCAATCAAAAAATGGGGCAGAAGGGAAGGGATGAGATTTAAATTACTTGAGCATTTATTATTTTTCAGCATTTTGTAACTGATATTTTCTTCTACAATTAACATCTGGATAGATTTTAATACTTATTTGGCCCATCTGAGTCATTCCACACGCTTAAAATTATTTCTCTAATTCAACACATTAATTTATGTTGCTCTTTTTTTTTTCAGTCCTTAAATCCACAAACAAGTCCACAACCACAGTAGAAACTTTTATTAATAAGAAAGGTATAAAACCAATCAAACTATTTCAGAAACAAAATAAAAATGTAGTAACTTACTTGAGGTGGTTGAACTTTTCTTCTTTTTCCAGAAAAGTGCTAGATTAAAAGTAAAAAAATAATAAGTAATCAATGCTTAGAAAATCTAAACAATTTTCCATTATAGAATAGTGAACAAAATAAGGAGAACCCTGGCAGAAATAAAGCCCACAAAGTCACCTAGCACTATCTGTAACTAATATCTGCCTTTTTCTACTTTGGAAGTTACCCTCCAGAGATGGTATTAAAAGTATACAATAGTAACATCACAGCAACATGCTTGTCCCTGACTACACACACTTACCCATTAATTCCCAGCTTCTAATGAGGCTGAGTGATTGTGGAAAGAGGTGCTCTGTGGATTTCCTACTTAGTTTCCTTTCTTTAACATTTCTATCCCAGGATATTGAACAAGTGAAGCAGCAATAGACAGAGGGAAACAGAATTTAGAATACCAGGCAAAGGGGTGAAAACACACACATACACACACACCCTTGATTGACTATTAGGGACACTGTGGTTGTCTAAGTGAGCAGCTGTCTACTGTTCCTCTATGTGACTCAGAGGAATACTGATTCCACCCCACTGGTCTTGTCAGTGACCAAAATGGGCATGGGCCCAATTCTGGCCAATAATTAAGGAGAGTCAGCTGGGGATTAGGGGGAGAACTTCTGGAAGAAACTTCCTCACTTCTAAGAGAAAGCCCTCAAAGGAGGCAGTTCTTCTGGACACTGCTGTTATCTGGTTAGGACACCAGAAAGCACTGTAGCTATCTTGCCATCTGCCTGGGGAAAGAGCCAACACCAAACAGAGCTGAGAGGGGAAAGAGCTCAGTTCTTTGACAATCATGATTTAGCCCAGTAAATCAATTTACCCTGAAGACTGCATTCTGCTGAACTTCACATTTTATAAGATTATTTCCATACTGTTAGAACCAGTTTGAGTATAAACTTCTATTACTTGAAGCTGATAACATTCTCACCAACACACTGCTGTGTGTTTTTTAAACCCTGACCTAATGAATTATTTCTAGACTTTGTTCTTAGTTTCACAGAACCACAAGCTCTTGAATGGCAAATTAGTGTATTAGTACATCTGACAAAGAAACTGTCAACATAGGTGGCAAAATTTTCTCTTGAACATTTGTGACCACTGTGATTTACAAGAGAAAGTAAAAATCCTGATTTTCCTTTGTGTCAAAAGCTATTTTCAAAGAATACTGAGGTATGCCTCTTATCAGTAGTTTATAATAAGTGGGAAATCAGTTAAGTGTTGGAATTATTAAATATGGGGAAGAAAGTGCCTATATAAACATGCTCCTTCCTGTGCCAAACTGAGCTGGATACCTGTGGTGGGGCCTATGGGCAGGTAAGGGCTTAATGATTAATTTGGTCACTACTCAGTCGCCTACCTTCCCACAAGGTGGTTTTTTACACCCTGATGAAAATATACTTCCCCTTGTTTTCCTAACAGCTTAATCTGTAAAATATGGACAGTTTCCATGTCATTGAGCAATCAGATTATTAATATATCATGAAACCAAAGTGAAAAGTATCACAACAAGGACATCAGTGGTTCAATGACTTAAAAACAGTACAGTGCTGCCTTTGGGGGCTTATTTTAGGTCTGAGCAGAATATTTCAACACGCTGAACACTTAGAAACATATCTGTTGTGGATACACTGGACCAGCTTTAACATTTATTCTGTTTGGGTACAAGGAAATCTCAATGTAAAAGGCAGAAATTTTAACAAGTCTTGGTACCTGAGAGAAAATATTTGAGAGCACAACACACTAAACAGCTGGACAGAGATAATTAAAAATTGTCTCTACTCTCCCACTATTTTAAGTTAGCAGGTAATTTATAGCTACATTTATAATGCCTGTGTCCCAAAGAGAAGGTGATTAAACACATACATGAGGTTCAGAAAACCCATGCTCTAAGAAAACTCAGTGGTAAGGAGGCCTTTTTCATGACCAACCCCCTTCCTTACTTCTAATCAGTTTTAAAGGGTAACCAATTGCTAAGGGTTACAGATGGAGTGCCTTAAATGTTTCTTCCCTTCTAGTCCCACTGCCCTGATTAGACCTTCATTTCTCCCTGGTATGGACAATGACATGTTTCCTAAACTACTTTCTTTGACTCCGAACTCTCTCCAACTCACAACTTCACAATGTCACCAGACAGAAACCCATTCTAGGTTTCTTTCACAAAGACTTAACTGTGCCCCAATGACATTGGAATTACAAACAGGTTAATGTGACCTTCAAGGCCCTCCAAAATGTGTTTGCAATTTAATTTTCCAGCCAGACCCACTTGTTCACCTCACGCTACAGGCCCACCATGACCTTCACGTGTAAACGGCCTGCATGCATGAAGCTCACGTGGCCTTCAGGGCTCCTTCTTCCCACGCTTCCCTTTAGAACCGGGACTTAACCATTACAGACTAGAGTTAAGATTCCACCTAGTCAGTGCTTTCGAACAAAGTTAACATACTTTAAAAGTCCAGTAATTAACTATCAGCCAGGTCCTATCCATTCATTCGCACATTTATTCCATGCCTACTACACTCTGTGTTCAAAGATGAACAAGACACAGTTCCTGCCCTTCAGAGGCTGAAAACATAGTGTGAAAAATAGATGTGTAAACATATAAGTCATAAGTGCTATAAAATGAACAAAGTGCTGTGGAAATATACCTGTGAAGAACATTACACTTACTGTTTTCAAGGATCATAATTTAAAATCAGTAAGTAATTCTCTGGAAATACTCATAAAATTGTATCTTTTAAATGGTATGTTAAGCAATGCCCTTAAAATTTTTAAAACATTACCACATTCAAATTTTTCCATGTTGAATGTGATGGGTAAAGATCTTAAAACGTGCAACAAATACTAACTTTGTTGTAATTCGTGCTTTACATACATTAACTTTTTTTTGAATTTTATGTCTGTTTCATAAATGAAAAGAACTTTACATAATCTAGGTTTTTTTTAGGAACAAAATACAATTTATATCTTTTCTCTGTTAATGTTTCTCTTTTCATATGCTGTGCTTCAAGGTTACCCAAGATAATCTCTATCCAACTGTGTTTAGAATTCATCTACATGTGAACCTGGATTAGACACATTTCAGTTAAAAACTTTCATAAATTCAATTTCTAACAAAAGTTCAATCCTTAGGAAATTTAATAGGCTCAATCTTCCCTTACTTTCTAACTTTAGAAGCTACATATCTAGTCTTTTCCGTAGACTTCTGAGGAATAGATACGTAAAACTATGCAATTGCCATGCATGTACTCCCAGCAAGAGAAAGGTAAGAGCGGTGAATAATGTGCTATGTCGTCTGCAGGGTGTGTGTTCATCTCCTCTCACGCGCAAGGACAATCCTAGAGCTGGCTCCATTCTGAGCGAGAAGCGCAGCTCCTAGAGATGGCACATTCATCTGTTATGGAAGGGTGGGTATGAAATCTTTGCCTTTGGGTCTGAATATGTACCATACATATTCATAGGCCTTAAGGACAGAGTCAATCTGAATGTTTAAACCATTGTCAGTGTTTTGTGCTTGTTGCTTAGTATTAATTTGTGTATGTCATTTCCGATACTAATCCAGAAGTGATCCTTCTAATCAAATATAGATTGTTTAATATATTTGGAACTATTCTTTTAAAGCACTAGTTTTGTTACAGATACGACAACCCAACACATCCATGCCAATCCTGTTTACATTTATCACACTTCCTGCCCCTGAAGTTAGTTTCAGACCTTAGGCCTCTGAAAGTCTCAGTGTTCTTACCAATTCTATGTTCTCACCTCTACACTGTCTCTCCCAACTATCTCAAGTGTAAGTCCTACATTTTGAAAAGCTTACCCGATATTTCTATCTGCATAGCCTGCTATGACTCTAAGTTCACATTTCACCCAAAAATCTCTCTCTCCAGATTTTATTTCTACCAATGATGGTATCATTTTTCCAACCAGAAACTGGACTCATTCTTGCTCCATGTCTCTTTCCATATTCAATCAATTATCAATATTTGCCAACCTTTCTTTCCTACTGTCTATGGCACTAATCCTTTCTATTCTCACTCTCATGTCCTTGTTTCAGGATCTCAGTTCACATCTAAACTAGTATAATACTGTCTCCTTATTTTCAGTCTCTCCCTTTTCATATATTTCCCAGAACAGTAATAGATAAATCTTTAGGTATCACTTGCACAAGTCCCTTCCCTGCTCAAATGATTTCAATAGCATTTAAACTTTAAACTTCTGGGCACAGCATTTAAGGTCCTCTACAATCTACTTCTACCTCCTTAATCAAACATTCTAAACATTCTATCCTGTGTAAAAAGGATCCCCCAAAATAAGATTATGATTTAAAGGGCTTGTTCTTTTGTTAACTAAATTTAGTAATAGGTGTATGTTAAGCTTTTAAAATCAGAATCAGAGAGAAAAGATAAATGATGGGGCAAGATCTCACTTGAGGCATCTAATACTACGATACTCTCTTATAAGGTCAGTTCTACTGTTAACAAGAATTATATTAACAAGGTATGAAATTGAACGAGAAAAAATAACCTGCCTAGGGATTTCTTAATGAAGGCACCTTGAATGGGAAAAACTTATGGTATGTTGTTGTAGGAAAAGGCATACAATCTCTATGAAGTTTTCTAGGAAGATACTATGAATAATTCTAAAAGTGGAAAGACCTTTGTAATTATGTAAAACAACCAACAAGTCTTCTAAAATTAAAGATATATTGTAATTGTATGACTTATCCATGTTTATACAGCTACTTCATAGATGGTTTCTAAAATTAAATAAATGCCAATATTTACTGAGGTTTTATCATGTGCTAGACAGCAGCCTAGGTGCTTGACTGGTATTATCTCATTTAATCCTTGCTTCACCCCTCAGTACTTTAATAGACATCATTTTATATTTGAGGGAAGTAAATCACTAAACGTCTCTAAATTATTGAGCTTTAAGATTCACTACTCACTTTGGTTATTCAACTTGCCTTCTTCATCTGGAAATATTCCTACCTTTGTACCTTACTCTAATACCAATTTGAAACTGGAAAGATTGCTGTTATTCCTAAAATAATTCTAAGCGCACTTTCACCAGTGACTTATAATGATCCATGCTAACTGAGCTATCTTACATAATATTTCAGAAACAGGAGTTTCAGTAAATTTTATTAAAAATTTAGTAAATTTAAAAATTTTGTTCACTTTTACTTTAGTTCTTTCTAATATGGCATTGCTTTAAAACAAACAAACAAACACTAAGCCCCAGAAAAGGCAGTTGTTATGTACAATCACCCCAGAAGACTGAGGAAATTAACACAAGGAGCTCAGAATGGCTGGTCTGAAACATGCTGATATGACAAAGAAGATGCTTATCAGCACAAATTGTTTTCTACTGTCCTTGGTAAAAGGGATAAGAATGAATGAATAAATAAATGCTAGAATTGAGAAATTAAACAAATATAGACTAGTCTTTCAGAAAGTCTAGTGGTTAGGGTAAAGAAAAAGGTAGGGTGGCAGATTGAGGTGTGTGTTTGTTTCGTATGGGGGAGAAATGTAAACGTGTATGAGCTGAGGGAAGGAGTCTGTAGAGAGTGAGAGATTAGAGAGACAGAAGGGACAACAGAGAACAAGGTTTCAGAGGGAGTCTTTGTTTTACAAGATAGAAAGTTCAGAGTGACAGGACTCACCACTATTCAGGCTGATTTATTATGCCACAAAAATGGCTTAAGTTTGAGAATTTGGGTAATGTACCATAAAAGTAACCCTTTAAAAAAAATTGAGTCTATAATACAATATTCAAAATCACAATCTTTAAAGAACGAGGTAACTCTTTACTCAGAACTACGTTCATTCATCACTGAACTATTAAAACAGTGTTTTGCACACAGCAGATAGATGAGTGAATTATGTGATAATGAATCCTAAAATAACATTTATTTCTTACAGACACTTATACTTACTACAGATTGAAAATATTCAGGAGAAATGCCTTCCAATTCAAGGATTCTGTCCTCAAGTTTTTTAATTCTCTGATAAATGTCTCTTGGCACCGGACCACCTAAATACATTTAAAAAAATTCTGAGATACTATGGATAATTCTTTCTTCTTACAATTTTTATTCTTAAAATACCATTCAAAGACACTTATGCAAAAGAATGGGAATTATTTAAACTTAAGAAAATAAGTTAACAAGAGTAAGACAGAATGAAATCTTTAGCAAACATTTTCATAATATACTCTATGGGATATATTATTATACTACACTTCTCCCCAAGCCCCATTTATGCTTCCTATGTTGCTAGGCATTTTGTTTTATGTTAAATTCATTTTACAAGACATTGAATAGTTCCTGTATAGAACAACTTGTATCTCTGACAGACTCTGACAGTTGTTTAGGAGGAGGAAAATGCATAGTGACAACTGACAATTCAATTCAGTGGCTGTAATATGTCATATCATTTTCTTCAATTTATACTTCTCCTTACATGCCATATTTTCTCCTTTAACCCAGAAGACCATTTAAAAGGAGCTTTACCATAATTTTTTTTAACATCTTTATTGGAGTATAACTGCTTTAAAATGTTGTGTTAGTTTCTGCTGTATAACAAAATGAATCACCTATACGTATACATATATCCCCATATCTCCTCCCTCTTGCGTCTCCCTCCCACCCTCCCTATCCCACCCCTCCAGGTGGACACAAAGCACCGAGCTCATCTCCCTGCGCTCTGTGGCTGCTTCCCACTAGCTATCCATTTCACATTTGGTAGTGTATATAAGTCCATGCCACTCTCTCACTTCGTCCCAGCTTACCCTTCCCCCTCTCCGTGTCCTCAAGTCCATTCTCTATGTCTGCGTCTTTATTCCTGTCCTGCCCCTAGGTTCATCAGAACCATTTTTTTTTTTAGATTCCGTATATATGTGTTAGCATACAGTATTTGTATTTCTCTTTCTGACTTACTTCACTCTGTATGACAGACTCTAGGTCCATCTACCTCACTACAAATAACTCAATTTCATTTCTTTTTATGGCTAATATTCCATTGTATATATGTGCCACATTTTCTTTATCCATTCATCTGTCGATGAACACTTAGGTTGCTTCCATGTCCTGGCTATTGTAAATAGTGCTGCCATGAACATTGTGGTACATGACTCTTTTTGAATTATGGTTTTCTCAGGGTTTATGCCCAGTAGTGGGATTGCTGGGTCATATGGTAGAAAGGATGCTCAACATCACTAATCTTTAGAGAAATGCAAATCAAAACTGCAATGAGGTATCACCTCACACCAGTCAGAATGGCCATCATCAAAAAATCTACAAACAATAAATGCTGGAGAGGGTGTGGAGAAAAGGGAACCCTCTTGCACTGTTGGTGGGAATGTAAATTGATACAGCCACTATGGAGAACAGTACGGAGGTTCCTTTAAAATACCATAATTCTTAACTAACAAACTTTCTAGGCAGGGGTATGGTAAAATTAAGGTTACTCAAATTTCAAGATTATGATTATATCCCAAATCCTTCCATTTCTTAGCACCTCCAATGTAAACATTCTGGTCTAGACCACCATCACCTCTCCCTGGATTATCACAACCTCCAAACTGGTCTTCTTGTTTCTGCCTTGCACACATAAAGTCTGTTCGCAACACAGCTGCCAGCAACCCTTCTAAAATGCAATTCATATAGTGTTAGTTCTCTGCTCAAAACCTTCCAACACCTTCACATTTCACTCAGATTAAAAACCAAAGCCTTTACAATAGTCTACAAGATCCTATACAATTTGGACATTCTCCCCACATTCATACCATTTCAGCCCTTTTTCTGTTATTCAACTAGGCCAAGTACTCTTACAACTTTAGCACTTGTGATTCTCTCTACCTCTGTATTCACAAGGCTTGCACTTGCCAACTTCAGGTCTTGGCTCAAAAGTTACCATATCGGTAAGGCCTTCTCTGACCACACTTTAAAAAATACCAGTACTACCACTTCCCCCTACCTAGCACTCCCTCCCTATCTTTTTTCCCTTATTTTTCTCCAAACCATTACTACCCCAACATTCTGTGTATTTTGCTTATTTATGGCCTGTTTCTCCACTCTAATGTAAGCTCTTAGAGGGCAGAACTTTATGTTTTGTTCATTGGGTATGGCTGTGCAGGTTGTACACTACACAAACCTAGGAAGCATCAGTGCATAGACTGAACAGGTGCTCAATATTTACTGAATGAACAAATACATGATTAAACAATCGTTACGCAATTAAAGAATATGGATAAATTTTCATATCAAAAGTATCAACTTGTTAAATATAAAAACTCTAGAAATATGGGGGGATTTTTTTGAGAATTTTTAAAGTTTAGGATCTTGGTTGTTCTTGCTTTCGAATAAAGTAAAATGAATAACTTACTCACCTGACTTTGCTCTTGCTGCTCCCTTTACCTAGAACATCCTCTGCCTCACCTCCCTACCTTTCAAGAACCATTTCAAGCTTCCCTGGGTCAACAAAGCACTGCCTGAATCTCTTCACATGGAGGCTCCTTGTGCCCCACCATACCCTTCCTTCACAGCCCCTTTAACATCCCCCTTTGCTATTAATCTTTCTCCCAAACAGATTATGAAGTCCTTGACGCCAGAAACTGTGACGACATCTCAGTGTCCCTCCTGTCTAAAACAGTGCTTGGTGTATAGTAGGCATTCAACAGATACTTTTCAAAATTAACTACTTGACACTATTAGATTTAATAAACCAGTCAATCCTGTTATACAGTTTGTACTGTAAATGCATCTAGTTCTGAGAAAGGGAGTTAATTTTAATGCTAATCTCTTACTATCCTCAAAGATTTACTCATTCTCTTATCATCTTCTCCCTTCATCCACAAATACACCAGATAGACTGGACTCAGAAATTCCCTGAACCATATTTTATGCCTCTGTGCTTTTTGCAGATATTTAGAAGATAAAATCAACAGGATCTGGTGACTAAATCGGGAGGGAGACTGAGGCTTTGCAGCCAGTTAAGATCTAAGTTTGATTTCTAGTTGCCACTTACCACCTTGGGCATGCTGCTCTGAAAACTTCAGTTCCTTTATCTGACAATGATTACAGCACCAACATCTCACAAGGGTGCTGTTAAATAGTGAGTTGATATATGTATAATACTTTCAGAGTGACTGGCACTTAGGATTTAGTCAGTCACTTAATAAATGTTAGTCCCCAATGGCACTTATTTATTTATATGCTTATCCTCACTGGAAGATCTTAAAGAGCTAGGGTTACACTTATTAATACTTTTTACCAGCACAGTGGGGGATATGAGTGAGAGATGGTCATGGTTATGAAGTTAATGGCAGGAAAAAAACTACATTAGTTTTCAGCTATGACTTTAATAAACTGAGAGAGTCAGGATATTGTTGAGAAGTGTAAGAGGAGGAAGAAGGGCATAAACACATGAACTGTAAATTCCTTGAAAGCAGGGACTAGGCTTTCTTCATTTTTGTACCAATCAGAACAATGTTTTTCGTACATGACAGCTGCTCAATGAAAACCTGGCGACTAAGTGAATCGGAATTTCTTTAAACACTTGCAAAGATACATTACAGGACACTGCCCAGCACTCTGCTTACCTGTCTGCAATCGCAAGTGAGCCTCAATGTTTTGTAGTCGTTCTTCTACAGCCTGATTACCACAATCGCGGAGCATGCTGTTAGGTTTATGACCTGACCCTTGAATTCCTTCAGGTCTAGTCTGTGGTCCATATGTATTCACAACTCTAGAAACTAAATTAAGAAACTTTTGAGCCTATTAAATTTACATTTCAAAAATCAGAAAGTCTCTCTCCTTAACAGTATTTGATGTTCTTTTCATAACCACAAACCCAAGTACAAAGAAAGGCAAGAGTTTTTGATTTGTTTTAAAATAAATAAAATTTAGATAGGAAAGTGATTTCTATTCCATTTTGCTTATAATCTAGAATAAGTTTCTGACAGTGATGAAGATATTATATAATGGATACTTACCTTTTACATGACTTTTAAACCCAGGGTAAGGAGTAAAAACGGCATCGGTTCTCGCACAACTATTTTCTAAGGAGAATTCAGATGAGTATAAGTTTAAATATATTCTTAACTTCAAATGTATGATATTTTGATAACCCTTCAGTAATACATATTAACATATTACTCATAATCAGAGAATATCATTTTAAATAACAGTAATTAAATTACTATCATGCACAGGATAAAATTTAGTTATCTTTACTCTCTAAAACTTATATCTAATGTTACCTATTTCCAGATTTATATATAGAAAAGTCCTCAACATTTGGTGGCATAATTTAATTTTTAATGAATACCAATATCCCTAAAAACCATCTGGGCCTTGGGAGAAAATGATTTATATATTATAGAGAGTTAAAATTTCTAAGCTAAAGAGACATAGAAATAAACAAAACTCAGTATTTTTACTAAAATATCTTTTTAAAAAATACAGCATTTTTCATATTACTGATCATATTAGTGAACATGTAATATAAAGTATTATGCCTTTAACACATTTTTATTTCAGAACGCCACACAAAAAAGACCTTGAAACCTACAACACATACTTTTATACTTTTCCTAGATTTCCAGTGCTCATCTAAAAAAAATCCCTTATCACAAAAGCTATCTATCTCGTTCCAGACTGCCCCTTTCAAAAAACGCAATTTTAAAAATAATACCATGTGAAATTTTGTTCCAAATTTTTTCTAAGCTGAAAAGTATAGTTTCTTTCAAGTTATATATCAACAAATAAATCATAAACCAAGGGAGAAAGTTGGAATGATATTAACATAATATATAAACAATTCAAATATTATAAAATAATCTTTAAAATGACATTAAGTAAAACCATGCATTGCAGTAAATTTCCTAAAAGACTCCCCTTAATTATTTTGTAATAAAAATGGATGGTAAAAGATAATGAAGGAAAATTCTTTTTTTCCCTAGGGAATTTGATTTTTTAAAAAACCCATTGTTTATATTTTGGTCAATTGAGAGGTATTAAAAGGAACTCACTAACACATTACAATACATCTGATTTTTTTCACTCTGTTTCCTTAAGATAGTTCTGCTGACACATCAAACTGTGAATAAAATTCCAAACCCACCTATCTTTTATATATAGATACTAGAGTCATTTTCTTTTTCTTTTCTTTTTGAAACACCTGAAAATATGTTTAAATGGCCATCACCTCTCCATTCTCTTTCTACCATTTCATGGGGCTAAGGGTTAAAAAAAGAAGCTATCATCCATTCCAGAACTATATTCCAAATATATAGATTAACTGACCCATTAGAGAAAAATTCAGCATGGTGTGAAGATAGTGAATGTATAAGTGCTAGTCACTCTCCACAGCAATTCTTCCCAACACTGTTTGGAGCCAGCAAGGGATTGAATGGGCTAAGGAATCCTGCTGAGCATTTCAATTCTTGTCAATTTCTATCCCCTGGTGGTTTATAATAATAGAGTTAGCAGGGAGAACAGAGGAATAACATTAGTGATACATGTGCTTGCTCCTTCAACAAACGCTTTCTCATGGGTAGCTTGCAGTTGGATTGTAGTACCTGAGATTTTGCCACTGCTGAACCTGTCCTGAAAAGCTAACAGTAAAATATACCAAATCTAGAGATACGTATGTATAATGTTAATAGTAGAAAAGGCTGCATTTAGGACCCACCTTGAGCCTGTATTATTTCATTATTAAGAGAATCAGTGTACCAATGTGATACGAGTCAATTCTAGGTTCATCTGAAAATTGTGTTCATAATAATTAGCCACAAGATATTAGAGGCAACAAGAAAAATGTTCATTCCAATTAGGAACTCTTCTCCATAATTTTTTCTAAGAACTACTTGTTCTGATTATTACTATGATGCCTGACTATGATCTATGCTAGTGCTTTGCAATTTTGTATTCTGCAGCATACCTGCAGATCTGTAAATATACTATAAAATCATGTGGAGAGGAAAGGAGAATCTGATGAAAAACAGCAAATGTATGCACTATGAGAGAAAGGAAAAAAGCATAAGACACCATAGTCTTGTTGACAAATTGGTTTTATCATGACATAAAACATTTCAAACAGCTAAGGAGTAGTGAGAAAACTGCTCCCTCTTGAGGAGTATTAACTTTACTAAGTTCACTTCATGTATTAGTATCATAATTTCATAAATACCTTTAGAGACTTGAAATTTATATAGCTTAGACCTTCTTACTAATGAGACTGAGACACCCTACCACCCACACTTTATCTTCATTTCCTGAAGGAACTTTAAAACAATCTTTACACCTGTGGTAAACATTTGCCTTTTCACGTTAGCATTTATTTGATTTTTGGATAACCAAGATGAAAACCATTTTGTATTATTAAACAGAAGGAAATACTGCTGTCTTAGTTTCCAAATAAACCTGTGAAATAATTAAAAACTGTGTTCTTAATGTTATTCATTTTAAAAAACAAATGACAGATCATTAAAATCCTACAAAAATTAACTTCTTCTAGGTAGTTACCTTGATTACAATCAATAACATTGCAAAATTCCCTGACGTTGTTTTCATTGATTTCAGCTTGCTTTCTTTCAATAAATGCAGATATTCGTCTGTCAATCTACAAACAATAAGCATGTGTGTCTTAATTCAAACACAGTAAGATTAAAAAAAATACTCCACCCACCCCCCAAAACCCAACTTCTTACTTCTGCTTTTCCAGCCTTTATTTGAACTACTTCTGGATCAAAATGGATCTGTGTCTTTTTCACATCTCCCAAATCACAATCTTTGTGCTTTTCTTCCTCCTGTAGGTCGCCAATGGGAAATTTGGCATTTACTTCATTCTTGTTCCCTGTTTCTGTTTTTCCTATTTCTTCAACAACAGTTGTATTCTCCTCTTTAATCAGAGGCTGAAGTTTTGCTAAAAAAGGCTGAGAACACAATTCCATCTGCTGAGGTTCAAACTGATCAAAATTAATCACATATTTACCATATTTATATAAATTCCTGCTAAGTAGAGGCAATATTCAATATCAATTAACTAAATTTAAAAGGTTGGCACATCATACATAGATCTGAGCACATGTAAGTGTTTGTGCTGTCCTCTGCTATTGTGACCAATATCATTTGCTATAAATCTGTTTTAAAAAAAAAAAGGAAAGGAAAGAAGAAAAAGAAAACCTGAGGAAATTTAAAATTTTCTTTGAGGGAATCATTCTGTCACTCATCTTTTATTTTGTGCCAAATCAAAGCCTCAGCCTCTGGCACCAATGCCACTTAATTAACATGTCATTCAAATGCCTCCTCAGAATACTAAGGCTTAGTATTTTTCCTCCTTAACACGAGAGCCAGTGCTCTCACTAAGCAAAGCCCTGTATTATCACTATATCACTGGAGATTCTCCACTTGAAACTGCAGTTGGCCGAAGTAAATGAGAGAGCATAGACATGAAATATATAGGTGTTATGCTGAGTGAACACTCAAGCTTCTCCTGACATGGCAAGATATCTTCTTGGGTCATGAAATTAAATTTTTAAAAAGAAAACGAACAAGAGCCATAGCTGAAAAGAGGTAGATGCCTATCACCATACTAGAGGGGGAAAAAACCCTGTTGTATAATGTAAATTATACTACCCATTCCCCCCGCCCAGACCCATCCACAATTAGGCCTCAATTGAGTCCTATAGCTCATTGCTTCCGCCCTTTAAAACTAGGGTTAACTATTACTTTTAACATGAAACAGAGTTAAAATTTCCCATAAAGTCACTGAATAGAGGACTGAAAATTAAATGTCTACTCCATTAATCAAAACACACCAACACTTGTCAGTGTTCCAATTATTTCATACCTACAATTTTGCTTCCATTATTTGCTATACCAAATACTCTTCTGAATCCTTGTAACATCTTAATAGAAGTAAACTTTTCGACACTTCATATTTTATACTTTGATTAGAGATAAACTGCAAACTTGCATCAATTGTAACTGCAAAGATGTTCAATTGGAAACTAGCAAGGTCATAATACTGTTCAGTTATTGAACTGAAATACTAAAAAAATATAACAATACTATTATAAATTAATTCAGTGTTGACTTAATATAAAGGATGAATTATTTCAAACTCAAGAAAAAGACGATAAAATAGTGACTGGCTACTTACTAATATGAGACATTAATGTCACAGAAATTACTTTCTTTTTAAAAACTATGCTGAAACTGTTTAATTGCAATAGACACTCCAGGATGTGTCATGCTGGGATAATGCCACTTCTTGAACCACTGAAAGCACTCCATGAGCCTCCAAACTCACCCAAGGCATGGAATCATTATCATAGCATGACACACACCTGCCGTGTCTTATTGCTTAATTATAACCTACCATAGATGCAACTGTATTGAATTTTCAGTGCAAGTCTAGAATTGAATAGAACTGCATTTTCAATCTTCACATCCACATCAGCCTATTGGGCTATATTCCTGTAATTGTCCTGATCACTATGTAAATTAACAGATTTGGATCCAATCTGGCCAAAGTAACCTTTTATTAATACCACTATTAATACAGTGTTAAGATAGAGCTAACAAATACTACAGCTTACAATTTAACTACAATTAATTTCTAGTCTCAATATCGAGTTAACATTTTTAACACGAAATTTACCTGTAAATATAAAACGTGTTGTTCAAGTGCACTAAAGAGCAAAGCAGGCTGGAATGCCGAGAGGCTCTGGAGCTTGTTCCAATCGATTGTAATTTTCACCACATCATCTCTGATGTTAAGCTTCAAAGGGGCAAACCAGCAACATCACAAAAAATTACAAGATTAAGCTGTACACATGGGATTGTCCAAAAATAAGATTTCTATAGAATAACACACCATTTAGCTCAAAGTTCTCAAGTTTTCAATCATACATAAAAATGCTCTACACCTAGTTACCACTTTAAAAAGCCAAAAAACGTGAAATTTTCATAAAAAAATAGAATGACACCTCACTCTAATTCTATTCTTGGGTCTGTGTAACGGGACCATCTTTTTCGATAATCATTATCTAAAAAACTTTGGATAGGGGTGAAAATAGTCTTGTCCTACTCAGAATCCTACTGCTTCTAGCTCAGAGCATTAAACAGAGGGGGCAGGTACCTTTATGAAAGTTCTGATATATACATTTCTTTTTGTTAAATATGCACATAAATACATAACAAACATATCATTCCTCTGATGTCTTCTGAATCACATTTTTATTGTTTTCAATTTTAACGAATTTTAAAAATAATTTAAAAATCAATTCATACATTTATATTCATACATATTATAAAGTCTAGTGATACATGGCAATGTGTTTATCTACTTCAAATAAAAATTAAACTATTATTTAGCTGCGGAAATCTGAAATTGAAAAACAAATAGTTTTCCACAGTAGTGAAATAAATGGCCAGAGACTGGATGGAAAGGCCAGACTTACTGCTAAACAGTATTTTCTAGTAAAGTATGAGGGCTCATTGTATGAAAATTTCTTATAAATTGGCTATCCGTGACCTATTACAATAATAGTATATATAGAAAACTACCAAGAACCTGAATATAAAATTAATATCAAAATGAGTGAAGATTTTAGAGGGAAAGCCTCCATCTCTAGTCTTTTTGAGTGAATAAAAGTGAATCACCGTAAACTTTTCTAGGGACATGTGTTTATAAGGATATACTACATCGCAGAATCAAGTTAACTATTATTTTTTCAAAAATCATTTATTTAAAATTAGTCATGTTTTCTACAAAATAAAGACAACTGTTACATTAGTTCAAATACAGATCTTATAAATTGTAATTGTAATAAAACAAAAATATAAACCAATGTACATAGAACCGAAAAGATCCAAAGTTCCCAAAAAAGGCACTATATGAATGAATGCTACATGACAGAAGTTTACCACCCTTTGACCAGAAATATTGAAAGTCCATATTAGACAAGTGTAAAGAAATAAGTTTTGTGTAGGCTGCACTGGCAAAAATTAGTTTACATTATTTTAACTAAGGTTTTATATTAAGATAACCACATTAATCTTAATTTACATTATTTAATGCCTATAAAGATTTCCTTAGACAACAACTTATGCATGGAAGTAAACTATTACTATACTTTTACAGTTCTCAAGGGATCTATAGTTTACTATAACAAATTTATGAATACAGTTTGGGGATAATGCAGGCAAATCCTCAACCAAAGCAAAGCATCAAATTTTCTAGAGAAAATAATAACTTATAGAAATTAAATTTAATGTTTGGATCATATTCTCATTTCAATTCAGCAAAATTATGTAAGCTTTCAAGTGCAGTTAAAGATATTTGGTCTTTTAAGAAAATCACATAATAATGTCACAAATTAACTTTAAAACTATCCCAATACATCCAACTATTATTCAACAAATTCCCTGTTAGTAATATGAATTCTATGCATTTTTACACTGTAGAACTTGTAAACCATTCAGTCAAAAATGTATTAGTCTGCCATTAATATGGCCTATTTAAAATATGTATTTCAGTAAAAACTTTATTAAATTAATATGAAAATCCAAGCTAACAATAAATATTTCTTCAGCTTGGTAAAATGGACCAACCAGAGGTAAGCAATAAAGTTAAAATTAGAAAATTGGAAATCTGAGATAAAAAATACTTTTTAAACATTCAACTTTGTTTCCTATTGAGGAGAGCTAATAACACGATACTATACAGAATAAAGTAGGCATTTTACAACATACATTTTAAAAAATTCCTTAAACTGGTTTTGAAAGGAAATAGTGATTTCCACCAAGGGCAATTTTATAAGTATAGTACTCGGGCTTTAATTCTTTAAACAATACATCTCGAAATACAGAGAGTATTACCAAGTTGGCTAGCATTTAATTGATGAGATGATCTTATTTTCTGACACTTGTATAAATGGTCCTTTCACTCTGTCATGAAAACTCACCAAATATTCACTCTAAACATTTTTGACAGGTGACATAAGTAAATTTTAATCACATCTCTACTTTTACCTACAGAATATCTGAATGTTTAAAATTTTTTAATGAGTTTTAAAAATTCAGTATACAAACTATTTCAAAAGAAATGTTTTATTTCTTAGTTATTTTTAAAAAGTATCTCATCAGTGGGGGGAAAAAAACTTGCGTAAACTATAGGTGAGTATAAACTTTTTTCATCCTGATATTAGGGTATTAAAAAAAAAAACCTTAAAGTTCCAATGTCCACGCCATAGAAAGTTCTCAAACTTTTAAACCATTTACAGGTCTTGAGTCTTGAGACTGAAATAATGTGTCCCCAAGTCTTAAAAAAAAAAGTTTAAGTCCTTGACAAACAAGTGAGTTTAAAACTTTTAGCCGACTCTATTAATAATCGTTCTATTAAACCAAACTGAATGTTTAACTTAGAGTAATGCTCTTTTTAAGTTAGAACAAATATTAGGATTTTAAAAAATATTTAAATAACGTTTTAAGAGACTGATTCTCCATTCACCCAAGGCTTTTAAAAATAATTTTCACAAATCAAACGCTCTATTTTCATAAAGGAAGTTACCATTATCTTCAACATAAATGCCTAATTCCGCCTTAAGATTAAAAACATCTGTTTTTTAAAAGCAGACAAACATATTTTCAAGTTGTTTCTCATTTAAAATTTGCTTTGCACTTTACATCATGAAACGAAATAGTGACTTGAGTGTAAGGAGTACCTTTATTTAAACCCGATTTTATTATGACATTTCTACAAAAGCTATTTATCAGCCAGTTAAACTAGTTAATAGCTAAATTACTAAACAACAGTTGTGATACAAGCAGTATCGACCATGGATAACTCAGCCAACTTTACGCTATGAGTAGTTTAGATTAATTCCTTTTCTCTTCCTCCCCGTTTTAAAGGGGAAGAGATGCAAGCAACGGCCAGAAGGAAAAAAGAAAGAAACAAAAGCAAGTGACTCATAAGAGGAAATCACCCAAAAAAGGCGGAGAGACAGCTTTTCCAGAAATCGCAGGCCGTACTAACCTATCAATTTCTATAATGAATGAACTGGAAGTAAAAGGAGCCTGAGCGCCAGACGCCTCCCAAACCCTCAGAGAAGCTTCTCCGCATCCATTCTCTCCAAGCCTGTTCATCTCCGAGCCGGGTTTTCACTTACACTAGCCTCACTCACTCTTGGGGAGAAGAGTTGCAAGGAAATCTAGCCTGCAACCGGCCGTGAACTAACCCGCGCGGCCATCCTCACTCAGACCACAGACGGCTGGGCCCGAGCTCCTCCCCCGGCCTCGGCTACTCGCGCCGGGTCCCACACCCCGCAGGCCTCCGCTGCCCCCTGCCTCCGCTCGAGGAAAAAAGGGGGGAGGGGCTAGACGGTTCCCAGACCCCTTCTCCCACAGACCACCACTCACTTGTCCAGCCAGGGTATGCAAGGAGCGAAAGACTTCGCAGACCACCTCTTGGGAGAGGTTGGGGCTGCAGCTCCGCTCTAGGCTCCTGTCACCGATAGTCGGGCGACTAAGCTCAGCGGCAGTAGCCATGACACTTTCGTAGGCCGCCCCCGCCAGCACCGAAAAGCCCTCACAACCCACCCCACCCTCCCCTGCTTTGGTCGCTGCGCGATGATGTAAAAGCACTGCGTCTCTTTTAGAGCGGGGCTTTGAGCACCCGCCCCCTCTATGTGACTGACAAGCACGTGCACCAATCAGGTGCAGCTACAAGGTTCCGCAGAGGACCCTGAGCGGATGACTGCGAACCTGCGTGAGGCTAGCTACAGTATTTCAGATAATGATTGGAGTCGTTATCTAATGAGGGTTAGCTTCTTGAACCCTCATTAGTTAGTTAACATCGCTAATTTAACATAAATTAGTTATCATAACTAATTTTTCATGCGAGGAAGAGGATATAAAACAAGAAAAAACTTTTATGCCTCATTTACCATCAAGGGAATGATATTAATTACTTTAAATCTGCAGAATAATTCTGTCAAGTTTAAAAACTCGTAAATCAGTTGCTATTCCCTGCGTACTACGGTAGAGACGCTCATCCTAAAACTGTTTCAAAGAAGGGAAACACTGTCAATATGATTCTAACAGGAATTTAACTAAGTAAGCAATCGCATGCAACACAATCTTTGAAATTAGAGATCAATCCGAATTGAAATTTGACAAAGTATTACTTATCAGATAACTTTGGTAAAAGATATTTGAAAGACTTTGTAGTATTACAGAGTCTAACATTAAAAATTTTGTTGTGCAATTGAAAAGTTTAGAAAGTTTTTAGTGTTAAACTTTATTCCAAAACACTTGAAAAAAATAAATATCATCAGTTTAGAGATGAGGGATTTAAAATTCTTAATTCCAGTCGTCTAATGCTCTTACAGTAAAAGAAGCAGAGGTGGAAACTTGCACAATGTGTATTCAGTTTTAGAGTACGCTGAATGAAAGGGGGAGGAATAAGGCATCAAGGAACTGGGATTAAGGGCAGTAGGGATAAAAGAACGCCTTTGACCTGCCTCTAGGGAGCCTGTTAATTAGGCTTTCATTTCCAAAGATCACCAGGCGACAGGATCTTGAGTAATCTTGTCTGCTCCCTTGTTCACAGCAGGATATACAGTTTATAATCCAGCCTATGTCTAGAGATGTCCATAGAAAGATTTCACAATATCTAATACCAAATTGAGCAACCTTCTCCTTCAAGCCACTCCTCCCCATATTTAACCTAAATTCATGATTCTTTGCAATGTTAGCAATTTTCTTTGCCTCTGGTTCTCTTGTTAGAGAATAATTCTAATGGGGTAACTAAAAGTTTTTGTTTTGTAACATATTAGCAACTAGTTTCAGATTATTTGTTTTCACCTAGGTGTGAGGTTTGTTTTTGTTTTTTTTTCCAAATATTCAGGCCAGTGGTATGAGACACATTTGGGAACTTGCTTTGTATATTATAAGAATACCATCTTTAATAAGGTACTGCTCATTCTTTCCTTTGCCATCACTGATTTTGAAATTTCAAGTTTTACTTGTTCCCTTGAACATCTAATATAGAATTAATTGATGGCCATTTGATCTCTATATAAATTCTCTATGAGATTCTGTTTCAATATGCAGACTTCCACTTATAGTATTGCTTACTTAGCTAATACTTGCAATTTAACTCTTTTGTGCATTATTTCTTCTTTCCAGGGACTTTTCTTACTCCTTCCTGATGCCTATTACCTTCATTTTGGAACTTATTTAAATAGAAGAGTTTGTAGACTGAAAAGATGTGGATTTCCTTGGGCTAACTTTATATAGAAACATATAGAAAATAATGTGTAAGAAAAATATGATGAAAGCTCTGAAATTTAGAGAGTAAAGGAAATAATTTACCCTTTATAGAAAACTAATTACAGTTTATAAAGTGGGTTGCTGAAAAATCTTCTGCCTGGTGGAAATAATTCAAACTGTTGGTCTTGGCATTAGCAACAGAATTAGAAAAACTGTCCTGAAAATTCATCCTAAGAATCACTTGGGAGGATAAATGAAATCTAGGCTATCTACCTTATCAACAAAAATGTCCTTTATGAAGAGCTTTAAAGGTACAGCCCTATTAAATAAACCAGTGCCCAGCAAAGTGCCTGAGATATACGTGCTCAATAGATGGTATAATACACCTTTTTTCTAATGTAGAAAAGGAAAAGTTTAATTTGCCTTCTCTGGCTCCCCATCACCTGATGGATAAGCCCAAGTTCCTTAGAATGGCATCTAAGGCTCTTCTCATGATCTGGCCTTTGCCTAAATTTCCAGCCTCATTTTCTGCCACAAACCATCTGGTGCTTAATGCTCTCAAAACTGCTTTTACTTCTTGAAAGCTTTACTATTTTTTTGCCTCCATGTTTTTATTTGTGCCCCTGCCTCCTATCCGATTGGAAAACTCCTATTCCTCCTTCAAAAACTCCAGTTCAGAAATCTCTGGGAAGTTTTTCCTCATACTCCTTGTCATAAAGACCTTATCTTCTCCGCTAAACAACTCCTACAACTCATATATGCTTCCATTATTGTACTTATCATATTGATACTGAAATTTACTTGACTACGAATCTGTCTCCCCACTGAGCTATGAGAATTTATATGTATCATGTTTGTATACTTAAGGCTTAGCATAGTTTCTGGCACAGAGTAATTGCTCAGTATATGCTTGTGGAGCTGAATTTATTTGCCTAAGTCGAACAGATTTGTAAAATGGAAAATAAAAAAGAAGTTCCTACACTTGAGGGGAAATTGTAACATGTAGTAAGAATGCTACAAACAATTCATTTCAAACAATGAAGCATGTCCGTTTATTCTCCTCTGGAACAGCAAATTCAAAGTGCTCAAATTTTTCTTAATGAATAAATACAGCTAGTCTCCATAACCTTCTCACGAATGATATCCATACAAATTAATTGTACCTACTATATGCCAGACACTCTGACCATGTTGAAGGTACAAAGATGAATCAGGCAAGGATATTTCTCAAAAAGCTCCAGTTCTCATGGGTGAGGCATATATGTAAACAAACATCTATGATATAATGTGACAATGATCATATTAGAGATATGTATAAAGCAATACAACCTATTAGTTCCTTTGGGGAGGTGTTTGGATTCAGTGTCAGGAAAAGCTCTAAACACTTGATGTAAAACATTGATTTTGAGGCTCAAATGATGAGTACAAATTCCTAATTAAGATAAAACAGGAGCAGGAACTTGAACATGCAGTGATGTGTTTAGGGAGGATCATTGGATAGAGAAGTATGGTGAAGCCAGCATTTCCCAAAGTTTGCTCTGCTGAATACCAGTTCTGTAAGATGCTTCTTCCAACAGAAGTTTCCACAATCAAAGAAGTTGGAGTAAAACTGACTAATTGTGTTGCCATGTCGTGCAACGGATCACAACATTCCACTTTCTATTAGCAAGGAGCTCAGTACTACAATCAAGTCCAAGGACACAATAAACCAGTTTCAAAATCCCAGCTTTGAGGATTGGTTTATTGGGACTTCCCATACTGATTTGTGATTCATTCAAGGTTTAGAAAACATACCTGTTACTTGAACAGAGAAAAATTTAAAATAAATTATTACTTATGATAAGTTGTTAATTAACTGAAGAGATAACAAGAAAACAATAATCTATCACAGTGTTAGCAAATTCAGGAAGCAGCTAACCCCTCTAGGGCTGCGGGAACAAAGGGAAGAGTTTGGAATTATTAAAATTCAGGAGCTTAGAGGAACATGGAGTCCCTTAGAGAAGGGGCTGCTGCTCAGATTGGATTGGTGACTTAAGCGGGGGGGCATGATGAGGCTGATTTTGCAAGTTTTTAAAACTGAAAATAAAGCATCCAACCACTGTAGAACAATATAATGTAGTCTAATATACATATAATTGGAACCTCTAAAGGAGAATAGAGAAAGATTGGGGCAGAAGAAACATTTCAAAAGATGATGACTGAGAAATTTCCAAATATAGTGAAAGCATCAAACCACAGATCCAGGAAACCCAGAGAACTCCAATATTATATACTGCTGTGTAACAAATTACCCTGAAATTTAGTGGCTTAAAGCAACAAATATTTATTATCACCAAGTTTCTGTGGGTGAGAAATTCAGGAGTGACTTTGCATGGTAGTTTTGTCACCCACTGTGGAGAAAAGCAGTGAGAGAGAAGACACAGGGCCTTTTAGGACTAGTCTCTCAAGTCACACGTTGTCATTTCCATCTGATTCTACTTGTTAGTAGCAAGTTACTATGTCTGGCCCACACCCAAGAGGTGGGAAATTAGGTTCTATATCTCCATTTCAAATATGAAGGAGAAATAAAGATTTTTTTAAAGGTAAACAAAACGAAGATTATTCATTACCAGCAGACCTGCACTATAAGAAATCTTAAAGGAAGTTTTTCAGGCAAAAGGACTGACATCAGAAAGAAATTGGTATCTACACAACAAAATGAAGATCTTACAAAATGATTAAAATAAAGTGATATATGAGACATTTTTTCTTATTTTTATTTGTTCTAAAGATAATTAACTGTCTAAAATAGAAATAGTGGCAAATTATTGTGGGTTTATAGCACATATAAAGGAATGTGTGACAAAAATAGCACAAAAATTGTGAGGGAGGAATTGTAAGTATTCAGTTGTAAGGTTTTTACATGCACATGAAGCAGTGTAATATTTGAAGGTAGACTGTGATAAGTTAAAGATGTAAATTATAAGCTCTAGGGTAACTACTAAAATATTTTTTTAAGTATAAATAATAAGCTAATAATGGAGATATGAAGGAATCATAAAAATATTTAATTCAAAGTCAGGAAAATAAGAAACAAAAAAGAGATGGGGCAAAGAGAAAATAACAAGGTAATAGATTTTAATCCAACCATATCAATAATTAAATTAAATGCGAATGATCTAAACACAGATTTAAAGATTGATTAAAAATTAATATCTATGTGCTGACTAAAGGAAACCCACTTTAAATATAAAGCTTAAAAGTTAAAAGATGGAAAAAATATATACTATGCAAGTACCAATAAAAATAAAGCCAGAATGACTATTTTAATATCAGACACTGAATATCACAGGAGCAGTATGTAATGTTAAAAGGGACAGTTCACCAAAAAGACTTAACAGCATTGTTTGTGCACCAAAAGCAGATCTTGAAAATATTTGAGGCAAAAACTGATAGAACTTAAAGGAAAAAGAAACAAAACCACAATTATGTTTGGAGACTTCAACACCGTTCTCAGTAATTGGTAGAAAAAGTAGAAAAACAGTACCTAAATTGCTAATTTTAGTAGAAAATAGACCAACTACAAGGAAAATGGCTCATTCAAGGGTACAAAGGCATGTTTTACATTTCTTCTCCCATTTTATTATAGTTGTTAATCACTTCATTTATTTTTATAAATGCTCACCTTATATTAAAAATATTTTTCTTTGGAAAATCATGTAAATCAAGCTTTACAGTATCAACCCCACTCTTCCCCTTTGATTTGTATTTTAATTTCAGAGGTAGTTAGTCTACATTTCTAATTCATTTTCACAAGTCAGTAGCTCCTAATATTTAAGATTTAGGTTTCCTAATAGATGTACAAAATCTATCTAAAGAAAACTATAAGAGGACTTCCCTGGTGGTACAGTGGTTAAGAATCTGCCTGCCAATGCAGAGGACACAGGATCGAGCCCTGGTCTGGGAAGATCCCACATGCCGTGGAGCAACTAAGCTTGTGTGCCACAACTACTAAGCCTGCACTCTAGAGCCTGTAAGCCACAACTACTGAGCCCATGTGCCACAACTACTGAAGTCCGAGTGCCGTGCTCCGCAACAAGAGAAGCCACCGCACTGAGAAGCCTACACGCTGCAATGAAGTGTAGGCTGAAGTGAAGTTTCAGTGAAACTTCACTTCAATGAAGTGAAGTTTCCTCTTGGGACTCCAATTGTACATATGGTAGGCCACTTGATATCCCAGATGGCTATTCATTTCTTTCTAGTCTTCTTCTCATGGTGCTTTCTTTTGGATAGTTTCTATTGCTATGTCTTCAAGTTCATTGGTATTATCTTCTAAACTGTTTAATCTGTTCTAAATCCCATCCAGTGCATTTTTCATTTCTTATATTGTACTCCTCTACTTTAGAAGTTCCATTTGACACTTCATTATATCTTCCATATATCTCCTCATCATGGTCCTGTTTCCTCATATTTTCTGGAGCACAAAGAGAATATTTGTATTTGGTATTATGAAAATGAATAAAGGAAAACCTTATTCAAAGGGAGTTGGGAAGTCGTGAAGGGGAAATTCTCACACACCACTTGTCACAGCTTACTTGACATACCCTAGCAGAAAGAAGGAAGATTTTCTCCTTTCCCAGCAGCAACGCAGCCAATGAGAGGCTGCCACAACCCCAAACTCTCACTTCCCTCCAATGAGCTTTTGTTCAAAACAGCCCCTTCCAAATTCCTCTTCCTCTATAAAGAATGCTCCTCTCCTTTGTTCTCTATACTTGCGTATGGTTCACCATGGTTTTCATGTTCCAAATTGCAATTCCTCCGTTTTTCACTAACAAACTCGATTTTGCTGGATAAACCACTTACCTTTTTTGTTTAAAAGGTTGATGTTACTTGGTGTCAGAAGTGGGATCTGTAGGCAATGAATCCCTAAGGAACTAACAACATAGCAATAGAAACTATCCAGAATCATGTGGATTACCCACTTGAGCCCTTTGCACTCTTCATTTCATTGAGTCTTTTTTTTTTCCTTTTGGTTCAGTAAGTAAGTTTCCTCTAATATTTGAGCTACCTCCTTTTGTTTAAGTGCTCCAACTTTAATTCAGTACCTGTTTTTGTTTTTGTTAAGGCATCATCCTTTTGGTGAGTCCACATTTGTTTTCTGAACCTCAGGTTCTAAATTCTCTAAATTCTCTAAATTCTCTAAATTTAAATGGGATCCCAATTCTCTAAATTCTCCCAGGAGGATCCTCCTTCTGGGATCCCAGCTAGTTTTATGTTCAAAAACTATAGTCCCTCTTCATGTACATTTTTAGCTAAATGGGCCAACTTAACCAAAAGTAATTTACAACTCCAGTGGCCATTATGGGGAACTTTCAACATCCCAAAACTTGTTTTTCTCAGAACTAAATTAGAAGACTGCAGCTCTAAAATTAAACAGATGGGAATAAAGACACAGACCTACTAGAGAATGGACTTGAGGATACAGGGAGGGGGAAGGGTAAGCTGTGACAAAGTGAGAGAGTGGCATGGACATATATACACTACCAAACGTAAAATAGATAGCTAGTGGGAAGCAGCCGCATAGCACAGGGAGATCAGCTCGGTGCTTTGTGACCACCTAGAGGGGTGGGATAGGGAGGGTGGGAGGGAGGGAGACGTAAGAGGGAAGAGATATGGGAACATATATATATGTATAACTGATTCACGTTGTTATAAAGTAGAAACTAACACACCATTGTAAAGCAATTATACTCCAATAAAGATGCTAAATAAATTAAATTAAATTGAATTAAACAGACCGAATGGGATCCCTATTTTAATCGGAAACTGGAGGCTTCCAAATGCATTCAAAAATAGAATCTCCTCTTTACAAAATACCATTTCTAAATTAACCAATGAAAGCAAACTATTGAAAGAAAACAAGAAAGCTTCTGAGGCTTCTTTTCCCTCTCCCCCACCCTCTTTGTCTCTGGTGCCATCTTCCTCTTTCCATTCTCTGCCATCCTCACCTCCTCTATACCCTCTGCTTCCTCATTCTAAATGTCTCATTGAACTTCCATTTTTCTTCAAAGATCTCCCCACTTCCTCCTCCCCTGAATCTATTAAAACCTGTCCCTTTGAAATCAGACTCTCTAAGAATCCAAATGCTAAACCCCTAATTTCTTATGTTCCCTGAACTAAAACTATGAGCCACAGTCAAAATTTTTCCTAAAGTATCTAAGGTTCCCCACAGATTTGCTAAGGAATTTAATATAGTCATTCATACATATCAACTTGGTTTCTCTGACTTATATCAGCTAGTTCGTATGCTTGTCAGTGAAGGCCAGGCCCAACACTGAATGAAAACTGCTAATTGGGATGATCTCAAGAAGTCTTTAAAATTACAATCTGGAGAAAAATCACCATTGCTTTATTATATGATCAGGATCAGGGAATTGCCAGGTAACTCCATTTGGCAATTGCTAGGGCTTTCTCAAACCCCGCTGATAGAAACAAAATTCAGGCTTGTCCCCAGAAGCCCAATGAGCTGTGCATGATTATTATGGCCAACTCCAAATTGTCTTTGAAAAATTCTGGTCTTCCTTTGAATGTTGAATCCACTTGGGTAGCCTTTAATTCTATGTTAATTAATGAGCTGAACCAGGATCTTTCTCTTCTAGTTAAAAGGATCAGGACAGAATGGGAAACTACACCCTCTCCAGATTTAGTTAATTTAGCCAACCAGCTCACCCACATCCTGGATGATTCAACTAAAGTAAGACCACGAAAATCCTAAATTTTCAACTCTAGCAAATGGAGGCCCCTAAACAAAATTAAAACCCTCTTGGTCTCTGCCATTATTGCAAAAAGCCAGGACATTAGAAGAAAGCCTATTACAAGGTTAAGTGCCCCAGGTGTCTTCTGTCCTCTAGTCAGTCTTTCCAATGCCCTCCTAACCCCCAGTGACAGGACTCTGAGGAACTACAGAGGTTTTCCCAAGCCTTCCCCTTAGTCAACTTGGAGAAACCACTCTCCAGATTGGGAATGTATCTCTCTGTGCTCTTATTGACCCTGGAGCTACACTCTTGGTTCTCAACCCCACTGTTATTAAACAGCTCCTACTTTGGTTATCAAAATTGTCTCAAATATCTGTCAACAGGTTCCTGTTTCTAAACCTATCTCCTTTTACTTAGGCCCTCTAAGAGACACCCACTATTTTCTCCTTAGTTCTCCTTCTCCTACGCATTTACTGGGCCAAGATTTCTTAGAAAAATATCATGCTGGAATTTCTTTCTCCAAAAACGGGGAAATAATTCTAGAATTTGATAGCAGTAAGCAAAATGGACAACTAGGCAAAACAAATGATGCTTCAACATCTTTTATTTATTCCATCTCTTATGGCACTAGAGCTAATTCTAAAGAAACTAGTTATTTGTCTCTACTGATCAGCTACCACCTTCCTTAAGGGCAACATCCTCAAGTGACACTGGCACAATCCACAGTGCACCTTCTATTAAGACCCAAAGAGATTCCTCAAAGCCTTTCTCCAGAATTAATAAATACCCTATAAATATGGAGGCCCTCCAGGCCATTAAGTTAATAACAGAATACTAGAAGGTCCTGGGCCTCATTTTCCCCCGCACTAGTCCTGGCAACACCCCTATTTTACCTGTCAAGGAACCCAATGGTTGGGGATGGAGATCTGTCCAAGACTTCTGAGCCATACACAATATTGTTACCCCTCATCACCTTGTTGTTCTCAATCGCTATACATTACTAGACTCCATCCCCACTGAAAGCTAATTTTTCACTGTGATTCATTTACGTAGTGCCTTCTTTAGCATCCCAGTGGATAAAGAAAGTCAGTATCTCTTTGCCTGTATTTGGGAATGACAACAATACACCTGGACGGTAATGCCCAGGGTTTTACCAAAAGTCCTTCTTATTTCTCACAAACCTTAAATGCTGATTTAGATGATATAAAATTTCCTGGAGATTCTTACTTTATTACAATGTGTAGACAATTTGCTTCTCTACCCTGCTTTCCATGTCTCCTTATAGGAAGACAGCATTCACCTGTTAAAACTTTTAGCCTCAAAGGAACATAAAATTTCTAAGGAGAAACTGCAGTTTTTTCAGACCCAAGTTTGTTTTTTGGGTCCTGCTCTCAGAACAAGGGCTGAACCTAGATCCAGATAGGCTTCATGGGATCCTGAACTTCCCCAAACCCCAAATCAAACCCCAACTACAAGTTTTCTCAGATTGGCTGGCTACTGGCAGAACCGAATTCTGAACTTTTCTCTCATGGCCCAGTCTTTATATGCATTACTAAAGAACACCAAACCTGACCCTATTGCTTGAAAAGATCAGGATGACCTAGCCTTTAATACCAGAAAGGAAAGCTTGATAAATTCCCCTGCCCTTGGTCACCTTAATTATCAACTTCCCTTTTTCCTCTTCATATATGAGGATGGAAGCACTCTTGGAGTACTTACCCAAAAACATGGGGATCACTATTGCCCCATAGAGTACTACAGTCAGCAGTTAAGTACTGCTGTTAAGTACACTGTTAAGTACTACGGTTTAGCATTGGTTCAAGGATACCCCCCTCACTTCAGAGCCATTCCTGCCACTGTCCTTTTAGTTAAGGCCGCTGGAGAAATAGCCATGGGATCCCCTCTAACCATCTTTGTACACCATGCAGTAGAAGCCCTCCTGAATTCTCAGCACACTCAACACCTTTCAGCCAGTTGTCTCACCTCTTGCTAACTGCTCCTTATATAGCTCTTTCTCACTGTAATAACCTTAGCTCTGCCATCCTTCTTCCCTCCTATAAAAATGATATTCCTCATGACTGTTAGACTCTGGAAGATCACTTTTTGACCACTCACAATGATTTACAGGAAACTTGGCTAACCAATGCTGAGTTCTCATGGTTTACCAATGCTTCTTATTTAAAGCATGAAAATGGTAAACTTTGTCCTGGATATGCAGTGCAACTCCTTTTGAAGTCATGGAGGCAGTATCTTTACCTTTGGCTACCTTGGCCCAACAGGCTGAATTATATGCTCTTACTTGAGCTTGTACTCTAGCCCAGGGCAAAGCCACATTTATACCAGTAGTCAGTATGCCTCTGGAGTAGACATGACTTCAGAATGTTATGGAAACAAAGACGTTTCCTTATCTCTAATGGAGATAAAATGAAAAAATGCACTTATGTCCAAAATTTATTAGATGCCATACTCCTACTATTATTAAGATCTCTGGGTATTCCAAACTTGACTCCCCAGAAGCGAAAAGAAACCACCTCACCTTAGTATTTCCACCAAGAATACTGCTCTCAAAGGAACCAACAACCAAATTCTGTTATGGTCCAAAGGGATGTTTCTAGACAATCTAGAAAATTTGACTAGATATGCCCAAAAATCAGCCCCAGGAAAGGAAAAGCAATATTGGAAATCTATATAAAAGAGAACCCTGGTTTGAAGCAAATACTAATCCAGTCCTTCCAGAGACTCTAAAATTCCCATTACCGACCACTGCACATGCATTAAACCATTCTGTGGACAAAGTGATAACGTTTATGAATCAGTACTGGTGGGGAAACATTAATAAGGCTGAAAGAAGTGCCTACTTTGCTAGCCCTATCTGCCCAAAATATAATCCAGGGAAACCAGTCCCCACTGTTCCTGGACACTTTAAATTGCCAAATGGACCATTTGAAGTTTGGCAAATGGATTTTACTCAGCTTCTTTGTCTCAGGGATATAAATATTTGTTTTAGCCATGGTTTGTTTTGTTTTTCCACTTGGTCTAAACCTTTCCATGTAGATAAGCTGCTGCCACTTCAGTGGCTAAAATACTATTATGAAAGGTTATCCCTACCTGGGGAACCCCTCTTGAGCTCCACAGTGACTGGGGAACCCATTTTACTAGTCGAAGGGTAAGCCGGGACGAAGTGAGAGAGTGGCATTGACATATATGCACTACCAAACGTAAAACAGATAGCTAGTGGGAAGCAGCCGCATAGCACAGGGAGATCAGCTCGGTGCTTTGTGACCACCTAGAGGGGTGGGATAGGGAGGGTGGGAGGGAAACACAAGAGGGAGGAGATATGGGGATATATGTATACATAGAGCTGATTCACTTTGTTATACAGCAGAAACTAACACAACATTGTAAAGTAGTTATACTCCAATAAAGATGTTAAAAAAAATTTAAAAGTCTGCACTGTTTGGCCAGTCTTATAGCATTTTCACTGTGCTTATCATCATCCTGAAATTAATCTTTAGGACTAGTTGAAAGAACTAATGATGTCATCAAAACCCAACTGGCAAAATTTGTGGAAACCCTCCAAATACCTTGGCCAAAGGCATTGCTGTTGGTCCTTCTAAATCTCAAATCCACCCCCTTTGTAACTCATAAACTACCACCCTTTGAGATAATTGCTGGGTGCCCCATGTGTCTAGCTCCTGTCTCTTTTGGTCCACAAATAATAAAAAGAGATATACTTCAATATTGCAAAGGTCTAATTACATCCAGTGAAAATAACCATGCTTTAGTATTACAATCCTTTCACAACATGCTCCCAAAAGATGAAGACCTCAAACACCAAACTTTGCAGCCTAGAGATTTCATCTATTGGAAAAGATATCTCCAGAAAGGCTCTCTTCAACCCCATTGAAAAGACCCCTATCAGGTACTGTTAACCAATCCTTGTGCTGCCACACTCCTAGGAGTAGACTCTTGGATTCATGTGTCACATCTAAAGAAAGCACCAAACCCTGACTGAGCCTGTACACCAACTGCTGACCTGAAAATAAAGATTTCCAGAAATTAAAGCAGACAACAGCTGAAGGAGATGGCTTTTCCAAGATGACTGAACCAGACCTGTATACCTTTTTCTCACTGTTGCTTCTTAGCTTATTTTCTCCCGATCTTTCTTGGAAAGGCAATGCTCTTATCCGCATTTCCCAATCTACTGCAAAAGGGGGAAAACTTTCTGAATGTTAGACCTGTCACCAGAAACTCCAATCTGTTCACTATGTCATAGACTGCTTGGTCTTACCTGTAGCCAATTTTTCTTTAGTCCCAAATGCCACTGCTGTGAGCCTATGAATGTTAGCTATTGGGTTAGACTGTTATGACCATACCTTGTCACAATCTTTCCCCAGTCAAAACCGTACTAGTTCAACTCCATCCTCATTAATTATATGACCATCACTCCCCCACATTCTTTTCCTTATCTAAACATGATATGTCCCCTGCATCCAAGGGAAATACAAACAGGCTAACTCCTATTTGCAAGGCTTTCAGAAAGGACCCTTTTAGGATGGAATGACACGTTACAGAATGTCATCACAATTCCTCTGATCTTTGGCTTAAAAAGGTCAACCAGGAAATTCCAGCTAATGGATCTATCAATAACTAGATCTCAGCTAGAGTTCTCTGCACTCCACCTGCTTTCATTTTTGTCTTCAGTGAACAGCATTTCCCATGGGGATATGAATGTTTAGATAGCTGGCGAATTGGAAGTCAATGCTTATTGGGACATTTGATTGTTCCTGTTAACATACATAACAAACCAGAAGTCTCCCATTGGCCCGCCCCATTAAGCTTCTGTGGCTGCCTTAAATGGAAACTTCTAGGAGGCATACATGACTTCAGGTTTGCCTCCATAGGGAGAGCATTTCTCCCTTGGGTTGGAGTATGTGCCAGTGAATACATTATCAGAAATCTTTCCCTACCATTAGGAGGGCTATCCAATTCCCCAGCCAAGGCAGTAGTGACCCAACAAAAATTACTTGACTTGTTGGTGAAAGTATTTTTGGACAGTCACACAGCTCTGGATTACCTGCTTTGTGAACAAGGACACATTCGTTGCACATGTATAGATGCCCCTGGAGAGGCAGAAACTCAATTATGTAAGATCAGGGAACAGTGCACTGGTTAACACAAATATAACCCGACTCTCCATGGTCCTTTGATTTTTTCAATTGGCTACCTTCAAGTCTAGAGTCCTGGTTTAGAACCATCATACAATCTGGATTTGTCATATAACTTTAAATTTTGCTTTGCATAATTATTTTTAAGTTTTGTACCTATTGCCTGTCAAACCCTTGTAGAAACAATGTACTGATAAAGTGATGCTAGCTCAATGCCTCAAGACGATCTCCAACACTTACGACCTTGATAAGATACAGGCTTTAGATGAGAAATGCCTGACAGTTCTCTCTCCTACCCTTCCTTGTTACTCAAGTGTGGCTTCAATGGTGTCCAATCTGTATACTTTCCCTCCAGTGTGGGACATGACAACCAGGAAAGGTTCTTCCTGGCATCAAAGGGATAAAACCACTAAATATGGGAAAACTGACTCTTGATCAGTGATGCTTTAGAGGAAAGATCTTGATCAAAAGGGTGAAATGTGAAAATGAATAAAGGGAAACCTCATTCAAAATTGAGTCAGGAAGTCCTGAAGGGGAGCTCTCACATACCACTCATTGCAGCATACCTCAACAGGAAGCTTACTTTACATACCCTAGCAGAAAGGAAGATATTCTCGTTGCCCAGCAACAGCCAGCCAATAAAATCCCCTGCAACTCAACCAATAAGAAGCTGCCACGACCCTGAACTCTCATTCTCCTCCAATGAACTTTAACTCAAACAGCCCCTCCCATCTTCCTCCTTTCCTATATAAAAGAGCGCCCCTTTTTTTGTTCTCTGGACTTGCCTATGAACTGGCATGGTTTGCATGTCCCAAATAGCAATTCCTCTGTTACTCCCAAATAAAGTTGATTTTGCTAGCTAAACCACTTACCTTTTTGTTTTAAAGGTTGACATTATCTTAATATCTTTGTCTGTTAGTTACATCATCTCTCATTTCTGGGTCTGTTCCTACTGAATGATTTTTGTTATGTTTATGGGTCATATTTTCCTGATTTTTTGATTGCCAGACACTAAATTTTACATTGCTGGTTTCTGGATTTTGAAGCGTTCATTAATTAGGGTTTTATTTTGATATGCAGTTAAGTTACATATAATAAGTTTTATGTTTTTGAGGCTTGTCTTTAAGCTCTGTCTTGGCATGTCCAGAGCAGCCGTAGGCCAGGGCTAATTTAGCCCCACAACTAAGGTGATACCCATCCTGAGTATTCTAATCAATGCCCCTTATACTGCAAGAGCTTTCCACTCGTGTTGGTGAGAACACAAACTATTTACATTCCTGTGTGAGCACTGGTAATTGTACTGCCTGTTACTTTAGAAACTGCCTGTTACTTTAGTTTTCTTTCACATGTACCTGGATCAATACTCAGCCAAAGATCTGCAGATCTCCAGAACTCTCCTTCTCTGCAGAGCTCCCTTTTCTCTGGTTCTCTGTCCCACAAACTCAGCTGCCTTTCCTCCCCAAACTCTGATCACTGTCTCTTCAACACAGTGAGACAAACAGACTTTATTCGCATTCCACCTCCCTGAGCTGCTAGTAAACTGGCACAATTGTAGGGCTCAACTTGTTTGCTTCCTTTCAGGGATCACAGTCTTATGATTCCTATTGTCCAACGTCTGAAAGCATTTGCTTATTTTATCTGTTTTTTATTTTATTTTTTCTAGTTGTTTACTTGGCAGGATAGATCTGAATCCTGTTACTCCATCTTGGTCAGAAGTAGAGATCTATCACTGCTTTTATTGACCTTTTGGTTCTCTTAGGGGTCATGCAGTAGTTGTGACACTCTCCAAAGTAACATTCTCCGGAACTGAGAAAGCTAAATTCCTGCTAAGCCAATAGTACCAGCCAGGCTACATTTTCACAAGGGCAGGAAGAGGGTGTTGGGCAAAGCACAGATGTCCCAGACAATGACTCTACCTCTAATTTTCTACTATTCTGAAAAGTTCATTCCCTGACTTTGAAGCAAGTTTGCTTCAAGAACTACAATTGCAAATCCACTTCTCCAAATATCTTAAAGCAAGGATCTGTGGGTATTAAAGTTTCTATGTTCTTATGTATCTGAAAATGTTTGTCATCACTCTTCACTGATAGTTTGACTTGTTAGCTTTTTTCTTAGAACCTTGTCAGGTTCTAAGGTTGTTTTTTGGTTTTTTTCCCGCAGTACTTTGAAAGTATTTTTCTGACTTTTTTTCTAGAACTATTGTTACTGATGAGAAATCTAATGACAATATTTTCTCATTCCTTACAGTGTTTTGTGTCTTCTTTATAGAAGCTTAATGATTTATTTTACTTTTCACAAGTTTCATCATGGGTTTAGACATGAGTTTTAAAAAATTAATGTTGATTAGCATTTGATAAGCTTTTAAAATCTGAAGACATGGGTCTTTAAAATTTTTTTTCTGCCAAATTGTTAGTCACTTTCTCTTAAGATATTGCCCATCCACCATTCTCTCTATTTTTTCCTCCTGAAAATATGTATCCCAACTGTCTCTTAAAATTTCTTTTATATTTTATGTCTTTTAATAGCTTGGTTCTGGGAGTTTTCCTCAGTTCCATCTTCCTGTTCATTAATTTGCTTTTCATCTGTATTTTGTCTGCTATTTAGCCCATCAGCTGAGGTTTTTAAATTTCAAATATAGTCTTTATTTCTAAGATGTCTAATTGGTTACTTTTCTTAACTACTAGGTTAATGCGTGTGTCTCATCACCTATTTTTGTTTTTGTTGATTTTCTCCTTTTTCTCTTGAAAATATTAAATGTATTTATTTAATATTTCTAACCCAGACTTCTATACTCTGTCAAGCATTTGCTGGTCAGTTTCTCCCTTAGATTGTGTGGGGATAATTTCACCCACTTTATAGAGTTGCGAGCATAAAATTAGGTAATTTAAAAATTTTCTCAGATCAGTGGCTAGCACATACAATCGGGTTACTATGTTCTTTCAAACACTTTTCTCAAGTTATTTGACTATATTCCTTTGATTCTCACTGGTATTCCCAACCTAACCCTTCTATTTTTCAGCCATCTATTACTTTATAAAGAAATGAAAAGTACACATGTCACTCATTCCTTCTCCCAATTGTTTTCCTCTCCCATTTTTAATGGCCTCTGAGAGATTCTACAACATTCCTCAAGATGAGGAAGTGTCTATTGTTATATCTACTGGTTGACTAGTAGCAGTTTTTCTTATATTCTACATTTATTTAAGGGAAATCTAAACCTACTTCCTGTGTTGATAAATTGGCTCACCATGCCTAGGTGTTGAGGTGAATTACTCTTCACCTTCTTTCTCAATCATGCAATTATCTTTATTGAGTTAATGCATGTAAAATGCTAGAACATGGTGCCATGCACATTGTGAGTTCTCAGTAAAGTTGGCTGCTCTCATTATTAACATCTTTATCTTTTTAAAGAGAATGATCATTAAAATTAACAATATTCTTTAAATATCTTATTCTACTAAGATAACAACTAGATGTTTTCTTTCTTCGCCAGAGAACATAATGAGAAGAGTGATTTGAGGGTTTCTGTCTCTAACACTTAAGAGAGATGCAAAGAAAAATTTCTACAGGTTTTTAAGGATTATAAAAATAAATAGAATTGTTCTCAAAGGCAATAAGATTAACTACAGAAAATCAAATCCCTTCTGATCCTATGGCTGCTTCTAGTATTTGGTAAATATAATCTTGTAATCTACCCTAAGAAAGTATTCTGAAACACAAAAAATGTTTTGAGCATAAAGATATCCAAAATATATTTCTATTTATACATGTTTAAAAATTAGAATTATCTTATGCAGTTATTCAAATGATATTTAAAGACTCAAACAAAATGGGAAAATGCCTGTTATAATGTCAAAAGAAAAAGATGGTGTAATAAACTATATAGAGTGTTAGCTTAAATACTGGAATAGTACATAGAAAAAAAGACTGAAAGGAAATTCACCAAAATATTGACTGTGATTTGTTTAGAGTGATCTTTTTCTATATATTTTCCTGTATTTAAATTCTCTACAATGACTATGAATTGCTTGAATAATCAAGGAAATAGAAAAAAATCAATGGGCTAGTACTAGCTGCATGACTTAAGTCGCTCAAATCAGTTGAAATAGAGTGAAAGTATGTGAAAGTATGTTGTAAACTAAATACTAAAGTAGTAAGGTAAATTATTGTTATTATCAATAACTGAAGGGTAATATAATTCATCTTTTGAACTCTCATATGGAGAGCTCTCTTTTCAGTCAATTTCATCTAATTTATTTTTATCAATACAAATTGGGTTCCAAAACACTTGGAAAATCTCCCTGAGGATAATAAAAATGGTATTACCTGTTTAGTTATTGCTTTAAACTATTACAGTGATGATAATAAACAAAACCCTTTAACCTGGTTTTACCTCCTGTTCTTACACTCAGGCAGCAGCATTATCCCCCTAAAAAGAAAAGCTAAAACTATTAAGATTTAAAATATAATTTTACAACAGCTTTCTCTGAAATATGAGTTAGTTAAATCATGGGCAAAGAAAATACCAAAATTTACACGAAGAAATATATGCCTATTAAGCAACACATTAACCGCAAGTGATTTCATATGTAGATTACCTATAATTTGAATGCAATTTTCTAAATTTTTTTAATGTGAGTAGTTCCAGAAGTTCTTTGGTGTTTAATAACATGTGCTATTATTAAGACAGTTGTTAAAGTGCAGATGTTTTGTTCAGTGCCTGATCCATTAAGATACTGCCTAAGAGAATGTTATTACTTAACATTGAAGGTAACTATTTCTGGATCTCCTGGCTTCCTTCCTTCTCAACACCAATTATATGTCAGATACTTTGGTAGGTAATGGAGATGCAGCTGTGAACAAGCCAGATACAGACCCATCCTTGGGTTGCATGGAGCCTAGTCACACAATATTTGAGTGCCTGGTATGAATCCAGTCCTATCCTGAGAATTTGAGGGTTCCCAATGGAAGGATACTCCATATACTCGAAGAGTTCTTGAGTTCTTATCCTCTTGAATGTTATGTTCTTGACCACTGCTTAACAGTTTATATTGACCACCTACCTGGCTTTCTAAGGAGAGGAATTGAGAACAACCAGAGTCAGTCAGCTTCTTTCCATCTAAGACTAGGAACCCATCTAAACTGAGGAAAATCCAGGTGTCAGAAAATTGGTTTAAAATACAAGATACTAATTCTGCCATGGAGTTTAGAACAGTGATGTATTCAATCATATCATTTTTGAATAAGCTAATGCCATTTTGTCATATTTTCTTATAGTCGTTTCAAATATGCAGACACATGGGATATGTAAATTTGACTAGACGACAAGCAGCATAAATGAACATGATAGTAGCTAAATCAGTAGAGGCTGTTCTTTAATTTGTGCAGATTTAATGTCCTCTGAAAGGGTCTCCTATTTATTCAAAAAAAGATTTTACAGGATTTATAGTATGGGATTTCCAAAATCTCACAATGGAAAAGTAAATATTTATTTAACATTAATTTTATAACATCTTGCATTCAACATTTGTAAAGTTTTATGAAACTTTAAGATAGGAGTCTATCATAAGAGGACACTTCTGTGGACATTCTGATACAAATAAAACAATTCTAAAACAGGTTTATTGATGGTGTAACTATTTCAGAAGTCATGTTGGAATGCAATTTTAGAATAGTCAGTTTAGAATAAAGTAATTAATTTTTATGGGTTAAGAACATAAGGGAAATATCACATAACACCAAATGAAGTTGTTTGGGGGACAGAGGGCTTGCCTTTAGCGAAATGAGAAACTCTACTTTGCGTTCATTAAACCTCTATCTCTCTGCCACACCAATCCTCACCTTCAGTCACCACCCTACCTCTATGTGTTTCCCTGATCCTTTTCCTGTACTATAGAGAATTTTGTTAAAATAGTATTCTTGGAGAAAGTCATACCACTACGTGTACCCCTGGCCCACTGCAAAATCAATCTGTCCTACTCCAACTGGGTTCTCATTGCTGCTTGACAGTCTTTATATTGATCTCCCATTTATTCCCCAGCACACTTCCCTTATAGCAGGTGCTTCAGATCTCTCTGCTCACACATCTAATTCACTACTTACCCTTTCCATTATCACCAGATAATAACCATCCTACTTTACAGAGAAATTCACAGATAACTGGTTGTGCCTTCTCATTTTTCCTTATTTCTACCTTAAAGCAGGAAAATTTTATTGAGTATCAACCATGTGCCAGGCACAGTGCTTGGGCAATGGTATGCCAAAAATGATGTAGCTGGCGGATCTTTGTATGCACCATGCCCAGCACAGTTCCTGGCACACAGTAGGTGCTCAATAAATGTTGAAATGAATGTATGCACTGATGAAAAGATAGGTCTAAAGGCTAAGATACTTTAGAAGGTATTTCCTAAAGAAAATACCATTCAAGAAGAGGGGGAAAGTACGGAATAGATATTATGACCTTAGATATTCTTTCTTAGTAAAGAAGGATGATTCCTATCTCAAAGGAAGAGGTGTTTTTTATTTCCAAGTCTAAATTCCTCACACCATTGCTTTCTGCTTCCTCTGTGAACTTGATTCGACTCTCTCAGAGGAAGACAACTTCACTATACCTAAACACACCTCTCCCTGCCGAAACCTTCATCACCATCATTAACAAAAACTAAATTCTGACTCTGCTGACTACAAACATCCTATTTTCATACTTAATGAAGTGGTCTGAAATTACAACAGTATACTCATTTCCTTGCCACCCATATTGCTCTCTTGCATTCATTTTGTCTGTTTTACTACTTTTATCTATACCAACTGAAATCTCACCTACTTTTCAAGACTCAGCTTAAGACTCACCTCTCCCATCAAACCTTCTCTGGCCCCTGTAACTGGTAGCTTCTTTGAGCAAGCCAGCATTGTCTGTGCTGATCCTATGACATATATCCTAACCTGCCCCCCATTTCTGTGCAATGCCATGGGTTTCATTTCCCTAACACAGTCTGGGTTCAATAAATATTGGTTGAATGAGCATTGATAAATAGACTACCTTAAAAGGGAGATGGCAAAAGAAAAAAAATGGTTAAAGTTATCTTTTTACAAAAGAAACTTTTTCTATAATCATTTTAATAAACAATTCATTTCAAATGCTGTTTCTATTCATGTCTTGCTACTCAAGTGAATGAAATGATCAGCAATTTGGCTAGCTTCAATATTTAGCTAGCAGGATATTGTTAGAAATGGTGATGGTGATATAGCCTTAGATCCCTTCCTCTACTATGGGAGGAAAGTAATGCCTTAATATCATATGTGTTACTAAAGTCTCGATTTCTCCAATGAAACATCAAGGGAATTGCAAGGCACCTCTGAAAGACTGGTTTCTAAGCCAATTCCAAGGCAGATTACTTAGACTACAAATGGGGATTTCTGGTTTGCTTTTAAATGGTTCTGATATTTTTCATTTTGCATGTTTTTCAGCTGGTACTGGTTATCACTGTACTTTATCAAATAGCATCCCCATTTCAACTGAAAATGAAGTTTTTAGATAAAGAATTTGTAAAAGTCAGGTATATAATAAAGTCATGGATGGTTCTTGGAACTTGCTAAAATGAAATGCTGCATCTAAGTGCAACATCTTAGCCATATAAGATCATTATCATAAAGTAATCATCATGATTAAAAAAAAACTCTAATTGAATCATTATTCTTTCCAAAAGATCGGAATTCTAAGAATACTTCTCAGAGGCTCTCAAACTTAATATGGAGCAGGAAATATTGCAGTGAGTCCTCGAGAGTGAGAAATAAAAAACAGTTGTGCTCTTCTTTCATTATACTTTTTAATCATTTCATTATTCATAACTATACAGTCCTTATGTGTGGTGAAGAATGTATTCATAGGGGAATGTATCTGTCAGCATACTGGTATATAAAAAAGAATAAAAGTGAAAACAAAATAAGCAGACTTAGTAGGTTCTCATATTTCATATTTGAAACTTTATATTCCTTTTTGAAACAAATATAAGAAAACAATAAATATTTTAAAATGTGTATTTATGCCATAACTAGGTGAAAGCAACTCTTAAGTAGATTAGTAAAGCCAGATCTGTGATTTCTTATTTTGACTCCCTGGACAGGACCAACAGCAAAATAATGCCAAAATATGCATATCATTTTGCAGCTGGGCCTACAAGGACACAAATGATCTTTTAATATTCAATCAGAAATATTACATACATAAACATTATAGAAATCTACCACTAAACTTTGAGGTGATTAAAATTTTAGTGGAGTCTGTGATCGCTACAAAATTTCAAAACAATGTGCAGAGTTTGAAGGTGAAATGGATACCAAAGAGGAGAAAGGAAAGAAACTGTAAACAACTCAACAACAAGATGTTTGAAGGATCTATTGAGCTTGATTCTTCACCCATCAGTTTAAGAAATGAAATAACTAATCTTACATACTTCTGGTTCCTATTTGAAGTTGCTTTAATTTAGCCACTCATTCTGTTCTTTCAGTCTTCTTCTTATAACTTGACATTCTGAGCCCCATCTTGACCTTAGTAAGCTATTATACCAGGCAGCATAGGATAGGCTATGCTGCAGTAATAAAACTTAGTTGGTTAAAACAAGTGTGTTTATGTCTCTTGTTACATGTACAGCATGAGCTGGCTGGGGACTCTGCTGTATATTATCCTCATTTAGGGACCTTGGCTGAGCAAAGGGCTCCACCTCCATTCCTCCACAATTACTGCAGAAAAGAAAAAGTAAAATGGCAAATAGCAAAAACTATTAAAGCTTCTCCTTAGAAGTGATATTTGTCACTTCTGATCACTAAATTTGTTGACTAAAGCAAATCATATGTTGACTAAAGCAAATCATATAACCTCAAATGGGGTCATGGGTAATCCTCTCATGTGCCCAGTAGGAGAAAAGCCAAAAATATTTAGTGCACAGCTACCGAGAAAAACTATCATATCATTCAAGTGAATGGTGATAGTCCACATAATAAATTAATAGAGGCAGATGAAATTAACTTAAAAATCAGTGTTGAGTGCAGTGAGTTAAGAAAATTTCTTTGGAGAATGTCTAACATTAGATGGACATACAATGTTAGGTTTAGATTGACAGAAAGAAGGAAAGAGGGTATGTCTAGTAAGAAACAGAGCAACTAAGAGGCCAGATATGGGAATGAGCAAGGAAGAAGGAGAGGTGAGATTTGCTCAGCTGGAGTGAAGGGTGAGATTAGGGGTTGAAGAAGCAGTTAGGAGCAGTTTTCTATGAACTTGAACACCAAGCTAAAACATTTATATTTGACCTGATGGGCAGCAGTGAGAAACTGTGGCTTCAACCAAAGAATAAAAGAGTGCTTTATGTTGTTGGAATTTTTAGGATACAGCTAAAGAAGAAATTCCTAAGAGGTTATGTTTTGTCACAAAGAAATCTTGAGAAAGCTGATAATCGACAGAGTTCCTCTTAGACCTTAACGAATTTCCATCTGGTTGGGGAGATAGACTGTGCCTATGCGGTAAAAATAGTCTTTGGTTAAATTTTTCAAGTATAAATTTGGTCACTGATGGAAACTCTTTCCCTAAGTAATACAATAAATAAAACTCTAATTCAACTATCCAAAAAATTTTGGTGTTTCTACCTGGAGACAAGAGGTGGATTTAACTTACATTACAATGATTAAACACATACATACATATATAATAAAATTAAAATATGTATATATACTACCGAATAAAAGAGAATATTGTGTTTTCAAATCATGAATAAATAAAAATGTATTGTGTTCTATTAGTTAAAAACATGAATCAGGGTTTCATAGGAAAAGCATGGTCTTTAGAAAGAGACAGATCTGTGTTCAAATTCCAGCTCTACAACTTTTAGAGAAGTACAGAAGGTAAACTATTGTATTTGCAGCCTCAGTTTCCTCACCTGTAAAATGGTGAAAATTATTGTAGCAAGAGTTGTTATGAAAATTAAACAATTAAATAATAAAACATATATAATGCCCCTAGCACATTATAGGCATGATAGCAATAATGGCAATGATTACATATAAGCAATTACTAAATACTGAACTGAATTAAATTTAGGGAAAGTTTCCTGTCTTTACATTGTAAGGATTATAAAATTAATAAATCAATACATTAACTATTAACTAAAGTCAACCTCATAATTTTATTTTTATTCTAGAAATAAAAAGAAGAAATAAAGAAGAAAATAAATTTTAATTCAGAGAATGCAGTGTTATATTTCTAAAGTGTTCATTATCCTTGGTTGGTTTTATTCCACTTAGCAGATGTTCTCTCTTCCTACCTTAAGGGCAGAAACTTTCAACAATGACTACTTCCCTAAACTGGGGTGAGCAATGCACTCTATTTTACAGATGAGGAAGCTATACAAAATGAAGTAGCACTCAAGAAGTTAGTTGAAAAATTAGTACTTTAACTCAAGGCATTTTCTTTATAGATCCTGTTGTTTCCCAGTAGTTTTATAGTACCTGGCCTTTTGGCTGAAAAGTTATGGCTATGAGTGTGTCAATCTTCAAACTGTATCCCAAGGACCATATTTAGTCAATCTTAGGTCCCTGAGGATTTAATTACTTTGCCAAATTGTGTTCCTGGTTCTTTCCTCATATCTGCTCCATACTTTGAGTATAGGAGACCTGAGAGTATGAAAATAAGTAAAATGAAATGAGAAAATAAAATAGAAATTCATAGTTAACAACTTTAATGTAGTAATCATAAAATTTTAATTTGAAAATGTCTTACTAAATTTTAACTTAATTTTTAAATGTCCTATATATATGCTAATGGGGCTACTGGAACACTGAGGTCTGATACTTCCTCTGACTGGGTAGATCAGCAGAGTGTGAAATTAATGTTCTTAGTCTACCAATTATGAAGAAATGAACAATGGTAATCATTCTCCTGAAGTATTTATCTTAGTGGTTTCTCAGGAGATGGTCTAGAGTTTCTGCTTTACTGGAGAATCATCACCCAATAACAATTTTCACATTATTGATCACAAATCTTAAAATGGAATGTGTGTGTGTGTGTGTGTGTGTGTGTGTGTGTGTGCAGAAAAAATCTGCTTACAGTGACAAAGTAAATTCTTTGTGACTCGGTTGTACCAGGTAAGTATTTCAATGTTAAAGTGTGAAGGGGTTTTCGCACAAATATATATGATAAGCCACTGATGCAAAAAGACCTTGTTTGTATGCTGCTATGCCACACAAACAAAAAAATCTACTTCTCCCCCCAAAAACGAATCAAGAGGAAAGGAAAGGGAACAAACACCACAGCTTAAATGACAGGTTTTGTAAATGTTCTGCTGTTTTATATTTTTCCGTTGAAACTACAGTTTCCTTTTTCTTCTTTCTACTTTTATTACACAGCCCAGAAGATGGACATTTGGCAAGCCATAATAGACTGCTCCTTTCCCAGGTATCTCCTGCTTGTTTCCTTTATCTATGAATAGGAAATGGCTTAAAGGCACCTGTGTGATGAAGGTCCCAGGGGCAGCTGCCTGACTAGTGAATGCCTGATTCTGTGTTAACATGCTTTGTCAGATATTGGCAGAATCTGTTCTCTTCTTTTGCCTTTTCAGCCAGGGTACCATTGACAGCCTGGCTACCCATTTATAGAAATGTTGTCCATCAAACTGTGAGGAAGGACAATAGTGTTTTTCTGTGGCCAGTGACTGTGGGAAACTTTTCTTTGGCTATTCAGGCAATTTTTGTCGCTTGCTCTGAAGAGGAGAGACTGATGAGTGCAAAAAGTACAATTAAGCAAAGCCAGACTTCAATTGAAGGCTCTAGTGTAGTCTGCTGTTCTCGTTTTTTTCTTTTTCTTTTTTTTTTTTTTTTTAGAGGGGGAGAAAACCCTATGGGTTTTCACGTTGCTGTGTGGCATTCAGCAGGGGGCTATTACAATCCTAAATTTTTTTTTCTAGACCACCTAATTCTAAGTTAAAATTAAATGTAATGAGAGCCACTTGGAGTTCTGAATATTTTAAAGCATAATTCCCACAGAAGGGATTCGACCTAAACTGCAGTGAGCATCAGTTGGCTAATTATAGCTGCATTTTATATTACAGCAGGTGTCAGATGCAGTCATCTCAATAAAGTCCACATAATACTCTGGGAAAGAACAAAGACTTTTCTTTGAATGTGGGTACTAATTTCTGCTAGGTGTCATATGAGCCTTGATACTTCTTGGCATTAATAAGAGCACTGCAGCACTCAGAAATGCTCTTTGCTTGGGATGAATTGATATTGTAAAGCACTTACCAGTCAGACTTGGCAGATGTCAGTAGTTAATACTTATGTTGCAGAGGTCGGAATATAATGCAAAGAGTCTTATGTAAATACTCTCAGATGATGGGCTGGTTTTGAGAAAGCGCCAGAGCACCGCACCAACTCACTTAATGAAAGTTAAATAGATAGCAGTGGGGTATCTGCATTTACTTTGGCTCCTGCTTTATTGCAAGTCCTCCAGAAGTGAAGGGCAGATGGTAAGGCAGTAAACTAGGTGAACAAAATACACTGGGCTTGGATAAGGACTTGTTATGTTCACAGTACTTTCCTTGAATTCATGTGGGTGATTCAAATTACTGAACTGATAGAGAGGGCAAGAGCATGCCTGAGGATAAGGACTCCTGTACATATCCAACAGATAAAAAATAATTTTAATTTAGAAAATATGTCCACCTTTGAAATATAATTGGACAATAGGATAGGCCAAAGGGATGTCACTTTAAAATCATGACAATTGTCCTGCACTTTTCCATTCTTCTAGGAGATTTAGAGTTCATCCAACCTTTTGTTGTCATATTGGATCAGAGCAAATGAGATCAAAATGGAGGACCTATTAAAATCTTATTATGAAATACCAAGTGGAATATGACAAATGTGAACTCTTTACACGCATTCCACTCCGGAATCAACAGTGTTTACTTTAAATCTAATTCAGAGCTAACAAAGCAAAGGCAGTGTCCTTAATTATAATCCCCCAAATCAGCTCTGGGTTCTCATTTTGGCATGTTACGGTTTATGTACATCTCATAGCAAACCCTGTAGGGTGCTGTCGGAAATTAGGCAGGACTTCAGGGAGTTTAACATTCATTCAACATTGATTCAATCAAAAATTGAGCACTGGTGTGAGCAAAGCACTGTTAAGCCCAGCATTGAAATCTACAATGGGAAAGAGGACACAGAGTCTGTCCCCAGAGTGCTGACCATCTACTCACAAAAACAACATCTCTCCAGGCTCTTTTGAAGATTTCTGCTAATTTCTGTTTAGATCAGATATGTCCATGGATTTTGATACAGTCCAGGACAAAATTGTGAAGTAGTGTGAAAAGTCACACAGAAATCACTAAAAGGAACACAAGTAATCTGTTAATGACAATTGTTTTCTTATAGTACTCAATAAAGTCTCAATTAATTTCTTTTTTTCTTACAATAAATGTAGTGTTTTTTTATTACAGAAAATTTAGGAAACACATATAAGATACAAAAAAGAAAAGAATCCACAATTCTACTGCCTCCTAGACAACATTATTAATATTTTGGTGTGTATAAAGTTTATTCTTCATTCTTCATTTATATACATGTAAAATGTATATGTCCATTTTAAATTACGGGATTATACTATTTGGTAGATATCTTTTAAAGCAAACCTTATGATATATTTAGAATATCTTTTTGTATTATAATATATTTTTCCAAAACGTAATTTTTACTGATTATATAATAGTCTAGTACATGGATATGCCATACTTTATTTTTAAATTTTCTATTTTTGTACCTTTAGCTTATTTCCAATTTTTTGCTAGTATAAACCATGCTCTAATGAACACTCTTATAGCCAGATTTTTTTTCTAAATCCATGATAATTTGCTTACTCCTGGTAGTGGAAATGCTGGATCAAGTGCAGTTTTAATTAAAGATATAGATTTTAAGACACTTGTCATAAAAACGAAAAATATATTTCATAGGAAATTCTTTATTGCTTTCCATCTAGGTATGACATTTTAATTGAGAGAATTTAAAGTAAAAAAAAAAGCAAGAGCTTAGTTTAAAACACTAAATTGTGAATAAAACAAGATATTTCCATCTAACTAGGAAATTGATCAGCTATTATCCGATTAAGAAACAAGTAGCCATGGGTAGCTTCTGTAAGCCATGAGATTTTCAGTATAAACAGGATCTATACAATGAACCATAAATACGCAGCGCCTGGCAGCACAGTGTGAATAGCCAAGGTACTGGGGCCATTACTTACACTTTTATGTGGAAAGAGTTCTGCTATATATTTAAACATTATATATACATAGAAAGAGAGTTTTGGTGCACACTGAAATATTATGTATATATACATTAATTGGTAGTGTGGCTATAGTAGCATGAATTTAAATAAGGAGTTAAAAGGCCATTACTCTTGCACTGCTTCCAATTTAAGCCATCCAATTTTAATTGGCCTTCACAGTGGCTTAGAAATCTTTTGGTACATCAATGTTTACCATGCTTCACATAATGATTATTCCAAGCCTTCATTCTCCCCCAGGCTAATCCAAGAAAACTCAGAAGAACCAGAGAAAGACTAAAGGCACTAAATTGTATGTTTTGCATTGATAGCAAAATAATGTAAATTTTACTTTAATAGAAAATTAGGGACAGTTAGTGATCTTGGAAACACTGTTAGGCTTTAACTGTTTTCCAAGTAGAGTACTGTAACTGTAATCATTGAACCTAAAGAAGTGAGAGAAGTTAGATGATCATATTAATCCTTCATCTAATCCTCACTGAGAGCTGAGAGTATTCCTGCTTTGGAATATTTTGTTAAGTGTCTATGTCCTACCTTAGTGGTGCATTCCATAATTTAATAGTCTCTTAAGTCCCTTAAGTGTTTTCACATGGTAGACACAATTGGTATAGTTGCCTAATATTTGGCATTGCTACAGCAGTCTGTCTGGGCTACCTGTCCACCTGCTTTGGGGGGACCAGTTCTCTTCCACTCCCAGACATTAGTGGATTTTAATAGCTGGGTGTAGTCATGGAAAGAGTAACTGTGGGCATACCCTGAGATACGCTCCCTAAGGAGTAGCATCAGAGGCTTCACACTGTCAGGGAATATAAAGTTTACTAAAATAATCCAGCCAGTCCAAATAAACAAGCAAATAACAATAACAGACTCCAGAGAGGGAGACCATTACCTGTATTATGTAATCCTCCTTCCCAGACATCATGATTGATTCAGGGAAAAATACCCAAGCAGGACCCCAGAAAGCCATCCCTTGTATGTTTTATAATGGGAGATATTGGATAAGATTTCTCTCATCTCTGTGAAGATCTGAAGATGTGACCTTAGGCTGCTGGCAGCCATGCCCCCTATCCTACACAGAAACTGCCTGCAATGGGAGAGAACAAAGCCAACATGGAAGAGAGAAAGAGAACAAGGGCAAAGAGTAAGGGGTAAGATCAGGAGAGAGAATGCATATGAGAAACAGCTGGGCAGACAGACTGACTCACCTGATTCTAGGTATTCTGAAGGCCAGCTTTAGTGCCTCTCCTCTTGTGGTATATTTATATAAGCACTTAACGTCTCCTTTTTTTTCTTTTACATGAACTAATTAGAATTGGGGTTCTATTACTTTTGTAACAGAGCAGGACCCTATGGGGCCTTCCCAGGGCAGAAACACCCTCCCCATGTCCTCTGCCTGCCTCCTGTCTGTAGAAAAATTTTAGCTAAAGAATAAATTTAATCAGAGAAGTGAGAAAATGCAGCAGCAAAGAAAAGCAGTCAAACAAGACAAAACAATAATAGTTTAGCCATTAAACAAAATCAAGGACCTTTAGTTCCTCCTCAAGGGTATTCTGAGGCATATCTGTTGAGCAGTTTTGCAGATACTGAAACCCTCACAAGGTGGAAGACTTTAACTACATGATGACCAGATTGTAGCTATGACCTACGCTGCTCCATCTTACACAATTCCAAGAACTGTCCTCAAAGACATAGGAACACACCAAGCCTGGAAATGAAGATTAATTGTACTAAAAAAAATCAAGATGACACTGATCAGACCACTGCATGACCAATTTCAAGATGACTGTCAGAGCTGACTGTGCCATTCTACATGTGGTCCCCTCCATCTGCCTATATGTCCCTAAAAGCTCTGGTCTGCTGGCCGGCAGTGGGGAGTTGGCTTTTGGACATGAGTCTGCCTTCTCCCCAGGTTCCCGGCCTCCTGAATAAAACAACCTTTCCTTTCCTACCAACACTTCTCTCTTGAGTATTGGCTTTCCAGCGGCAAGCAGCTTAACCTAAGTCCATAACACTTTGATACAGAGTCCTCGCTAATACACATTCTAAATTTGTTTCTTACTTGTGTACCCTCAGTAAAATCTCTAGAGTTTACAATGAAAAATTAGAAGTGGATTCCTCTCCCCAGAACTCTTAGTAAGGAACTGAAGAGAAATATTGACAAAAAGTTTACACTTGACAGTCCACAAAACCTTCTAGTTTTTGTTTTAGTCACTATATAGTCCTCATTTAAATTTTAGTTCTCAGATTAATTCATCCTGTTATTCATTCTATAATCATTTATTGATGTTTTTCTATGTGCACAAGGTAGTCATAAGTACTATAGCTCCCCTACCTTGAAGAAGCTTCCAACTTGGTAATAATCATGATAGCAAATACTTACATAACTGGGAAGTGTTCTAAGGTGTTGACACATTTAATCCACACCATAACCCTATGAAACAGAAGTTATTATTGCCTCGGTTTTATGGATAAGGAGGCTGAATCACAGAGGCTATGAGTAGCTTGTCCACTGTCTCACAGCTACTAAGTGATAGAGCTGGGGTTTGAACCTGAGCTGTACAGCCTGAGCCCAAGCTCTTAATCTCTACTCTGCCACCTCTTCTAGTAGTAAAGACTAAAACTTTATAACAAGAAGTCTTTACATAAGAAAGTAAGGTCGAGTCATCCAGTCATATTCTTTATATAGTAAGTTTCAGCTGCAGCAGATCTTAATTGTGCTGGTATAAAATGAATGTATAAGTTAAAGTGTTTACATATGCAGAAACATCCATAACATGTAGATAAACAGCTTTATTTACATGTTTAGCAATTAAAGCTTCTCCTTATGAACACAAGCTTCTCTAGTGTTTTCTAACATTTAACCACTTTTCTTCTGATTCCAAAAAGGATGCATTTATTTTAAATATATAGAAAATACAGAAAATCTTAAAAATCACCCAGAATTTCACCACCAATATATACCCAATGATAACATTTATTATTTAGTTCATGGTATAATCTTATAATTTTTATTTCTGTTAGGTAGGACAGTAATACTAGTGAGTGCTATTTCCCTATTTCACCGAGTATGAGAATGTTGGTTCTAATACATATCATGAAGTTTCTATTCCAAGTTGGCTTTAAAGGGATGCTTTTCAGTATACGTTTTTTTGATAATTTGCATTGAGACTGGTTGATGTAACACCCAGCTGCATTAACATACTTCCTAGAAATTAAGAGTGTGCACTAACTGTACATTTCACAGCTATTATACCTCATTTAATTCAGTGCATGTTGCCCATAAGCAAGGCAAAGAGGCCACTCCTTATTTGAGAAGCACCAAATTTCTTTGAGAAATAATTCCCTCTACCTCTTGTTAGAAATATTACTTTTTTAAAAGCCTGAAGGCATTTGATTTTTAAGATTTCATTATTAAAACGTGAGTATTACAGAATCTTAATAATCCTAACTAGTGTCAACAAATGTCTTTTTAACATGTTAACTGGAATTAGTTGAGTTAGTGCTCTGGAAAGGAAACCAGTATTTGGCAGTGAGAAGAATGGAAATTTAATCTAACAGTCAAGTGGCTTGGGTTCAAATTCAGCCTCTACTATCCTGATTGCATTCAACTTCTCTACCTAGTTTCCATGTCTAGAGAGTAGGAAGCATTGTTACTAGTTATTAATTATTATTACTATTTTTGATCATAGATCTACATTAGATGATTTAACACAGGTAAGGTGCCAAGAATATTATTTTAACAAAATTTTTTAGTGCAGGACACTTAAGGTGCTGAGGATTCAGCAGTGAACGAAGATTTTTTTTTAAAGTCGCTGATCAAAAAAATAATGCAAAAGGTGGATAAGTTTGGGGGTGGAAAAGTCAGTGTTAAATAGGGTGTGAAAGAAAGCCTTGCTAAAAAGATGATTCTTGAGCAATCATCTGAATGAGGAGAGGGAGTAAACCATGCAAATATCTGGGGAAAGGGAGTTCTTTCTAGGCAGAGGGAACAGATAGTACAAAGGTCCTGGGAAAAGTTGCAATTATGGATAATGTAAAAGAACTCTGATATGTAGAAACTCAGAAATGTATATGGGCTATGGGTCATGCTTATACAAAAACAATGCAGCTAAGCAGTTAAGAAGTTAAAATTTTAGTTTAAAATTTTGTGAGATTAATTTCTGGCGTGACAACATGAGAAGCTCTGTTGACTTGCTCCCCAGTAAAATGGTCAACACTGGTCAAAATTATTATTTAAAACTGGTCAAAATTACAAACAACAAAGAAACAAACAAAAATAGACCATTCAAAGCCTCTGGAAATGGTCTTAAGGGCAAATGGCAAATGAAGAAATCATCTATTCAAGAAAATCTAGGTTAAAAAAAATTAGATAAGAAAGACAAGTCTGCAGTATTTGAAGGAGACCACACCCTTCCTCTCTCCTCCCAAATCAGTGAGGCAAAGACTCCACTCCAGCCCAGAGGACAGGGCTTCCTCTCCCCCCAGCTCCCAGATGGAGGACTTTCTTCCTGGGACTAGCAGGACTTCAGCATTTTTCACTCTGCCCCTAACTGCCTGTTGCTGAGGCTAAGTCCTGAGTCTGTGCAGTCAAGAGGTGAGGGATCCCTTCTGCCCAAACCGCAGCTGTGGAACACAGACTCTACCTTCAGAGTGGCACGCTGGAAATACTAGGGTCCTCATAACTCTTCCCCCAGTTCCTGAGGTGATGGTTCCATACCAGAAGAAGCAAGTTAAGAGGACCTCATTGTCCCTATGCCCAGGTCCAGAGCCCTGGCTCAGAGAGTTTGCCTCAGGGGGTGGAGGGGGAGAGGCAGGCCATGAACCAGATAGCTCCTAATCTCTTCCCAAAGGAACAGAATTCATTTGCCACAGAAAGTGGAAAAGTTAAGCCTAAGGGTGCTCTTAGGAATAGTAGAGGGGTAATGGAAGGCAATTGCGAGGAGATCTGATTTATGAATCTAATGAAGATACAGCCAAGACTGAGGCTGGCTAGTGTGCAGGGGAGAAAGGAGAATAAAACAGCTGGAAGGAGCCCTCCTGGAGTCAGAACAAATATCAAACACTGACATCAGAAACTACTCCTTCAAAGGAGCCACAATTTGATTGTATTCATTTGTACAGGAATTAATTCCCCAGGGCATTGTTGAAAACAATAGAGTAATCAGCCAGCAATTAGTGAAGTATAACAGCTGGGTGTACTCAGAGAAAGAGGGGCTGTGAGCATCCCCAAAGTTGTACTTCCTTGAGAAGCAACATCAGCAGCTTAACACCGTGGGATAAAAACAGATTTCACTAAAATAATCAGCCTACCAATAAACAAAGAAATAAGCAAATAACAAGCCCACTGGGTGGGGGAAGGGGGGATGAACAGTACCCAGAGTTGCTGCAATATGTTATCTAAAATTTACAGTTTCCAACAAAAAATTGTGAGGCAGGCAGAGATACAGGAAAATATAACTCATACACCAGGAAAAAGAAGCAGGAGCCATAAACCATGTGTAAAAGTGACCAGATATCAGACTTAATAGAAAAATATTTCAAAGTAGCCATTACATATACGTTCACAGAACTAAAGGAAAGAATGACTAAAGAAGTAAAGGAAGGTATGATGACAGTGCTTATTGCTATTTCATATTTGATACCAAATATTTCATATTTGATACCAATATGGTATCAAATATGAAATAGCAATAAGCGAAATTATAAAACAAGAACCAAATGGAAATTCTGAAGTTGAAAACTAAAATAAATGAAATAAAATATTCACTAAAGGGGCTGTAAAGAATTGAATTGGCAGAAGTAAGAATTAGTGACCTTGAGGATAGACTGATAGAGATTATGGAAGCTGAAGAACAGAGAGAAAAATGCATGAAGAGAAATGAATAGAACCTCCAAGATGTGGGACACCATTAGATGTGCCAACATACAAGTAATGGGATTATCAGAACGAGAGGAGAGAAAAGAGAAGAAAAAAATTCAAAAAATAATGACCGAAAACTTCCCAAATTTATTGGAAAACAATAACCTACACATCCAGGAAGCTCAACAAACTCCAAGTAGGATAAACTCAAAGAGACCCACAGATACAGTACAGTAAAAATGCTTAAAGTCAAAGACAAGGAGAAAATCTTGAAAGCAGCAAGATAAAAGAGACGAGTCAGTTATAAGGGAACATCAATAACATTATTGCTAACTTCTCAGCAGAAAGAAAGGAGGCCAGAAGCAAGTGAGATAAATAGGTAAAGTACTAAAAGATTAAAAAAATATATATATATTAACCAAGATGCCTATATCTAGCAATGCTACCTTTCAAAAATGAAGGTAAAATAAAGACTTTCTCAAATAAAAACTGAGAGAATTTGCTGCCAGCAGACCCACCTTACAAGAAATACTAAAGGCAGTTCTTCAGGTTGAGAGCAAGTGACCCCAGACAGTTATCTGAATCCACACAGAGAGCATTGGTAAAGGACTCCTTGGAGTAATGGCTGATTTCAGCATTTGTGCCAAAGAAAGTACATGAGTCTTGATATCTTATTGTGTCAGAAAGGAAGAAAGTGCTCAAAGAATGATGGAGACATATTAAAAGAACACACAAGCCAACTTGAAGGAACTTCCACTGGATAAATCTGGGGCAATTTGAGTACCAGAACAAATAATTTTAGTAATTATTTATAACATATTGAATTAAATAGTAAACCATGAGTCCATAGTGACTAAATAACTAAATTATTAAATTTAGTTATTAAATAAGTTGATTGATTGAAAGTGAGATGAGGAATGGGATATTTACATAGTTTTAAAGCATCTCTCTACAAAACACTTATTAATTCCACAACGGAAAAGAGTAACTTTACAGTGAAGAAGCCCTGGCAGATATTACTTAATTCAAGTGATCAATGTGAATATCAATAATAGGGCAAACAGAAATCATGAGACACCAAGCAATGTGAAGAGTTCAACATCTCTATTATTCTGGAAGAAGATTCCTTACCTGATCATGATTGAATCATAAGGGAACATAGGACAAATCCAAACTGAGGAATATTTTATAAAAACCCAACCTGAGGAATATTCCATAAAGTAATTTTCAAAAGTGTCAAGGTCATTGTCATGGACACAACCTAAGGTGACCCCCCCTCCATGATCCCCCTCCTTTGGTGTTCACACTTTTGTGTAATCTCCTCCCTTTCAGTTTGAAAGGGCTATGACTTGCTTTTAACCAATAGGATATGGCAAAGGTAATGGATGTCACTCCACAATTACATATGATGTATATAAGATTCCATCTTATTAGCAGAGGTGCTGGAGACATTTCCTCTTATTGTCCCTGAAGTAAGTTGCTGTGAAGCAAGTGGCCATGTTGGAGAAGCTCACATGGCTGGAACTGTGGACAGCCTCTAGGAGCTAAGAGTGGCTTCCAGAAAGAAACTAAAGCCTCAATCCTGAAGCAGCAAGGAAACGAATTCTGCTAACAACCTGAGGGAGCTTGGAAGCAGATATTTCTCTGATCGGACCATAGCACTGGCTGACACATAGAATCCAGCCTGGTGAGACCCTTAAGCATAGAACTCAGTTAAACTGGACGGGATCCACATAACTTTGAAATTTTAAATGTGTAGAGTTTCAAGCTGCTAAGTTTGTGGCAATTGCTACACAGTGTAGAAAACTAATATAGTTATGAAAGTCAATTAAAGACTGAGAAACTGTTCCAGATTAAGGGGGACTAAGGTAATAGACAACTAAAAGCATTGCATGATTCTGACCTGGACTCTTCAGACAATTGGGAAAACTTTAAAGGCAACTGAGAATTAGACAGTAGTGGTATATCAATGTTATTTTCCTGATTTTGATGGCTATTTTGCAGTTAAGTAGGAGGAAACATGGTAGGAAATAAACATTAAAGTACTGAAGTGTGAAAAAAATTAGTTAATGAAGGTGTTTTTTCTTCACTTTGCCTAACAAGATTGACCATTTTTTCTCCTTAATTAAAGAAAGGAAGGATTGTGTCCTTCTACCTTTCTCCCAATGGTTAGGGAAGGGGATAAAATAGAGGGAATTAATATTTGGTGATCAATTACTAGGTACCACAAGGGTAATATTCACTTCACACAAATTCTCTAATTTAATCCTTATGACATTAAATATCAGTAAATATCACTATCCCTACTTTATATAACAGGTAGATTGGATTATCATTCTTAATTCTTCACTGCCTCCCTCTGCCATGTGACTTTTCAAGACCTCCCACAAAAGTAGGCAGGGTATATTTCCTCACCCCATTCACATGAAGATTAGTTGATGCAACTTACTTTGACCAAGGATATGTGGGCAGAAGTGAACCAAGGATTACATGTGCTTTGTGTGAGTTGGTTTCTTTCTTGTGCTTCTGCTATTCACCATGAAAAGAACCTGCTACTATTACAAGGAAAATAAGGAGAAACTAAAGTAGACCTGAACCTAACTTGAAGTCTGAAGCCAAACCAAGCCAATCCTGGTTGAGCCCAGTAGAATCATAATCTGTCCAAAGACTTTGTGAACAAGAAATATATGTGTAAACCATTGAAATTTGGGGGCTATTTGTTACATAACACTATTGCAGCAATAGCTGACTGACGCACCGGCTCAAATTCAAACTCTCAGTTAATGGGTTTGTCTGATTCTAAAACCTATCCTCTTTATTACTTACTATATTACTACAACTCAACTAATAATATATTTGTGGGGGAAAAAAAACAACCTACTAGTGTTAATTGAAATCTTTTCAAAGTGTCTTCATAAACTTATTTTTGCTTCCTACATTACAAATGTATACTTTTTAACCATCATCTTTTAATAGTGTCCATGGGTATTTGTCACAAAGTCGAATAAACTTGATATATCTAAAGTGATAACTTTAGGACTGAGCTATCTTGGTATAGACTATATTGGTCACAATTCTTAAATGGGAAGTTTTTAAATGATTAGAATCTATACTGTTGAAAGTATATTATGATTAGGATATATATTTAGATTAGTTAAGATATTTTAGGATAGTGCCAAAGAGTTATGACTCAAAGAATTAAATCTTCAGGTGGTCTGTGGGGATTTAAAAATTCTTCAGGTAAATTTCAATAGGTAGAAGAGAAGCCTCTGGTGCCCTGTGTTGCATACCCTCAGCCTACCTCTGGTTATAACCATGGCTATGGCGGACAATAGATGCAAGTTCAGACTCATATTTCTCATTTCAGCATGCACTGTGTTTCATCTTTCTGCCCCATTGTCTTCTCCAAAAATACAGGAGGTTCCTGGACTGATCTGCAAAGGCAGTCCAGAAGTGGGGGGAGCTAATTCCTCCAGGGCACTCTCAACCAATGGGGGCAAGGAGAGTGGATAAATGCTCTAGCCTTCTGTCTTCGGGATGGAAAATTCTGGAAAGCATTCTGTATATTTCTCAAGTATCCAGGTGTAATGGATCTACCTTTGCCCAGCAACCATCTTGATAACACACCTTTTACTACCATCTTCTCCTCAGTCCCACTCTCACCATGCCTTTACTCTTTCCTAGAATCATCTCCCAAGTAAACTACCTGCACCAAAATTCTTGTCTTATCTGGGGGGAACCCAAACTAAAACAAAGGCATTTCCCAGAAACTAAGGATCAAATACTCCTCCCCCAAACCAGTATGAGTTTGCATATGGCAGGGGAGATTAGAAGGGCAAGATTAGAGCTCAGTGGGTGCGACTCCCCTATTTTGTTACTTGGGTCACGTTACCAGATGGCCAGTTGGCACCGAGAATTCACTAATTTCACACACTGATCTTGAAAAGCTCCCTGGCTACATTTCCACTTATTGGCACCTACTTGCCTCTGTTTTTATTGTGTGGACACACGGCTATGACCCCTTACAGTACTAAGGAGGAATGACCTCTAGTGCTCAAATCCTCAGTCTGTGACTCACTAGATAACTTTGGACCTGCCACGAAGCCTCAGTTTCCACATCTGGCAAGAGAGGATAATAATTCCAACCTCATTAATTTATTTAAAGACAAGATGAACGTCATGTAAGTAAAAGTGCTTTATAGATTGTAAAAGACTTAAAAAAAAAGAAAACACTGAAGCTGGCATAGTATATTCATTAAGAGTAATAGGAGTAAAACTACCTGAGTCCAACTTACTAGTTGTGTAAGTTTGTGCAAATGACTCTTTGCGCCTCAGATTACTCATCTCTTAATGGGGATAATAACAATACCTACTCCAGAGGGTTCTTGAGAAGATAAAATGAGGTGACGCAATGTAAAGAATTAAAGCAGCACCTGAATCACAGTAGTTAATAAATGTTAAATATTAGTATTGTTATTACTAGATACTTGTATAATTAAACGAGTTACTAAGTGTCTAAAATAAGCAAAGCTCTGCACAGGAAACAATATTGTGTTACTGTATTATATTATAAGCAGCTAATGTTACATATCCTGATGAATACAGCCATGTACTCAGATATGCACGATACCAAACAGTATGTATAGAATGTTGGTGGAGGGCTAGAGTTGAACTGGGCGGGCATTGAGGGGTGGTTACTATCTTGGTATATGAGATGGGGGGCTGAGTGTTTTAGTCAGTGAGAGGTATATAAGCAAAGCCACAGATGTGGGAGTGTCGTGGGATTTAAGGCTAGACTAACGTGTTGGGTTCAGGTTGTGAAGAGTCCCTAGGGTGGCAGGCCCTAGGGTCTGGATTCTCTCTGGAGAGAGCCACTGAAGGACTTCTGAGAAAAGTGATGTGAACAGAGCACCATGTTAGGGAAATTAATTTGGTGGTGGTTTGTGTAAAAGAACAACAGTGAGCAGGCTTAGATACCAAGACATCATTGGGAAGAAAAGTGCGGCACTCCAGTAGTGAAGTGGTAAGGGCCTGAATCAAAGCAGAGCAGTGGAACCAGAAAAGTCAAGACAGATGTGAGAGGCACTTTGTGGAACAAGAGGGTTAGGTGTCCTTTACCTTTTACTCGTAGGAAAGAGCTTACCTACCTGAATCACCTCAACACATAGCAACCAATATACAAATAACCAGAGATTTGTACACAGCTATGCAGTACATTTATCCCTATGGTACACTTTTGTGGGGTTTGCAAAAGGTCACCTTTCCACTATAAGGCTGATGCTTTATCATTCTGAAGTGCTTTGAAAGGTGACCCAGAAACATAAACAGTGAGTTAATAATAGATAGTGGCACGTGTACACATTCCTTGAGAAGTAACTACTACTTCTGAACTATCCATGAAGTTAGATTGACCCTGTAACCATTACTGCAGAGTTGCCTGTGAGAAGTATTATTATCCCTGTTTCACAGATGAGAACATAAAGGCACAAAATGAGAATTTTTATGAATCCTGTCCATCCTTCCAGTCTTAGCTTGAATGTCATCTCTCCCTGAGGACTTTTCAGAGCTGAGAAGCAATCTGAACTCCAAAACACTTGTTTAGAGTCTTTCATGATATTTAGAGTTTGTATTAGATTCATTTGTGTACATGTTTGATCTCATTTTTTGGATCATAAGTTTCTTTAAGATAGAGGCTATTGTCTTCATCTCTGTATTCCCCGTAGAGCATAGTCCTAGTGTCTGACACATAGTAGGATGCTCAATAAATGTTTGTTGAATTGATTGAAGTATGAACACTAATCAGGCCTTGTCTGCTATGGGTATGTTTATTTGAATGTGTAATTGGTAGCTTCCCCATGGATCCCTTCAAGAGCATGTTGATACCTAGCAGCTCTTTGAAGTTCTGGTGCATTTAATTAAATGTGTAATATTTTTAGAGTCCTTATACCAAGAAGATAGATTGTATATTATAATGTATTCACTGTTCATTCCAAAAAAGACCCGTGCATTTATTTAAGTATTCAGTTAACAAAGACAATAAAGATGAGAAATAACTGAGCTTCAAAGTATTAACCAATTCCAGTCTCCCTAAAATTAGATATTTTAAGATCTTCTCTGATCTATTTCATATTCCCTTTTTCCCCCCTTTTGGTCAGAAAGGATCCCTTCCTAGGTAATTCCACATGATTCTATTTTTTTTGTTGCTTATATTTTGTGTAAGAATTTTTTTTTAATGCTTGGGTCTGATTCTCTGGACCATGGTTTATCAAGAAGATCTGTTTTAAGCCAAGGAGAGTTTATTTATGTGGGATGGAGCCAGGAGGGGGAGTGTGTCTTGCAGACAATAGTGCAGCTGCAGCCTCATGGACTGATGTTGCTGTTCGGGCTCTAGGCTCCCAGCCCTCTTTAAGGGTAGATCTTCTGTACCTTCCATCATACGGCCTTCCAGCTGCCAGAATTTTCTAGGCTTTGGGATACAGTAAAACTGGTTTCCTAAAAGGCATTGTGGTGTTAGGGCACTGTTTCTCAAACAAGGCTGATCAGAAGACTGACTTAAGAGTGCTTGTAAAAAATTGCATTCTCAGGCTCCATCCTCCAATCTACTTCCTAGAAGCTTCAGAGGAGGAGCCTGGAATATCTGTTTTTTAACCAAATACCTCAGATTTAATCTTGTGATCAAGCAAATTGGGACACTTTCATGTAGTGACTGAAAATAACTGGCTCTAGTAGCTTTCACTTACTGGCTATGTGACTCTTAAGGAAGATACTCTTCCTCTCTGATTTGGTTTCCTCAACTGTAAAATGGGGATAATTATAGTATCTACCTATTATTAGAGATGATTAAAATAAATGATAATGTATGTTAAAGGCTTAGCATAGTATCTGGGACATAGTAAGTACCCAATAAATGTCAGCTATGTAGTAAACCTTTCTCCCCTTTTATTATAGGCAATCTTTTTTTTTCATTTTTCCAGTTTTATTGACATATGACTGACATACAACACTGTACAAGTTTATGGTGTACAGCATAATGACTTAAGTATATTGTGAAATAATTACCAAAATAACTTTAGTTTACACCCATCATCTCATATAGACACACACAAATTTTTTTTTAATTTTTTTCCTTATGATGAGAACTGTTAGGATCTACTCTCAACAATTTTCAAATATTTCATACAGCAGTGCTAATTATATTTCATCATGTTGTACATGAAATCTCTAGTACTTATCTATCTTATAACTGGAAGATACCTTTTGACCATATTCATGCAATTTCCCCTCCCCCTCATTCCCTGCCTATTGTAACCACAAATCTTATTACTTTTCCTATGAATTTTGTTTTTTAGTTTTCACATATAAATGAGATTGTACAGTATTGTCTTTCTCTACGTGATTTATTTCACTTAGCACAATGTCCTCGAGGTTCACTCATGTTGTTGCAAATAGCAGGATTTCCTTCTTTTCATGGTTTAATAATATTCCATTCTTATTATAGGCAATCTTGCTTTCTAGAGGATGTTGTACATCCCTAGGTCACTTTATCCAGGAAATCTTTCCTGTCTAATTAGAAGATACTCTGTCAAGTTCCATCCTTACTAAACCTGCAGTGTCTCTCCTAGGAGACCATGGTATTTTAGAATTGGAAAGGACTTAGAGATGTACTATCTTATACCCTAATATCATTTGCTTATTTCTCATCCATTCCTTAATCATTTTCAGTGAACTGCCTATTTATGTGTTGCTGTAAATTACCCTCCTAGGGACATCTCCCGCCTACCTTCCACTTAGACTGGGAGACCTGGGTGACCTCCACACCCAGAAAATGTCTCGATCTGCTTGTTCCTTTTATGGTTATAGGGTTTGCCCCTCCACTAACATCTTTTCATGGTAGCTTTGCCTCCCCTGCCCAAAAAGACACGTGTCCTGAACTTTAAACCAACACATTTTCCTCATTACTGGTAATGTGAGAGTCAACGTCAATAAACTTTTGTTATATGTTTGCCTAGTTTTCTGTCTATTCGTCTAAATCAATGTTGTCTCTATTAGACTGTATATTCCTGGAAGTCAGGAATTTTCATTTTTTCACATTGTCTTATGGAAAAATGCCACACAGCTGCATATTAAATGCACAAAAAATATGATCTGATGTTGGAGACATGGAGTTGGAGTTGACTTAGACTATGATATTGTCTTTGTCTCAGTAAAATTCTCTTGATCCTAAAGTATATTTGCCTGATTCCTTTTCACTTTAAAAACAATTTAATGCACAATCTTTGTCTCTGCATTTCTCCAATTTTAAGAACTTTGTGTGTGCTAATTTGTCAAGCAAAACTGTAACAAACGTCTCCTGGAAATTTAGAACACAATTTTGAGGCATTCATTTGCTTTTCTTGGCATTTACTTCCTTAAAGAAGTCAAGAAATTATTGAAGCATGACTTTTTCATTCCAGAGACTCTATTGGCTATCCTTAATCAAGCTGTGCTTTTCTCAGTGTTCCCCATTTAATCTCCTAAAATACTTCCTAAGACTTTGTCCCCTACAATGGAATCAAAACTAAATGGTCTGTAATTTCCTCAAGTGTTCCCAGATCCTGTTGTAAATAATGACATTGTGCTGGCCACTTTCCAGTCTGAATGAAGTGACCTTGTGAAAATGTCTGCTCACTCTTCTAAAATGTCTTTTTCTACTTTCTGTAGGGCTCTTGGATACAGCTTGGCAAACAATACCTATTCCAAGAAACACCATTCTTCACCTCAGTCATGTTATTTCCTTCACATAGACAGTACTGTATCCAGAGCTAAAGGACTTATGTTTAAAAGTTAATTAATATTTTAAAATAGGAATTATAGGTGTACTGTGGCAGAAGGCCAGACCAGACAACCTATGAATATCTGAATTAACAGAAAGAAAATCTATTGTTGTTTTGTAAACTCGAAGACGATGTGAACTTCCATCCAGTCAGATAGTTTTTATTGTAATCATGTTCAATACCACTTTTTTTTTTTAAGGAAAGAAACCATTTCCTACTTTATAATACAAAAACATTTAAAATTACTTATTTCAGGCTGACAGAAAAGGAGTATTTCACCTTATTGGTAAAGATAGATCTTTCTGAGGAATTACGTTGCATTCAAATGAGAAATACGTGATGTTCTGGATGTCCCGATGCTTGCCCTCTGCACCCCGCCACAGGTCAAAAAAAAAAAAAAAAGAATTAGGACATCTGGCAAAGCCCAAGGAAAAGCAGCTAAACTCACTGAAGGGACAGGGTACTTCTCACATGCAGACAGACTAAAAATACAAAAACCTATTAGTGTGAAATAACAAAAGCTGAAAGGAGAGAAGTAACTGGGACCTCTGCTGAATTCCCAGCTATGCGGGACCACCGGCTTGATGAGCTAATTAAAATTAGAAACCCCATTTTTGTTTATGGCCTACGTGTGTATACAAGTTTTATAAGTTAGATACAAGTGCTGCAACTAAGAGTCGTTTAATAGATGGAGATATTGGGAGTTTTCAACCAGATGGCAGTGATTTTATTATTTTCTTTAAGAAAAACCAAGGGGTAATAAACTTGGGAGAGTGTTTTGAACTTCAGAAATCAAATCAAAATTTAATGACATTTTTGGGGGAGTTTGTAAAACTAGCTAACAAGCCGGCAAAGTTTTTCCCTCATAAAATAGGAGGAAAATAACAATTTTAAAAGAAAGTTGGTTGTTTGTTTCCGATTTTGAGGAAAGCAATTGCTTCTGCTTGTGCTTTCGTAACTATAAACATCACATGCATTAGTGGGGGGTCAGCGTGTACTCATCTACCTTCCCTTGGCATTGTTCAGCTTTAGCAAACACCTACCACACAGTATGCTCCACTGTAGGAGATTGGCAGCAAGGTCCTATTTAATTAACTAATTAAATGACTACACCTAAATTAGCATTATTAGGTCTTTTATAATGATTGTCGAAGCACTGTAAATTAATTTTCTTACTGGCTATGACCATCATTTGCTGCTATCACAGTATTAAGAGATAATGCCATGCACAGTAGGAAATCTCTATCGGCAGAAAATGAACATGGTCATCCTTGGATCACCAATTAGGAAACCTATTGTGTAGCAAAAACATCATGTCTAGGCTGTAATATGATCAAATAACCATTAATTACCTTCACTAGTGAGAATTACCTTCTTTGTTGAAGAAGTACTGCATTCCATATTATAGTTCAAAAATGTCGGGAGAAACCAGCAACAAAAACATCAATTTCTAAAAATGATACATGTAGTCCAAATCATATTAACCTAACACGCTCCACGTCAGGTTAAATTAACATAAGCTTTGTTACTGAGCCTGAATAATGTAACTTACCTCTTAGCCTTCAGATGTATTGATTAAATGGGTCATCCTCACCTGCCTACAAATACAAATATAATCCAACTGTACTGTTCTCTAGGGAACTGAATGGTAAAAATCCCTGATAAATATCCAATCCAGATTCATGATAACTGAGAGCCTGTTTCCTTGACTAATACAGAGATGACAGAATGAAGATAAGCAAGTCCCTGGATCCCGTGTACGTGTGCGTGTGTGTGTGTGTCCATGTGTGTGAATATGCATGCTTCCTATGACCAGGGTCCAGGAACTTTCATGAGATTCTCAGGCCATCTGTGACAGAACCCCCTCCCCCTCCCCCTCCAAAGTGCACGGCGTTGGAAGGCTCACGTGCAGTCACTGTGGAGCAGAGGAGTTGTGCACGACTGCACTGTTTAGCAGCCATGAATGAACCTGAGTGCCGACGTGAGGCCTCAGCCTTGATCAGCATGGCCGTTACACAGTGTAGTTCCGCTGGGCAGGGGTATGGTGTAGTGGTCAGGAGAGGGGGCCCTGGATTAGGTTGCCAGGGTTTGGTCCCAAGTCCTACCCTTTACAAGCTGTATCCCCTTAGATAAAGTACCCGAACTTCTCTGTGGCTCAATTTTGCTCATCTTTAAAATATTACTCACCTCAAAAGTTTGCTGTGATTATATATATTCTCAGGGAGTTTCTGGTGATCTACACAACAGAAACCATAAAATGAAAGACTGATAAATTTGCCTATGCAAACATTAAAGTCACTGCAGGACTAAATTATTAAAACCAAAAATAACATAAAATGACATATTTATTTAAAAATAATCCATCAAGGGGCTTCCCTGGTGGCGCAGGGGTTGAGAATCCGCCTGCCAATGCAGGGGACACGGGTTCGAGCCCTGGTCTGGGAAGATCCCACATGCCGTGGAGCAACTGGGCCCATGAGCCACAATTACTGAGCCTGCGCGTCTGGAGCCTGTGCTCCGCAACAAGAGAGGCCGCGACAGCGAGGCCCGCGCACCGCGATGAAGAGTGGCCCCCGCTCGCCGCAACTAGAGAAAGCCCTCGCACAGAAACGAAGACCCAACACAGCCAAAAATAAATAAATAAATAAATTTAAAAATAATAATCCAGCAGGGCACAGGGATAGAAGTAAGGCAGGGAGGGGTGACAGTAAATGAATTGTTTGTCTATATATTGATAATGCTGGGTATTTGACCCATAAAAATTTGCTAATCTATTCTATTTTTGTATATGTTTGAAATTTTCTGAGATAAAACATTAAAAAAATAAAAACATAAAAATACCATATCAGAAAAATGATGATGAATTAAGGGAAAAATGTTTGTAAGACATATAATACTAATGGGCTAATTCCCCTAATATATAAAGAGGTCAAACAAATTGATTTAAAAAGTCAAGAAAAACCAACATAGAAATAGAACCAGAACAGAAAATAAGCACAATTATAGAAAAAAGGAAAACTATATATAATAATAATATATAAAATATATTATTTTATCTTTATAAAATATTTTATATTATTTATTTTAAACTATATTTAAACTTTAAATTTTAACTAATTTAAATGTTATACATTTTATTTATATTTTATGAAATAAAATTGGATTATATTTAAAATATATCAAGTAATGCTCATTTCACTCATAATAGGAGAATTATAAATTAAAACAACAGTGAAAATCCATTTTTGACCTATCAAATTGGCAAAGGTCAGAAAGTTTGATAATACATTGTGGGTAAAAATATAAAGTAGAATAACTTCTTTGGAGAGCAATTTTACAAAATCTGTGAAAAGTTAAAATGCACATTCCATTTAATCCATCAATTCTACTTCTAGAAATTGGCTTACAGATACATTCACACATGAGTTGAAAGCAAACATGTAAGGATATTAAATATAGGTGACTGTAATGGCAAAAGATTTACAACACCCTAAATGTCTATTGGGAAGGAACTGGTTAAATAGATTATAGCACATCCATATGATGGAACACTAAGAAGCAGTTTAAAAGAATGAGGCAGCTCCAGAATATGAGTTGGTCTCTAACACATTGAAAATGGAAAAAAAATCCAGGAGTAGAACAGTATATTAGTACATGACCATTGGTGTAAAATAAGTATATATAACATATATATATATATATATATATATATATATATATACTTCCATATACATAGAATAGGACTCTCTAGAAGGATATACAAAAAACCAGTAGCAATGGTTGCTTCAGGAGAGGGAAACGAGGTAGAGGAAAATACAGGCAGGGGAAAGAGTCCTACTCTTCACTGTATACCCTTCTGTTTCTTTAAACTTTGTTACCATGGGCATGTACTAGCTATTTATAGATGTATTTTTCACATTTAAGTGTTTAGAACTGTGTTGGCATGTACTGAATGCTCAATAAATGTTATCTACTCTTATTATTGTTCACTGTTACTCCAGCCTCCATTTCAGGCCTTCCACTACACCATGGCACGTACCTTTTTACAATACCAAAGTCGACAATAACCCCCAAATATGCCCCATGCTTTGCTATTTCCATCCTTAAATTCATGTGCTTACCTCCTCTTTGAAGTTCCCTTGTGCACTTGTTGAAATTCTACTTACCCTTCAAGGCCCAATTCAAATACTGCCTCCTCCTGAATTATATAATAGCTGTATAATCTTGAGAAATTTATGTAACTGCTTAAGCCTCGGTTTTCACATCTGTTAAATGGAAGGTAACCATAGAAACTGTAAGGATTAAATGTGATAAGACAAGTAAATCTACTCATGCATTTATCCAACATCTAGTTCTTGATCACCTATTTTGTGCAGGCGCTGTGATATGCTTTAGGGTTAGAACCAGGAAAAAACTGACAATATCTCTGCCCTCATGAAGCTCACAGTCTAGAAGGGAAATTTCCACTCTTGATAGATGCTATGGCCCAGGGTGTGAAAGTACAGAGGAGGGGTACCTATCCGAGAAAGACAAATCCTCGGGGAAGAAAGAGTTCAGTTGGAAGGAAAGTCGGAAACAAAATCTTCTTTTAACTTTGAGCGACCCAAAAGAAGTTATAAGCAGGGAGAAGCAGAGAATTTAGAAAGATTAGTCTTGGCACCGCTCATGTTTGTGACCGTCTTGGGTCATTGGTCTCTATGCTTTTGGTAATCGAAAACAATCCACAGACTGGAGACAGTGTTCCTCTCTGCCCTTAGCCCTGAACTCTCAAGTAAATAGTCTTCCTGCTGCCCCAAGCCTACCAGCCTCCACGAAACCAAGCCCTCCAGACCACAATACAGAAAAATTAAGTTCTTAACTGAAGAATCAGGCAGTTCTCCAAATGGTGCCGCAGGAAGAAATAAAAGCTTAATTTAGAGCTTCCCTTGTCACCACCAAGGGACACTGGCTTCCAGAATTAAGAGTGCCAAAGGGTAGTGCCTCCCACCCTTCCCAGCGGCCGCCCCTGCCAGAGGTGCGCTCCCCGCCTGAGTTCTCTCTCCCCGCTCTGGTCACCCCGCCACAACCCCATCTCCAACCTCTCTTCAAGTCTTTCAGCTGCGTGATCCCCACTGCTCCCTCTGGGGCCAATCCTCCCTTACCTTTCAGGAAGAAGCTTCTTCCTCTGGCTCCTTACGGCACTTGAAACTCATCAAGCAAGGCCTCAGGCGTGACCCAGGTGTGAGTTGAAGTTCACCACTCAGTCCGTAGCATTTAGAGGAGTATTTTTGTTCCCTGAAGAAAACGGAATGTCAGTGTAGTCTCCCCACTGGTGCGAGATGTGTCATCGATGGAGTCAGGTGCAGCTTGTAATAACAATCACTCACTTTCTTAGGCTAATTCTCCATAAAGGAAATAATATTTCTCCTATCAGCCAGGTTTTGGCTTTGATCTTCAAGGACCACCACTACAGTCAACCCCGGCTATCATTATGCTGAGAAACATATTCTTACAACTGAGGCCTGACAGCTGTACGAAAGCAACCACTTGAACTAGTTGGAAGTATGGATGCTAGTTCCAATAAAAGCCAATAAGATCCTTTTGACTCTAGATATCTTTCTGATGGAGGTAGAGAGAAAGGTTTGCCAGTTCACACAGCCACAAGTTGAATAATATCTCTTTCAAGAATTTAATTTTGGTTTGCCTTTTTTTTTTTTGCTTTTTTTTTTCCTTTGAGGGAAAGTCAAACAGACACACACCAAAGATAAAAAGTAAACAAAAAAACCCACCTCTGAGCCAAAAATGAAACTGTGACTCCCCAGAGAATCCTAGAGTAAGCTCAGGGGTCTCCGCCTGATGTCTATAACCATGTCCAGCTGAAACAAGAGAGACTGTCACTCGTTTTGATCAAGTAGTACGAACTGGAGATATGATCAGTTTCCACAGCACACAGAATCATGTGTTGTCACAGTGATACCTGCCTGGGTAGGTGGGGAGAGCCACACCCAGAAGCCCCAGTCTGTCTTTAGAGGTGGGGGAAACCCAAAGCCTCTCTGAGCATGTGCAAGGCAACAGATTTATGCTGCCCTCTGCTGGTGAGCAGCTCTACTGCAAAGCTTTTACAGGGGAACAGGGCCTGGGTAGGCTGACTACTGCCCCATTCCCAGCCCCATTTCCCAGCAGCCTCAAAGAGAAATAACCTGCTAACCTTAGAAGATGAGGAGGGCGGGACTGAGGTTAGAGTGGAGTGGGGGATGATATAGGCCAGGAGAAGCAGAAAGACCACACACCAGGGATATGTCACTATTAGAATCCAATATAGCCCACAGGGTTATCTTTGCTTTGTATTTGCTTTGTAGAGAGAAATTTTCATTGGGACTCTCTTGTGACATTTGAGTTACTTAGTACTGAATGCATTCTGTGATGTACTCAGAGAATGCTTTTCACTAATGCTTCCCTAATTCATGGGGGCTGCTGTTTTACCAGTCACCATGATCCTTAATCAGTGGAGTTGTATGGCATGTAGATAGTTTTTAAAAGTGCTTAATAAAAATCATTTAATTCTAAATGACATGAGTGCACTTAACCCTAAAGATATTAAAACTGATTGTTTCATGTATTGCCATGAGTAAGTAGAAATTCAAAAATAAAAGCTTCCTGCACTTAAATCAAAGAGCACCAAGCTCATAGCCACTCGCTACAAGCACATGCATCAGTGTCATGAAGCTGGGCTATGATAACTTAACCCATTTCAAGCTTTTAAACTGTAAATATGAAGTACTTGAATTTGATCGGTGATGAGATACATAAGTGAGTTTTTCCAAGCAAAGTACTGTGTGTGACCTGATAGCCTATTGGAACCCTGTGGAGATCACCTGTTGCTTATTTGCAGATTCGGTGAGGGCAGCGGTAGGGCCAGCCACTGGCGTTTGGCAGGGCCAGTATGAGATGCCTGTCCAGACTCTAGCCTAGAGGCAGGTCTGGTCTGAGCCAATAGGAAGGCAGGTATTTTCATTGACTGCACTTTTCCCCTTCGGATTTCACCGTAACTACATTCACACTTGCTTGACGCCTTTAGCATAACCCACAAGTAGTATAACAGCACAAGACCATGTCTGTAAGGAAACTTAATTATGGGCTTGATTACAGATCGAAATAAGTTTTGGAGGGATATGCCTGTCAAATTTGCGTTTGTCTTAACTAATCCTCCAACAATTTGCTAATTTTTTCTCAAATTGCCTGGTTAATATGATGCCATCAATACAGTGAATCCACATGATGTTCTGTGGAATATCCTCATTTTCTACGTACCTTCGGATTATATTATGACAGAGGGTGGGAGAGTTAGCATAAGTCTTGGCCAAGAAGGTAAATGTATGCCATTATCTGTCCCACAAAAATGCGCACCACTTTGATCCCACTCGCCAGATCACTGGCTTCATACCATGTACAAGGCTGTGCTAATTTCCCCTAGCAAGGATACTACACCAGACGTAGCAGCTGCAGTTGATACTACTATTTGATTGAGTTTGTCATAGTCATACTCTAGAATTCACCTACTTTTTGTATTGAGCCAGACTTGGGAATTAAATGGAGAAATGATGAGGGCCACTGCCCCTGCATCCTTTACATCTCTAAGGGTGACATTAATCTCTGCCATTCACCCCAGGATGTGATAATGCTGTTGATTAATAGCTTGGTAAGGGAGGAAGCAGGTTCAGAGGCTTCCACTTGGCCTTTCCAACTATGATATATCTTATTCCACAGAAGAATGAACCAAAAAGAAGGTTCTTCCAACTCCCAGAGATGTTCATTACAAATAAACATTCAGTGACTAGCAAAATGACCACTGGTTAGATCTCAGTTCCTGCTCAGGACCCCATTCTTCGTCTGGTTTTTACACATTCCCCACTAATAAGAGGGTTATTCAAACACTTCAGGTCGCCAGGTATTGGTATCAATTGAAACCCCGTGTCCAACTGTCATCAAAATGTCTGGGTGTCCTGCATTATCCACACTACATTTACCTTCATAAATGGCCACAGGTCCCACTGGGGAAGGCCTAGGGGGATCATTACTCTATACACTAGCCATGATGATACAGGGTCATCACCTCGAATTCAGTGAATGGATTCAGGATCTGAGAACCGGCTCAGGTCCAGAAAATAGGCAGAGAATCACTGTCTTTTGTTTTTTTTATTGGGGTGGCTGCTCTTACCATCTTGATTATTTATCCTTGATTTCTTTTGAGTGTATAAATTAAGAAGTATCTTTGTCAGCTGTCCAGCCAGCCAGCCCCTGGGACCACCACGTTCTATGAACCACCTCTATCACTCTCTGAATGTCAGACCATGCTGGCTGCCACTCCAATCTGCCTGCTCATTACAAGAACTGTGTTCATCTTGCTTCTGACAGTTAAGTGCCAATATCTTGCCTCTACGTTGGCAGGATACTATCAGCTGCATTCTACTATGACCGGTTTTGTAAGAAATTTTCTACTGTGAGCTGTGGCCTACAGAGGACGGTCATCCCTGAGCTTCTCAGTAATGCTAATGGCCTCCCCACCAGCACATTCCTTATCATTTTGGTAAATAGAGTGTCCTCCAGACCCTATCCATCAGTGCTTATTTCCAGTCTTACAGAGCATATCTGTTCTGGAATGCCCATTTCTCTGTGTGTTTTGTTTCCACCTGTCCTGGACTTCTCATTTAAATGTGGGCTCTTGCTTTTTCCAAGCTTCCTAGAGCCCACTAACACTGTCTCCTGGGGTCCTTGCCAGGAAGAAAATAATCTGTGCCCCAGGCAAGTGTTCTTCTACTGAGAAACTCTTCTTTATCCAACTTTACATTCCACCCCCATTTTATCCAGAATCTTTAGGCTCCAGTCTCATAATACCATACTGGCTTCTGTCAATACATTTTGGCTAGGTCCCAAAGATCCTTCTGCATCTAATTCCTTTCCTCCCTTATAGGCCCAGCACTTACTTCCCCAGCTGGGTTATGTTCGTGACTTGATCCTAGTGATTGGTCTGATGGCCAGGAGGGAAGGTGAGCATAGATCCTGAGCAGGACCTGTGTGATCTACTGAGCAGAGACCTCTGAGTCATCTTTGGGGGGTGGGAAGGGACACTAGCCTTTAGCAGGGAGGAGTGGCTCTCTTATGCAGGTCTAAAGGGTTCAGATTTGTGTTTTGAAAGTTCTTGAGTGCAGTGACCCAGGTGTCCCCATCTCAAGTCCCAGGATCCCTCTCCTTCTCAATCAGGGCCCTGATCTTGGTGTAGGAGACTTGCTGGGGTTGAGAAGTCAGCCTTCATCTTTTACACTTAAAATTAACTGTAAAAGGAACAGGATTGAAAGCCCAGAGATAAACCCACACACCTATGGTCACCTAATCTATGACAAAGGAGGCAAGAATATACAGTGGAGAAAAACAGTCTCTTCAATAAGTGGTGCTGGGAAAACTGGACAGCTACATGTAAAAGAATGAAATCAGAACACTCCCTAACACCATACACAAAAGTAAACTCAAAATGGATTAAAGACCTAAGTGTAAGGCCAGATACTATAAAACTCTTAGAGAAAGACATAGGGGAAACACTCTGACATAAATCACAGCAATAGCTTTTTTTTTTTTAACCCTCAGCACTGTCTGCCCTGCAGCTGTAGGAACAGCCAAGGAGGCCCTCCGACGTTCACATTTCGCCCTTAACTGGTGATTAATTATCCCTCTACCTTTCATTGTCTTTCTCAAAAATATTGATAACAGCCAGCAATAGTCAACAGATTCCACAGTCCTTAAAGGAGTACTTTTCCTGTTCCTCGCAAACAACCTGAGAGTTTGTACCTGTCAGTACATTCCCTTCTACTGGCACCTTCTCCAGTTCACTTCCGGTAAAAGTTCGAACAATTGCACTGATATAGCATGCCAGGCTTATCAGTCCTTCACTTAGCACCAGTCATGGGGTCCTAATTACCAGCTGGACACTGCATAAACCAGCCTCAAAATCCTATTGGACAGTTTCCTGGACCATTCCTGGTACCAACTGTCTTAGGTTCCTAAGAAATAAACCCTGAGATAGAGATTTGCTTGCAGGATGTTTATTGGGGAATTTATTGAAACAACACCTGTAAGAAAGTGAGGGAAGCAGGATTGGGCAGAAGAAAAATTGAACTGCAATGCAGGTGCCACAGAGACTTCAGTCCACAGTCATCCCAAAGTGAGGCAAAGGGGCCAGGGTTTTGTAGCACTGCACTGGATGTGGACTGGCACTGGGCAGGGGGTATAACATTAGGCAAGACAGCTTCCCTTGGCTAGGTCAGGATTTCTCCATAGTGGCACTATTGTCATTTTGGACCAGATAATTTCTTGTTGGGGCGAAGAGCTGTCCTGTGCATTATAGGATGGTTAGCAAGATCTCTGGCCTCCACTTACTAAATGCCAGTAGCACTCCCCTCCTCACCACCAGCTAATCAAAATGCCTCCAGATATTGCCAGTGGCTCCTGGGAGTATAACTGCCCCCAGCTGAGAGCCACTGAGCTGAGGGCATTTCACACAAGGAATGCAGCTGTGAGCCATTAGCAGTCAACAGCCCCGGAAGCCGGAGGAACAGTGCCTGCATCCTGGCATCCACTACATGCCCCAAGCTAAATCAATCAATCAATAAATGTAAGAGGAAAATATATATTTCAAATAATGTAAGGTTTCAATACTTTAATACTTAAATTTTTAATCCTTTTGGAATTTGTTTTGGGTGTGATGTGAGGTAGGACACTAATTTCATTTTTATCAAAAACTACAATTCATTGTGTAATATTTTTAATTAAATATTGTTTCCTTGATAGTATGAAATGCCTCTCATGATACTGTAATTTCCAATATACACATGGGTCTGTTTTTGGACTTCTCATTCAGTTCTGAAGATCCATGTATCTATTTGGATACCAATACCCTGCTATTCTGAAATTTTGAAGTTATTTTTCTTTTCAATGTATTTTTCTTCCTCAGAATTTCCTGACTGTTATCACCCATTTACTCTTACAGATGAAACTTAACATTAACTAATAAATCCCCTAATCTCCAAAAACAATGATTTGGATGTTTATTAAAATTATGTTACATTTACAGACTATTTCAGAGAGTGTTGATATATTCACAATATGAAGTTTTTCCTTCTAGGAACCTGGTATTTCTCTCCAATTATTCAATTTTTATTTTATATACTTTAGTAAAGTTCTGTAGTTGTTTCTTCAGTACAGATTCTGAAGTCCATTTTTGCACGTGTATGGGGGCTATTGTGTGTGAGTTTTTCTCTCATGTACAATAGCCCCCCACGTATTTTTGGACATTTTGACATTTTTGATGTTTTACCAGAAAATGATTGATTTTTATGCTTTTATTGTTTTCTCCTCTTACTGAATTTATTAGTTTAATTACTTTTAGATGATTCTTTTAGACTAAATAAAAATATCATCCTTCCCTTTGCAAACTTTATGCATCTTTTTAAATTTTTTTCTTGTGTGTTGCCTGGACTCTCCGGAAGAGCGCCACCTTCCTGACTTTAAAAGGAAGGCCTCTCACGTTTTCTATCGTTAAGTTTGATGTTTGTAGTCCCTTTCTGATAAATACGCTGCATCATTTGATCAACATTTTCTTCTCTTTCTAGTTTATTAGGGGTTTTAATTAAAATGCATGTTAAATTTGATCAATTGCCATTGGGATATGAATAAATTCATTATTGACCTAGAAGGTGGCTGGCAGAGTGCCACTCATCTGGGGGAAGAAGTATACTGAGCATTGCATTGGGAAAGGAATTATCTCTGTCTTTCTCAAATGCCTACCAGATATAAACCCCCAAATATGAAAGGACATGTACTCCAACTTGAATGCTAGTGGGAACAAACTTTTAAGGAACACACTTGGGAAGGTTGGAGAAAATCCACTGTGCAACCACAGCCCTGTCTGAGGGCAAAGGAACCCCAAGAGGTACAGGCAACAATGGCAGCAGCCCAAGATGAAGAAAAAGGGCCAAGTTGCAAGAATATTCTTTTGTAAGTACACTGGGTGCCTGGCCAGAGAAAGGGCTCTGGGACTAGTGGGGAGAGAACCTGCGTGCATTTATCATGGTATTAGATGTAACCATGGCAGCAACATACAGAGCAAGTCCCCAAATAACTGGTAAGTTTCAAAACTTCAGTTCCCCTCCTTAGTCTCAGAGTCCACTGCCTGGAAAAAACAAACTTAGAAATTGAGATCAAAGACATCCCTCCCAAGGAAATAGCAAATAGAAAGTGAACTTTCAAGAAAACAAAGTAAATAAAATATATGTGGGCATGATTAAAGTATTCTTGGTTGAAGTCCATTTGAAACTCAGGTCTTTATTATCTTGCTAACATTTCCATTTACTGTTTATATCATGTGTCAGTACTTAATAAGTTTGTATCCTTCTATGACTAGGTTATGCAGTCATATAAATTTCCACTAAATAAATAAATAAAAGCTGTTATGTGTGCAGGGTGAGCAAATAACTTTATTCCCTCTTCTATTAAAAATATAAGCCCTATACTACCCAAAGCAGTCTATAGATTCAGTGCAATCCCCATTAAATTACCAGTGGCATTTTTCACAACATTAGAACAAAAAGTTACAATTCGTATGCAAACACAAAAGACCCTGAATAGCCAAAGTAATCTTGAGAAAGAAAACCAGAGCTGGAGGAATCAAGCTCCCTGACTTCAGATTATACTACAAAGCTACAGTAATCAAAATGATAGGGTACTGGTACAGAAACAAAATGTAGATCAATGGAACAGGATTGAAAGCCCAGAGATAAACCCACACACCTATGGTCACCTAATCTATGACAAAGGAGGTGAGAATACACAGTGGAGAATAAAAGTATCTTCAATAAGTGGTGCTGGGAAAACTGGACAGCTACATGTAAAAGAATGAAATTAGAACACTCCCTAACACCATACACAAAAATAAACTCAAAATGGATTAAAGACCTAAGTGTAAGGCCAGATACTATAAAACTCTTAGAGAAAAACATAGGGAAAACACTCTGACATAAATCACAGCAATATCTTTTTTTTTAAGCAGTCATGTTACTTTTTTTTCTTTATTTTTTTATGTGGCAGGTTCTTATTAGTCATCAATTTTATACACATCAGTGTATACATGTCAATCTCAATCTCCCAATTCATCACACGACCACCCCCACCACCCCACCGCTTTCCCCCCTTGGTGTCCATACATTTGTTCTCTACATCTGTGTCTCAATTTCTGCCCTGCAAACTGGTTCATCTGTACCATTTTTCTAGGTTCCACATATATGCGTTAATATACGATATTTGTTTTTCTCTTTCTGACTTACTTCACTCTGTATGACAGTCTCTAGATCCATCCAAGTCTCTACAAATGACCCAATTTCGTTCCTTTTTATAGCTGAGTAATATTCCACTGCATATATCTTCTTTATCCACATCTTCTTTATCCATTCGTCTGTCGATGGGCATTTAGGTTGCTTCCATGACCTGGCTATTGTAAATAGTGCTGCAATGAACACTGGAGTGCATGTGTCTTTTTGAATTATGGTTTTCTCTGGGTATATGCCCAGTGGTGGGTTGGCTGGGTCATATGGCAATTCTATTTTTAGTTTCTTAAGGAACCTCCATACTGTTCTCCATAGTGGCTCTATCAATTTACATTCCCACCAACAATGCAAGAGGGTTCCCTTTTCTCCACACCCTCTCCAGCATTTGCTGTCTGCAGATTTTCTAATGATGCCCATTCTGACTGGTGTGAGGTGATACCTCATTGTATTTTGATTTGCATTTCTCTAATAATTAGTGATGCTGAACAGCTTTTCATGTGCTTCTTGGCCATCTGTATGTCTTCTTTGGAGAAAAGCCTATTTAGGTCTTCCCATTTTTGGATTGGGTTGTTTCTTTTTTTTAATATTGAGCTGTTTATATATTTTGGACATTAATTCTTTGTCCGTTGATTTGTTTGCAAATATTTTCTCCCATTCTAAAGGTTGTCTTTTCAGCTTGTTTATGGTTTCCTTTGCTGTGCAAAAGCTTTTAAGTTTCATTAGGTCCCATTTGTTTATTTTTGTTTTTATTTCCATTACTCTAGGAGGTGGATCAAAAAAGACCTTGCTGGGCTTCCCTGGTGGCGCAGTGGTTGAGAGTCCGCCTGCCGATGCAGGGGACACAGGTTCGTGCCCTGGTCCGGGAAGATCCCACATGCCACGGAGCAACTGGGCCCGTGAGCCATGGCCGCAGAGCCTGTGTATCCGGAGCCTGTGCTCCGCAACGGGAGAGGCCACAACAGTGAGAGGCCCGCATACCGCAAAAAAAAAAAAAAGACCTTGCTGTGATTTATGTCAGAGTGTTCTTCCTATGTTTTCCTCTAAGAGTTTTATAGTGTCCAGTCTTACATTTAGGTCTCTAATCCATTTTGAGTTTATTTTCCTGTATGGTGTTAGGGAATGTTCTAATTTTTTTCTTCTACATGTAGCTGTCCAGTTTTCCAAGCACCACTTATTGAAGAGACTGTCTTTTCTCCATTGTATATCCTTGCCTCCTTTGTTATAGATTAGTTGACCATAGGTGCGTGGGTTTATCTCTGCGCTTTCTATCTTGTTCCATTGATCTATACTTTTGTTTTTGTGCCAGTACCATATTGTCTTGATTACTGTAGTTTTGAAGTATAGTCTGAAGTCAGGGAGTCTGATTCCTCCAGCTCCGTTTTCTTCCCTCAAGACTGCTTTGGCTATTCAGAGTCTTTTTTTTCTCCATACAAATTTTAAGATTTTTTGTTCTAGGTCTGTAAAAAATGTCATTGATAATTTGATAGGGATTGCACTGAATCTGTAGATTGCTTTGGGTAGTATAGTCATTTTCACAATATTGATTCTTCCAATCCAAGAACATGGTATATCTCTCTGTCTCTTTGTATCATCTTTAATTTCTTTCATCAGTGTCTTATAGTTTTCTACATACAGATCTTTTTTCTCCCTAGGTAGGTTTATTCCTAGGTATTTTATTCTTTTTGTTGCAATGGTAAGTGGGAGTGTTTCCTTAATTTCTCTTTCAGATTTTTCATCATTAGTGTATAGGAACGCAAGAGATTTCTGTGCATTAATTGTGTATCCTGCAACTTTACCTAATTCATTGATTAGCTCTAATAGTTTTCTGGTGGCATCTTTAGGATTCTCTACATATAGTATCATGTCATCTGCAAACAGTGACGGTTTTATTTCTTCTTTTCCAATTTGTATCCCTTTTATTTGTTTTTCTTCTCTGATTGCTGTGGCTAAACTTCCAGTACTATGTAGAGTAATAGTGGTGAGAGTGGACAACCTTGTCTTGTTCCTGATCTTAGAGGAAATGCTTTCAGGTTTTCACAATTGAGAATGATATTTGCTGCGGGTTTGTCGTATATGGCCTTCATTATGTTGAGGTAGTTTCCCTTTATGCCCACTTTCTGTAGAGTTTTTATCATAAATGGGTGTTGAATTTTGTCAAAAGCTTTTCCTGCATCTATTGAGATGATCATATGGTTTTTCTTCTTCAATTTGTTAATATGGTGTATCAAATTGATTGATTCACGTATACTGAAGAATCCTTGCATCCCTGGGATAAATCCCACTTGATCATGCTGTATGATCCTCTTAATGTGTTGTTGGATTCTGTTTGCTAGCATTTTGGTGAGGATTTTTGCATCTATATTCATCAATGATATTGGTCTATAATATTCGTTTTTTGTAGTATCTTTGTCTGGTTTTGGTATCAGGGTGATGGTGGCCTCATAGAATGAGTTTGGGAGTGTTCCCTCCTCTGCAATTTTCTGGAAGCATTTGAGAAGGATGGGTGTTAGCTCTTCTCTAAATGTTTGATAGAATTCACCTGTGAAGCCATCTGGTCCTTGACTTTTGTTTGTTGGAAGGTTTTTAATCACAGTTTCAATTTCATTACTTGTGATTGGTCTGTTCATATTTTCTATTTCTTCCTGGTTCAGTCTTGGAAGGTTATACCTCTCTACAAATTTGTCCATTTCTTCCAGGTTGTCCATTTTACTGGCATAGAGTAGCTTGTAGTAGTCTCTTAGGATGCTTTGTATTTCTGCAGTGTCTGTTGTAACTTCTCCTTTTTCATTTCTAATTTTATTGATTTGACTCCTCTCCCTCTTTTCCTTGGTGAGTCTGGCTAATGGTTTATCAATTTGTTTATCTTCTCAAAGAACCAGCTTTTAGTTTTATTGATCTTTGCTATTGTTTTCTTTGTTTCTATTTCATTTATTTATGCTCTGATCTTTATGATTTCTCTCCTTCTGTTAACTTTGGGTTTTGTTTGTTCTTCTTTCTCTAGTTCCTTTAGGTGTAAGGTTAGATTGATTATTTGAGATTTTTCTTGTTTCTTGAGATAGGCTTGTATAGCTATAAACTTCCCTCTTAGAACTGCTTTGGCTGCATCCCATAGGTTCTGGATCTTCGTGTTTTCCTTGTCATTTGTCTCTAGGTATTTTTTGCTTTCCTCTTTGATTTCTTCAGTGATCTCTTGGTTATTTAGTAACGTATTGTTTACCCTCCATGTGTTTCTGTTTTTTACACTTTTTCCTTGTAATTCATTTCTAATCTCATAGCATTGTGGTCAGAAAAGTTGCTTGATATGATTTCAATTTTCTTAAATTTACTGAGGCTTGATTTGTGACCCAAGATGTGATCTATCCTGGAGAATGCTCCGTGCGCACTTGAGAAGAAAGTGTAATCTGCTCTTTTTGGATGGAATGTCCTATAAATATCAATTAAGTCTATCTGGTCTATTGCGTCATTTAAAGCTTGTGTTTCCTTATTAATTTTCTGTTTGGATGATCTGTCCTTTGGTGTAAGTGAGGTGTTAAAGTCCCCCACTATTATTGTGTTACTGTCAATTTCCTCTTTTATAGCTGTTAGCAGTTGCCTTATGTATTGACGTGCTCCTATGTTGGGTGCATATATATTTATAATTGTTATATCTTCTTTTTGGATTGATCCCTTGATCATTATGTAGTGTCCTTCCTTGTCTCTTGTAACATTCTTTATTTTAAAGTCTATTTTATCTGATATGAGTATTGCTACTCCAGCTTTCTTTTGATTTCCATTTGCATGGAATATCTTTTTCAATCCCCCTAGGTCTTACGTGGGTCTCTTGTAGACAGCATATATATGAGTCTTGTTTTTGTATCCATTCAGCAAGCCTGTGTCTTTTGGTTGGAGCATTCAATCCATTCACGTTTAAGGGAATTATCGATATGTATGTTCCTATTACAATTAATTGTTTTGGGTTTGGTTTTGTAGGTCTTTTTCTTCTCTTGTGTTTCCCACTTAGAGAAGTTCCTTTAGCATTTGTTGTAGAGCTGGTTTGGTGGTGCTGAATTCTCTTAGGTTTTGCTTGGCTGTAGAGCTATTGATTTCTCCATCGAATCTGAATGACATCCTTGCTGGATAGAGTAATCTTGGTTGTAGGTTCTTCCCTTTCATCACTTTAAGTATATCATGCCACTCCCTTCTGGCTTGTAGAGTTTCTGCTGAAAAAATCAGCTGTTAACCTTATGGGAGTTCCCTTGTATGTTATTTGTCATTTTTCCCTTACTGCTTTCAATAATTTTTCTTTGTCTTTAATTTTTGCCAATTTGATTACTATGTGTCTCAGCATATTTCTCCCTGGGTTTATCCCGTATGGGACTCTCTTCGCTTCCTGGACTTGGGTGGCTATTTCCATTCTCATGTTAGGGAAGTTTTCAACTATAATCTCTTCAATATTTTCTCAGGTCCTTTCTCTCTCTCTTCTCCTTCTAGGACCCCTATAATGTGAATGTTGTTGCGTTTAATGTTGTCCCAGAGGTCTCTTAGGCTGTCTTCATTTCTTTTCATTCTTTTTTCTTTATTTGTTCCGCAGCTGTGAATTTCACCATTCTGTCTTCCAGGTCACTTATCCGTTCTTCTGCCTCAGTTATTCTGCTACTGATTCCTTCTAGTGCAGTTTTCATTTCAGTTATTGTATTGTTCATCTCTTTAATTCCTTATTGTTCAGTTCTTTAATTCTTCTAGATCTTTGTTAAACATTTCTTGCATCTTCTTGACCTTTGCCTCCATTCTTTTCCAAGGTCCTGGATCATCTTCACTATCATTATTCTGAATTCTTTTTCTGGAAGGTTGCCTATATCCACTTCATTTAGTTGTTTTTCAGGGGTTTTATCTCGTTCCTTCATCTGGTACATAGCCCTCTGCCTTTTCATCTTGTCTTTCTGTGAATGTGGTTTTTGTTCCACATGCTGCAGGGCTGTATTTCTTCTTGCTTCTGCTGTCTGCCCTCTGGTGGATGAGGCTATATAAGAGGCTTGTGCAAGTTTCCTGATGGGAGGGACTGGTGGTGGGTAGAGCTGGATGTTGCTCTGGTGGGCAGGGCTCAGTAGAACTTTAATCTACTTGTCTGCTGATGGGTGGGACTGGGTTCCCTCTCTGTTGGTTGTTTGGCCTGAGGTGACCCAACACTGGAGCCTACCTGGGCTCTTTTGTGGGGCTAATGGTGGACTCTGGGAGGGCTCAGGCCAAGGAGTACTTCCCAGAACTTCTGCTGCCAGTGTCCCTGTCTTCACGGTGAGACAGAGCCACCCCCGCCTCTGCAGGAGACCCTCCGACACTAGCAGGTAGGCCAGGTTCAGTCTCCTATGGGGTCACTGCTCCTTCCCCTAGGTCCCAGTGTGCTCACTACTTTGTGTGTGCCCACCAGGAGTGGAGTCTCTGTTTTCCCGAGTCCTGTCGAAGTCCTGCAATCAAGTCCCGCTAGCCTCCAAAGTCTGATTCTCTAGGAATTCCTCCTCTCTTTGCCAGACCCCCGGGTTGGGAAGCCTAACATGGGGCTCAGAAACTTCACTCCAGTGGGTGGACTTCTGTGGTATAAGTGTTCTACAGTTTGTGAGTCACCCATTCAGCAGTTACAGGATTTGATTTTATTGTGATTGTGCCCATCCTACCATCTCATTGTGGCTTCTCCTTTGTCTTTGGATATGGGGTATCTTTTTTGGTGAGTTCCAGTGTCTTCCTGTCGATGAATGTTCAGCAGTTAGTTGTGATTCTGGTGTTCTCGCAAGAGGGAGTGAGAGCACGTCCTTCTACTCCACCGTCTTGAACCAATCTCAACAATATCTTTTTTGATCTACCTCTTAGAGTAATGAAAATAAAAACAAACCAAAAAATGGGACCTAATTAAACTTAAAAGCTTTGGCACAGCAAAGGAAACCATAAACAAGATAAAAAGACAACCCACAGAATGGGAGAAAACATTTGCAAACAAAGTGACCAACAGGGATTAATCTCCAAAATATACAAATAGCTCATGCAGCTCAATATCAAAAAAAAAAAAACCAACCCAATTAAAAAATTGGTGAAAGATCTAAATAGACATTTCTCCAAAGAAGACATACAGATAGCCAATAGGCACATGAAAAGATGCTCAACATCACTAATCATTAGAGAAATGCAAATCAAAACTACAATGAGGTATCCGCTCACACCAGTCAGAATGGCCATCATCAAAAAATCTACAAATAATAAATGCTGGAGAGGGTGTGGAGAAAAAGGAACCCTCCTACTCTGTTGATGGGAATGTAAATTGGTACAACCATTATAGAGAACAGTATGGACGTTCCTTAAAAAACTAAAAATAGAACAACCATGTGACACAGCAATCCCACTCCTGGGCATATATCCAGAGAAAACCATAATTCAAAAAGATGCATGCACTCAATGTTCATTGCAGCACTATTTACAATAGCCAAAACATGGAAGCAACCTAAATGTCCATCAACAGAGGAATGGATAAAGAAGATGTGGTACATATATACAATGGACTATTACTCAGCCATAAAAAAGAACAAAATAATGTTATCTGCAGCAACATGGATGGACCTAAAGATTACCATACTAAGTGAAGCAAGTCAGAAAGACAAATATCATATGATATCACTTATATGAGGAATCTAAAAAAAAATAGTACAAACGAAGTTATTTACAAAATAGAAATCAAGTCACAGATGTAGAAAACAAACTCATGGTTACCAAAGGCGAGGGGGTGTGAGGGATAAATTAGGAGACTGGTATTAACATATACACACTACTATGTATAAAATAGATAACTAATAAGAACCTACTGTATAGCACAAGGAACTCTACTCAATATTCTGTAATAACCTGTATGGGAAAAGAATCTAAAAAAGAATGGATATATGTATACAGTAAGTCCCCTACATAAGAACGAGTTCCGTTCTGAGAGCACATTCGTAAGTCCAATTTGTTCTTAAGTCCAACAAAATTAGCCTAGGTACCCAACTAACACAATCGGCTACACAGTACTGTACTATAATAGGTTTATAATACTTTTCACATAAATAATACATAAAAACAAACACAAAAAATAAACATTTTTAACCTTACAGTACAGTACCTTGAAAAGTACAGTAGTACAGTACAGCAGCTGGCATACAGGGGCTGGCATCGAGTGAACAGGCAAGAAGAGTTACTGACCGGAGGAGGGAGAGGAGGTGGGAGATGGTAGAGCTGAAGGACAGTCAGCAATAGGAGATGGAGGGCAAGCTGCAATCTCACTCACGCCTGATGGTGATGGCACAGGTTCTGGTTCCTTGCTGGATTCAATTCTATCTACCCTCTTGAAAAAATGATCCAGGGATGTCTGGGTTGTAGCTCTTTTTTTCTTATCATAGATGACACAGTAGCACTGGATTGCATTCTGAAAGGCTGCTGCAACCTTCCTGTACAGTTCTACACTCGGGTCCTGTGCCTCAAAAACTCACAGTGCCTTCTCAAATAAAGAAAATCCCCTTGCCATTTCCTGCATCGTGAATCTCTTCAGTTCTTTAGTTACTTCTTCTTCCCCTTGTCTCTCTTCATCCTTTCTCTGGGCCTCCAATTCCTGCCGCTTCTTAGCAGTACCAGCTACGTCACCGCTGCTTTTACACTTGCTTCTGCATATCCTGGGCTTGAAATAAAGATACTGTACTACTGTACTCTGTACAGTACTGTAAAGTGCACAAAAGCACAACCACTTGTAGAGGATGCACGCATGTGACAATGTACACCAGATACGTGAACTAACTTACTTGATTGGACATGTGAACGCACACTTGCATCTTTAAAAGTTCGCAACTTGAAGGTTCATATGTAGGGGACTTACCGTATGTATAACTGATTCATTTTGCTGTACACCTGAAACTAGCACAACATTGTAAATCAACTATACTCCAATTTAAAAAAAAATGTAAGCCAGCCTGGTCTTTTCTTCCCTTGGTGAGGCGTCAAGGCAGCCAGGAAGCTCTGGGAAGGCTGGGACACCTCCACTTAGTTCTGTTCATTTTATGCAGCTGTGGTCAGGAGTACAAGAGGGAACTTAGAAAAGGTGTTAGAGGTAGGTATGCTTTAGATCCCCTAAAAATGCCTTTATAATAGGAAACTGAAGCCTCTCAGAAACTGAACCCTCTATCAACTCCTTTTTGGAAGTTCTCACTAAGAAGACTTTTGTGTTCTAAAGTGAGGGATAATAAGCAAATAACAAAACCAGTGCTCAGATGTGATACTGGTGCAAGAAACAAGGGCACATGGAAGGACCAAGTCAGTCAGCAAGGCCTGATAGTTTGACTCTCTAAATATCTCTGGCAATCATCTCCGCTTCCCATTTGAATTTCCACCACTCTACTTCAGACCCTCCTCACTTCTCACCTTAATAGTTGAACAGCCAATACTCTACAGGCTTAGGAGAACTTTCCCTGTCCACCTGCCTTGTGTTCTCTGAGTATCTTCCTTAAATGAAGGCATGATCACATCACCGCTTAACAAACACCTCCCCACTTACCTGCAGTAGCATTTTCCAGAGTGGGGTCTGCATTAGTCATCAGGGGGTGCTGATTTTTAAATGCTGATTCCAAGGCCTAACCCAGCAGAATCAAAGTCTCTGTGTGTGTGACATTTTCAAAACTCCAGAAGTAATTCTTCAGCGCATCACGATGAGAGAATTCCTGAGCCACAGTCTAAGTGTAGACTCCTCAGGGCAGGAGAGACCTATCAGAACCTGACGGCTTGGCCTGTCTTCACAGCTTCCTCTCCTCCACTCACCCATTTTTTGTTACAGCTACACACAACTGAATCTTATGTGTTGTGTTGAAACAGGGCAGGCATGCCCCCCATCTGTGCCTCTTCACATCATTGCCTTCTTTTCCTCTGATTGCTAAAAGCCCTGTGTATCCCACTCCCTCCTCCGTGAAGCCTTCCCTGATGATGCTCTCCACCTGGGTGTCTTTCTTTCCTTGGGGTTCCCACAGCACTGTGCATACTCTCCTCTTCCAGCACTCACCCCAGGCTATAACTCTATAAATACCTGCCTCTCCCCTAGACTGGGAGTGTCTGAGAGCAGAGTCTCGGTCTTATCTATTTCAGCACGTTAGCTGCTCACAGAGTAGGATGATACTCACTCCAGACAAGTGCTGTCCAATCGAAATATACGTGTGGGCATGTATATAATTTTTAATTTTCTAGTAACCATAGTAAAAAAAAAGATTTAAAAGAAGCAAGTGAAATTAATTCATTTAACTCAATCTATTTAAAATTACCATGTTAACATGTAACCCATATAAAAAACTATTGAGATAGTTTACACTTTTTTCTCATACTGTGTCTTTGAAACGTCAGTGTGTATTTTACACTTACACGTCTCAAACCAGTCTAGCCACATTTCAAGCATTCCATAGCACATGTGGCCAGCGGTTACCATATCGCGTAGCACGGTTCTAGACTAGACAGGATGCTTATCCAGGTCTACATGGGAACCTTTGCACATAAAGAAAGCTACAGTCTAGTCCAGGGTTCATCCTTCATGGTTACATGGCCCTGGAATGGCTTTCACCAAGACCTTGTTACCCTTGGTCTCCCTGTGCTCTGCACAGAGCTGTGAGGCCAGGTCTGTCTGTGAGGGTCCTGCCTGTGAGCTGTGCCCATCCAGCAAGGAGGCTTCAAGACTGTCGGCAGCTAACAAACCTTCGCTACCAGGCGTTTGGAGCTGAAATGCACAGATGTGCTGCTACCTCTCTAGGGAACGTTACAGGTCTGAAGTGAGAATGCTGCATTCTTTGGCATGCAAAGCCACGCCTTCCATGCCATCATCATGGAGGCTCCGGTCACCAAAAGAAAAAGCCACAGAAGAGTAAATACAGCTCATTTGTAGATGCTTTGGTAAAGGTAAGTTCCAGATACCCACACCCTCCAGGGACATCATTCCATCTGAGGGAGGAGATGTTTTAAAAATGCCTTAAGCAGGAAACTTAGAACACTTCCAAGACATGAGCTGTTTGTCTTGCTTAGGCCTGTCTGCTGGCTTCCTCTAACTCAGACAGCAGTGAGTGTTTGCTGGGCCCAACCTCTACTCTCTTGGGTCAGAAATAAGAAAAGAAAACGAGTCTCTTTCTCCTGGCCCCGTACTCTGGTGACCTCAGTTGAGCAGCCTGGCGCCAGCTGGCACCGAGTACAGGGTGAAGCCAAGTCGACTTGGCACCCTCAGCCTGGCACCCTCTTAGCGGGCAGTAACCCAAAGCAGTCTTTCCCTCTGCTCCCCCTCCCCTAGGCCCCATTTTCAATTAAAACAGTCAGGTACGCAAATTAGCATCAGAACCAAAATGGTTTCCTGGGAAACTAATGACAAAAATCCCAGTTTAAAACACTTTCTTTGCAACCTAGAGAGCAAAGCCATGCCTTTCACGAGGACAAAAGCCCTGAGCCAAAGAACTCCATCTCCTATAAAGAAGTGTCATTGACCAAAGACTCTGGAATAGATGAAAAGTGCTATTTGAGGCTGTCAGGACATGCTTTATGTATTTTCCTATACCTTGCTCCCATATAATCTTTGCCTACCATTCACTCATGCCTGTTTTCACTGAACTGAAACATTTCCTTGTTAATTTCTTTTCCCAGCAGTCCTCCTTGCAAGAAGTTGAACTCTTTAGAATGCAAGCAGATAGAGGATGGGTCAGACATTTTTGCCACTGTCAGGGAGAGAAGACCCGATATCATACCTGCACCCATTAAAATATACCCCTCAAGTGGATGGACCTAGAGTCTGTCATACAGAGTGAAGTAAGTCAGAAAGAGAAAAACAAATACCGTATGCTAACACATATATATGGACTCTAAAAAAAAAAAGGTTCTGATGAACCTAGGGGCTGGACAGGAATAAAGACGCAGACATAAGAGAATGGACTTGAGGACACGGGGAGGGGGAAGGGTAAGCTGGGACAAAGTGAGAGAGTGGCATGGACATATATACACTACCAAATGTAAAATAGATAGCTAGTGGGAAGCAGCTGCATAGCACAGGGAGATCAGCTCGGTGCTTTGTGACCGCCTAGAGGGGTGGGACAGGGAGGGTGGGAGGGAGATGCAAGAGGGAGGAGATATGGGGATATATGTATACATACAGCTGATTCACTTTGTTATACAGCAGAAACTAACACACCATTGTAAAGCAATTATACTCCAATAAAGATGTTAAAATAAATAAATAAAAGAGCATGTATTATGAAAATGTTAGAACGACAAGAGGAACCTAATAAAAATCATTTACGTTTGCTTGTTTAAAATATATATATATATATATATATATATATATATATATACACCCCTCGAAAATTATCTGAGAAAAATAATTTGCCAGTAACAATAATCATGTGCATTTGTGTAGTAATTAATAGTTTACAAAATGCCTTCACATATATTTCCTCAATTCAACTTCACAATAGTTGCAGTAGAAACAACAGGTTCAGCCTTTATGTGATGTCTTTCCTAGGAGCGTTCATTCAACTGATGAACACACTGAGACCCCTCTGTGTGCAGCATTGTGGAATGCACTGGGGAACAGAGCTGTCAATACATGGTTCCTTCTAGGAGGAGCTGAATCTTTGAGGCAAATAGGAAATAGACAATTAAAATCAATATAAACCATCTGACACAGGTATACAGCATGCTGTGGGAACACATAAGAAGGGTCCTTAGTGCAGAATTTTAATATCAGATAATCCCTTAATCAGAAGAAATTAAACCACTTAATAATGGAATTTCTGGCATCCTAACAAGGCATTAAGGGAGGTATTGGCAGAGAGGCCTACCCAAGGACCCCCGAATCGCACAGCACTGGCTCTCTTACCTAGAAGGTATAACTATAGTACACATGTAATACGTATTGTATATGTAGTGATAGTATGAAACTAGAGTAGTGTAGTAGTCATAACATTAGGTATGGATTGATGTGGGCAGGCTTGATTCTTTCACGATATACCAGGATCCATGTGCTCTCCAAACGAGCATTAGACCCCCAAAGGCAAGCAGTAACTTCTGAATGTTGCCATTGCTTAAAATCTTTTATAATTCCCTTTTACTGGCCTTTTCTTCAGAATCTGGAGGTAATATCCCCCTCACCCCTCTTTTTCTCTTATTTTCTAATTACAAAAGTAATACCTGTACATACTCATGGTAAACAATTCAATATTACACAAATATGCAATTAAAAATTGAAAGTCTCCCACAACCACCAACCCCCAAATACTGCTACTTTGAGGCATATCCTTCCAAGGTTTTTAAAATATATGTGTTTACATACATATTTTCACAGGAATGGGACCCTATTATACACAGTATTCAACAACTTGCTTGAGAAATAGCTCTCTTAGATATCTTTCCATGTTGGCATAGACTTAGCGTTCATCTATGACTGCATAGCCATTCACTGTATAGACGCACCGTAATTTATTTAAGCTACCTTCTACTGACAAACATTGGGTTGTTTTTATAATTTTTCAGTCTTATGAGCAATGCATAATTGATATCCTTATAAATATTAATTTGTACATTGTTTGAGTATTTCTAGAAAGTGGAATTGATAGCATATTCTTTACAGATCCTCAAAAAGGCAAAGATTTAACATTTAAGAACGATAAATAAGTCGCCTGAAAATATTTTTGGTCAGAATAAAACCTTAACAATAAGTGAGGAGGAGAAGGAAGATTTATTGAGCAGCTGCCAACCATGTGCCAATCACAGTGATAAAAACTTGCATTATCTCATTACTCCTAGAAATTCTGAATATTTTGACATTATTATTCCCATTTTAGAGATGAGAAAGGTGCAGTAGAGAGGCTAAACTTTTCCAAGGTTACACACTTAGCAAATGGCAGAGTCAGGATTGGAACTTGGGTCTTTCTGATTCTTTCTACTATACCACTGCCTCTAAGTAGTGTATAATCACATTGCTGGTTTCTTGGTTTAAACTCCAACGGACTCTAAAGAAAATCTCAAAAACATTTTGAGCAGTTTCAGAAATGCTAAAATAAATATATACCTTCTCAAACTTATGTATCAAAGACACTATTCATCTGAAATATACAAATTTTACTATGTTAATTATAAAATGTCTCATTAATTTAGTCTCCTCCCTTTTCTTACTGAATAACAGAGCTCTGTATAAAAAGAATGCATCCAAAATACATACATTTCTTCGTTCATAAATACTTCTGCTCTGGGTTTATGCAAATTCTATTGTTTAAAATAATAGTAAGGAAGCAAGCTCATTATGAAGCCTATTTGTCTACAGGCCTCATTGTACTCTAAAGAGTCTATTCCTAGCTTAATCAATTAACCACCTCTTTCCTTTTAACCTGCTTTTGAAAACCCACCAATTCTATACTATTTTAAAGGCTTTTTTGCTGGGCCAGTTTCCTCTGGAAACAAAATACAGAAACCATGAGACAAGATGTGTGGGGAAAAAAGTGAAACCAGGAGGCCAAAAGAATAATATTCAGGTACTTCTACCTCTTCCCTGAATGGTTGTGTCTCAGTTGCTTCTTTTTGGATGGTCAACTCACCATAAGGCAATACTTATGTTTTCCAACCCCAATGTTTTACTCATAAATGATTTGCTCATCAGCAAATGAGTTTGACTTTTGTCCTAGAGTCTTTTCTGGCACCATTCTTCTGTACTCCCACACACATTCTGCATACTCCCATCACATCACTTGTCACATTGTTTCTTATCCTTCTTCCTGATTAGACTGAGAGTTTTTTGATAACAAAGACCACATTTCTGTTAACACTGTGCATAGCACCCAGCACATGTAAGTGCTCAGTAAATATCTGTTGCTTGAATGAATAGCCTCAAGGGCATTGCTTCCCCTAAACCTTCTACCTGATGCACCTTCAGTCAAAGAAGCAGATTCTCAAGGTGGCCTGATTTAAGGCCTGGATGTACAGTCACAACAGAGAATCTCAGGAAACTCAAAGGCAGGTTCCCCAGATGCAGTCTCTGTTTTCACCTTTCACCAATATTAACAAAGAGCTCAGCACTTTACATTCCCCCTAGAGATTCATTCACAACACAGGCATTAGTGGGCAATGTTGATTTCCACAAAGATTTTGTAGCAATATTAGGGAAGGGCAGACTACTTAGCATTCCTGATCAGATACATTTATTCCCTGAGATTCTTTCTTCCCCAGTGTGCTTCAACCTCACAAGCTTCTTCCCTATATCACACAGAACAATTTAGCCATTCCCCGGCTTATTTCTCCAAACATCCATGCTCACACCTATCAGGGCCCATAGTGGACACAAGCCTTTCAAAGATGGTGGGTGAGTGTGTGTGTTAAAAATAACATTTTCCTCTTACATCAGCATTTGCAGTTGTTAGTATTTAAATTTGATTTTCAAACAGTTTTAAGCAATCTAACATAAGCAAAAATCATGCCTCTTCCAAACAAACCATTTTTAAAGTTGTCCTCTACCTCGCCATCCCAAGGAACTCGTTTCTTGTTGCTGACTTCCATCTCATGGTTCAAGTAAGGTCCTTCCTGCTTGGCCCTCAGGCTGTACTCACCCCATCACCTCTTGGTGCTTCACGGTTCCTAGTCCTTGGAGAAGGGGCTTCCTCACCCAAGGCCCTGAGGTCATCACTCCAGCTGAGGCAGAAACTTTTCTCACCTGACAGCTGGTGTCTCCCCACTCTGTGGTCTCTAGGAAACCTTCTCCCTTACTAACCTTAATGATTATAATGCAACTGCAAATTTATTGATCCACTACTATGTGCCAGGAGCTGTAGGAAGCACTTTTTTGCCTGTTACCTCATTTAATCTCTAGGACCACCCTATAAGTGGTTATTATAGTATTTTCATTTCACAGATAAGAAAACTTAGGTTAAGGGAAATTAAGTCATTTGTCTAAAGGTGCTGAACTCACATGGGGTTTGAATGCAACTCTGATTCTAAAGCCTATACATCAGCTTTGTTCCCACGCTCTCTAATTATGGATCCAGGGCTTTCCTGGTGGCGCAGCGGTTGGGAGTCCGCCTGCCGATGCAGGGGACACGGGTTCGTGCCCCCGTCCGGGAAGATCCCACATGCCGCGGAGCGGCTGGGCCCCTGAGTCGTGGCCACTGGGCCTGCGCGTCCGGAGCCTGTGCTCCGCGGTGGGAGAGGCCACAACAGTGAGAGGCCCGCGTACCGCAAAAAAAAAAAAAAAAGATAATCTAATTACGGATCCAGCGTTACCTCCTTGTGATTGGGGCAATCTGAACATCCCCTTCTCCCTTGCTCTCTTGTGTTGACCTCAGGTTACTCAGAGGCCTTAACCTTACTCTTGCCCTACAGGCCACCTACGCCCCGGTCGACTGCCTTGCTCTTAACTCAGGCTGTCCACATTCCTAACCCTAGTCTTGGAGAACAGATAACCTGCCCCAACCCAGCTCCACAGAGCTCCCAACACAAGTGACTTGAGGAAGCTAGGACCAGTTCTCAGGGAATCTGAGAACTTTGCTAGCTTTGTCACCTTAAGCACATCCTAGGGTAGAATAAATCCCCAAGGGCATCCCTAGAAGTGGCCGGCCTTCTCAGTTGTCTTTGGCTTGGAGATGACCAAGGGTTGACACTCCCTGTCCCCCACCCTGAGATCAGAATGGATTGGACATGACTTCAGGCCTTCTAGGCATTCAGATCCATTTACTTGGCATCCTGGGAGCTGGGTAAATGGCAGCTCTTATAGCAGATGGGATTTCATCTAGATAATATTTTAAGCCTGATTTTAGAAATCTTAAAGTGGCTAAAAATGATAAGAGCAATGTGAAACTAACTTTCAGCTCTCGCCAGTTCTAAGAGCTGTAGACAAAGTCCAGTGGATTCGCTGAGTCCCAAGTTATTCCAGACGAGGATCACATGGCAGCTGCCAATGGATAGCTAGGCCCTTTCATTCCAGGAGCCTGACTCTGAGCTAGTCATTATAATGTCTGTTCGGTAATCTGAATTTGTATGTTTTTCGTTTAAGACAGACTTTAAACATTAAAAAAAAAAAATCTTCTAAATCCACCTTAGGTTGCATGCAGGTAGTTTATTTGGAGAATGTGATCAGTAACAAAACCTGTAAGGGAGTGACGCAGACCGGATAGGGCAGAAGGAGAGCTTGAACTCAATTCAGTCACAACAGACTTCAGCTGATCCCCTGGGGAGCTTTGAACCTGGAGTGGCTATTCCAAGCAATCCAGAACTGAGATAGAGGGTGGGCCTTCTATCCCTGCACAGACCAATCACTGGATAAGGACCACCAGAGGGAAGGGCTGTGACCTGTCTGAGGTACCTTCCTTAGGCTGAAGGCAACTCCTGGGGAGGGACTCAGCTACAGATCTTCAGCAGGGAACAGTCCTGGCAGCTGAGAGAATAACTACCTCGGACCTCAAGGGGGACCTGGGCAGTGCACAGTAGCACCTACTACATAATCAAACACCAAAATTAATACCAAACAAATACATCACAGCTCTGAAAGTAGCATGCAGTGAGCCCAGGGAATAGGGTACTATAAAATTGGATGGAGCCGTGTCCCGGCTGAATTCGTTAGGAAAGTTCTTGAAGCCATAACTGTCTGTGCATGATTACCTTCTGACTCTGAAATTGCCAGTTTAGTAAGCAAAAGGAGGCTGATTAAAAGTCATATGCTTTCTAAAACCCTCAGAGGCAGGGCCTCTCAGGGTCAATTCAAACGGAGAATTCTTACTACAGATTCTTCCACATTTTTTCCATTTCTGTGTATTCCCTGAGCAGGTGGCCACTACCTGCAGCTGATAATTATAGGCTTTATGTATGCTGCACTATGAAAGGAACTTGTCTGTGGTGCCAGGGCTGACGGGGAAGTATGCAGCATAGGTTTGACCCTGTAAAAGGGGGAAAATACCCTTTTGTTATGGGCTACAGGGTTTTCAAGGCTGCTATCCATGGCAAATGTTCACCATGCTTAAAGGCTAAGGGCTAAGCATACAACCTTTCAAGAGCTTGTTAGCGGAAGGTCCATTCATTGAAAGCCTTGGCTTCCTACGCAGTTGGCAGGGAATCAGAGCCATATTGTGTCCCTCCCTTTGTAAAAAGGTAAAAGTTCTATCGCTTCCACCGCTGAAAACATTTGATATTGCACCTTTAATTTTCAATAATAATAATATTAATAATAATAATAGAGAAAATGTTGCCGTGGACTTTGTAGATAAAAATTGGTATTTTGATCTTTGGTGAAACATTTTCTCTTCTGGGATGGAGCACGGTAGCCCTTTTGGCAATACCTACGAAAATGACAGCACAGCTCTGGGCAGGAATATTGCAAAAGCTCCACTGAAATTACAAAAACAACTGAGACAAGGGATTGGCCCCAACCTGGGTGATTATGCCCTCCCCTCTCTCTCCACTCCCAATTCACATCCACTGACAGCTGCCACACAGATGTTAATTTGATGATTATGGGTACTGAACCATACTGCATCATTATATTACTATTATTAGAATTTTTATTCACTATTAATAGTCACTCAGATAATTTATAACAAGATGCTCATAATCTAAATTAAGTCACAAACTGATAATAAGAAAAAGTGGAGTGAATGTTTTCCATTACAATAGCAATAATTTTGATCTTCCTGATTTCAAAAATAATTACTTGAGAATACGCTAAAAAATCACATATTATTTGTTCAATCATATGAATATTTTGGTATTAGAGACAAAATTGGAGAATTAGAGGTTACCCCTGAGGTTAATGGGTACAAGTCCAACTTTTACAAATGAGGAAAGAGGCCCAGAGAGATGGAATTGCCCAGGGTCTTACCTTCGGAACAAAGATCCAGGTCTCCTGAATCTCTGGCAGTCTTCTTTCCACTAGAAGAAATATATGCTCTGGTTACTATTACATGTATATGTTAGTGGCAAATTTTTATTGACTAAAAGAAAAGGAAGGCCTAGATGTCTTTTGACTAGACCAGATTCAAGATTGTTCCCTATGTCCCGGAGAAAACTAGATTTGATACTGTGAACCCCAACTTGATTTGAGCTGATTACTTATCAGCTTATGAAGCTTGTTGGCATATAACCACCCAGGCTGGGAGTTTCAGCATTTTGAGCTTTAATATCACTGTGCCCAGAACACGTGCAGACCTTAGAGTGTGGTATGACAGCAGTACCCAGTGAGATTTCTAAAACCCCTAATAGATACTGATACACCTGTGGATTCCAGTGTCCCATTTTGTTCAGATTCCCACATAATGGCACACATTCACAAATCGATGGCTTGGAGACATTCTCCTACAAAGAAGAGCTGAATCACTGTGTTCTGCTAAGACTAACCCTACATGTCTGGCCCTACATACTCCAAGGTCTTAGAAGAGTGGAAAAAGCAGCTACAGAGGTCAGAAGGCAAGTCACTTGTGTGAAAAAGCTCCAATTTTTATAATGTAGCCTTGCAAGTGGTATAGAGATTTTCAAAATAAAGCACCAACCTTTCTTACTTTTATTTCACCAGGCTTTTCCATGACTGCTAATTCCTGGGGATGGGAATCTATTTCCCAATTCTCTACATGTCTTGAAAATTTCAGTCATACTGGATTGGGGCTTACTCTAATAACCTCATTCTTACTTGACTATATGCAAAGACCCTAGTTTCAAATAAGGTCACATTCACAGGTACTGAGGACCAGGACTTTAACATCTTTGGGGAGGGATACAATTCCACTCATGATAGAGCTGCTAATGTAGACCCCAGCATTGTATTGGGCAGATACAGCACTAATCTCTCCCCTGCTTTCCTACCCCACTGGGTGCTTCTTCATTCTCCAGCTCTGCCTAACCCTCCCCTGGTTGGGCTTTCTTTTGGAAAGCCTAGCCCTATTGGTCTAGGATGGAGAGGAGCTTTCCTCTGTCTGCTGAGGTCTTGGGCCTGTTACTCAGATTCTAGGCCTGGATTTCAGTGCTTCTAGTACCCAGAATCTGCTTGGGCTTCCGATCCCTAGGAGCGTAGACAAATTGTCTGTGCTCCTGGTCCTTTTCATCTAAATTAGTAGATGAGGCAATATCATATAAGGGTTAAGAACACAGACTCTGAAGCCAGACTCTCAGCTCTGAAACTTAGATGTGTCTCCTGGACAAGCTGCTTAAACTGTGTGTGCCTGTTTCCTTATCTATAAACCCATCACTCAAAGAGCTGTTAAGATGATAACATGAAATAATTCATGTAAAGCACTTAGAACAGTGCGTGGCACATAGTAAACGTTCACAAAAATTAGCTGCCATTATTATTAGCATTTCCCTGGCACAATGAGCTAGTCCTGATTCTTGGAGAGGCAGGCAAGGCAAGCGTGATGGGTGAACTGACAGACTGGGAACTGGGCTCCAGGGACAAGCAATGGAGGAAACAAGCCCCTGAAGGGAAAACATCTACAGTGGGGATGGGAGGAAGCCAGGATTCATCAATAAAGGAGGAGATGAGAGGGCACCAAGGGGTCAGGAATTATCTGGGAAGCACACCCGTAGAGGCAGTCAAGCAAAGGATCTGGAGAAATATTTCAGGGCCTTTTGTCTGCATCCTCCCTGGAAGCAGAATGATCTCAGAATGTGGGCAAGCTTGAGCCCCAGCAGGCACACAGGGAGGTAGACCAGTAGTACAGGTGTAGCGGGTGGGTGGGTGGGTGGGTGGGTGGGTAGGTGTGTGTGTTTGTGTGTGTGTGTGTGTGTAGAAGTCACCAGGAAGTTCTTGGCTCCGCTGCACTATTCCCTAAACTACTGCACTATATTCTAAACATACAGTCTAAGAAGACTTTGGGGACCATCCTCGCCCTCACCCTTCAAGCGTCCCCTCTGGTTTCTCAGTGTCAAGTCCATGTCTTTCATCCAGAACAGCGGCCACCCTGGGCTGCTGCTGCCAGCAGAGGTGCTCTTCTTGCAAAATTCTCTGTTTGGTTGTCACTGTTTGGCTATTACCCCACTGCAAAGGAACAACTCAACAAATGAGTTTAAACTATTCACTTTTCAAATATTAGGTTAAGGCTATCTGAAGTTTGATCAAGATATGGTGGATAAGAAATCACTGCCCCTCCTAAAAATTTAGGTTATGATTCAAGTGCTGTTTCAAGAAGTCTTTCAGAATGTTGACTGTATGCATTACCCCAGTGCCCAGCAACCGTGGCATAACTACATTTCGTCAGTCTTTAGTGATGAAAGATGTATATGGGTGAAGCGTTTGGTCATTCAAAACAGCAACAACCTTCTCCTGACCCTGCTATTCCCTTAAGGAACCACCCTACCTCTTGCTTTCCCTCTACTCCCCAAATTGTTAAGAAGCTAGCCCATACTTGTTCCTACTGCTTCACCACCCAAATCACATTGGATTGTATAATACTTAGCTCTTTGCCTCCTCACCACTCAGTTAAAATTGCTCTTTGGAGGTTGTCATTGCCTTTCACATCACCAAATCCAATGGCTGCATAACAACTTTTAACCTTCCTGGATTCTCTGTAGCATTGGATACATTTAAGAATTTTCTCCTCCCAAGGCTTCCATGACCCTGAGCCACTCTGGGCTTCCTGTCTCTGTGATGGCTACTCCTCTGGATCCTTCTTTAATCTTCCTTCTTCCTCCTAAATGCAGGTATGTCCAAAATTTGTGTCTTCTTCTCCCTCCTTTACCCTCTCTTTGGCTATGTCTAGTTCATTGGATATGGAAGGGCCTCCAGACAGTGGGTTGTTGGAAACAGAATATCCAAGGCTAGGTATGTTTAGCGATGAGACTTTGCAGAATCTCCCACCAGGAAATGAGAGCAGGCATTAGCCCAAGCACCAAAACAGGAGGGACCAGCTTAGCAATGAAGCACTAGGGTTCCACACTTGTCTGCAAGGTAGGATAGGGGATGGGCACCAAGGTGTTTGACCACAGGATAAAGGAAGGGTTCAAAGCAGTTTGTAGGCCAGCATGCTTGAAGAAGCTTATTTCTGATGGTTGTATGTAGTATCTTTAACGGTGTTTCTGATCTCTCCACGGGGGTTAGATATCCCTCTTATACTTCCCATCAAGTCCTTATCACATTGGATATGGTGTGTTGTATATTTACTAGTCTATATCCACCCGTAGACTGTAAGATCTCAAGAGCAAAGACCATAGATCTCATTTTTACCATTGTATTTCTAACACCAAGACCAGTGCTTGTCCCATAAAAGGGGCTAAATAAATATTTGTTGAAAAAGTGAATGAACTGAATTTTTCAATTTGGAAATCAAGTAAGTGGAAATTATGGGGAAGAAATCATATGTAAACCAAGATAAAATATGTACAAGGTACATACCATATAGTCATGTAGCACTGTTCGAGGTAGGCTGCAAATTTCACTCTGAACTTCCTAGCAGTCAAAGCAAAGGAAAAAACTCAGTTACGAAATTGATAGTGCCTATAGGATTTAAAAAGAAAAGTTGCTCAGATGAAGCACAACCATCCCTGTGTTGACTTAAAAGAAATGTCTCTAAGAAGTCTCACAAAGAGTTCCTGGCCGGGCTACAGACAACATGTTCCAGGATTTCCCTGTAATAGATGTAACAGTAGATTCTGTAGGTCTATTTTTTATAATGTCCTTCAATATAGGCTAATCACATACAGTAAATTTAAAGTAATTCTGTGACAGGGAGACCAGAATAAGTTAGCCAAGTACCCAGAATTCTGATGAACTGGTTGGATCTAAGGATAAAATTTAGAATATCTAGAATAAGGTGTGTTCTGAGGAACATGATTACTCCCTGTGATATGATCTAAAACAAAGATCTCTGTGGTCAAGTGCATTTGGGAAATATTGCATACTCATATTAGACGTATCTTTTTTGGCTATTTATATATACATTAACATATACTAAGTGCTCTAAGAAGTCCTTCAGCAAAGAAATTGTAACCCAGAATTTTACCAAAATAATAATTTGATCTTTTCATCATATAATAACTGTTTACATTTAAGGGAAATTTAAAGATGACACTTTGGGAAACAATCATCTAGGGAAACTATGTACTGTATATCTTCAGGCAACTCTATATGAATATTGTTTTTCATTAAAAATTTTTTTTAATTTATTTTATTGAAGTATAGTTGATTTACAATGTTGTGTTCATTTCTTCCGTACAGCAAAAGGATTCAGTTATACATATACATATGTATTCTTTTCCATTATGGTTTATCACAGGATATTGAATATAGTTCCCTGTGCTATATAGTAGGACCTTGTTGTTTATCCATTCTATATATACTAGTTTGCATCTGCTAATCCCAAACTCTCAAGCCATCCCTCTCCCAAGCCCCCTCACCCTCGGCAACCACGACTTTCTCTATGTCTGTGAGTCTGTTTCATAGATAAGTTCATTTGCGTCGTATTTTAGATTCCACATGTAAGTGATATCATATGGTATTTGTCTTTCCCTTTCTGACTTACTTCACTTAGTATGAAAATCTCTAGGTTGATCCATGTTGCTGCAAATGACATTATTTCATTGTTTTTTATGGCTGAGAGGTAGTCCATTGTGTATATATACCACATCTTCTTTATCCATTCATCTGTCGATGGACATTTAGGTTGTTTCCATGTCTTGGCTATTGTGAATAGTGCTGTTGTGAATATAGGGGTGTGTGTATCTTTTTGAATTAGAGTTTTCTCTGGATATATGCCCAGGAGTGGGATTGCTGGGTCGTATGGTAGTTCTACTTTTAGTTTTTTAAGGAACCTCCATACTGTTCTCCATAGTGGCTGTATCAATTTACACTTCCACCAATAGCTAGGAGGGTTCCCTTTTTTCCACACCCCCTCCAGCATTTGTTATTTGGAGATTTTTTAATGATGGCAATTCTGACTTGTGTGAGGTGATACCTCACTGTAGTTTTTATTTGCATTTCTCTAATAATTAGTGATGCTGACCATCTTTTCATGTCCCCGTTGGCCATCTGTATGTCTTTTTTTGGAGAAATGTCTACTTAGGTCTTCTGCCCATTTTCGATTGTGTTGTTTGTTTTTTTTTTGTTATGAACATTGTTTTCACAAACAATAAAGTTTAAGTTCTTAATAAGAATCTGTCCACTGAGTGTTCCAAGTTACTTCCTTTAGCAAGAACTTGGAGTAAAGATATTCCATTCTGTCAAATACAAATACACCTTTTGCTTTGACAGTGAACTGAATGGCAGGGCAGGTCATCTCATTAAAAGCTCCTAATCAATCTCTGTGCCCACACCCTCCCCAGGGAGGACACAGAGGCAGGACAAATATTGTCCTTGGAAACAGTCATGACTTCAGTCTATTTGAACCCAGTGATACAATCTGAATCAACTTAGTGTAAAGCAATCTGAAAAATCAAAGTTAGTGTGAACTGTAGTAATGGGATTCTTCCCAAGAACTTCTAGGTGATTGTAGAAGTGGTGAGGAACAGAATGCTATTGTTATTGAAAATAACATCTATAGATTATCTTCCCAATGACTCTACTCTCTATAGGTTAACATGCCAATAATTCTGGCTGCTTGATTTTCTCCACTGAAATTTAAGATTTAAATCACCAGATAATAAAAAAATCATACAATGCACATTCTACCTGGGTAGGCATGCTTCAGCCTAATAATAGTGAGTAAATGTAATTTCTGTGCCAAGAGGGAGCATAAAAGAAGTTTGTATCCTGGTATATTCCTTCTAACCAAATGAAGACTTCCCTTTGTAGTATGTCAGAAAAATATTAACTACATGAGGGACTAGAGGCACTCAGAGTCCAAATCACCCAGGCTAACTGAGAGAAAGTCCTAAGAAGGAAGAAGAAGACATAACTTTTGTTTCTTTTTCTGTTACTAAAAAAGAAATCCCTAAAATATTTCCCGCCGTAACTTACCAGGTTTTGTAGAATCAAGAAAGATAAAGCATCATATAAACCTATCAGATAAGTGAGCTAATATCAATTTCACACTTCATTCTGGAGTTTATTTTATTTTTGGCAGCAAGTTTTTCTTCCTAATTATATTTTACTTAGGTTGAAATTAATTTTAAACGGCGTTCTCTGTGAACACACTGAATAGGAAGCAGGAAAATCTTCCTGAGATTAAAAATTGACCTTGAACAATCCAAAATTCACACTCACCAGGGATGACCTCATTCACGCCATGAATTTACCTGTCTCTGATGCTTTGAGGGCTTCCAAGTCAACATCTCCCCTCGAACCTCGCTATGCACTGAATCCCACTGATTCCTGAGCAACACAGGTCTGTGACATGTGCAACATGAGTTCCTCTTCTTTCCTACCATCTGTCACCTCTGCTCCCTCCTCCCCATCATCCCAACGTCAGTGATAGGAACTATGTCCCACCCAACTGTCCAACCCAAAATCTGGAAGCCACTCCAGACTCCTTATTCTCATCACCATCTTTCTTGGGACTAAAAGCCAAATTCCTTGGCATGACTTTGAAGGGCCTTCACAGTCTAGCCTAGTGTTTCTCAGTGAAGGCCCTATTGGCATTGGGACAAAACATTTTTCTTCTTTGTGCACAACGTCCTTCTTATTCCTAGTCCCACTTACTAAATGCCAGTAACAATCCCTAATAACCATTAAAAAAAGAAAAAGCTTTCCTAATGCTCCCTGTGGCGTAACACTGCCTTGAGCGGAAAATCACAAATCTCACCCTCCCTAACTTTCCAGCCTCATCTCTCGCTATGCTTCTCCACAGACCTGGCATTTCAGCCACACGGGACGATTTGCTCTTCCCCAGAATGCTGTGCTTTCTCAAGCCAAGTCTCTGTGCCTTCGCAGGCACTGTTTCCTCTGTCTATAACACCCCCCTTTCAGCCTTCTCCTTCCTAGGCCTGCTAATATCTATACTTCAAGACCCAATCCAGGGAATTCCCTGGTGGCGCAGTGGTTAAGAATCCGCCTGCCAATGCAGGGAACACGGGCTCCAGCCCTGTTCCCAGAAGGTCCCACATGCCGTGGAGCAACTAAGCCCATGCACCACAACTACTGAGCCTGCGCTCTAGAGCCTGTGAGCCACAACTACTGAGCCCATGTGCCACAACTACTGAAGCCCGCGCACCTAGAGTCCGTGCTCCACAACAAGAGAAGCCACCGCAATGAGAACAAAGAGTAGCCCCCACTCGCCGCAACTAGAGAAAGCCCATGTGCAGCAACAAAGACCCAACACAACCAAAAATTTAAAAAAGATCCAATCCAAACTCCTTTGTCCTTGTGAAGTCTCCCAGCCCCACTTCAACCAGAATGACCCCTCATCCCTGTAAGCTTAGTGGTAATTACTATAAGTCTCTCTCCTTTGGACAGGTCTAGACAGACCACATCTCAAAATACCTGCCATACCTACATCCCACTTTGAGACAAGCTGCCCTCCCCATAGCCCTGCCCTAGGGAGATTGGCTCTTCATAGATCCTATGATTATCTCACAACTGATGGACCAGCAGTGGCACCTGGTCCAAGGCAGCCCACTCATACCAGTAATCCATGATATGTTCCCGTTAAAAAAAGACAAACTACATAGCAGCACTATTTACAACAGGCAAGACATGGTCCAACCTAAGTGTCCATCGACAGATGAATGAATACAGGGGATGTATACACACACACACAGACACACACACACACACACACACACACACACAGGAATATTACTCAGCCATAAAAAAGAATGAAGTAATGTCACTTGCAGCAACATGGATGGACCTAGAGATTATCATACTAAGTGAGGTAAGTCAGACAGAGAAAGACAAATATCATATGATATCATTTACATGTGGAATCTTTAAAAAATTATACAAATGAACTTATCTACATAGAGAAATAGACTCACAGACATAGAAAACAAACTTATGGTTACCAAAGGGGAAAGATTTGCGGGGGGCAATAAATTAGGTGTTTGGGATTAGCAGATACATGCTACTAGGTATAAAATAGATCAACAAGGTCCTACTGTACAGCACAGGGAACTATATTCCATATCTTATAATAAACTATAATAGAAAAGAATATGAAATATATATATGTATAACTGAATCACTTTGCTGTATAGCAGAAGTTAACACAACATTGTATTGATAAGTCAACTATACGTCAATAAAAAAAAGATGAACTAGGCTCAGTAGATTCTCTTTCTCTCTCTCTCTCAAACTTACAGTAAGAAATACAAATAGAATGAGCTGTTCTGTATTGTCAGGAGCTGATATCACTGAAAAGGCACAGGGGAGAGATGACCTGAGGAAAAGGTCAGAGTAAAGTCTGTGTGGACCATGAGAGGGACGGTGAGAACAGCAGAGTCACAGAGGTGGCACGTGGCCTGGGCTCCTCTCCACCATCAACCCACCAGTCCTGGCAGCACAGGCAATAGCACTGGGGAACCTCAAGAAGAAGCACGGAGAGAAAGCAGGGCACCAGGAGAGCTGAGCAACAAAGTGAGCCCTACGGCAGAGGCAATGCGTGTCGCTGATCTGCCTCCAAAGAGCCTCACAAACCCAAATGTGACAGGTCTTTTTTTTTTTTTTTTTTTTGGCACCACACTGACCAAAAGGGAAAAGCAGCCCAAAGGGAAAGGCTGTTTCTTAGATCTGCCTCCACTGATCACAATCCCCACAGCCTCGGGCAAGTGCTTCTGGAGCACTTTTTCTCATCTGTATGATGGATATTTTAGTATCTGCCCTGCCTGAGATCCTGCTCAATGCTTAATTAACTGTATGACCTTGGGCAAGTCATTCGGCCTCTCCGAGCCCAGTTCTCCCAATTTTAAAACAAAGTCAATAAAACCTATTTCACAGGACTTCCCTGGGGGCGCAGTGGTTAAGAATCTGCCTGTCAATGCAGGGGACACAGGTTCGATCCCTGGTCCAGGAAGATCCCACATGCCGCACAGCAACAAGCCCACGCACCACAACTACTGAGCCTGTGCTCTAGAGCCAGTGAGCCAAACTACTGAAGCCCATGAACCTAGAGCCCATGCTCTGCAACAAGAGAAGCCGCTGCAATAAGAAGCCCGTGCGCTGCAACGAAGAGTAGCACCCGCTCGCCACAACTAGAGAAAACCTGCGCACAGCAACGAAGACCTAATGCAGCCAATAAATAAATAAATAAAAGAAATTTTAAAAAATAATAATAATAAAATAAAACCTATTTCACAAAGAGGACACAATAATCAAAGTAGATAATAAATGCAGAAAGTATCTTGTAAACTGATAACTGCCACTTATATATGGTTATTATTATTTCCTTTTTCCAAGCCTTGCAATTATCACAGAAGACATTTTATTGGTATTTATAATTATACATATAGATATAACATATTCATTGGCATGATTCTAAAATCTTACTCAATTCTACTCACTTAAATCTTAAACCCCCTTTTACACTATTTTGTAACTGAAGCTTACTTAAGTTCAGTAATCTCAATCAAATAAGGGATCGCTGTCCTTCTAAAAACCATTTATCACTTGCCTTCTATCACCACACCTTTTTTTCTGTTCTCTAGGAACTTATTCAGAATTTGAGTACAGTAAGCATTACGGGAACTACAAAATCTGCTGGACATGTTTTGTAAACCATTTCAGAATAAAGTATATCACCACGCTTTGGATTTAGATTCCTTGAGACCCAACCATAAAATAATAACAAATGTTATGGTTCTGAGCAGAAATGCCATGAAGTGATATGAATGCAAATTAATGAGTTATTGTCAACAAGTACGTCACACCTGACATTTTGCTGTATAGTGTATAAAGAAAGACACAAGAGCACGATACAGCAGCTGTCTTAGGTTACTCACATGATCTGAGAAGTCTGCTTGCCTTCACTCTGGTAGGAAACCACTTCAGTGGTAAATTCCAGAGGTGTACTGTAAGAGATATTCCTACTGAAACGTCAAGTTTCTCACATTAGTTCTAAAGTCAGCGGCAGCAGTAGCCCTGTTTATGTACACCTTACTTGTTCTAAGAAATAATTTGAGGTGATAGACATATGTATGTCACAAGATCAAAAGTAAAATAAATAAGGAAGTGGTATAAAAATAAGATGAAGCTGCGAGTGAGCAATTACGTTGTTTCCAATGTCTTCAGTTTCACTGCTGTTGGGCAGAATGCAATTTTTATATGTGTATTAGGGAGACTTGTTATTATTTCTACACTATGCATACCCTCATTTAAAAAAAACTAACTCTAGGGCTTCCCTGGTGGCGCAGTGGTTGAGAGTCCGCCTGCCGATGCAGGGGACACGGGTTCGTGCCCCGGTCCAGGAAGATCCCACATGCCACGGAGCGGCTGGGCTCCTGAGCCATGGCTGCTGAGCCTGCGCGTCCGGAGCCTGTGCTCTGCAACGGGAGAGGCCACAACAGTGAGAGGCCCGCATACCGCAAAAAAAAAAAAAAACTCTAGAATTTATCCATATTTTTTCCCTAATTTTCTTTCTAAGGTCCTAAAAGTGGACCCTAGCTGATTCTACTGTCAGTATCTGGGTCATTAGGAGTAGATATTCTTTTAAATTCTTCTATATTTAATAAATACAGTTAATGAATTTAACACTGATAATAGTCTCAGTCACCTGAATGACATTCCCTGGTAAGGGTAGAAAAAAATGTGACCCTGTCAGCCAAACAGAGTGATTCTCCCGACAGAACTCCACAGCTCACAAATCCTGCCATGTGGGTATGGCCCGCTGCGGAGCAAACGCCTCTGTGCTGCCCACAGTGTAGCTTCCCAGGCTAACTTTCCTAACCCACCATGGCTCAGAATTGTGGCCAGGTTTAAGGCACCGTAATGGCAATATCCTAGGAAGCCACTAGGTGGAAGGGATTTTTTTTTTCTTATTTCACAAAACCTTTGTTTTCTCAATCAAAACTATACCCCAGGTGGACAAGCATTTTAAATTATTTGTCTTCATTTTTTGTTGCTGCATCTTCCAGGTAAGTTTGTTGTTGTTTTCTCTTACAAAGAGACTTATTTTAAAGGGCACATCGTCACATTCTCCCCAGTTACCTGAAAGTGCAAACGTTGTATTTGAAATGAGAAGGGGTAATTATTCAGATCTGTTTCTCACGTGTTGGAGCTGTGGTCAGGAGGGTCTGTTGGGTTAAAGACAAGCAAGCAGGTGTGTATGTGTGACCTGGAGAAGGTGGCATCCTCATGGTCATGGAACCAGGAAGCAGTATCCTAGAAACAGTGGAAAATTGCTTCAGAGTATTTATTACCAGTGTGTTCAAGAACACTGACGTGAATAGTATTAAATAGCAATATGAGGACAAAGCAAGAGCAAGTAACAAAAGTAGTTATTCTTCAGGGCAGGAAAGGAGAAAAGAAAGCTGTTGCCCATCCCTCGTGCGCCCTTCCCCACCAACGTTAAGAACCCTGAGGCAGCAGCTAGGCTTTAGGGTAACTGTCTTGCATTGCATCATTTGGTTCAGTGTTTAACCCCCAGTCTAAGGAAGCTTCACCTAACTGGTTCAGAATACAGGCCTTTTCCCCAAAGTCCTGCTCTACATCCTTACTTTTTACATTAATGGTGGTCAACCTACCGCTTTAAAAAAAGGAGGATGAGGGGCTTCCCTGGTGGCGCAGTGGTTGAGAGTTCACCTGCCGATGCAGGGGACACGGGTTCGTGCCCCGGTCCAGGAGAATCCCACATGCCACGGAGCGGCTGGGCCCGTGAGCCATGGCTGCTGGGCCTGCGCATCCGGAGCCTGTGCTCCGCAGTGGGAGAGGCCACAGCAGTGAGAGGCCTGCGTATCACAAAAAAAAAAAAAAAAAAAAAAAAATTAACAGCCTCTCAGTTTACCTGACTGAATCAGAAATGACTGGGTAGTGGACTTCTGTTATTCTTTTTTAAATTATTTATTTATTAACATCTTTATTAGAGTATAATTGCTTTACAATGGTGTGTTAGTTTCTGCTTTATATCAAAGTGAATCAGCTATACATATATATATATATCCCCATATCTCCTCCCTCTTGCATCTCCCTCCCTCCCTCCCTCCCTATCCCACTGCTCTAGGTGGTCACAAAGCACCAAGCTGATCTCCCTGTGCTATGCGGCTGCTTCCCACTAGCTATCTATTTTACATTTGGTAGTGTATATAAGTCCATGTTAAGTCACATCATAAAAATAGAGAACACACTCTTCTTTTTAACATTTGACAAGCTGAGTGCATCTAGCAGGGTACTTGAAGGTCAGTTTGAGATGATTTCATAGAATAATTTAGTTTTAAAAATTAAGACAAGGTATGAGAGACAAAGGGCATATTATTATTCCCCTCGCTGGCCTCAACAAGTGTCCTGACAACTGCTCCCTGCCTCCCTTCCATTTCTGTAAAATAAGGGAACCATGTGCCTACCTTACACAGTACTGTGAAGTTTTATTGGCTTTGGAACACTAGTAAGTAGCAGCCTGAGCTGGTTCCTTGGAGAAAGGTGGTGTTATCATTACTAAGACCCCAAAGTCCTGAAAGACCAACATGAAGGGCTGGGGTAGGAAGAAGTCCACTTCTTCCTTCAGGGAAGGCAGTAGAGAGGATTAAAATTGTGGCTGGTGTGGACAGAGCACCCTAGCCAACCAGACAGACTGGGGGCTGAGGCTTATCCAGAAGTCTGATACTATGTAGAAAGCCGCCCCAAAGCCCTTACTGGATCAGAGGATCCTGAGTCCCGTCGAACTCAGGGCTGTGACAAACCAAATGAGCTCAGACACCAAGTCTGATGAGGCTCGCTTTGTACGAATGTCCTGTGGATAGCAGAAAACGATCTCCTTTCTTTCTCCTTCTCCTTCCAAGTATGGGAAGTGGATTTGGCCAAGAAACAGGAAGGAAGTGGAGGAGGGGGGAGAGTGGATGGGAGCCCCCCCTGCAGTGAGGCCTGTGCAGGGAACAGCTCAAACTGTGCTGCTGCTGCAGGCTTTCCCACCACTACCTGCCTCTGGCCGGTGTGCTCTGTCTTTCTCCGCTTCACCTCAGAGGGGTACAGGGCTCCTATGTTCTCACAGGCCGGGGGAAGCGGGGGGCATCCAAAAGCTAACCGAAAGCACCCAAGAGCTCACTCTAGTCAGGGCCTGCAGGCCACTGTCCTCACAAGAGCATCAGCTTACGTTCACCAAACTTTAGAGGGATACAGAGGTAGCCTAAGGCAAAATGCTGGCTCTGTAGGAGTTACAATCCAGCTGGTGATGCGGAGGACGGCAGAGACCACAATGCAGGACCACGTAAAGTTAATGCAGACAGTGCAGGCAGGCTAGTCCATACATGCAAACATGACATGAAGTTACTCACAGGAAAGTTTCTTTGAAGGTGTGAGTGTGAGCTATGCTTTGGAGGAGCACTTAGATGGGAGCAGGGAACTTCTTGGGGCCCAAATGGACATTGCCAGCATGAAATAGAGGAAAGGTGATGGTGGGGGGCGGGGGTTCATCCTGCCGTGGCACAGAGCAACTGTTTCTGGGGTGGAGTCAAAATGGGCCCTAGAAACAAAGCTCCAGCCCTGTTGACCACAGCCGTGCAAGTTCAAGGCAGAGGTGGGAAGGGCACCGCGGTCTAGGCAGAGTGAGTAGCGTCCTGCATTAAGCATAAATGAGAGTGCTTGGCCTGGTGAGGAAGGCGAGACGTCCATGTCGAGGAGCAAAAAAAAATGAGGGTTAGAAGGCTGGCCTGGCTAGATGAATTTAGATTTAAAATGATTGACAGGGCTTCCCTGGTGGCGCAGTGGTTGAGAGTCCGCCTGCCGATGCAGGGGACACGGGTTCGTGCCCCGGTCCAGGAAGATCCCACATGCCGCGGAGCGGCTGGGCCCGTGAGCCGTGGCCGCTGAGCCTGCGCGCCTCCAGAGCCTGTGCTGCGCAACGGGAGAGGCCACAGCAGTGAGAGGCCCAGGTACCGCAAAAACAAACAAACAAACAAAAAACAAATAAAATGATTGACAGCAGGAAGCCCCTGGAAGTTCCTGAGAGAGAAGTGACATGATGCAAAGGGGTTCAAAGAAGCCAATTCTGAAGACTGTCCGGTGAATTGAAGAGGAGAGACTATGTGCGTGTGGGACTGGGCAACGGGGACACCAGTGGCTACCAACTGGGCTGTGTCTGTGTGATACTAAAGCAAGTTGGCTGATGTGGGACTAAACCACAGGCTTAATCTTCCTGGTCTATCATAGTAGGCATCAACTTTTCAAGTTTAAAAAAAAAATTGATGCAGTCTATTAAGCTCTTGTCTCAAGAAATAGTTCACGATCAAACAACAAAAATCACTGAAATTGTGGCCTCTCAGTGTTACCCATTATGTCAAATGAAATGTTTTTATAGGGCCCGAGCTATCCAGAGGGGATAAATGACCTCACAAAGAGATTAAATGCATTAAGACAGAGTTCTACCTTTGCTGGTGTTAGCAGTATTTGGGTCAAAAGTAGCACTATTTTAGGAATAAACTCTGAGCAGAGAATTTACAGACCCAAGAAAGTGAGGAGTGTACTCTATATATGCAATGAACCTGTCGGACACCTTGTCACTACAGTGCGGCATGCGGCTGACTGACACTCAGCAGGGTACAAAAACTACAAAAGCCAAAGATATGATGATGAGGGCCTCCAGTGCCTGTTTTTGCTTAGAATAGTGATTCTCAGCCTCGCTGGGCATCCTAATCTCCTGGGGAGCTTTTCAAAGAGGAAGGATGCAAGGCTCTCACCAGAATCTGAATCTCAAAGGATGGAGCCTACATTTATCTGTATCTATATCACTTTTTTCTTAGGTTCCCTGGATAGTCCAGATACTTCTCAGATACTCCAGTTGTGAGCCACTGGTTTAGATCTTGAAGCTGAAATGGTCTCACACAACACACACACACACACACACACACACACACACACTCACACACACTTCTGTGATAGTCAAGCTTGCCCATTTTTTCTTTCAGACAGAGGTATAAGAACATTCACAGATATTCTGGGCTTATTGGGGTCTCAGAATCTCTAAATTCTTCAATCAGTCTCCAGGGTTTTCTTAAATCTGGTACTATTGCATTATAGTACTTTCCCAACTACCATGGCATTCTTAAAAAGCAGTTTTCCTAAGTGGAGATGAGCCCTCACTCACCACCCTGTGGGACAGCTGGAAACTCTTTCCCTTGCAGTCCTCATTTTAAAGCCAACCCCTTCATTTGTGTTCCGTCCTCCACCCAGCAGTATTCACTGAGATCCACATTCCTCATTGATCCCTCTTCCAAGAAATAAGAAGGGGGGAAGGGAATCATTTCTGGAACCCACGGGGAAGAATTAGCCTCCCAGGAACAAAGTCACAGAAGAGCCCCTGAATTCCCTGAGGTAATCTCCATTGAATCAAAACACAAAGAGGGAGGCTAATTCAATTAGCAAGTGATGCCTTGTCCTAGAATAAACTTCTTGGACTAGAAAGGGCGGGGGGACCCTTAAGGACTGGTGCCCAGACTGCCAACAGCGAAAATATTGGCAATGCTTGGAGCCTGCCACCCAAGGGACAATGGCTGTTCACTTGAGAATTACTTATTGAAAAAGTAACAAAGTGTTAGGCTCTTTAGGACACAGAGTTGTGTTCACAAGATAAAGTACACTGATAAAACATGGAGAAAGGGAAGAGATAAAAATATTCTTCAGGGAAATGGGGGTCTAAAGTACAAAAGAGCTTCGGGGGAACATTTCACGTTCTGACTTTTAAGTGAATTGAAAACACAATTCTTGAAAGAAATGCATCTTGAGAGTGCACTCAGCGTAGAACAGGGAGTTCGTCTAAGACAATTTGGGGGGGAAGGGGAGGTTATGTATTCAATCTCCAATGTGGTGTCTTGCATGTAACAGCACCAGAGAAATGTTTACTGGATAGAACATTATTTTAGTATAGATTGGGGTCATATTTTCACTCTCTCGAATTTAAAAAAGATACTCAGAATATTAGAGCTGATGCTTTGATCTTGATATTGTCAAACATCTTATCCAGAGTCCCAGTATTACTCTATTTAGATGGGATGAGCAGCTCGTGGAGAGTCTGGGTTCTGTTGCTAGGCCCTTCCTCTGTAGTGGCCCCTGAGCAATCTTGAAGAAACCCAAGGGCTTGGGGTGCACGGTTTGGAAGCCTCCAGTCTAGCACCTCTGTTTTTACAGGTGAGGAAACTCAAAGTGTGTGGGAGTCAGAGCCCAGTGCTCTTTCCACCACACCGAGGTGAGGTCCTACTAAGAGGTGTTCCTGTCCATTTCTTTTCCATGCCTGTGAATGTTCTGTTCCGGGCCCGTGATGTACAGTGAAAGAGCATGGGACTGGACGTCAGACAGACCTGGGTCTGAATGCTGGCTCTACACTTATTTGCCTTGTATTCTTGGCAGACTACTTAATTTCACTGAGCTTCCGCTTCCCTTACCAAGTGGGGATAAAATGCACATTTTAGATCTTAGCAATGTACGGAAAGTGCCCGGTATGTGTCTTGGGCTCAGTATATGTTAGTGCCCTCTTTCAGGCAAGCAATCGAGTATTTGAATACAGAGACAAGAGAGGCAGAGGGCACTATCAGAATAATAATAATAATCATGGTGCCTAGCACTTACTATTTGCCACATTCCGTACTTGGCACATCACATAGGTTAACTCATTTAATCCTCAGAATAACCCCATGCAGGAGGTGCTGTGTTTTATCCCCATTTTACAGGGAAGGAATCGAAGGCACAGGTGGGTGAAATAGCTGTTCAAGGTCGCAAAGCTAACAAGTAGGGAAGTTGGGGTGTAAATCCCGATGACATGATTCAGAATCATGCTCTTAATCAACATACCATTACTGCACAGGATAGGAGGCAAGGGAGGGCTAGAGTGGAGGGATATGGGAGGGGTTGGTTGGTTTGGGTAAGAGGACCATGAAGATCTGGCATTATGGGGTGTGTTTACATGGACAGAGATATCTAGGAGAAGGTATCTCAAGGTGCTAGAGCAAGAAACTGAGGTCTCTCTCCCTCTTTATATATAAAGAGGGAAAGAGGGAGAGAGATCTCTATATATACATATATATGTAAAGTTTGGGCTATTGCATACATACACACACACACACACACACACACACACACACACACACTTTCATGCATTACCTTATTTAATCTCCACAATAGCATCCTATGAGACAGGGCTGTTATCCAGAAGGTAAAATAACTTGCTCACAGCCATACGCTTTTTAAATCACGGTGCTAGTAAGTGAAACAGCTGGTGCGCCCTTACTGCTGCATGGGTCCCCAAGCGTTTTTTCCTACACCAATTATAAAACTACTTTTCATAACCCTTCCCTACCTTCAAAGGATTTTTACCCACCAGCACTGAAGTCATCTATAGATGTCAATGGTTATGTAATTCTTCACTTGTGGCCTTTCAGACCTCTTTTCTAAGTTCACAAACGACATCTTAGTATTTTCCTCTGCAGGGAGAACCTCTCCTAGGGAGCCACAGCGACAGCCCTCTTTAAACACATGACCTCTGCCCTGTCGTCACTCTTTCGTATAGCACCACAGCGGTTCAAATCCTCTCGGCTGTCCATAAACAACTGCACTCGTGAGGCAGAAATGACTACTAAAAAGAGTAGTAGAGACCCCCTGTTGAGAGCTCTAATAGGCTCAGCCAGGGACGAGGGAACATTCCTATCCCATCCATATGTGTCCTCTTACGGGGTCAGCTGCATGGTAACAGGCACAATAACAGCTTCAGACAAAAGCCGGGGATGATATTGAACTCACTTTCCCAGGAGAAGCCTTTCTCAGAAGGCCACCACATTCTTGATTACGGACAGCAAGCCTAAGGGGAGGAATAGATTTGAGATTTTTTTTCCATTTTTAAAACTACTGAAAATAATTTGTATACACTCCCCCGGGGCTCTTTTTTTGTTTGGTTAAACTGGGCCTTTAATTTGGAGACGCAAAGTGAGGGGATCATCATTACGCACACAGCCTGTTCCTTTCACCGCAAAGAATATAGCAGAAAGTGTTCTTGCTCTGTATTGTCTAAACGAGGCAGGCAAGCTAAAAGCCCTGTGTTTTTGACTTATCAGATCCCAGGTTTCCAAAAAGTTTTTGAAAGATAAAGCAAATTTTTTGCACCCTGGTTAAAAAAAGAGTATTTGTTTTACGCTTAGGATGTTAATGGCGGTGACAAATAGACACCCTGGCGGCATCTCCATTTCTATGGAACACTTGAAGCAATTCCACAAGGGCATTTTCTCTGTGGATCCAGTTTTCTCTTCTGTTGCCAATGAGTGTAATTTTAGTGGTAGTGTGTCAAAGTTTATACTCTTGCCTTAAAGCATCTCTTCAACTTGAACGGCATAAGTGAAATCACCCAAGTGTATGGCCTCACTGGTAATATGGCTTTTAAAATATAAGCCCTTCTCCTTTATACCCCTTGTCATTAACTGGTAAATTACTAATTTATTTCCTATTAGAATTTATATAGTTTTCAGCAATTAAGAAGAAAGGCATAATTGCTGACAAACCCAGGGCACTATTTAAATCACTTCCTTGTTGACAACATATTTCTCTTTCCTCAAACTGAATGTCACTGAAATCTGATTTGTGCAGAACCCTTGTGGACGAGCACGCTGCACCTGTCACCTGGGCGCTAGCATTCTGCTGAGGATCAATTTACATAACCTCATTTAATGGTTCATAAATCATACCCATTAAGCCCAGCTAACAGGAACCGAGGGTTCTAATTTATGCTGCCTTTCATAGCAGAAAATTGGGAGGCTGGAGCCTGTGGATAAAGAACCCAGGTCTTGCCTTTGATTGTTGATTGTGATGGTAAATGTATGGATGATGAGAACAGATTTTCACTTTATTGATTTCCTGCCAAAGCACAGCATGCTTTATTGTGAAAAGGCGCCTTTTGGCAGCAATGCTAGAAGTGGCAGTTGTTTAGGAGCCCTTTGCCAAGATGAGGTCTAAGACAATACAGAGTGGTAAATACTAAAATAATATCAAGCTGAAATGTTATTCTTTGAAAGAAAAAAAAAGATTCTCTAACCTTTTGGAAATCAGTGACCTCTTCTCCTCAGGAGCACCTCCTCCGATCACCGCCCCCCGACCCCAAAGCATGTGAAGCCAAGAATCGGGACAAGATGTTTTTAAGAAATGAGAAAAAACAATGCTTTTTCCTCCCCGCTCTACGTCACTTGCTGATGGAGGCTCATGCAAAATAATGCAGATGTCTAGAATCCTTCAGATAATGACATTTCAGCCAGCGCGCTCTACTGGGCCAAGTTTGCAGCCTCTGCACTCTCTCTTCTGCCATGGACTGACTGCTTTTTGGTTGAAAACCCGGAAATACCATTTTTCTCTCTATTTCATTTTTCCCCCTGTAGGTCAAGATATTGTATCAAACTATATATAGTTCTCTGCAAAATGCAATATACAAAAGGTCATCTTCTCACAAGTGCTTGGGCTGGATTTCAAAATAGCAAAAGTGGTCCTAAGATCATTTTCCAGATGAAAAACATCTCTTAAGTATTGCTGAGGCATATTGATTCCCTTCTCTCATCTCAGTTCTGCCCTATAATGGACATTGTATATTCTCATTTTACCTTGTTCTCAAAATCTTTGTTAAACACGATGATTTTTTTCCCAATAAAATGGAGTCTCTCCCCACTCCGCAGCCCCTACCCCCGACTCTCTCCTCAAGGCAGGGCTTTCTGAAACACCACTTTTATTTCAGGTTGTGGGTGTTGCTGTGGAGGCTTATTTAACATGCACTACAGACACCGTGGACCCTTCCCACCCCCATCTTTAAATTCTAAAGCTGACGTGTGGAAAGCCAGTTGGAGCTAGGCAAGAGAATCAAAAAGTTTGGCAGTCATTCTGTCTGCTTTTCCATCCGACATGACATGTCTTCTCATTTGTTACTGATCCTTCTTCGTAAGGGAAAAATCAATGGTATCTGTGTCTTTTCTACTACCTGGGAGGGTTTGTCCACAGTCAGGTACACCGTGCTACTAACAGAACGTAATTGGACATGTCGGGTATAAGCCTATCTGGAACACATTACCTCTGCTCTCCTGGTAACAGAACTCTCCTTTCCCAGGGGAACCCATCCCATATGATGATGGGGTTAACCCTGCTCCCAACTCTATCCAAAGGGATAGGTCCACAATGTGGGATAACTGTGTCCCTTGTCCAGCAATCGGTTCAGGAATGGTCACTGGACACAATCCCAGGAGTTGTCTGGAATTGCTGTCAGAAGAGACTATCTCTGTTCTCTGGAGATATTAACCTGGTAGTGGATACAGTGTCCAAGAAATGGAGAGAGAGTGACAGAGCTTCAAAGATGTCATTTGAGCCCCTGGATCCAGCCATGTCTGAAATTAGATGTACCTCTGGGCTCGTACCACATGATTGTGTTGTCCCAATATTGTGATGTACCAGAATACTGGCCATATTTTTCAATCTGTTATAGGTAGGGTGGCCAGAGAAGGCCCCATTGAAAAGATGATCTTTATGTAAAGACCTGAGGGCCTGAGGGAACAAGTCATGTGTGTATCTGGGCGAAGAACATTCCAAACAGAGGGAATAAGGGTAAAGACCCTGAGGTGGCAGAAGGAGGAAACTCAGGGAGCAGAAGGAAGGGGCCCTTGTGGCTGAAGTGGAAGGAGCGTGTGGAGAGCAGGAGCCGGTGAGCTCAAAGCCATCATGGGCAGCTGGGCCTTGGAGAGGGTTTTAAGGCCTCTGGCTTTTACCCCCGAGTCAAAGGAGGGGCCACTGGGGGGTGGGGCAGCTTGAGCAGAGGAGTGACATAATTTCACTGACAGACTAGATCAGGATCACGCTAATTGCTGAGTTTTGAAAAGACTAAAGGGTCAAGAGTAGAAGGGAGGTGAGTAAGAAATAAGCTCAGAGGATAGTCTGTGAAAGACCTAGAATGCCAAACAGTGGGTTGGGGTAGCAGTGCGTTCCTTCAGATGGGTACCCAGGATTTCTTATCATCCACAGAGAAAGTAAAGGAGGAAAGGAAATGGGGACTAGTTTCAGCCTGTGAACTATATTCACTGTTCCAGAAAGTTTAACTAAAACATTAAGCTTCTTTGCTTTTGTTTAGAAGCACATACCCTCTTCCTCAGGGAAACCTTGGTTAGACCATACTGATAAGAAACTTGGCTTGACTGTCGCTGGTATCATAGGCATTTCTGGGATGTGGTTAGGATACCTGGCTCTGTTTTCAGACCTATAGTCCAGGCAGGCACTGCACAGAGACCATTTCACAAAGACATGTGATTGTGTGGCAACCACAATTATGGGATACCTACGAACAAACAGTACACTTAACTATACTTTCTTAACTTCATTCCTTTTTCACACCGTAAATTATTGATCTTGAAATATTATTGTGCAACCTTTATAACCATTGATTACTGATGAAAACTCAATATTGAAGTGGAAATTATGCTAACATTTACAAAATGCTATTTGTTTGGTACATAGGTGCTTTCAAAACATGCTTTCCATAGGCAGGGTGTATGTTGATTGCTTTCAGTTTAAAAGTACTAATGAAAGATATAGGCCTTTTATTGTAATTCTTTTTGGACATGGATTGGGCGCAAGTTGTAAATAATAATGTCCTATATTTTGATTTTTTTTTTTTAGTTGATATGTAGTTTTGGTATCACAGGGAAAAAAAAGAGGGAGAAAAAAGTTTTCCTGATTTTTAATTTTGAACTTTGCTATGACCTATTTCTTAGAGTCATTAATCTGGAATTATTTTTCAAGCAACTGGAATTTTCAAAGGTCATAAATATTCAACAGAGATTAGTTGATATATTATGGAACATCTGTAAATGGAATATTATATAGCCATTAAAAATGATATTATAAAACATTTATTGAGTGAACAAATTTAAACTGTAAACCTATGGACACGACATGATTACATTTTTAAAAATATGTGTGTGTGTGTATATATACACATATGTGCTTAGTAAAAAACAAGAACACAGACAAAATCTTTTAAGTTATTTCAGTGTGGTGAAACATAGGGTCTGTATTCTAAAAGTGCATCTATATTTTATATAATTAGTATGCAATTGTTTGCATGACTTTTACTGCTTGATACAAGAATTAAAGGATACATAAATATGGCAAAGTTGGGCTTCCCTGGTGGCACAGTGGTTGAGAGTCCGCCTGCTGATGCAGGCGACGCGGGTTCATGCCCCAGTCTGGGAGGATCCCACGTGCCGCAGAGCGGCTGGGCCCGTGAGCCATGGCCACTGAGCCCGCATGTCCGGAGCCCGTACTCCGCAATGGGAGAGGCCACAGCAGTGAGAGGCCCATGTACCGCAAAAAAAAAAAAAAAAAAGGCAAAGTTACTTTTTATACCAGACATACTAACTTTGGCTCATCAGACAAGATGGGTTTTTGCAAAAGGCAGTCGGAGACCCATCCAAGAGTTTCCTTGAATAACTCTTTCTGTTGGGTGTTTGAGGGATATCTTTTGGTCATACTGGGTCTCACATTGAACCCTTTTTCATGGAACATGAATTAACATCATCAAGGACTGAGGTTCCAAGAAATCCAATTTGTGAAACCTGATCATTTTCAAAATTACAAATCACGGTCATCATTAAGAACCTTCTAGAAAGTGTCTTTTTCACAATGACTAATTCAAAACATTGGAGTGGGCAGGGAAGGACTGACAGAGGTGAAGGAGATGAGGAATTGTTAATGGAAATTATAAATGAGCAACTTGAGAAATAGAAACCCTTTTCTTTTTTGTGTCTGATCTTATATCTTGTAAACCAATGAAACAACATGTCAATAAAGAGATCTGGTTGCATCTGTTAGATTGAACTCTTCAAAACTTTTATTTGGGAGGACTTTTAATAATAAGAATTCACTTATATCCCATGCTTTTGGATTGGAAGAATTAATATAGTTAAAATGGCCATACTACCCAAAGCAATCTACAGACTTAATGCAATCTCTATTAAATTACCCATGACATTTTTCACAGAACTAGAACAAATAATCCTAAAAGTTATATGGAACCACAAAAGACCCAGAATTTCCAAAGCAATCCTGAGGAAAAAGAACAAAGCTGGAGGCATAACCCTCCCAGACTTCAGAAAATACTACAAAGCTACAGTAATCGAAACAGCGTGGTATTGGCACAAACCCAGACATATAGATCAGTTGAACAGGATAAAGTACCAGAAATAAACCCACACACATATGCTCAATTAATCTTTGACAAAGGAGGCAAGAATATATAATGGAGAAAAGACAGTCTCTTCAGCAAGTGGTGTTGGGAAAGCTGGACAGCTGCATGTAAACCAATGAAGTTAGAACACTCCTTCACACCATATACCAAAATAAACTCAAAATGGCTTAAAGACTTAAATATAAGACATGACACTATAAAACTCCTAGAAGAGATCATAGGCAAAACAGTCTCTGACATAAATTGTACCAGTGTTTTCTTAAGTCAGTCTCCCAAGTCAATAGAAATAAAAGCAAAAATAAACAAATGGGACCTAATCAAACTTACACGTTTTTGCGCAGCAAAGGAAATCATCTACAAAACTAAAAAGATAACTTCTGGACTGGGAGAAAATACTTGCAAACGATGTGACCAACAAGGGATTAATTTCCAAAACACACAAACAGCCCCTACAACTCTATAACAAAACACCAAACAACCCAATCAAAAACTGGGCAGAAGACCTAAATAGACATTTCTCCAGAGAAGACATCCAGATGGCCAATAGGCACATGAAAAGATGCTCAACATCACTTTATTAGAGAAATATAAATCAAAACTACAATGAGGTACCACCTCACACTGGTCAGAGTGGCTATCATTAAAAAGTCTACAAATAATAAATGCTGGAGAGGGTGCGGAGAAAAGGGAACACCTCTACGCTGTTGGTGGGAATGTAAATTGGTACAGCCACTATGGAGAACAGTATGGAGATTCCTTTAAAAACTTAAAATAGAGTTACCATATGATCCAGCAATCCCACTCCTGGGCATATATCTGGAGAAAACTCTAATTCTAAAAGATACATGAACACCGATGTTCACAGCAGCACTATTTACAACAGCCAAGACGTGGAAGCAACATAAGTGTCCAAAAGGAATGGATAAAGATGTGGCATGTATACACACACACACACACACACACACACACACAATGGAATATTACTCAGCCATAAAAAATAATGAAATAATGCTATTTGCAGCAACATGGATGGACCTAGAGATTACCATACTAAGTGAAGTAAGTCAGACAAAGAAAGACAAATATGTGATATCACTTATACGTAGAATCTAAAAAAATAGTACAAATGAACTTATTTACAAAACAGAAGCAAACTCACAGACACAGAAAACAAACTTACAGTTACCAAAGGGGAAGGGTGGGAGGGATAAATTAGAAGTATGGGATTAACAGACACACACTACCTTATATACAAAAGATAAACAACAAGGATTTACTGTATAGCACAGGGAACTACAGTCAATATCTTGTAATAACCTATAATTGAAAAGAATTTTAAAAGAATATATATGTATATGTATAACTGAATCACTGCTGTACACCTGAAACTAACACGATATTATAAATCAACTATACTTCAATAAAAATAAAATAAGAATTTACTTCTGGGACTTCCCTGGTGGTCCAGTGGGTAAGACTCCGCACTCCCAATGCAGGGGATGCAGGTTCGATCCCTGGTCAGGGAACTAGATCCCGCATGCATGCTGCAACTAAAGATCCGGCGCAGCCAAAATAAATAAATAAATGTGTGGGGTTTAAAAAAAAAAAAAGAATTTACTTCTCTCTCCCTTTACAATAGAATCACATTCTTAGATTTAGACTTACTGATGACCCTCTTTATTCATGACCCTGTTCTCTTGCTATCTGCCAAATCTGGAGAACATAGTTATGGGTTCCTCTGAGTCAAGAGGCTGAAGAAGCTCCTGTAGGCCTGAGGAGTTGAGTTGCATTTCAGGAACGATGCAGAAATAAGTTTCATATGCTTCATCCTTACTCTCGTGGCTTTCACTTAGAGCATTAGCACTATGTCTGATACTATCAAATAAATAACATTCTATATCAGTACAGATGTTATTTCATTAATGTCGATTTTCTTTGATCATGGAAAATGCATTCTTTCTCTTTAGGGAAGGATTTTTGGTCAGCTGATCTTGTGAGAATGTAGAGATTTGAGAACACTGAGCTGTCTGTATTTCTTCTTTTAAATAAAAGTAGCCCTGATATCATTTAGCAGTTGGATTATATGAAAAATCCCAACACAGCATAGCTCTTCTATTGAAATTGGATTGATTTCTTTAGAGAGCATCTGATCTCAAAAGCAGTCTGTAAAAAACCCTCTGGATCTTGAAAGAAACTAAAATTAATGGACTTCTAAAAAATCTAAGCTCTCAGTTTTTTGAGCATGAAGATTCCTTCTCCCAGTAATTTGCATCTAAAAACAAAAATGAAATTGTGTGTGTCTGTACATATAAAAAAACCTAGTACTCCATTCTTGTGAACTTTTTGATTTCTCTATTTACTAAAGAGAATTACCATATTTTCAAACATGCTAAAATTTTCTGTGAACTATCTCATCAACCCATAAACCCAAAGTTCTCCAGACTGCATACACTGTTTTAAAATGTGCATAGTTTTTAAAAAAGGAATTGTAATGTGCTTCCCATGTTTATGAGCAGAAACTCATTAGCTCTCTCTCCAATACTGTGTTACGCTTCTCAGCTGGAATACATATGTCTTTCTCTTGAAGCAACTTGAAGCCAAAACATGAAATTTTGAGATCTTTACAGTAAAGAATAATTATATTATGGCGATGATTCAAGTTATGAAAAGATTCATTTTAGGGTTTTTTAAATTAGTGACTTTCTCTAAACGTTTTGAAGCAATTTATTTTGAAAACATTTTGTACTTTTTAGAAATACATATATTGTATGGAGCAACATTTCCCAAATCTTGGTCTTTTGTGTACCACATTTTTTGCCTTATCTGCACATCATATGTTCATTATTTACTTTACGGTTCTCTTTAAAAGGACGTTAAATTAAATTACATTAGTTATTGTTTTTTATCTTAAGACTCATCCTAAGAAACAATATTCATGTTTAATATATTGATCATTAATTTTTCTGATACAAAATAAAGTTATAGCCATTGAAATAAATATCTTTATGCACATACCCTCAAAGACCAGTGGTAAACATATCCTAGTTTGGGGATATTGGCATCAAGAAGTTATTACAATCTCTTTGATAGTTGATTGTATATGTCAACTTGACTGGGCTAAGGGATGCCCAGATTACTAGTAAAACACTATTTCTGAGTATATCTGTGAGAGTGTTTAGGCAAAGTAAAGAAGATCTCGCTTACCAAGGCAGGTAGGCGTCATCCAATCCACTGGGGACCCAAATAAAACAAAAAGATGGAGGAAAGGTAAATTCTCTTTCTTTTCTTGAGCTGGGACAACCGTCTTCTCCTGCTCTCAGACGTTAGACATCAGAGTTCCCAGTTCTAGGCTTTCAGACTAGGACTTATACTAGCAGCCCCCTGCTTCTCAGGTTTTTGGCCTCGGACTGAGTTATACCACCAGCTTTCCTGCTTCTCCAGGGTGGACAGAGATGAAGCTATGAGCAAGTCCTCTCAAGGAATATATTTTTATATATATAATTTTGATTTTTGAATTATATGACTATACTGTCTACTCAAAATGAATAAAATCCAGCCAGAGATTAAGGGAAAAATAAGAAGATTGTCTCTTTGAGGGGGATGGGGGACAGGAGGCAGGAGGACTTGCAGGTGGCGCAGTATCAGTCATTTCATCACAAGGTGAGGGAATTATCAGACAGCTAATTTGATGGACAGGATGTGGCCACTTAGGGTCTGGAGGTCAACCTCAAAATTTGATGAGAACCTATTTGGTATCTTACCAGATGCTGACCCTTGTTCCCAGCCAGGCATTTGAGACTAGAGAAGACATTTAGCACCTGGGATACAGTCTACTGATCTGCAGCTCTGGGATGCATAGAACCTGGGGCCTGGCTAAAGCAGAGCATCTGTAGCTGGGCCCAGAGAACAGTTCTATATTAAGTGGCCATGACCTGTGGCTTTCCCTGCTAATTCAACAGCCCCTGGGGGACCTACTACTACTAATGTGTCTTATGTACTAATGCATTTATAGGCATAACGGGATTGGAAAATATGACTCATATATCTGTAGGTATATGGGTTATGGATACACTCAATTCTTGATTATCCACAAGTGGAACTGTCCAGCTGGCAAGGACGGGCTCAGGCAGAAGGCTGGGGCTGGGTACAGAAAATTTGGATATGTGCACACAAAGGACAAAAAGTGAGTATACAGAGAAAGGAGAGAGGAAGAGTGCCAAAAACAATAGGAAGTGTTCTGCCTCTCTTTTCACTAACCTGGGTATGGAGAGGTCAATCAGAGGCCGTGAAATTTTAGGGCTCAGAATGACATTAGAAATAAGTTTGTGGAACTGCTTCAATTTACAAACAAGAAAACTGAATATAAAGCCTCTGGGTGGTAGGTGGAGGGAGGTGCATATACTCACACAGACATCACATGCATGTGTTATCTACACACACAAAGATACACCTTGGAATTCTTTTGTACTTCTCGGGCTTAATTTAATTCAGTTACCTTTAAAATATTATTATTAGCTCATTCTCACTGCTAAAATGAGTCATGAACATCAGGCATCTATGTCCATTTATTATTTTGAAGCAACCACTGTGAAAATGATTTCATTTACCTCCAGAATTTGCCCGAAAAAAAAAAAAATCCAATGATGACTGAAACCAGTAATGACTATTTTCTGTTTTCTTTTCCCTAAGTAATTGACCATTAATTATAATATCAATAGGCAGTGGGTAAGGAAAGCAGACCCACGTTAGGGCTATATTTCATTTGTAACTGTTTTGTATATATCATAAATCTCTAATATTGGGCTATTGTCACCCATGATGAATTATTGTAAGCATGTCAGCACATGGTGGAAGTCAAGTACATTCAAATACTACTCAGTCAGAATTGAATTTGGCATGATAGTCTCATAAAAGGGGGCTCAATTGAGAGTTTCCACTTGCCTGCTCTAAACTTGTCACTTGTAGGTGCTAAAGAGCTTGTTGTGTTGGTTTAATTAGTCAACAAATCGGTCCTTACTTGATTGCGTGGTCGTATCACATATGTTAACACTTCAGTGTTTGATGGAGATATTAACAAGTGACAAGAGTCTCTTGGTCTGTGGACTTTAAAGAAGAGAAGCTCTTCTATATTATTTCATTTGGCCCTGCCAATATTTATTAGATCATGCAGCCCGCAGGCTGCCAGTTAAAGAAAGACAACACAAACATTTTTCAGGGTTATGCTCATCTGTATCCCAAAGAAGGGTCACTGAACAATCGATGGGAGAAGAGCATAAGTAAGATAAGTGTTTTCTTCCACCGCTTAGAAATTCATTATTTGATACAGTTTGCTGCAGACCTCCTTTGAGCTTTTTTCACTTAAAGGTAATTTATGACAAGAACAGAGAGGTTCTTGAAAATGCTATAGCAACTGAAGCTGAATGATACCATGCTGGTGCAAGACGCCGAGTCACCAGAGGCGGGTAAAAAGGATGTTTGCATTTGTATGAAAAACGGTATTAGTAAACATTCATCCATGGTGGATAAAATTCTCATATTAATGGTCAATAAGACATTCAAGGAAAAAGATTCAATAACCAAAATGATTATTCCAAGGAGTGGGGGAAGGAGATAAAAATTTGGTACCCTGAAAGTTTGCAAAAGACCCGTCTATTCACTTTTTCTATAGCAGAACAAACAAAGGGCCGTACTTGCTCTGAAGGACAGGCTTCATTTGTTCTGTCACCATTCCGTTATGGCTTTTATCTGTGCACTAGCAAGAATCAGGTCTCCATGCCATGTGCAGGAATGATGTAAAGCCTATGAACCAGAGCCATCAGATAGTTCATTTTGGTTGGACATTGCTTTGAAAAAACATTTAAATAACTGGTAACAATTCAAAACTTCCCAGCAGTGACTTAACCAGTGGATATGGCAGGATGTAAAATTATGAGTGAAGGGTTTTCTGTCAAGACTCTCTAGTGGGGACTTCTACATCTAATTGATTTTTATCTTTCTTAGGAAACTGGAAACCCCCCAAATCCTTGTCTCTTTGCCTAACAAAGGATAAAAGTTGCCATTTCTCTTCTTAGAAGAGCTCACATTGATTTATTCAGTATCTAATTATGTGGTGGTCACCATCTTGTTGGTCAGAGACCAACCCTTGTCTCTTCCTTAGCTGCCACTGCCAGCTGAAGGCCTGTGGGCCCGGCCTAAGTATTCACCTACCGGCCAGCTGACAATGGTCTTGAAGTTACGGCAAAGCAAGCAGGGGGCGGTGCACATGAAGAGTGGCAAATTCCGAGAGCATAAATAGCCATGGGTTAAGGAAGATTTAATCTAAATAATTAAATATGCTCTTCAGGTAGTTATAACATCTTCCTTCCCGAGGCCACTCCAGTTTTAGCCAAGCCCTGGGACTGAAGCAGCTGCCGTGTCCATCACAAAGCCTTTGCCACTCTAAGGTCAGCGGAGAGAGCTGAAGAGGAGGAACTACTCTTTCTTGTTTACTTTCACCTCAGCTTTTGCTTAGCCTAAGCACCAAACGAAATCACCTTTGGAAGATGATCCAACCTCATAACTTCCTCATCCCATCCCCCACCATCATAAATGCTTTTCATGAGAGTTACAAATCAACTCCCAGAACCAGCCAATCAGGTTTGGCTGGGAAGCAGGCCTTCAATGAATGCTCGTTGATTAATTGATTGACTGACTAGAGTAAATTATGAGTGTTAGTCTACCCAACAGAAACAAAAAATAATTGGACTGAATGACAGTGTTAATAGTGCAAGGTTAAAGGGGGCAAGATGGGGTGTCCTGTGGGGTAGCACAAATTTACCTTCAGAATGTGAAAGCTTTGACAGGCTATTTTCTTTTGAGGAGTAGGAGATGGGAAATGGGTTGGTTGGCTTGCAAAAGACATGGGTGCTCTCAGGGCAAGAATTTTCCTGCGTGAACTCTGAAGAAGAAAAAAAGAAGAAAGCCAAAGGATGCAGAGAATGAAAAGCCATTCGATGTGAGGCGAAGAGGGAGGATAGGAGGAGGGGAGGGGGGTAAAAGCTGTTATAAGGGAAGCAAAGGAAGGATGAAGGGAAGCAGGAACATGTGTGACTTAATTTAAGGCTCAAACTCCCAGAGCTTTCAAGTTTTCGCTACTACCACAATGCTATAAAGAACATCCTTTGGAAAATTATTGGGAGGAACGGAAATACAAGGACCTTCCTTCCTACTTTTTTTACTTCTGTAATGTTGGAATTTCATGTAATCAAAATGGATTGATTTTATAGTCAGAAAAAAATAATTCAGAAACATAAAATGAAAAAACAATTCTTGGAGCTGTGACTATTTTCAAAGAGAAGAAAAGATCAGCCTATGAGGTTTAGTGATTTAATAACAAGTTATGACTCTTAAGTTTTTTTCAGTTCATTTAAGAATATTTACCTCAGCTTCCAGAAATGGTTTGATCTCCTTAAGCATATCTACTTTCCAAAAAGTTGTCATCTTATTTTTCAGTTCTCAGAGATTGTTACTTGCAGTCCCAGTCGTATAAAACCATTTTTTCCTGTACTTGCAGTCCCAGTCGTATAAAACCATTTTTTCCTGTACTTATTTCAATGATTTTTCCAGTCCCGTACTTCTACAGGACGGGAAACTTTTTAAAAGTGAAATGGGCTGACAGAATGCAGATCCATGTTGCCTGGGGCCAGGGATGAAGAGCGGGGACCTCCTGCAAAAGGGAACCTGGGAACTTATTGGGGTGATAGAAATGCTCTATATCTTTTTTTGGAGGGGGACCTTCGTTGCGGTGCGCGGGCTTCTCACTGCGGTGGCTCCTCTTGTTGCGGAGCACGGGCTCTAGGTGCGCGGGCTTCAGTAGTTGCGGCGCGTGGACTCAGTAGTTGTGGCTCGCGGGCTCTAGAGCACAGGCTCAGTAGTTGTGGCGCATGGGCTTAGTGGCTCCACAGCATGTGGGATCGAACTCGTGTCCCCTGCATTGGCAGGAGGATTCTTAACCATTGCACCACCAGGGAAGTCCCGAAATGTTCTATATCTTGATTGAGGTGGTGGTTACACGACTGTATACATTTGTCAAAAGTCATCAAATGTACATTTTAAATGGGTGAATTTTATTGTATGTAAGACATACCTCAATAAAGCTATTTTTAAAACAGCTTTACAAATAAAGTGAACTAGTACTTTTTTATGTGATCATTTACAAGAATATTCCAAATTCCTGGAAGGTTTCAGGAGGTTTCTCTTTTCAAAAGTCCTAGAACTAGTATCAAGTTTTAAGTTGAAAAGCTAAAAAGACTTTACATATTTAAATGTCATTTTTATCTACTTTAGGCTAGCATAAAAAGAAGAAATACATTTTGTAACCACAAATTCTTATTCAGTAATTCTTGTAGTTCTTTTCTCTTTTAATTTCCCTTGGGGGGAGGTATTGTCATTTTGGTATTGATATTTTGATTAAGACACCACCCATTCATTAAAAGTTTCTGTCATATAAAGGAATTCAATTTTTTTTTTTGATTGGTGCTAGACTCACAGACAGACAGAAATAAACTGCCCTTCTTCCATTTGATAGCCAGACGCTGCCAGTTGTAGCCAGGGCAGTCATGCTGTTAAATTAGGTCTAATGAAGGAGTAATTGCTTTAGATATAGTGAACCATTTCAAAGAAAACAAGGATTCTAATTGATTTGCAATTTGTTTGGCACATTGCATTGTCTGCCGCTATTGATTAGTCTTCTGGATTTCACACTGCATGTGTTTCCCTTTATTAAGGGAATAACAGGTTGCTGATTACTTTCTTTCTGGGTTTAATGTAGCGGTTAATGTCTACTTTGTTCTTGTGTCATGTCACAGGCTAGGAAGGAATAATAGGCAAGTGGGTGGCCCTTTGCTAAGCAACTTCCCTGCTGCGCTGAGCTGTGTGCTCCGAGACAGGCTGAAAAGCAGATCAAGAGAAAGGGTTAGAATAGCAGGACTCACAAGTTAGGGCCTGAGTCAGGCTAGACCCAGCTCGAAACTTGGCTTTCCCCTTCCAGTCAAAGCATAGCATGGGACGAAGCAGCTGGTGGTAGATTTGTTCTTGTATCATTCGATTATCTGTAGACAGGAGATGAATCTATGCCCATCGTTTTCTTTAATAGGTATGTATACTAAATGGACGCAGAAGAAGAATATTTGAGGTTGAGACCTTTGAGTCCATTTAACCCTTTGGAGAGTGACATTTAGTTGGCACCTGGGAAGCAACTTGTTGCCGAAGTGTCGATATGATCATCAAAATGGCTCTTATGTTTATACCAACTGCAGGGGAGGGAGAAAAAGTTCTCAGGGCTGCAGTCATTTCATTGCCCTCAAAGCACAGCGGGAATTATTAGCTTACCCTGGCGTGCCCCTTTGTTTTCCTAGGGCTTTGCTCCTCCAGCAGATACTCATTTAAGGCGAATCCACTGCTTTCTGAAACGTGTTTAGCAGTGGTGCACAGAACAGGCTCTCACTTAGCGGATCTAATCCTTTCACAGCTCAGCTTGTTAATGTAGCAAACTGCTGAAAATGGGAAATGGATTCTTTAATGAGACTGGTTCCTTCGTGGCTTTATTCTCCCAGTTCAACCCTCAGGCATTCATTCGTGTCCCCCCACCCCGCCCCGCTGCCCCTCCAAGCCACGATCAGGCACCCCCGCTTCCCACCCAGCAAGCCACCCATTTTCCAGCACGCACTCCCCCATCTCTAGGCCCCTCGCCTCCTCCAGAGCCCTCGGACGGAAGCTCACAAATAACAAAGAGGTGTGGGCAGCAAAGGCTCCCTTTTCTCTGCATTGGTTCCCTCTTTCCTAAGCCGGAGCCCTTCTTTTCCTGAGCTCGCAAGCTCACCAACAAGGAGGTAGAGAGGAGTTGTATTCAAGGGAGCAAATGCCCAGGGATTGCATCTAAATGTAACAAATAAATGCAATTTTGCTCTCCTACCCAACATATTTCTATATTTAATATTTTTATGGACTATAGTTTTTGTGCCATATTGGCTTTTATAGTGATCCTAATTACAACGCGTTTGAAAATGGAGCCAAGAGGTGAAGGCAAACTTAGGCTCTGATCTTAATTCTTTTTCTTTTACCATTTACAATCCCCTGGAAGACTTGGTACTTCTCCTACAGAAATCACACCCCCTTGAAAACATTCTAAGCAGGTAAAATTCAGGTTAAGAGGAATATTAAAAGCAACTTGGAATTCATAACAGGGCGGTCTTCAGTTGGTAGTATGCACTTGGAAGAGAAAATGAGGAGAGTTTGGCCCATTTTGCTTTGGAGACAATGGATTTGGGAAAGTAAATTATATCTACATGAGCTCAGATCTTCCTTTAGTCCAAATTCATAACTTTTTCTTTTGTGTGTGCCCTCTGGCAGTCTGATGAAGTCTGTGGACCTCTTCTCAGAATGTCTTTATTTTTTTGTTGTTGTTGTTTTTTTTTTTTGGTTTTGTTTTTGTTTTTTGCGGTACGCGGGCCTCTCACTGTTGTGGCCTCTCCCGTTGCGAAGCACAGGTTCCGGACGCGCAGGCTCAGCGGCCATGGCTCACGGGCCCAGCCACTCCGCAGCATGTGGGATCCTCCCGGACCGGGGCACGAACCCGTGTCCCCTGCATCGGCAGGCGGACTCTCAACCACTGCGCCACCAGGGAAGCCCTCAGAATGTCTTTAAATGCATAAAAGAAAATACTCAGGATGACAAAGAAAACCAACTATACTGAAATAAAGTTATCAAAACATTTAAAAAGCAAATTTATATATACGCAATTTTATGATGATTTATTGTTAGTGAATTTAATACTTTAAATAATAAGATCTATGGACAAATCTGGCAGCTCCTGCAGTTTTGAAGTCTTACAGAGTAATTAAATTTTGACTATCCGTAATAACCTTAATGTGTTATTAAAGACAAAGAACCCTGTGATCTTCCTTGGCGGCACAATCCCAGGTACTGACAGTCATTGTTTTGATTGCCTGCAGCCCTGAAAGGGGTTATAAACATAAAGATGTATTTTTTCCCATCCAAATTCATGGACCCCTATAGGACCCCTGCTTCCTGCAGTAGTGGCCTCCCCAGTGCCCCATCAGGTGCCCAGCAGCCTGGCACTGCAGCCCTAAGCAGGGGAAAGAGAGGAGGAATGGGCCCAGTTGGTGGTGCCCGGATCTGACCCCATCACACATAGGACCACACTGAATTTCGTGGAGCACAGATGTCCTCCATGCCTTCCTCAATTCTGGCTCCTCCCCATGGCCCATCTACAAAACTCATGTCTGTATCGGTCAAGGCCATACACCTGGGACACATGGAAAGCGGAGAGCCTGGCAAAAGCAAAGCAGAACAAGCATGCAAATGCTCTTTGCGTTATACGAGGCTGATTATAGACAGATACGTTCATGAGACGTACTATTCAAGAAATAAAATCTGGGGATTGGTAAACTGTGAAAGCTACAAAGTCAAGATATTATCGAGCAGAACGTAGCTCACAGTTAGTTAACGACGGTTGCCAGATTTAGCAAACGAAAATACAAATATTACGTAGAACGAATTTAGACTAAAAACTTATTTCTTGTTTATCTGAAATTCAGATTTAGCTGGTTCTGTATTTTAGCTGGAAATCCTGAATCAAGGTCTTGTCTAAGGCAAATAAATCCAAATGTAGATTATAATTAAGTCATGGGAAAGAACTTCTGCTTTGACTGGCCAAGCAATTTGAACTAAACTCAGATGTGGCAAGTTTGGGGTGATTTGTTTTCAAATCAAAGAGGATTTTCAGGATTGAAAGGGGAGTAAAGAGAAGAGAAGGAAGGAATTCTGTGGCGGTCCAGTGGTTAGGACTTAACCCTTTCACTGCCGGGGCCTGGGTGGGGGAACTAAGATCTCTCGAGCTGAGCGGTGCAGCCAAAAATAATTTAAAAAAAATATAAAAGAGAAGAGAAGAAGTTAAGAGGTGACAGGGAGGAGTGAGATGAGTAGAAGGCAGGAGGCAGTGCAGAGTTATCCTGGCTGAGAATCCAGGGCCAGTGGGCTTCTGGCAGGACCTTACTCAGGGACTTCTTCCCCTCTCTGTTCTGACTCCTTTGAAATGGATGAAGCCAACACTGCTTGGGCTCGGGCCTCATCCTCATAAGGCATAAACGAACCAAAGCTCAGGGAGGTTAAGCAGCTTGCTGACAGCTGTGGCTCAAATCCAGGGCTGACACACCAAAGACCTCATGCTTGCCACCAGAGCCCACCACCTCTAGCCATTAATACCCCAGGATTTGCTTCTCCCTGCTCCTTCCATCGCCACCTCTCCTGTTTCCTACAGAGGACTGAAACTGTCAGGGCCAGTAGGTTTGTGTTGTATGTCAAAAACCATGAAAGCCCCACTCTCTGGGGGCCTTTCCATTGTCCAAGCAAGAACAGTTAAATGAACCAGCTAGAAAGCGCACTTCCTGAGAAGGAAAAGACAAGCTCAGTCTAGTTCCTTATTAACAACAGCAATGGCAGCAACAACAAGCAGAGCCCCAGCATGACAGCATATCCCAGACTTTCCTTTCCTCCCCGGTCATGGGAATTTAGACTTGGAGTTTTTAAATTGAGGAGGGCACATTCAGACCCCAATGGCTGCCTGGGGACCCAAGTGCTCTGAAATGACTCATCTCTCCCAGGCCGGTCCTACATCCCGGAAATGTCTGGGGTGCCACATTCTAGAGGCCCGAGATAAAGAGCCTTTAAACGACAAGGTGTAACTTTATTAATTCTTTTTATGCTGCAGAGCGCAAGGGCAAAGGCAGCCACAGGCAAACTTCAGACACTCTCTTTGGAAGTCCAGACTTGCTATAAATCACCTGAGATGGGGATGCCACGTCAGCCCAGCCAGGGCCCTGCCACTCTCTCCAGGCAGCATGACTGTGTTTAAAGCTGCTCCGCTTCCCTAAGTCTCAACCATCACCCCCTTGAAACCCAGGATCCCACTATCCCATGTCGATATTCAGATATCCCCCCCTTTCGTAAAGGCGTTTTCTCGTGCTTTATCAAAGTGGTATCAATAGATCATTTATATTTTGAACTCTGCTAAAAAGAGGATTATACCAGGACATTTGATTTTAGTTAAGAAAATATAGAAATGACTCCCATGTATGAAAAGCAGTGCTTTCAAATGAAAGAAAATAGTTCACTTCTCTCTGTCACAGCAGTAGCACTGCTAAGTACTTCTAAATTGCTCCACTTTGCTATTGTCTGAGGTCCTTGATAAACATTCTGCATTTTAAGCTTTATCTATTTCTCATCACTAAAAAGCTCATTAGTTAGTCAGCGTACTGGTATTTTCTTTACAGTTCATAAATTCAGATTATAACCTTGTGGCCTATACATGGTGCCACTCATTAGATCATCCAAAACACCAGTGTGGAGACATTTAATGGGTAAAATTTTAAATTAGATTTCTACATTTAGAAGTCGCAATAAAATACCCAGACTGCCTAAAGTTTTTAATGAGAAACATAAAATTAATAGCATTTTATTGTATGACAGGACTCTGCTTCTCACTGAGCTATTGCAGTGATTAGGTTAGATAGCCTGCAATCAACGCTGCCCATATAGTACTTAAATGAGGACATATGGACTTAGTGCACCCAAGCGTCAATTTTTGATGCCAAGTTCTTCTTTTCCTGATCTAACATAAGTACCATTTCCTGTTTCCACAGTGGTAAAGTTTTGCAGGGATGTCCCTTCTGATATGGCTTTACTGTGAAGTGAATGCATCTTCCTTTGAACCCGGGATCCTGAACACTATTTGGACAGTCTATACACTAGAAACAGCCCACTAGTCACAGACTGACAAGTCACGGGTCAGATAAGAAACCAATGACCTCCACGCCCTGGTAACCTCAAGATGTGGAGAGCCTTCCTAAGGATACGGCACAATGCTGGATATCTTGATCTGAGAGCAGTAATTGGGAGGAAGAGAAGAAAGTGCCAAAGTGTGTTGGAAAAGTGGAATCCATACACAAGACATTGTTCTGTCATCCCGGCTTCAACAAAGGAGCAAATGCAATCTTACCAAACTCTGTTCTAAACGGAAGCACAGGAAACTAAGCGCCAATAAAAACTGGGAACGACACCAAATGAAAAAGAACCAAGAGCAAGCATTTCCGAGGGTCCCTAGAAAACACAGACACACCTCACGACAGCCTCTTCTGCGTTATTCTTCTTTCCACTTGATATTTTGCCCTGGACTGAATACCGTTGATCTGAATAGACCCCTTATACATTCATACTGCCATCTTTCCCCAAGATGACCTACCCAGCTTCCAATGCCTCTCTGGGTGTTGTAATAGTGAACTATCTCCTGGTGCAGAGGGTGAGAGAATGAGGCTGAAAGGTGATAGCAGAGCAGTTTGGAGGTGGGGGGCAAAGGTGGGGTTGGTTCTCGTTGCATATCTGTGAGGCGTGGCATTACCCAGTTAAATGCTCTAGGCTGGGTCTGAAGTCTCTTATGCTGGAGAACTTTAGGAACTATGCTTCCTGTCCTGTGCTGCACTCGACGAGTAGGCACGTTAAGTAAGTTTAGCAAAAACACGCTGGACTCTTTGCTCCACTTACAAAAACTATCTAGATTGAGGAGAGTGGTCTCATTCCTGGCTACTTAGCCCCCTGCTCCTCCATTTTCTTTGCAGTGGCTTTTTACAGTTTCCCTTTCCTCAGCCATCCCTGACCACAACGTAGCATCTGGTTCAGTCATTTTTATTCACTGAAGCCTGTCTTTGAGAATCTTCCGTGATGCCCAACACCTGAGGTTGCATGGGCCCTTGCCCCTGAAGAAGCATAGTTTTCTCAATATCAGCCTCACCCTCTCCCTCACCGTTCCTGCCTGCCCACCCCCGCACCTTCCATGTCCACACACCCCTACCTTCCGCACTCCACTCTCTCGCCCACACTGTGCACACACAGGCCCAAAACAACAGCATCAACAGCACGATTCAGGGATTCTAGGTTCTATTCCCAACTCTACCAGCCCTGCCTCTAGGAACTTAAACTATTTTCTAACACCGTGTGTCTTGGCATCTGTAAATCAAAAAGATAATGACCTAAATACTAAATACTGTTTTGAGAAGCCAGAAGTGAAGAAAAAGTGCAGGCCATAGACAAAGAAGGCGGTCCTCATGCTCTAAGCCAGCATACTTCCTCCATGGAAGCTACAGCTGTTCTTACATGAGATAAAGACAATCCTCTGGTGAGATGCCTCCTTCTTAGAACACATTTCCCCTTAAACATACTGCCATCATTCTGATGACCTTGCCACACCACTGAAAACGTCATCCCTATATCTTGACCGGCCTCTTGAGTTGAGGCAAACACCTTGAACTTTTTAGCAAAGCATTTTTATGCTTTGGCTCCAAATTTCCCCTGGTCCACTGTTTTGCAAGAGCCTTAGCTTGTGTGCTTGGCTCACTTTATACAACGATATACCGTTGGGGGTGGACAGTACATTTTTTTGTGGCTAGGATCCTGTTTTAGATATATGCGAGGAGCTCACTGTATCAACAAACCAATTGGATGAATTATTTTGTAAAGCAAAAAATCCAACACATTTCTATTTGACGAGCAGAGTTTCTTAAGACAAGGCACACCTCAATACGCCCATCTCTTCTGCTGCCTGACCAGGAACACCTGCGACTATGTGAGCTCTCACCTTAGTTCAACTTGGTAGCAATTTGTTCTCTGGATGTTTGACTCCTGCCTGCTCAACTCTTCTGGGCAGGCTCTGCTCATTCCAGTTTCCTCCCACTTAAACAAACAATACGTTGCAACGTTTTACCACCGCCAAGTCTGGCCCCGGCCTCTGCCATGGCTCACCTCCCTGACCTCTCCTTCTAAGCCAGGCCCTCCTCAGCCTCTAGCAGCCCACAGCCCGTCCGAAGGCCCAATTCCCCAGGCTTATCCTCATGTCTGCAGAAGCCTTTCTGAGCCCTGACAATCACCTCGCACCCTACACAGACAAGGTCTCAGCACCTCTCAGGAATCTAGCTGCCGGGCTGCACCCCTCAGGCCTACAAGGCCCGTACTTGCCCAGCTCCAAGACCAAAGAAAGCGCACAGAGTCAGCGACAGGGACATCTGGGGTTTAACGGGCAGCAGGGGCTTACTTGTCAGAAGCAGGTCCTGGAGCAACACCCCACTACGTGCGTCAGGCGGCAAGCAGGACATGGCGGCTGTGCTCGCTCCCAGGGCAGGGGGAGGTTACCAGTTAGGGGATTGATATCAGGTTGGCTCATCGGTTACCAGGGAAACCAGCAGAGTGGCACGCCCCTCACCACCCCTTGATAAACATAATGGAGAGCTCTGATCTAAAGCTAGAACAATCACCAGCTGGGGCACGGGCAAGTAGGTAAGAAGGTCAGTCAGGTGAGTAGGGTGTAGGTGAAGCAGGCGCTGGTTAAGCCGGGGGGCGGGGGCGGGATGTACAGAGAGCAAGGGAACAGCCATCTTGGGTGGCCTGACCATACACCAGCATTTTATAATTCAGGGCTGCAGTGGGTGGTGTTTCTTGATGTAATTCAGAGTTTCTGTGGACAGCAATCTGTTTCACTCATTCACACGGTAAACCAGCATGCTACAGCCCAACGCCATAATAAAGCACAGGACACGTGATGATAGCTCTTAGCCAGGCCAAGCCTGTACTCTAAGAGGCAGCCCTCTTACTAAGAGGCTGAAAAGGCCCTCCAAACTCAGGAGCCTGGGAGGGAGGGACAGGACGAAGCCTGGCCTACACGGGCTCTGTGCATTAGTTAAGACACCTAGCATGGAAGGGCCAATACAGAGTTACTGTCTATGGAAGCCATAGACATCCACTGCCCCCGGCCCCCAATCTCCACCAGTCCTCAATAGTCCAATTCCCTGACGCTAAATGTGTGATGACTCACAACTGTAGAGAAACACAAATTTACCATATGTACATATGTCATTGGTGTGTGTGACAGGCAGAAAAACGGCCCTCCAAAGATGTCCGCGTCCTAACCCCTGGAACCTGTGGATATGTTACCTTACACGGCAAAAGAGATGTTGTGATGAAGTCAAGGATTTGCGATGGGGAGAGTAGCCTGGATTATCCAGGTGGGCCCAATGTCATCGCATAGGTCCTTAAAATTGGAGAATCTCTCCCAGCTGTGGTCAAAGGGAGCCATGACTAAGGCTGGACAGTGAGAGGAGGAAATATTGCTGGCTCTGAAGGGCCACAAGCCAAGGAGTGTGGGCAGACTCCAGAAGCTGGAAAAGGTAAGGAAAGGAACGCAGCCCTGGTGACACCTTGATTTTAGCCCAGTGAGACCCATTTCAGACTTCTGACCTCCAGAACTGTATGAAAATAAAATTGTATCGTTTATATCCCTACGTCTGTGGCGATTTGTTGGTCCGCACAGGAAACGAATACAATCTGGAAGAGCAGTTTGCTGAAGTTGTTGCCACGGTTTATCTTACTTAAATGCTTTAAGAGCTTTCATCGCATCTCTCCCTCCCGGAGGTTTTCTGGAAACAAATTACTCCCTTGCCATTTAATTTTTCTTTTTCTTTTTTCTTTCACACACAGGCTGAGGGTTCACCAGGCTTATTCTACTGGAAGGCTCTAGCGATATTATCCCAGCGTAGAGTCCCTGACCAGAACAATCCACACAGGATGCTGCATTTTCTCCCTCAGTAAGGGGAGGGGGGGTGTGGAGGGTATTGTATGAGGACAGTGAATGCATTAACCAAAGACACACTCCAGGGAAGAAGAATGAAAAGAAGATGTTTTGACCGGCTGACTGTGTTCAGCCCTGGAGTGTTCCCTCGAGTCTGAATTGCCGCTGACTGGGCAGTTTTCCCTGTAAAAGCTTCGGGATGACCAAGTGAAGGCCTGAGGGGAGAAGACAATAGCCGTGAAAGACTCAGAGATCTTATCCCTATAACCGTCCCCTCCCCAACCATGAAAAGTTAAGATCAACCACCAAATGTGGCCTCAGAAAAACGCCTAGTCAAGCAGTTGTTTCGCCTCTGCCTGTTGAACATTTGGGTCGCCCGATGCAAATGTTAAAGCTGTGTTCAAACCAGAAAAAATAAAAATAATAAGCTGTCAGAATAATTACTAAGAACATGCAAGGATTATACAAAGTAAACTGCAGCCTGCAAAAAAGAGAATTGCATGTTAGCTAATTGTTAATTTTAGCAATCGCTGTGGCTAATTACCACGGCTCACATTGACTATTAGCTTGATGCCCCAGCACCTGCTTTCTCCAATGAACAGATTTCTTCATCGCTAGCACAGGAGCAAAATGTGTAATTATTGGCCATCATTGGGGCGATTTTTCAGTGATTCTTTTGTGCGATGTGAATAAAGCATAATGACATATTTTATTAGAGGGCAAATAGCTGTTTGTTAATGGAAATGATTTGAAATCCAAAAAACTAGAAGCTAGGAGCATGTTTTCGGTATCAGCGTGAATTCAAATGTATTTTTCTTTTAACTCTTTATAAAAGGAGCATAGAAATCAAATCTAAACTGAGTATAATATATTTAATGATATGTACAAACACAGCATTGATTAATTACCTCAAATGCTTTCACTGGTACACCATTTATTTTGTTTCAGTCATGTGTTAAATTTTAGTATTTCATATTTAAATTCTTATTTCTTGGTCCGAGAGTCTTGGTGAAGCTGGCCTGCATCACACCTCATTTCCTGCAGATCTCTCTTTTTATTGGTATACGTGGCACTTTCGGAGAGCGCTCTGAAAATCCAGGCTCATTGCTTTGAGAGCTGGGCACACCAGCGTTCACTGAAGAGACAGGCATGAATTAGGTTATCAACACCCAACTGTCAGTCACGGGGTGGATTGTACATTGTAAAGAAGGTGCCCTGAGGACAAGACTGGAGCTCTTTCAGGCTTGGAAATGACCTTCTTTTCTCTTTCATGACAAAATTGATAGATCTACTACGGAAACCTATCAAAGAATCAAAGTCATGTCCATCTTCATCTAAGGGATAGAAATGATCATATATGTGTGTGTGCGCGTGTATATGTGCATGTGTGTGTGTGTTTCTCTACTGGAAAACAGTACTTCCATTGGCAATGATGCAACATAGCAAATAGGGTCTTTTCTTTCAACTTTGTCCCTGACAAGGTTCTCAAACCTCTGTCTATAGCCTCCATTTTCTTCTCCCACCCCCACCCCCGCCCAGTCTTTGTATTCTTATAATGGGATAATAGTTCTAAATATGGTAGTTCTAAATATGGTAGTTCTAAATAGTTCTAAATATGGAGTATAAAATCCTCTGGAACTCTCAAATGCAAAAAAAATCCATTTAAGAATGGATTAATGAAGAATTAATACTAACATGATCAACATATCTCTGTTGTTTTGATCCAGCTCAGGGGTAAAAAGCTGGTTTGAAGACGGTGTTTAATTCCACCACACATTTATACCTTACTTGTGTGTCTAACTCTGAACACTCTGTGCTGAAGTCTTCCTAAACCATGACACAAGAAAAGGCACCTCTTGTTCTCCACAGCAAAGATTAAAGGGCTGTGCTTGAGATGTGTGTTTGCTGAGCTTTCGTCACTCCATTCCACTCAGGTTGGGTTATGAAAGTTGTGTATTTTCAAAGGTCACTGGAAGGCAAGCCCCTTCTGTCTTCTGAGTGTGGAGAACTGGCTCCTAATTGCCAGGCTTATTGTTTTATTACCGCTGTTTACAAACAGGGAGAAACTCCCTTTCTTCCCACAAGCCTCCCCACTAGTTTAAGATGTAGATAAGTTCAGTATTCAGGTTCACTGTTTGACCCATTAAACTGGTATTGAGGTATAATTTGTGTGTTTTCCCAGTACCGTTGCACATAGAATGGGGTTCATTTCCACACGTTTGAATAAATTTATCCAGTTCAGTGAACCTGTTGTGAAGCTCAGCAAAACTCAGTAGGTGGCTTTAAAGTCCTGTAATTAGCCCATTACAGAAAATCTGTACTTTGGATTTTTGCACGTTGGTTAATAAGCATAACATGTTTCATATATAAATAACATTACATTAAATGATGCAATATAAAGGAATTAAAGGCCAATGGAGTTAAACAAAATACTTGAAAGAGACCTCAAATTAGCATGTTTAATTCCAATTCACTGCACAGGAAAAGCCTCTGGCTCTTACTGTACCAGCTCCCCAAGAGCTCAGGATACCGCGGGCAGTGCGCAAGGGGCCGAGCTCTCCGTTTGCACGTCCTACCTGTCATCTGTCGACTTTGTGAAGCTTGGGATGGGTTTACATTTACCTCATTTCCCTTCGTTTCTGATCAGGGACAAGGAGACGAGTTGAAGGGGTAGAAGAAAAAAAGAAAAGAAAAAAAGACTTCAGCCCAGCTGTGACTTCCTGGGATGGGATTTGTGTGAGCACTTCCTCCATGATGAATGGGGGGTGCGGGGTGGGGGGAAGAGGACTGGCTGGCTCTTCCTTCCTCTCTGCTTGCTTTTCTCTCCCTCTCTCTCTCTCTCTTGCATCTGTTTGACAATCACTTCAGAATGAAGTGTTGTGCGAATGTCACGTAGACGGAATTTACCTTTAGAGTTTCAATCATTTTATCAGAAATTTTACTGCCAAACAAGCCTGTGTAATATTGCCTCACTCTGGCCTATTTGAAAAAGTCTTCCACCTTTCTATGGAATGAAGTTCTATTTCCATTTAAATACCAAATGTAGTGTAACGGTACAGTAAACCTGCTCCTATGAATCAAGAACCAGTACAACACGAAGATGAAGTCGCTCTACGGTTATATAAAGATTGTAACCGAAAAGAGTTGAACTACCACTCAGTGGAGAATGTAAGCTTCACGAAGCCAAGAACCCTGACGGTCTTATTTGCCTTTATATTCCCCTGCCCCAGCACAGTTCATCCATTCATTTATTCATCCACTGTTTATCAAGCATCTTCTGCATACCAGGCACTGCAACAGGTTTTGGAGATGGTAAATAAAAGAAACTCTGAAGAAAGAAACTGGCTAATTGGCCAAAAATCAACCCTGCAAAATGAATGCATCAAATGGTCGATTACTGAATCACTAATTTGTCAGATTTACCAAATGTAACTATCTATCAAAAACAAGTTTAACTGTACAATTTACAATTTTTATAGGATGGTCTTAGTCAGTTTTTATTTGCTTTTTATAGCAGCATTTTGAAGAACTATAATTTGTCAAAAGCTATGGATAGTTTACTCTTCTTATGGATAAAGAGTAAGTTACCCAAAATTTTAGTTATTTTTCTTAGAAATATACAGTCTGAAACAGATTTCTTTTTTTAAGTCATTTACAGTTTTGTCAACTCTTTAGCACTTCAAGGATTATTTTTGCCATTTTTCTAAGAGGAATAATGGCCTCAGTATATGATGTTGTTGCTTCATCATTTCCTATTATTATATTTCCTTATAATAATTATTACATTTCCTTCATTTTTTATTTTACCTATCTTTTTAGCATTTTTAGAATTTTTAACTAATCTTTTAAATTCTTTTTTGTAAATTTTAGTTTTATGGTAATATGTAAGTCAAATTTAAACTTCTGTCATTCATTTAATCATGCCAACCCCTCATGAGCCTCCTTACTTCCTTTATGTATCATTGAACACATTTGCCCTTTTATTTCAAAATTTTTGGTGCACTACAATCATGTAAAAGTACCTCAATTTCTCCTTGCTAGAAAATAAAAATGGAATCTTCGGCTACTTCTAATTTCTGTAATTGTCTAATATTTTCAAATTATAACCATGATTAATTAATATTCTTTTTACAATTGCTTGGTGGCATGGTGGACTTAACTTTTGTTTCTGGCAATTAAAATTTTAAATTACAGCATTATACATGGAATGAGATTGTTTCAACTGACTTAGTTTCCCCATCTTTCTGAATGCCACTTTGGATTTCTCTTTAAGCATTTTTACATTCTTTCACCAATGCCTCAAATGGCATATCAGCCTTGATTTTATATGACTAGCAGTTAGTGTCTAAAATCCCTGTGTTTCATGTTAATTTAGTTACTCTGAATCCCTCTTTAGCAATTTCACACTTAAGGGAATGAATGTCAGAATTAGGGTATTGGGCTTCCCTGGTGGCGCAGTGGTTGAGAATCTGCCTGCCAATGCAGGGGGACACAGGTTTGAGCCCTAGTCTGGGAGGATCCCGCATGCCGCGGAGCAGCTAGGCCCATGAGCCACAACTACTGAGCCTGCGCGTCTGGAGCCTGTGCTCCGCAGCAAGAGAGGCCGCAATAGTGAGAGGCCCGCGCACTGCAATGAAGAGTGGCCCCCGCTCGCCGCAACTAGAGAAAGCCCTCGCACAGAAACGAAGACCCAACACAGCTATAAATAAATAAATTTATATATATATATAAAAAAAGAATTAGGGTACTAATCTTTAAGCTTTGGTTACTGGTTACTAAATACCCTTTCCTGAATATTTAATATATACTCTAAAAGGCTAAACCATTCTATGATCCTTAGCTGTTAACAATCAAACTTTCCTTAAAATGCTTTATGAAGACAAAATTAAAACCAATGAACTTCATAGAAATCATCAAAAGCTGTTAAAACATTCTAATACAATTTGCTGTATAATTTATAACAGAAAAATAATCCACTCTGTTAAACTGGTACATTGCTAAATGCAGCAGTCACTCTGAAAACTGGGTTTCAGCAAATTATTTTTGCTGAAATCCAGTGACTCAGAGATAAAAATATTAAAACATAAAATAACATGGCCCCTGCCCTCATGGAGCTTACAAATGAGAGAGACAGGCATGAATCAAGGAATCCCATTTCCCAGGTTAATGATAACATGAGGGCATATCCTGGGGAACTGGCCTCATTAGGTAGGCCAGGTCTGGAAGGAGAAAATTAACTAGGCGAAGCTGGGGGATATCGGCCCTCCCGGAAGAGAGAAAAGCATGCGCAAGGCCCAGGCCTACCGCGTGGATACATAAGAGGCCCCTACAACTGTCGAATGAATGAAAGATCTGTTGTTCGGGACTTCAGATTCGCTGAGCCCTCCCTCAGAAAATGATCCTCCTTGAAGCCTAGGGGTCCCTTGACCTGCCTCCTGCAGAGTGCCTGGGAGGCCTGCCCAGCTAAGACCAGCAGAGGCACAGGTGCTTCCTCTCACCCACACAGGGACAGCTCCTCTGCCCCTATCCCACCCTCGGTCCTGTCTCAAAGTTTTCCTAGAACAAGTTTTCCTTGTTGAAGGAGAACAGGAAACTTTCTGGCAGTAGCTGAAGGCATTGTCAGCCGTTACCAGCTCTCCGAAGACAGCATTCCTGGAGAATGTTATTAATAAGCTTCATCCTAAATAAGCCCACAGAACGTCAGCTCTCAGAGCACTTGCCTACATTTCAGACTTGTTTTCTTAGAATTTACTTCTCTGATGAGGAACAAGAGAATCTCTTTGGATGTGGTCTAAAATTCAGAGCCCAGGAACTCACCCTAAACCCACAGAATCAGAATTTTAGGGGAAAGGATCTGGGCCTATTCATTTTAACACCACCTCCCACCCACCCAGGTAATTTTACATCCTAAAATTTGCGAACCACTAGTATAAATGCTGAATAAATAAAACTTGAAGAAAATATTGTGGCAGGGTTTATCAGATGGGTTTTTACCTTTTTCTTTGAGTAAATGTTCGGTTTTTCTCTCACCTTTGTGTTGGAAATTTTGTATTGGATGAAGGGCATCGCTGTTCTTTCTACCCTAACGCCAAGCAGAAGGTTTCTCCAGGAGCTCTGTTATCGCTCCATGTATCAGCATGGATTTGCCTTGCAAACACTGGGGCTTGGGGTATCTGGGCCTTGGTGTATCCCAGGCTGACAGCCACAGCTCCCAGGTGGGCTAGGGGATCATCTCTTTCACACCTAAGCCCACCTCCCTGGTGTGAAACCCATTTCCATGCTCAGCTGTGTGACAGCACCTTCCCTACAAGTGAAGAGAAACGTTTGTGTCTTTACTCGGCCTCCTTTCGTTTCCTAACTGCACCCCAAACCGCCCATACCGTATAGAATTAGGTAGAAATGGGATTTTCAGTAAATTATTTTCGGTTGAAGATGGGTGTTTTTGCTGGACACACAGAGCATCATTGTCTAGAGTCCCTAGAGTAAGGTTTGCTCTGGGTAACCAGTTCCCACAAAAGTGTACAAATATCCCCTGAGTTCAACTGTTCCATGGGAAGCTCACTGAGGGGAGGGGGTGAAGAAAACTGTGAAGCTGGAAAAAAGGAAGGAGAAGGATTAAGACCTCAGATTATGGATGTAAACAGACCTGAGTCCTGCTTCTGCTCTTTCCCAGAATCGTAGTATAACTGGGAAAGACATCTAACCGCTCAGCGCAGTTCCGTCCCAGTGATGTGTGGGTAATAGCTTCTCCCTCATGTCTGGTTGTGAGGCTCAAATGAGACAACATTTATAAAATCCTCAGTACATCTCCTGGCATACAACCCTCAAAAAATGTCAGCTTTTATAATTTTTTAAAATAAACTATTTCTGCTTGATAACCTGAATGACAAATAGGCATCTAGGAAAGAGGCCAGGGTTGATTAGAGTTTATCTTTAACCAGACAAGGGGACAAAGTGAGAAATCCCATGATGTCACCCACACTGCACACAACTTTTTTGCCATAGGAGGAGAGGGACTGTTGGAATCTGGTCATTTCTCAAGGAATGAGGCACTACAGAAGCACAATGGACTTTCTGTGTGTGTACCTGAAAGGTTTTGGACTCTACGTTTGGAACTCTTTGCCATCATAATGATGGGTCCATGACCAGAATCCTCTTGGTAAAAGTTATTCACTCGAGATATTTATTGAATACTCACAATGCGTAAGGCACTAGAATCGGTTCAGACTGGATCCTACTCCCAAGATGCCTACAGTTAAGCAGGGGTGATGAAATGTATATAAACAACTGAGAGGTAGAAAGACAAATTGCTTTCATAGTTCAGTAGAGGGAGAGATTCCTTCTCAGTAGGACAGCAGAGAAAGCGTCATGGAGAAGAGAGCATTCGACCTAGGCCTTGAACGAGGAAAAGGAATTGGACAACCAGATTCGGGAGTGAGGAGAGCCCCAAAGAGAAGGCCCACCCCCAGTAAAAGCGGGATGTAGGAGAACAGATATGGAAAACGGGGAGTCATCTAGTTTGAGTGAACTACAATGAGGCCCTCTTTGTTGAAGTTTCCCAAGGAAACTAGGAGTTTACTTGGGAGTTTCCTTGGGAAACAGGAAAAGAAACTTTCTTTCTTAATGTAGACACTTAAAACAGGAAGCATCCCCTACATAGGTATTCTACTCAGTTTTTGAAAGAGAAAGGTTATTTCTTGGTAAATATTCCAGGTGAAAATATTGTCATTAGATTTTTATGGCAATGAAATAAAACCTCCAATGATGCAGAGACAGTTCAACGTACAACAGATTTTCACTATTAGTGCCATCCTTTTTTTTTCTTTCCTTTTTAAATTAACTATAAAGACCCTGTTTACCTCTCAGGATGTGGTGAAGATTTGTTAGTTGATCACAATGACAGGAAATAGCTTATGAAAAGAATTATCCAGCAGTGCGCTCAGCGGTCCCCCAGATCTAGCTCTTGCTTTAACAGTGTTTGGACAAAACAGACCTAGGTGCGCCCCTTGCTCCAGTCTCTGACCACCCTCCAACCTTTTTTCCAGTTGCAACCTTCGGAATCAGCCATCAGCTATCCTAGGCCACCGGGACCAGACAACACTGTTTTTTGAGTTTAGCTCCTTATTACTGATCAACCATAAGCTCCCAGATCATCAGAATTATTCCACCGATGTGGAGGCGAAAGTCAACCACCCGGTTAACATGCACCTGTGGGGCCTCCCACACCTACCTCTCTCTGGGCATCTACTTCCACCTCGACGATGTGGCCCTGGAGGGCGTGGGCCATTGTTTCCACGAATTGGCCAAGGAGAAGCGCAAGGGCGCCAAGCGTCTCTTGAAAATGCAAAACCAGGGCTGCGGAGGTGCAGAAGCCACCTCAAGAAGAATGGGGTAAAAACCCAGGACGCTGTGGAAGCCGGCATTCTCAGGGAGAAGAACCTGAACCCGCCCCTTTTGGATCTGCATGCCCTGGGTTCTGTCCACGCAGAGCCCCAACTCTATGACTTCCTGGAGAGCCGCTTCCTAGAAGAGCAGGTGAAACTCATCAAGAAGATGAGCGACCACGTGATCAACCTCCGCAGGCTGGCTGGTGCCCAGGCGGGGTTGGGCGAGTATCTCTTCGAAAGGCTCACCCTCAAGCACGACTAGGAGCCTGCGAAGCCTAGCCGCCTTTGAGGAGCCCCTCTGGTGTCAGGGCTTCTGCCTGAAGCCCCGCTCCTCAGCCACCAGGCAGCTTTTTAACCACCCTGGGGCCCTCTCCCAAGTCTTGGAGCAAATGGAAACAATTAAGCGTTTTGCAGAAAAAAAAAAGAAAAATTATCCAGGTGATCCCCATGACCAGAGCATTTTTAATAACAGTTAATATGAAAACGCAGTTGACATTTCTCTTTCTCTGTTCTAACATACCAATATCTTTACTTATACAGTTATTTATATAACACTTGCCTGTACCACACAAAGATAGGAATGAAATCTTACCCTTAGTCTACCGCATTCTCCTTCTTTGGAAAGTCTCAGGAGGAACATTTCAGGGAGGAATAATTAGAAAAATGTTATAACTCACATTCTTGGGTTTACTATGAATCATTTCAAATGGTAAAACTCTAATTGTGACTTCTTATTTGTTCCACCGGTTAAAAAAAAATCATGAGCTAAAATAGGACAGAAATCACGTACAATTCTTTCTGGGCAGTGGCTATGCAGTTTGTTAAAGTTCTTAGGCATGAGCATTGGGCAAAGGCAGTAATACAATGACCCGGCACCCTCCCTGGGGCTTGTTGTGGGGGAGTGTAGCAAACAAGCCTTGTTTGTAGAGTGACAGAGGACTGCTATCTGCTTGCTATGCGAGAACATCATTTACCCAGATTAGACTAACAGTAACGAATTGGGGCTGTTTCCAACTCTGCAGTGTCACAGGCTGGATTTAACAGATGAGCTGTGTCATTTGCTAATGAGTTGCCTTCATTAGAGCGTTTGGCAGAGGAATTTTGGGTGTCACTCGATGGTCTGAATAAAAAGTTGCATGCGCTTAGGTCTTAGGTAAAAAAATAATTAGGATAGACTGTTCTTTCATTTCGCTAAAAAATAATCCTAAAACAGAATTTTAAAGCCTAAAAAAAGTTCTTGAGCTAGAAAAGTTGCCTAGGAAAAAATAAAATGCTTGAAACAAGATATTATGTAGAATACGTATAATTAGAGTATGCCAGTAACATGTGTGAAGGACGGTAATGAGAAGAAAGGACTTAAAAGTGTGGGAAGAGAACATGTAAGAGACCTGCTAAAGTAGTTACCTCTGGTCAGAGAACTTTGTATGGTGGTCAGTGGGTGAAAGGAAATTTCTTTTTTGACTGTTTGAATAGTTAGCCTTTAAACGACTATATATTACCTTAAAATATTTTTAAAAATAACTTTCAACATGTTAATCAAGCGTTCTTAGTATCTGTAGTGTTTGCTTTATTATTATTATTCACTCTGAGCTTACCGCAAATCAATTTTTTCACGTTGTTGGATTACAAATAAGCGAAAAAAATAAATACATAAAACCCCATGCGAAAGCAGTTGGGATGGGGAGGGCTGAGGGAGATTAAAACAAAGCACTTCATTGCTCTGACTTTTACTCATTCCTTTCTTATATTCTACATTCTAAACCTCATAGAATCTCTCTGCAGACTTCATAATTTCAGTTTTACCCAACTCATCCACCTTACAATTATGAATATATGGACATAATTAACTGAATCACTTTGAGAGAAGAAAAAAAATACCCTAGTTAAGGCTAATTGGATGAATCATGAATGCCTGGAAGAATGCATTTCAATAAGGTGAAAAACTTTGGATAAAAATTTAATGAAGTTTCCGATTGCATTTGACCACAGAGAACATTGATAAACATTCATTCCATGCAGATTATTAAATTGTATTGATTTAGAAACTCAAAGTCGCAACAACGCCATTGCCTCCAGAGGAGACCTGATTGCACTTATATGTCACATTCATAAAAAACATGATGCACTAATTGGGAGTCTCCCGCCATCTGCACACTGCTTCCAGGCGCACATGAAATGATCAATGGGAAAGCAGGGTCAGTCCAGGCAGACTGTGAGTGAAATTAAAATAATAAAATGTCTAAACATTTAACTGCAAATAGGAAATCTTTATACCCACCCACACCCTATTCTGTAGCATAAAGCTAAGGCACAATTATTCATATACCTCAAGTAATTTGCAGGCTCCATACAAAATCTCATTTAAAATAAGAAATTGCTATTTCTGCACATTTATTCTACCAAATGCCAGCTAATTGCTGCAATGGCCATTATAAGGAATAATTTTCGCTTAGTGAAAAAAAAAAAGGAATGAAGAGAACATTTTCTGGTTTTGTTCCACTGCGAAGGCTCTATTCAGTGAATACTGAATGCACAGCGTTTCACTGCTACATTTATTATGCTGAGAGGTCAAGTATTACACAGCATCTTGTATTACGCTTTGCATGCTAAGTATTTCACTTCACAAATTGACCCTCCGGTGTACTTACTACATAATGCTTTAAAAACCCAGCTAAAACGCAGGACAATTAGCAATACTTTCACTCCCGGTTAACAATGGGAACACCAATGTAGGTGATTGCATTTACAGTGTAGCTTTCTTCACAAAACATTTTTGACACATTAAGGTACTTTGGAATTGTGCAGTACCAGTCCTCTCTTGTGAATGGCTTTCCAGCATTTGCAGAGAGAAACAGTTACTGTATGTTAACGCTTAATTGAAAAGAATTCAGCCACGGCCTATGAAGCACCAATTAGGGTGATATTATATCATAAAAAGCTGTAATATCCATTTTCAGACTTGTGCATCAGCCAATACAAAGTAGGACACAATTAAAAAGGTATACAGTTTAAACTCTTGAAACTGTTAAATTTAATTAGGAGTTCAGTATGGGGGGAAAAAGTGGGGGCATGGTACAGAGAAAAGGAAGTTTGATGCAGAGCTGGAGAACCCGAACACGCTAGACACACAGGAGGACCACGGAAGATGGTCTTTCCTATTTAAAACACCTTTCGTTTGTAAGTAGAAGGTCTTTGCTTTGCCCCAGCGACCAGTTTCTGAGGTCCGATGAATATTCATGCTGGTCATCAGGAAGTGCTGCTTTCCAGTAATTCTGGTGTCTTGCCGATGCCTGCGAGGGAGAGAGGCAAAACCCGCTCTGGGCCAGGGAAGTGGAAACACGGTATTGATGGTCTCTTGCCCACACAGATCAAACACAATTAAAAGGGAGTTAACCGCATTGCTTTGCACGAAGAAAGTCACAGATAATTGTGAAATAAAACGGACATGGCCGGATTGGTATAAGTGTCTTGGCAGGCTTGGCTCCAAATGTAATGTTTAAATACAGGAACCTGCATGAAATCCTACTTTGAGGTGACAGCCGGCAGGTAATTATCAGTAAAACAACATTATCAAAGTTCTCGTGCATAGCATGTTTGACTGACTGGAGTGCTTCTCCTTACAAATCCCACTAATATCCATTTCAATCTGCTTTAATATGTTCACAAGCTGGGGCTTATTCTGAATTCCACTGGGTAAATGAGGACAGCACACTGAATTTGCATCCTATACATATTTCTTTCCTTTATAGTGGGTTCCAGAGTAATTTTTAAAGGAAACTGCTAACATCCGGAATCCAAAAAAATTCCTCCCCTGTAACTAGAATGAAAATAGAAAGCAGCTCACTTATCTATTTATTCCATTTGAAGCTATACAACAGGTGTATGAAAATGGTCTTTATTATGTCTGAAAAAGAAAAAAGTTATTTTAATAATTTATCAGTGATAATGCAATTTTCTAAGGTTTAAAGGTGTTGAAATGAAAAGTTAATTTATTACTTTTTTAAGTTTGCGTTTGAAAAATACAAGTGAAAAAGTCCTCATCTCTGATTTGAGAGGGTCTCTCTTCAATCCACGAAGTTACTCCAGGCCTTTTTAAAGTTCCACCTCTTTCCCGTCCAACAAATAAGCAGACCTGAAGTGACATTTTATTGATGAGATAAGTTTGGGATGATCTAAAACTAGATATTCCATGTTCTCTTCTTTCTCAACCAGCTCTTCATGACCTTTAAAAAATCAGCAAACAGAAAAGAGGTGTCTGATTAGAAATCCAAGGATACCTCCCCCTCCCAAACCCACTGTCAGTCCCAGATAATTCAGAAGACACAGTAGTGGATACTGGAGCAATATCTGGTACTCACCTTGGTTTCTAATGCTTTGAATTAAATTAAGACATTAATAAAATAGTGATAGGTGTTGTGGAAGTCTGCAGTAAGGTGACATTAAATTGTACGAGCTAGTTTTGCTTTATTGGTTGTACATGTAACAAGAGACATATTTTTACCAGAAGATACTGCCTTTGAAAGCTGGGTCAGTCAGCAGATTCTAAGGTAGTACTAGTATGAAGATGTTTTCTCTTTTAATGAAAATGGAACCGAAATGATGAATGTGATTAACATAAGAGGAGTTTTAAGGGATATGATAATGCTCAAGCAATTGCATAGCAATTATACACTGAACAATCTAGATTCTAGACCTTTCTATCCAGCCCATCTTCTGTGTTAGATCCCCCTTCCTAAGTGAACAAGACTGGGAGGTTCAGTTTGTTTTACTGACAATTCAGTAGTTTGTTGTATTAAGATTCTTCTGAGATGACAAGAGATTTTACAAATGTTTTCCTAAGTTCATTTCTGACTAATGGTATTTCTGAAATTCTCACCTTCTGAGGGGGCTGAAAGAATTAATCATCCCATGTGGTCTGGAACTGATTTGATGATGAAGATTGCTGCTGAGGTATTGAAGATCTATTTTTATTTTTTTCTTCAGGAAGAGAAATGTCTCTTCCTCCACTAATCAGTTCTATCAAAAAGATACCAAATGGTTTAGGCATCTGTACCTCATTTTTCCTTTCATTGTAGTGTTTTATCTTCTTTGTACCCAGAGTTCACTCCGCCCTACTGCTCAAGAAATAATCAAATTTTCATTCACTATAAATACCCATCGATACTATAGAAGTAGTAGAAGAAGTAGAACTATACCAGTTAACTTGGAGACATCTTCCTGAGGCATTTCCCAGTGAAAGGGGTATATAATATGATCTATTTTTCAAAAAACATGGCCCCCAAAACCCATTCATGGGAATTTATATATATTATTGTGTACCTATATATGCTTACACAGGATTATATGAACATAGATTAAAAATACGCAAAGATAGAAGCTAGTTTGATTACAAGGATTGTGGTACAGGTGGGGGTAGAAGGAAAAGAGATGAGGAGGGAGGAAGTTTGCAAAAGGAGACTCAAGGAAGCTGCTGAACCTGGTTGCAGCCTAGAAATTTTAGTAATAATACAGGAGTCTTGCTGTAGCTACTAAGTGACTGCTTTTCTTTAATTGCAGACTTTGTTACCTCTGCAGACCATTTTCAGCCTCTTGTCAACCATATTGGAAACAGAGATACCTTAAAACAGTTATTTTTAAAAATTGTTAAAAAACTATTTTCAAAAATTTGAAGCTTCCATTCTTAAGTGCAGATATTTAGGTGTCTCTCAAGGTTGCCCAACATTTCAAAGTAGTGTAGATGCCAGAAAAGGAACTCAGAGATTTCTGATTTCCATCACTTAGCTCTTACTATTGGCCTAAACTTCCACAGCCCAAGTGGTGAGATGGAGGCAACACATGACTGAGACTAGTGTCAGCTCCTCAAGCACAGCTTAGTGACCTGAGGCCACTTTCTCTCCCTACAGCCTGGTGTTCTCATGTATTCTCTAATATATGACCTCAGAAAAGCATATTCTTGTACTTAATGGCACTTCTAAAAATTTGTAATTATATTCTTACATGTTTGATTATTTGTTTAATTGACTGTGTCCTCCACTAAAACAATCTCTATACAGATAGGACAATATATATTACCCCAACACCCAGCATAGTAGCTGACACATTTCATAAAAGTTTACTGATTTAATTGTTGAGTGAACACATAAAATGAGGAAAGTGATCTCAAGGTATCTCCCCAACTTTTATAGTGTATGATCCTCTAAATGCAAGAGACTTTGATTTTTAAAATTAGGCCATAACTCTGTCATTCTGTTCAAACATCACCTAGTAGATTAAGTGCCTAAGTGAGCTTGGCTCTGTCCTGCACAGTTGCTCTGAAAAACAAGAAAAAATTAGACTTATTCACCATAGACCCAATCTCTGTCGGGGTCTGCAAGATGCCATTTTATCCACAGCTTTGCATCTTAGCAGAACTACAATTCATACAAGATAGATATTTGTTGTGTGTCCTAAAAAATCTTCAGCCTCCCTTGCTATTTTGTTTCTGGATCTTAAAATCCTAACAGTAATCAAAGAATTACTAGAAGGAAGGAATTCATAGAAGGAAGAGGACTTAGAATTGTCTAGTTTGGTGATTTTCAAACTACATTTTAGCAGTGAGACCCTATTTTTCAAAAAGAAATTGTCTACAGAAACTCAGTATTTCTATGTGTTAATTTATATCTATGTAAATAGATATAAATTTTGGAATGAAGGAAGAGAGAGAGAGAGAAAGAAAGAGAGAGAGGGAAAGGAAGGAAGGAAAAGAGGAAGGAAGGGAAAAAAATGCTCTGTCCAGGTTGAAGTGAGAGAGGGAACTGCAGAGCCCTCCCCTGCAGCTTTGCCTCCACCTTCACGTTTGGGCTGCTGTTCCACGACCCTCTCTGCCCTCTCCACCTGCCCTGCTGGACCATAGTGACCCTTAGGTACCATTAAGACCAGACGTTACAAATAGTTTGAAAGTCACCAGTTTGAACGAACATCTCCTTTTAACAAATAAGGAAACTAAGACTTGATGACCAAGTCACATTCCTCTTTAGTGTTCCAGATCCTTCCTTCTAAAAGTAAACCCATTTTTTTGTTTGTTAGTAGGTTACTCTGTATAGTTTTCTCCAAGATAATTTTATATCACTCCAGATCATCATTGCTCAGCATATTCTTCCTTTACTTAAACCACCATAATTTAATTTTACTCATATAATTTTTAGTTCAATGAAACAATTTTTGAAAATATAAAAACCTCATACACACTGCTTTCCTGTTACAAAAATATAAAATTTGTTTTAAAATAAAAAATAATATTGACCATTATAATCACAAGTCTAAATTTGTCTCATGTTTATTATGAAGATACAGAGAATTAAAAGAATTAACATTGTCAAATGAAACAAAGATCCCCTTATCCAAATGGAGAGGATGTAGATATGGTTCCTTAACATAAAGCAAAAGCAATGTCTACCAAAGCACAGACGTGAAGTTATTGATCTGGAATTGGCACAATGACAAACTACTCTCAAATATTCTCCTTCCCAATTAAGGTGTCTCTCTTGAACTGATTGAAAGCTGTTTGATAAGTATACTTTTTTCAAGATGGTGTGCTCAGTTGGGGGTCTTTTTATTAAACTGAAATTCCATCATTAGCTTCGACTAGCACCAGCTGCTGTATAAATTCTGTATTGATGTAGACCTCCACTGGTATTCCAAATATTGCAGGTGAATCTCTGACTCCAAAATCCTCAGTCATGCAGTATGAATAATTAACATCTGATAAATGCGGAATAGAAAGAGCTCTCATTAAAACACACAGTAGTAGGTTCATAATCCCATCTCAGCTCCTCCGAACACTGAACCAAACAGGACTTTAGGTGTGGCATTTCAACATCTGTCCACTTCCTAATATTTCCCTATGCCTGACCAGAAATTAGGACACAAGATGATATGTTTTAATTTTGCAGCAAAGTTAAAGACAGAATCCAAGATTTAGAACAGTCCAACTAATGTTTACTTGAGCATTCTAATTGCAGACAAATTCCCAAGGATTTGGGGCTCATACCAGCCATAATTGTTCATCCTTCTAAATAGTTTACAATTCATCACTACTTTAACACAAAAGAGAAACTTTTGTATTCATGAATCTAATATTATATCTATGAGATAGATGGTAATTACGCAGCACAAAAGAGTTTTAGGAAAAGTTCCTTGTAATGTTGAATTTTTAAAAATATCTACTTTATATACCAGGTGTGCCTAGTAAGACTTTTCCTAAAAATAGTTGGTATATTCAGGAGATAAGTTTTAGATCATGATAAACTTGAATCCATGAAATAATAAAATATATTAAAATGAAACATGCCATCACAGTACAGTGGCTGAGAGCAGAATGTTCTGGAGTTCAATTTCTGAGCCTCAGTTTCCTCATCAATAAAATGGGAATAATATTAATATCAGCCTCATGGGGTTACTTCAAGCACTGAGAGAGTACATGCATGGTAGTTAGTGTCACAGTATATCCATGATTATGTGATTCATGCACAGGAAACGTAATTAGTAAAATAAAGTTGAAAAAAGTTTAGATCTAATATGGATGGACAGAGGACTTACAAACCAAATAATTTTAAGTACCAATCCATAATTTGTGGGGTTTTTTGATGTCTAATTTCTTTTTTCTTTTTACTGAAATACACTTCATTTACAATATTAGTTTCAGATGTACTGCATAGTGATTCAGTATTTTTATAGATTATACTCTATTAAAAGTTATTACAAGATAATGGCTATAATTCCCTGTGCTGTACAATATATCCTTGTTGCTATAATTTGTGTTTTACTAGCTGATCATTCTGAGCGTAAACAGTAAAATAAATTGCATTACTATTATTCACCAAACACCTGCCATAACTTGTAACTCCCCCTCAGCGGATGAATATTTGGTGATAATTACCTCTTAGTTAGTCAGTGGTAAGGATGACTGCATACCCAGATAATCAAAAAACTTACTTTCAGACCATAAGTTCATATTAGCATGAAGCCAACATGGGGGGGGGGAAGCTTTTTAAAGTTCTTTCTAATTTACTTCTACTATACTCGTAGCTGAAACACAATAAAAACAGATTAGACTCAGGAAGAACAAGAAAACTAGGTAAAGGGATCAGTTGCTTCACAGGAAGAGCATCTGCCCAAGAATGAAGTCAGTGCCTTTCTTTTAGTGAATCTTCTTCCTAACAGCACCTTGGCTTCTGACGACCTCCTTCGTTGTGACTAGTCACTGGAAGCAGCAGGCAAGCACCATTCCTGGACTTGGCACAGAAGCAGCGGACAGGTAGGGATTTTGTCCACATGTGTCACCAGATCTCTTCAGGAGTAACTTATATCATGTCTCTTGTCATGGCCAGGAATGGAAGGACCAACACAATTAAAGGAATAATAATAAGCACTCACTAAATGTTTTTTGTTGCTATTAGTGTTATTTTTATCTTCGGTGGGAATGAGGCAGACAAGGGAGGATTTGTTCCTAGAATCTAGAATGGGCTCTCTCGTGTCAGGGAGGGCGGCACTCATAGGACACCTGCAGCAGAGGGTGGTAAGAGGAGGCCCAGACCCATGAGCACAGTACCTGAAGCTGATGATGACAGACAGGCAGCAGATGGTGTCTGGGAGGGCTGACAGCCACGGTCGGGGCCTGTGCTTTCCAAACACAACTCCAGGCTGACAGGAGAACCGGTAAGCTCTTCAAACCAGTGCCACCGGTCACCCCTGCTAATAAAGGGCAGGAGTAGTCTGGGACCTGAGGCTGGGAGACAGAAAGGTGACATGGGAAAGGGAGAAAGGGGAGAGGAAGTTAAAGGTCAAGCAGGTGGTGGTTACAGTACATTTCTGACAGCAGCCACTTGGTATTATGCACTGGAAGAGAGAAGTAGGTTACAACAGAGACTTTTAGAGGGAATGAGCAGGCTACACATGTGGTCCAGGTGAGCGCTGGGTGTCCCAGCCAGTCCCCACTGATCTCTTCCCCCTAAATCTATGTAATAAATGTCCTTTTGTCCTGATCCTTTAAATGTGATTGCTCTAGACACACTTGGAGGTCCATCCATGATGTAGTTTTAACAGTTTCTGTCTGATTCTGGTGAATCTTAAGAATGCCTGCCTGCATGGGTATTTCTCGCTTAGACTATAAACTTTTAGAATGTAGGGATCAAATCTATACAATCCCCTCTGAACAGTGTGTAACACTATAGACAAATAGATGATTAATATTTTTAAGATGAAAGAAGATGATGCTACTAACAAAATATAAAAGATAAATGAGATTCATAAAGCCCCCTTTTTCTGGTGATAATATCAACAGGACTTGAAAAGATAGTACTTTTCAAGTACTAAAAAGATAGTCCCGTGAGAAAACAGCAGTATCACTTCCAATCCTTAATATGAAACTAGCTTTCTATTCCCCTTAAAATGTTCACTGTTGTAATCCCACTTCTAGAAGCCTAGTGTAGAGAAATAGTCAGCAATATGAACAAAGATTTGTTTGTAAACACATGAGCACCTAGATGCTAACTATAGAAAAATGGCCAAGTGAAGCTTGGTACATCTGTAAGATGGGAATATCCAGCAGTCATCAAAAATCATAGTTAGTAATAATAACAGAAAAATGCTCACATTAAAATAGCAAGTGAAAAGAGTACATACAGTATGTTTTCAACTGTGTTTTTCTAAAGCATAGAAATATTGGAGAGAAATACACCAAAATGCTAAAAAAAAAAAAAGAAAAGAAAAAGTAGAGAATTCCCTGGCAGTCCAGTAGTTAGGACATGGCACGTTCACTGCCGGGACCTGGCTTCAATCTCTGGTTGGGGAACTAAGATCCCACAAGCCACCTGGCGCAGCCAAAAAAAAAAAAGTAGGAGACTGAGAGGAGAGGAGGTGACAGCAGAGGAATGGCTTGAAGGCAAGCAGTGAGGAAACAGATACTAGGTAAAGGGAAACTAAATTTTTTAACACCTACTCTGTGCTGATCCAGCTTTAGAGTCACATGTCTTGCCACTCAATGGACATCCCACAGCTTCTTTGAACCTCAAATTCAATATGTTCAAAGACGTACTCATCTTCCCCCCAAACTACTCTAGTTTCATGTGCTCTATGTTGGTAAATGGCACCACCACCAAAGCTAGAAACATCTGAACCAGGTCTTTCCTCTCTCCCTCACCCCCAAAGCACTCTCCCTTGCCCCCTATAGCACTACATTCAGTTGAGATGCTACCATCGCTCACCTCTATCCCCATCCCTCTGCTGCCCCACCACCATCTCTAATCTATTCTTTGGAATGCAGTCCAAGGAATCTTACCAATATGCAAGTCTAGTTATGTCAGTCCTCCTTAAGACTTTTCCATGGATTTCTACTGTCCCTAAAATAAGGTCTAAACTTCTTAATGTGCTTGCAAGATCCTCTTCAAGCTTCATTTTCAACACGTCCCCTTCTGCACACCACAGCCTAGCCATACTTCCTGCTCTTCCTCTACTGTAGGTGCTCTCTTTTCTCTCTGGGTGTTTGCAGTGCTTGAAACACCATCTCCTAGCTTTCTGGTTAGATCATTCCAAACCTTTAGATCTCAGCTTATAATCACTTCCCCAAGTTCAGGTTAACATCCTTCTTACGGGCATCCATGTATTGTAAATGCTCTCAGAACTGACCTCCACGTAACCAACTCACTTGATACACATCATTTCCCCTGTAAAACATAGTGACTATAGCCCTGGCCTCACCGCTGATCAAACATGGTAAACTACTCTCTAGTACACCCGTCTAACTCCGCTGCCACTAGTTGAATTGAATTGTATGCCTAACAAGAGCCAGATGTGTTTGTTCCAAACTTACATCTGTTTTATTTGTTGTTATATTATTCAACAAAATATTATGTAAATTCATAAAATATGAGTACAGAAGGAAAGTTGTTTTTCTATGAAAAATAATGTAGAAAGACACAAATGTGAGATGCTAAAAACTGCTGTCACTTTATATGTGCATATGTAAAAGCTGTAAATGAGAAAAATCATAAATCTAAACGGACTCTCAGATAGATTTTCAGATATTTAAGTTCTTTTTTTATTTTTATTTTATATTGGAGTATAGTTGGTTAACAATGTTGTCAGGTATTTAAGTTCTTGTCCCAATTTAAAGAAACTAAAACTGGAAATCAAAATATATATGTTATGGGAGTAGTTTATGCCAGGAAGATGAGCTGGGACTTCAGTTATTGGACATATACCTAAAGAAAAGTCCTTAGCCCTATTTCAAAAGGTTGGCAAAAATAAGGTACATTTACGTGCTTTTTAAAAATTGAGGTGAAATCCACATAATGTACGATTAACCATTTTAAAGTGTGCAATTCAGTGACAGTGCATTCACAATGCTGTACAACCACCACCTCTCTCTCGTTTCAAAACTTTCTCATCACCCCAGAAAAACCCTGTACCCTTTCAGTAATCACTCCCTGATCCCCCTCTCCTGTCCCCTGGCAACCTCTAATCTGCTTAAGTTGAAATAGAACATTTAACGCATGTAGATAATATTTTTTACAATTCTCTACTTTCCTGATTTGTTGGATTCATCTATTAACTATTGATCCAACTCAAGGTGGACAAATGTGCTTTCCTTACAGTTCTGTATTAGTATTTATTTAGCTGCCTGTCCCCACTCCCCAGGCACTGAGTGCTTGGCAGGCGGTATCCACGTTTGAGCTGTTCTCCATGGGTCTGCAGCACCTGACACAATGTCTGGCACAATACGTACTCCAGATGTGTGGGGCTAATTCACATTACCAAGAAGTTACTTAATTTGTCCAAGAACATATACCTGGTACATGGTGAGTCACAATTTAAGCCTAAGTCTCTCACAGAGCACCAAGCAGAAAATGGGGCCTGTTTGGGAGGTGAATTTAGACAGCAATCATGCTAAAGCTGATACTGAGGAGGGCTTACCATGTGCCCAGTGTTGTTCTAAACCCTTTCCAAGTATCCAAGAATTACAGAAAACTAGAGGAAGCTTGTGAGTACAGGAGTAGTTTAGTCAAATGCTAGGAAAGGACCATCATTTTATCACTTTAGTAACAAGTTTTAGGACTGGTTTTAGGGAAGAAGAAGTTAGGTAAGACAGCTGAGATGGAGCCTTCTCTAGAGTTTGCCCTCATACACACATATACACTCACACACACACACACATACATGCACAGGTCTTGGGTTGTGTCTCACATGTGCTTGGTTAAATAATTCTTGTGGAAGATGCCACTTTTATGCTTTTTGCTCTGTTGAGCACCACTGCATCTTGCAGGTACAGTCACATCTACTGTACACTGGAGGATAGAATTAGGGATGATTGTCTCCTTTTTGCTTGTCCATATTCTCTAGTTTTCTGTAACACATATATATTGGTCATGTAGTTAAAAATGAAGTAAAATTAAGCAAGGATAAATATTCTTCAATCAGAGTTGGTACCCAGTGCCCTGATGGCTCAGTCCTCCTGAAATGTTCACCCTTCTTGAGCATAGGATGGAAGTGCTAAAAGGGAACCAGGAGACCTCTGGTCCCATCTGTTCTTTTGCTCTCCCTGCTTTATCTCTCAGCAGATGGATACACTCAACACCTCATGAAAGATTCCTCTGTGCATCAAAGACTCCAACCTGTAATGCTAAATAGTAATAACAATAACAACAGCAGCAACAACAATAATAATGCTCCTGAGGCTTGTACAAAATAAATAGGTTGGTTGTTGAATGAGTATTGACACAAAATAGAAGGCTTTAAACAAAATGTTTCTTAGACTGTCGCTCCATTATCCATTTTTCAATGTGATGCCACATAAATAAATTATACTCTAAAAATCCCACTTGTCACCATATACAAAAATGAAAATGGATTAAATACCTAAATGTAAGACCTGAAACCATAAAGCTCCTAGAAGAGAACATAAGTGGAACACTCTTTGACATAAATCGTAGCAATATTTTTTTGGCTGTGTCTCCTCAGTCAAGGGACAGAAAAGCAAAAATAAACAAATGGGACCTAATTAAACCTAAAAGCTTTTGCACAGCAAAGGGAATCACTGACAGAACAAAAAGACAGCCTACAGAATGGGAGAAAACATTTGTAAATGATATGACTAACAAGGGGTTAATATACAAAATACATAAACGGCTCATAGAACTCAGTGTTAAAAAAAATTTTTTTAAATGGGCAGAAGACCTGAATAAACATTTTTCAGGTTTTTTCATTTTTTGAAACATTTTTCATTTTTCTTGAAACATTTTTCATTTTTCAAGAAGACATACAGATGGCCAATAGGCACATGAAAAGATGCTCAACATTGCTAATTATTAGAGAAATGCAAATCAGAACAAAAATATCACCTAACACCTGTAAGAATGGCTATCATCAAAAAGTCTACAGATAACAAATGTCAGAGAGGATGTGAAGAAAAGGGAACCCTCCTACACTGTTGGTGGGAATGTAAATTGGTGCAGCTACTATGGAGAACAGTACGGAGGCGCCTCAAAACACAAAAAAGAGCTACCATATGATCCAGCAATTCTACTCCTGGGTATACATCTGGAAAAAATGAAAACTCTAATTTGAAAAGATACATGCACCCCAATATTCATAGCAACACTATTTACAATAGCCAAGATACAGAAGCAACCCAAATTCTCATCAACAGATGAATGGATAAAGAAGATGTGGTATATGTACTTGCAATAGACTATTACTCTGCCATTAAAAAAAATGAAATTCTGCCATTTGCAACAACATGGAGGGACCTAGAGAATATTATGCTTAGTGAAATAAGTTAGAGAAAAACAAATACTGTTTGATATCACATATATGTGGAATCTAAAAAATAATACAAATGAATGTATATGCAAAACAGAAACAGACACACAGATATAGAAAACAAGCTAATGTTTACCAAAGAGGAGAGGGAAGGGGGAGGGACAAATTAGAGGTATGGGATTAAGATATACAAACTAGTATGTATAAAATAGATAAGCAACAAGGATATATTGTATAGCACAGGGGATTACACCTATTATCTTGTAATAACTTTTAATGGAGTATAATTTTAAAATACTGAATCACTATGCTATACATCTGAAACACATATATTTTAAATCAACTATACTTCAATTTTTTAAAATCCCATTTTTAGACACAAAAGATTTTAGTAAGCTTTCTTCTAAAAGCACATGGAGTTGGGTTTGTTTTTTTTTTTTCTTTCCCAAACCATATAAGAACAATACTCTTGTGCATATAAATCCTGTGAACCGAGTAGGTATTAACATTTTTAGGGTCTGAATTAAAATCTCTTTAATAAATGACTTCCTGTTATGTCTCTTTATGTCTTGGCCGTCATCTTCGTCATCATCGCTACAAACATCTAGACTGGACTTGAAGTTTACAAATCATTGCTATACACAGTATCTCTCTCCATAGTTCACCATCTCTCCTTCCATTCATCGGTTTATTTAATTGCTCCCCCGCCCCCGGCCCCGACCCATATCATTTAATCTCTCAGTTGGTCTCAGATCAGTCCTGTGGTAAAGGATCTGAAAAATCCTGGTGGCTTGGGAACAATGATTATGGTCACTTCATCTCTCCACTATCCCCATTTTTATCGAGAAGGAAACTGAGGTTCATGGAGGCTGAAAGGACTTGCTTAGGATCTCACAGCTGGTTCAGGTACAGAGCCAGGCCTCAATCTCAGATCTGACAGCTCTACATCCGTTGTTCTTTATTCTACCACACTGCTGTTCATCTCCTTAGTTGCTGGATTTTAATAGTGGTGGAATTTGGCTTGACCTAGAAATTTTAAAATTAAGCCTTTGAGTAGCTACCTTTACCACAACCCCTAGAAACCAACCCAGGTGCACAAACTTAGTCTGAAAGGCACCCTCCTATCTTATTCCATATCTGCCCACCCTTTTAAATCTAGCACTAAACCTTAAGGACTTGCCTTTGAAAAATCAAAATTGGCAGAGAGAGACAGAGAGAGAAGAAAGTAGGTTTTAGTGTTTTCTCTGTATTACAGTTGGTGGGAAGGCAACGACGTCTCTCTCCAATCACTAATGTTTAAAAAATTCTTTGAAAATATGCAGTATGAACAAAATGTTCTATAAGGAAGATGCAAGGTTAGGCAATAGAGGGTGGGGGCAGTACACAATAAGAGAACCAAGACTATGGTCCTAGATTGAAGTTCTGGATTCGGGGGTTTCAAACCTGTGAGGCATCTTGCCTCAGAGAGTAAGCACATCAGAACTACAGCATATGTCTGCCTAAGTATGTTGCGTGCAATGTTTGGGACATATTTATACTAAAAATTATTCATTGTTTACCTGAAATTAAATGTAACTGGGCATCTCGTATTTATCTAGCCACCCTACCCAGGCGCTGATCCCTAGGGCAGCCTTGGGCCAGGTGCAGAGAATGCTTGTTTGGAGACATTCCTGATACGCCAAGAGCTAGAGCTGAGCTGATATGAGACATCTGAATTAAGTCCTTGGTTGTATATATACATCTATTTTGTGTGTTTCGTCATCCTCTTGGGCCCTTTGTCTTTGATTGGAAGTCTCTGCAAACTGTGCCTGAATACCATGGCGTTAATCACAAACCTCCTGAAGTATTTTCATATCGTGTGTAATAAATGCCTATATACTTAGGATTTCAAGTAAGAAATACTCACCACAATATTTAGTGAAAATTACAAAGGGAGTACAAATTAAGCATCGTTTTGTTAAAATGTATATTGTAAGTCTTATTTAATTTCCCCATGTTCTTACACGTGTGTTTGTATAACTGTTGTGTCAAGACTTTCACTGATAAAGTATTTCAATTAGCTGCTAAAAGAAATACATTTACGGAGTTACAACTGATGTACATGTGGGCTAAATACCTATAATCAAAGTTGTTTCTCACCTGAGTCCCTCTTACTGATGCTATGTAACAAGTAGCCCTGATTGCTGGCAATAGCTGCTTCACGTGTTCACATTTGTGTGGGAATCGCATAAAAATGGTGAGTCACTAGTACTTTGAAAAAGAACCTGATACTAGGTTTAGGCTGAATACGTTATTATGGTCACCTTATCATATCTGGAAGCCTTGTTCCCAAGTCACCAGGATTATTCAGATCCTTTACCACAGGACTGATTTGAGACCAGCTGAGAGACTAAATGATATGGGTCGGGGCAGGGGGCGGGGGAGCGATTAAATAAACTGGTGAATGGAAGGTGCTGAGTCACCTACCTTCATGCTCACCCGCCTCCATGTTTCCAGCCTTGCCACTAGCTCCCTGGGTAACCAGGGCTTATCACTTGGGTGTAGTCTTATGGACAAAAATGGCTAAAATGAGCCGAAAATGTAGGAGCACAGCAGCAGTAGCAGCTGTAGTAGTAGTAGAAGTAATAGTGAGGAGATTCGGTGCAGAAACGTACAAGGAAGTGAAATCCCCTCACCCACCAGCAGTCTTTTCTGTCCCTGTGTGGTTTGTGTGATGCTTATATCACTCTTCAACAATCTCCTAACACTATCTTTTATTATTATGAAATTATCATCAACTTTTTTTTCTCACAAGCTATTTATTCTCTACCTCCCTTTTTCATAACCTCATAATCTCAGTTCATGGAAGTGACCAAAGAATTCTCAAGATCTAATTCTATCCTATTATTTTTTCCCCAAATCACCTTCATGTGGTGTTCTGGGAAATTTAGGGAACACATCCTTGTCAAAGAAAAGTAGCATTTCTGCATAAGACCTTTATTTAAAAGTTAAAGAAGAACATTTCCACATTGCTCAATTTCATGACTTAAGCAGGTCAACTCAAGATATGGGCAAATCATGCCTTTCCTACAAAGCCATCACGGGAAACCTGAGGTGGCCACTCTGAACCGCCTGGCCTATAGGATGTTTAAAGAATGAAATCTACTCCATGTCTTACATATGTCCTGTTTATAAGAAATTTCATCTCTGAGAACTTTGCAGAGAACCTTCCTCCTAGCTCTGCTGAAAATAATTTCAGTAAGATAGTGGGTCTAAGAATATGGTATGAAAAACTCCGTGGTCTCTAAAAAGCCTTCTTTCTCTTGTTCAGTCTCCTTGTCCAATCCCATGTAATGATCTTTATCCCAAATCAATGCAGCTAAGCACTCCCAAATACCTCAGAGAATACAGAGCTTTGAGAAGGGGGAGATTTATCTTACAGTGTAAATTTACTTAATATAATTTTTATTTTTTTATTTAATTTTTATAATACAATACATTCACACTGTTCAAAAACTAAAATGACATAAAAAGGCATGCATTGAGAAGCTGTGCTTCACCCCCTTTTCCCAGCCACCCCACTAATCCCTGATGCCCCCTAGAGGTGAGCACTTGCATTCGTTTCTCTTGGGGTCTTACAATGTTTTTATGCATATACAAGCAAACATTAATTTTCCTATGTTTCCTATCTCATTTTCCTATATTTCATATACAAAAGGCAACATATGCTATACATGTTCTGCAGCTTGCTTCTTTCATAGAGAAATATATCCTGGAGATCACTTCCTATCAATACATAGAAAGCGTTTATTAAAACCATGTAAAGTGTCCTTGTCGACAGACACTCAAAATGTTCCTTAACATCACAAACAACACTGCAGTGAACAATTGGTCTACGTGTCCTTTTGTACATATACAGATATATCTGTAGGATACATTTCCAGAAGTGGGACTTCATAGAACTTTTATTAAATACCTCAGTCTTAACACTTATTAAAGAGTAGCCTGTACTTTAGTTTGTGCTGTCTCTTCACTATTTTATGAGCTTCTGGAAGGCATGAACTCTGTTTCATTCATCTTTGCATCCACAGCCCCTACATAGCACCTAGCATGTTAATGCTGAATACAAACTAAACTTCCTTGTGTGACTATAACCTTGAGAAGATTAAAGTAACCCTCAACTTAAAAGGCTGAAATCTAGGGTGGAAATTAAGAGGCACTTCCAAGTTTCTATTTAAGGTTAAAAATGGGACTCATAAGATACCAGGCCAAATGAAAATACTGAATAAGGAGTAGAAGTTTCAAGGATGAGGATGTCTCTTCAAATCCGGTGACTGGGACATGTCATGTAAATGTTCTGGGTTTTTTGAACACAGAGAAGCTGACTAGTAAAATGGAGAGGAAGCCTGGAGGACTCCTACCTGATGAAGACCAGCCACGAGTGACTGAGAATAGCACTTCCTTAGAAGCCTGGCCCAAGTTGGGAAAAAAAGGTTAACCACACACCTGGATAAGAATCTAAGCAGGTAGGGCTTCCCTGGTGGCGCAGTGGTTGCGATTCCACCTGCCGATGCAGGGAACACGGGTTCGTGCCCCAGTCCGGGAAGATCCCACATGCCGTGGAGCGGCTGGGCCCGTGAGCCATGGCCGCTGAGCCTGCGCGTCCGGAGCCTGTGCTCCGCAAAGGGAGGGGCCACAGCAGTGAGAGGCCCGCGTACCGCAAAAAAAAAATAATAATAATTTAAAAAATAAAATAAAATAAAATATATGAGTGGGAGTTCCCTAGTGGTCCAGTGGTTAGGAATCAGCGCTTTCACTCCTGGGGCCGGGTTCAATCCCTGGTCGCGGAACTAAGATCCCACAAGACGCCAGCTTGGCCAAAAAAAAATGTATATATATATATGGGATTGAGGGGGCTAGGGGAAAAGAAAAGAAGTTTTTTTAACTTTATATCCTGTTTGTATTGCTATAATTAAAAAGTTCACTCACAGCCAATCTATTATTTCTTAGGTTTCTATGGTGTATAGATTATATGGGGTTTAGTGATTATTTTTGACATTTTGGTTATAGTGAATAACCACCGCTTTAAAGATCCTCCAGAAGAGTTCGTTATGGCTGAGGGAAGAGCTATGGTTGATCTGTGGATCACAAACCCTACTGCAACTTTATGGACATACAGTCAAAACCCACCTCATGCAGAGAGGTTAATAAAATTTCCTGTGATTACAAAAATCAGTGTGTTGAGCCTTTCAGACTGTTGATGAGGTTATCGATCATTTTAATATCACTCTTGACCACCCCCAGACTTACACTTGACACTTACCTGCACACATCTTTCAAGGAATGCATTTTAGTTTTTATACTGTATTTGCAGCAAGATTGCTCATGAAGTAGACTTTAAAAATTATGAAAAAAATTTTATCACATTTTACAAGATCAGGGAGAAGTGAAGAAGAAAAGATGCTCCCATATTACCCAAGTGTCCTGTTGCTAAAGAACAGATTGCTCAGGGCAGACTTAAACTAAGTGGTAGATTCTGATTTTAGGTTTTCGAATCCTGATCAGCAGAGCCACTCAGTTACTGTGTCTGATCCTGAAGAAAGAAAACTTGAGACAAGAAGCAAGAAAAAGAGAAAATGTCAAAGCAAGAAAAAAAAATTGGCAATACAATTGGCAGTAGACCCAAGTATAGGTTCCCTTGAGGCAAGGCTTTAATCAAGAAGTTTGAAAGTAGCAAAATTTCATTTGGAACATCAATTTCAGAGTCACCTACCTTTTCCAAGATTTCCTGTTGCTAAAATGATGATATCTTTGGTTACTAATCTAACCAAGTTTTCCAGCGTCAAAAGTTTTAGCAATGCCTTTCTCTCTGCAACACAGAAAAAAAAAAGTTGTGGGGTGTACAACATTAATTTTAATGCCTTATATGATTCCTCTTCTCTCTGGAATACTATTTTGTGTTTGCAAATGTAGAGAAACCTACATTCTCTTGGTACTAAGATGGTAGGTCTATGCTAGAAGCTAATAGACAAACATACCAAGCAAATAGACAATTCATCTTGCTGTAATTATAACCGGGTCTTGTTTATGGAAGTAATCCAAGCCTGAAATTCATAAACAATCTTAAGAGATCTTCAGAACCAAAGCATACTTTTGAGGTTAGCCCCCAAACTTTCGAGAACTTCCATTTTACGACTGAATGCTAAAGCACAATAACCGTTGAGATAAGGAAAAGAGAGGTTAAAAGATCAGCAATTGAGGAAAAAATAACAGAAATTAAGAGAAAAATAAAGAAAGCAGTAAATGTATGAATAATCGTACCTTTATTTGCCTAATTCACTTATTACCAAGCAATTAATCCTCAATTACAAAAATGAGTGTAACTGTTTAAGAAATGTTTGCTTCCACAAAGTAAATAGGTTCTAAGCATGTTTGGTAATTTTAAATATATGTTGTTGTATTTTGTGGTTTTAAGGCACTGGCCTCCAATATTTAGACCCAGGAATCTAGAAATGAATTATCTTGTCAACTAATATTAAGTCCAAATGCACATTGCCCCAGTTTTTGAAATGATATGGGTAAAAGTATATTTTTGAGCTCAGTTAGCCAGATAACTTCCACATAAATATCCAACCAAGGTCCACAGAGTTGGGAATACCTCTCCAAATTCGTTTTGGTATACAGTGTTTTCTCCTTTGAACCACTAATCACGTTTATTATGTGCAGTTTCTATAATACAAGTCTATTTGCCCCAAAGTCTTAGCATCATAGAACCCTCTCATCAGAATATTGGTTAGATTCCCTAGTGTGAATCACTTATCCAGTTGCTTGCCTGATTATTCCTATGTTTTTGAGATTTGTGAAATGTGGCAGATAAACAGGTTTATGCTGTGTGCAGCTTGGAGGGCAGCCAATGTCTGTCTGACTATACAGTGTGTTGACTCTCCTGTCTCAAATCTCTCTCCCATACAGAGAAGCTGTATTTTAAGACTAAAATCAATGTAAAATGCAATCCAGTAATGTCACTGCAGAAAACAGCAGGTGCTCATCCACTCATTTGTGGTGATTCTTGCAGTGAAGAAAGTTAATCAATGATTCACCCAATGGACAAAGAAACGTCACAGCGAATATTTGAAAGAGTCAAATGCGGGAAAGGAATATTCTCATCTAAAAATGTGCTCTTATTTTCGAAAGGAAAACCTTCCACAAGAAAATCAGGAATTTTGTTGAAGTGCTCTGATTGTACCTGCAGTAAGCAATAGCATGTTCCCTTCTCCCTGCTTTTCCTGTTTTATTGCTTTTGTGTTGTACTTCTAAAATAAATATCAATAAATCATTGCAGTTAGATACTCTAATATAGAGAGAAATGTACTTGACACCCTACAGTCATTACAATTGGAGGGGACTCTGATTAGGATGCTTTACTTAATTAAGTGATATCGTCTAAAGAGAGTTCTTCCCTCCATTTTCTGTTTAACAGTCTTATAAAACACCAACACAGGAAATTCATTCTGTTGTTTGCTTTCCTTATTGTAAATGGTTTCTTCTCATTCATAGTTTACAGAAGATGTTGTGTTAATGAAATGGCTAATAAGCCAAAGACTGTGGTTCAGCTATACACAGAGCCTTGTTCAAATCAGCCCAAACCACACTAGACTTGAGAACATTTTCTCTCTCAGCCCTAGAAATGTATTTTAAAATTTATTTTTACAACATCTGTAACCTAAAATTAAGATGATCCAAAGGAAATTTTTTTTCTGAGAAATCGTGCTTCATCTAGTTTATGTATGGTTCAGCAGCGACCTTAAAAATCTGTTTCTTTGGAAAAATAGAGAAAAATGGGCAAAGAATAAGCAATCCTTATGCATAAGATGCTATTTGTGAGGCACTTTAATTTTACTGAAAGAAGTCATTAAATTTGGATTGCCAATACAAATATGATTATATATGTTTTCTAAATAAAATGTTATTATGTTGCAACTGAACTCATCCATTTATTGTTTGTTTACCTAATGCTCAAACACATGTTTTATTCATAGATGTCTGGGAGAAAAAAATTTTGCTTGATAATCACACCAAGCATATTTAACAAAAGCGATTCTCCTTTTATTAGTGAACAAGTTTAAGCAGAATGATTTCATTTTTTTTTCCATTTGGTTAATTCAGACTTGCAGAATCCTCGGTATACAGCTTTTGTTTCTCCCCCTGCTGCCTTTTATGCCTTTAATGTATGCATGCCTATCCACTGATGGGAAAATATCATTTCCTGCAAGTCTTCCTTTTTCCTTCTTGACTATCCTCTCAGTTGATCTCTGGTTTTGGTTAGTTAGTTTTCACTAGTTAGTGCTGTCAAATCATGTACATGACAGACAAACTGAAGCCAAGTAAACAGTTCACTATCCTGTTGGAGATTTTAAACTCTCTTTCATTAAAGTGAATCTGAACTCTAAATATATTTACTCATTCCTTTGAAGATAAATATTTTTATTTTAAAATAAATTAAAAATTGATAGAAAGTCAAGAAAGGGAAGATTTATTCATATCTATGGAATTGTTTTCATTAACAAATAAAACATTTTAACAAATGTTTTTACATTTAGCAACTTTCCATTAAAAAGCAACATAAGTGCAAACATTCTCTTAAATGAACTCAATCAGTTTACAATAGATTTTTTTTGCCTTAACACAACATGCAGCTAAAATCATTTAATGATCTTAAATTTTTAAATTCATTTGAGTCTCAAAATATAAATAGGAATATTAATGAAGCATATGTAAGGGGCTTTTCATTAACTGCTAACCTATCAAAAGAACTTTAAACCATTGCTAGGAACGTGAAATTCCTGGCTTGTATAGCTTGGTCATTTTTCAAGCAAAATAATAATAGCAGTAATAATAATCCATAATTGATAAATGAGTTAATTAATGTTATATGACTCTAAGGTTTTTGTTTTTGTTAATTGCATAAAACTAGTCCTTCATAAAACCAGTCCAGCATAAAACGACTACCTGAAAACATTCTGAAGTTACATAGGTTTTCTTAACTCCCAAATTAAATCAGCTCTACCATAGAAAACCATAGAAAAACAGTAAATGTGCCCCCTGGACATGTTACCCAAAATGAACTCCAGAAGTTGCTTGTAATTGCTTTTATTTTTTTTAAGAATGTTCTCTACTAAAGATTAACTTTATATTAGTTCTAAAGTTCATTAGATGTTAGTTATTTTCTAATCTGTAACGTAGATAATTTTTATAACCAAAAGCTTAGTTAGCCTACTTTCTATTAAATGAACTTCTTTATAGATTTTCTTTAAGCTCTTCGTTTAAAAAGGTGTCTTTGTCCTGAAACTAAACATATGACATTCCTGTCCCCTAGGAAAATGTTTAAAGAATTGAATAACAGCAAGTAAAGAGATTTTATTCTATTCTCCTGCATTTGTTTACTTCTTTAAAAATAATTTTTAAAAATAAAGAACGTGGCTTTTTTCTTAAGACTTCAAGATGAATGAGAATTGCATCTAATGAACTACCAGTGAAGTTAGAGTAGCTGCTGAATCATTATCTGGCAGAAGAATGTGAGTCCCATTTTACGCGAACCAACTATTTTTATCAAATGACTTTTTTATTTAAATTGTTTGCTTTAAAAAATAGTGATGTTAGAGATACACAGAGTTATTTTAATATGAATTTTAGAGCATTATTACTCTAATTCCTATAAACCAAACTAACTGCAACACAGCCCATTTCAGGCTGTTATTTATTGAAACTGCTTTTCATGGAGCAGTGAACATTTGTAGCAACTGCTCCAATCCTGACAGGCAAATGGATCAGACTCTTTAAATGTTACAAATATTACTATGCATTTAACAGGCTCTATAGTCAGAAAAAAAGTTTACATCCTAACATAGTCTTTTCTGTACTTGTAAGATGAGCGTTCTAAAGTATTTGCCATCAAAGCTATTTGTCTCCGTAAAGCAATAGAAAGAGTAAATTTCCTAGAGAGAACCCAGCTAAGAGACACCCTCCTGCAATGAAGTAGATCAAATCTGTGACAAGAAGAGTACAAAGAAAAAAGTTTGGTTCTGAAGAGAAGATAGTTCTTTGAAACTATGATTTTTTTCTTTCTACAGAAATATACAATGAGTGCTCAACAAAGAAAATATTCAGCAGAAACCTCCTTTTGGGAGCGGAGAGAGAAAAAAACATCTTGTGTGACGCGATAGGAGAAAACATAGAGATTAAAACAAAACAAACAAACAAAACCCAAAAATGGTCAAAAGCGGGCTGTGTTTGTTTTCTTCTAAAGCACGTCTCCTTTCTGCAAGAGGTGACTGCAGTCTGAAGAGTAAATTACTGCCGTCAGCGAGTTGTACTTTATAAATATAGGAGACCGGATCATCTACTCGTTTGGAAGACAATTCTCTTATTAATAGCACCAGTTTCAGAGCTATTTTTGCCTCTAAAAAAGGCACCTGCTAGACATTCACAAATTAACTTTTATAAGGGAGAAAAACTTATAAGTTATTGTCGAGATGTATATATTTCTGATTCAAGTTAAACATTTTTAACAAGCCGTCTTATGAATCTGTTTTGAAGCAACTCAGTGGCCCAGAGGGAGCTCTACCTTTAATGTGAGAAGACAACAAAGCATCTGTCTCACACACACACACACACACACACACACACACACACACTAAAATTATAAAATAAAATAAAATATAGGATGCAGGGGGCAAAGAAAAGGAAAACAAATGCTGTTTATAATGAACAAACTATGAACTTCATGAAAATATGGCAAAAGCCATATTTTTGTCCTCGTAGAACAATTCCTGATGTATAATAAATGAAACTAAAGTAAAACTTCTGAGTAGAACCAAGCATTGAATAAACTGTAGAAATATAATAGTGTTAAGTATCGTGTATTCTTTTAAGACATATATGATATAAATGTTAATGCAATTAACTTAGTTCAGTATCCTGTTAATGATGTAGTACTTCATTATTTGTAATTAATCACTCAAAATATAATGGCTCAACAGTCCAGGAAAAGCCCGGTTATCTTTCAAAAGTACAGTAATCATACATAAATCATATAAAAACTCAAATTCATGCTTTAAGTTTTATTTTCAAAATTTGATATTTTTTCTCATGTTCAAACACGTATAAAATTAAAACCAAAAAAATGTAACTAAGATTATCCCCCTAAAACACATATAGAAAAACATGTGGGGATTTTCAAAATCTTATTTTCATAACAATGACCTAAAAATAACTATTGAAAAAAGCAATTGAAATACATCATATATTTTAATGACTCAAATATTTATTTCTAGTCCTTTTTGCATCAAGGCTGTGGGAAATTTGTATTATGAAGATCAGATGGTGTACTGATGTGAGAAATGTTGCAAAGCATCCTGTTGATTGGTTCTAATTAACTGCAATGCTCTTGTGTTCTCAGTTTTAGCCAGCACACACTACACAATGCCTTTTATTTTGCTTTGAATGGATTTTTACTTAAAAACAGCTGATCTCAATATCAAAAGCATTTTGGATTTTTTTTATCTCTTAAAATTTTCTTGCAATATTTTCTTTTCAATTTTAAAAGATAAATTTGAAAATATTTCTAAAGCATAATCAGTTAAATTAACAGCACTCGTGTGGTCTTTCACATGTATTTTGCATGTTCTATAGTACGTGATTACATTCTCAAACCACATTTCAATTCCTCTTTAAAAGTTATACATCTGAGTGATGGTTTAAGCAGGAAATTCTGAAAACCAATTTAGAGCATGCTGCTAATTTTTTATTTTTTTTTTATTTTCGTAATCAGTCTACTAAATAGAATAGAACTAAAACGTGGAATCACAAGGAATGGGAACGATTCCAGAATTAAAAGTATTAAATAAAATTCTTTACACTCACCTTTCTCTGATGACTTAAGCTCAAGCAGCCCTGACAGAGAGAAGTCATGAATTTTCATCAACTTCACACATGTCATACATTTAAAAACATTTTGATTTGCCCTGGGACCCCTGCACGTCTCTGAAGCACAGAAACAGTGCTGTGCTGTTTTGTAGGTACAAACCCTATGAACTCCCAGAGCTCTGGAAGATGTATTACTAATGTAAACAGGCCCTTAAGTGAAAAGAAAGAGCATTAAATAACAGAAAGTTTCCAAGGAAATGAGGAATTTAAAATAAGGAAAGTATTATTAGAAGCAGTACATTTTCTATAATTTTCAGGGCCACGATTTTATCCGTATGTTAGCTTTCTGAGAATGAATATACAATTATCTGACCCGAGAAACAAATCATTTTGGAAAGGAAAATCCACAACCTAAAAATCAGAGCTAAATTATCAACTTAACCTAGTAGACTTTGAAAGTGATTAAACAGTCATCTTTTTGTTCGTATGAGGATAAAAAGTGACTCATTTGAGCAGAAAGGCTACAATTTCAAAACGGCTACCAATATCCTGCTACTTCCAGGAGGAAGGCTAATTGTGTTAAAAGTAGTGCAATAAAAACAGAATTTTGCGGCTTCCCTGGTGGCGCAGTGGTTGAGAGTCCGCCTGCCGATGCAGGGGACATGGGTTCGTGCCCCGGTCCGGGAGGATCCCACATGCCGCGGAGCGGCTGGGCCCGTGAGCCATGGTCGCTGAGCCTGTGCTCCGCAACAGGAGAGGCCACAACAGTGAGAGGCCCGCGTACGGCAAAAAAAAAAAAACCAAAAAACAGAATTTTGCCCTAAATAACACATCTGGAATTATCTTCCAAACATTTCTGTCCCTCTTAAAATTGTGAAAAATCATTCAGATGAAGTAAGAAATAAACATTAGGAGAGGTTAGTAAGTGCAAACAGAGTCACAAGTCATAGAACAATATAAATACAGTGGCATTACAGACAACTTATGCTGTGCCCCTCACTTTATGACTAAGAGAACTGAAGCCCAAAGAGGTAATGTGACACCCCCAAGGTCTTACAAAGACTAGGAGGTAAAGCTAAACTAGAGACACAATGGGTAGCACAATTTCTACAACCCCACCCTGTCTTCCAACACAGTAACAGAAACGGCAGCTCAGGTGAATGCCAATCATACAATTAAGTAAAACAATGAGCAACGTATCCTTGACCCTAAAAGGCATACACAGGGCATACAAAATTAACCAACGACCTTTACCCAGTGTCAATAGTCATTTTTCTTTAAAAGATGCCTCTTTGGAAGCTATCTTTATGCCTTTACTCTTGCCAGGGTTTGAGGATTTGTATCTATTTAGTGAAAGGTAGTTCTCTTTAGCACTCTTATACCAAGCAGGCAGGTAAAAACAACCACCATATAGTCTCACTGTCACTAATTTGTCCCCACTTCCAATCCATTGCCCAGTCTGCTGACAACATGGTCTTTCTAAAATGCACATCTGATTATGTTTGAATTTCTTCTACGGCTTTCCATGTGCTACAAGATAAATCTACAGTTCTTAGTCTGGCCTTCAAGGGTCTTCAAAACATTTCGCCAGTACCACCCCTTCAGTTTTACTCCTAACCCTCTCTTCACACTTTCTGCTTCGAGAATACAAACTGAGTATGACTCCCTCAACACAGTATGCTCCTCCTCGCCTCCAGACCTTTGCACATGCTGTTTCCTCCACCTGGAATGCCTGACAAGCTCTGCTCTTCCTTCAGAAGTCAGCGCATTACCTTTTCTCCTCCTGCCAAATATACATGCTTCTTCCCATGGAATACTGCTGCATTTTGCACAGAGCTCACCTTACTCCACTCATTGCATTGAACTCTGCCTATATACATGACTGTTTCCCCAAACACATTGTTTTTGAGGTCAGAGGCACCGCTCTTTCTCCATGCCTAGTACTTTGCCTGGTGTAAGCACTCAGTGAATGTTTACTGACTGAATGAAAAAAATCAATAAATAGGCCACCATATTCTTTTTCTTATCACAAAATCTTTAAGTCTTAGGGTGATATCCCCTAGTTCTTCTATATAATGTCTAAACTGGATGTACACTGACAACAGGATATTTGTGTCAACCTCTGTTTTTGGTTTCTATCAACTGTTTGCTCTAAGCACAATTTTATAATCACCCTCTCACCGTAGAAAGTTGACTTTGGTATGAAGGTGGTGACGAAATTCCAACTCCTATCTAACTGGGAATCAAGAGGAGAATTCTTGGGTCAAGAGTGGGTCACCATTATTCCAGACATGGCATAGAACAGTTGGTAAAGAACGGTTCCTTTTGTGACTCCATTTCTCATTAGAAACACAAGTTGAAGGATAACCTGTAACCCACTAAAAATGTAAATGCTTGTTTGGATATAAACTGGAAGTAATATCAGTATCTTCGTGCCAAGTGAGTGCTTTAAAAGATTTTTAGTCTGAAACAAATGGAATTTAGATTTAAGGGTCAGCTTATTTGGGGTTCTATTATGGTTTAACTCCTTCCAGTTTTCCTCATCTTGCTGAGAAAATTTTGCCGACATGCAAATGTCTTCTAGGACAGCTCAGCTGAAGCGGGGCATGTCCTTGGTACATAAACACACGTTTTCCTCTTGAAATAATACCCTCACAGTCATTGATGAAGGGCTCCATATTCAAAATAGAGAAGAATTTGCCAGTACAGTGTTCCCTTAACATGTATATCATCTTGAGCAGGCCCCAAATCAATGAAGAGAAGCTCTAGTAGCTGTTCGGGTCCATAAAAGTCACAGGGCCTCCCAACTCTGAAGCTACTTCCAATCTTTTGATTATCCCTCCCCCAATGACATCACTCCAAGGTTCCATTTTGCCCCAAAGCTACAGTCCCTACACAAATGTGAGGGGTGCTCACTAAAGAAAGAAGTGGGGAATACAGCAATAGTAGCCATTGCACCTGCATCATGGATTCCCCTTGGCCATCAGCGACCTTCCATAGAGCAGCCCTCTGCGGCATTATCATTAACAATCAACACGATTTCTAGTAGGTGAGACCACGCTGGCAATTTCCTATCCCCACCCTTTAACGAATGATAGGATTTGTGACCTCCTGGTCCCCTCACCACTTCAGAAGATGGCTACCCTTTAGAATTTTAAAGGTCTTGAATGGTGGGTGTGCCATAGAAAGTTTAAATCTGGAACGTAAAAAAGAGATTAACTCTGTGGATTTTCCAAGTCATTAATTTTTAGGGTTCATTTTGTGCTACATCTAAGCTTTGGGGGTTTTTTGTTTGTTTTAAACATTACAGCATTACCTAAAACAGTTTTCATTTGAATAGGCAGAGGAATGTGAGTCAGCGATTCCTCTCTTGCTAACTGACATAGAATGGGGACACTCTTCTGTCATTCTGAGTCAAACCCACATAGAATCTTAACGATATTTTGTTCACATTTTTTAAAAGAAAAGAAACATGTTAATAATACTCCTTTATCTTTACATTTTCATATATCAGAAAAAGATTACAGTCAGGGAAATAGTGAGTTTCATAAATTTATTCATTCAGCAAACTTACTAAACAACTATTATGTGCCAGTCAGTACCCAGGTATTGACTAACAGCAGATATACAAAAGGAAAAAAACCAATATGGCTGTTTACAGCTCTAAATTTAAGAATGTGAAATGTGACTACTATCAAATCACAGAGGCTTGAAATCGCCTCTTGTCCACTTGATATCTGTTTTCTTGAGAGAAAGACTTTTCTGGCAGCAAGTGTTAGTCAAGATGGAAAATGTTCATCAGCATAAATTCCAACTTTTAACTTAAAAAGCAAGAAAAAAATATACCTATGTCTTCAACTTGGGTGGGACCAGTTGAAAGTTCCTCATAAACTTATAAAAAGACATAGTCTTTGGTTTTCTTGAGGGTCTGAAATGAATCCATTACATTAAAATGGCTCTTAGTAGCGAGAGCAAGTAATGATTTGCATTATAAGCTAATAAAATGGGGGATTAGGCATATCGGTACAATAAGATCTTTTTTATTCACTTTTATAGAGATTCTCTCCCTATTCCTGCTTAAATGAACTTGGAAGATTGTTCACCATTCAGTATTGTTTAAATTATAAGGCTGGTCTGTCGTCTGGTTTTTAAATATTTTTCCCCTTTGGTAATGTAGATGAGTAATGTCTATCTTCATTCTTTAAGAATACGCTAATGTAATGATAGTCTAATTTTGAAAAAAATTAGTTTTTTAAATATCTTACATCTAGAGACCACCTGACATATTAGAAATATAATATTCTTCCAAAAATACACTTTTCTAGCCATCCTGAACACTCATACTTCAGTGAATTGTACTTTTCTTTCCTGTTCAAAAAGTGCTATAAGTCCTCTCACACAAACAAATCCCCTGGAGAAGACTTCATCAATGAAGTCAGTTTACTTCTCATGGTACCCACTGGCAAAAGTGATGGCTTTACCGTCAGTCATGATAGTTCATTCTAGATCCCAGAGCCACTTCCAATGTAAGAGTATGAGAAAAGGGCCTATCCTGCTGACAAAGGGAACTTCGAAAGTCTTGTTTCACGCTTATGATTCTTTCATGTTATATACTCCTAGATTTTACATCTCCAAGGAAAGAATGCTAACACTAGCGAGAGATGTATTTTGCTTTTGCAATGTTCTTGTATGCCCAATACCTGCTTGTTTCAGTTTAAGATAGGAAAAAATTATTTTTATATATTTCAATCCCACATTTCCCTGAAAGTTGAGTACCTAAATCTTAACAAATTAGCACCAATCTCTCTATTAAAGCAAATGTGAAAGGCCAGAGGTTTGTGCTATGGACAGGAAGTGATAATCCTCCAAATTTCATTAAAAGCTCTTCATTTTTCCCTACTCCTATCTGATAAGGGACATTTTTCCTGATTGTTGCTCCCTGTTAGCAATGAAAATCGTATTTCTGTTTGTGGCAGTTTTCAAAACTGGAGCTGTCAAGTAATGCACTTACAACTTACTATCCAAAGAAACTGCTTGAGAGTTCCCCTACCTAAGTCACTTCTTATCATTCCCCTCCCTGACCTTCCTATGAGTGAATTCCCCAGAGTAATGTATTACATATATGAAGTGAAGAATTTAGAAACAGGGCTGATAGGTGGATCCGCCTGCTGCCACTGAAGTTTTCCTGGTACCTTCTAGCTACTGCAGGCTTACAGGACCGATTCACCCCTCTCCTTGTCTCCTGGCAGCTAAATGGGAATATTGGAGAGCTGCCAGAAGGGTAGGTAGCCAACCTGCTTGCCCTTGATTGAGCCTGCCAGCTTTTTAATAACAGAAGTAGGGTCAAGTAAGTGAAATCACAAACTGAGGAGAGTATTCTGAGAGTGCAAAGGCAGTTAACGTCCTTCCTAAGCCTCAGATGGCGGGCAACCCTTGGCAGAGTAATCTATGATTTGTCGCACCTGACCCTTCCACTGTGACTGTTATCTGTGTATTCACTAGAAACATATTTACAGAATCTCTCCATTAGCAAAGATGCCTTGTGTGTGATTACCCAATTGTCATGGTTGCACTAGGATTTTGATACAGTCCCTATTCACAAATGAAAAACTGCACTAAACTGCACACAGGACTCATTTAGAGCAGCGATCCTCAATCAATAGATCAAGACTTCTGGTAGATCTCAAAGAGATTATCACAGTGTTGCCCCCCCTTCCTCCCCACCCCCAAGACCACATTCCCACCTCCCCCCATCCAAGACAGAACCTCCTTTATTCCTTTGAACCCTTAAGAATTCTTAATAAAGTTAAGAATAATTAGCTATAAGAATTATCCAAAGAGATGAGCCTCTTTAAAATAGACTCCACCGCAGAAAATACTGGAAGAGAACACCACTTGCTTAAAGCACTGCTCACATTTATATAAGTAGTGTCAGCAAAGTACTTTCTCTTCATTTAAAATGTTTTAGTTACAAAGGCAGAATTAGGTTGTAGGCTGGCTTTCCTTCCTTGCTGTGGAATCAAGTACAAAGAACATTTTAATTTTTTTTTCTGAGACAAGTGACAACGAGAGCACTTGCTATTAAAAAGTTTATTGGGAAGTTTCAAAAGTGGTATCTCCCTCTTCCCCCCCGCAAATATATGGCATTGAGGTCCTCCAGGCTAGAAAATTTTTGTTTACATCGTTGGCTCGCTCGATAGTGCTAAGAAAGGTGAAGCCGTCAGGGAACCGAATCAGACTCACTGGGAGCAAATAAGTGGTTGTGAACCAAAGTAGAAAAATCCCGATAACACGGAGTCATTGTCATGTGTCTCCCAAATGAGATGTTCTGAGGAAATAAAGTGACAAAGTCGCATTGGATAAATAAACGAAGGCGATAAAGTCACCACAGATCAAGAAATGCTACGAAGGTGACCTGATTTGACAGTCAGTAACAGCAGGTGACCCTTTGGGAACCGCGGCGGGGTGAAATGCCCTGAGAATCGCTGAGAGCCTGACGGCCCGGCAGGGGGACGCCCGGAGCCCCGCGCTCTGGGCCGGGGCCCGGCGAGGAGAGGCTGGAGGCCGCCCCGGGCGCTTCGGGCCTAGACGTTGGCCGCAGCCAGGCCGCGAGGCCCCACGCCCGCCGGGCCGGTAGAGGCGCGGAGGAGACCACCCTCCCTCCCCCCACGTCCTGGCGCCGAGGGGCCGCAGTGGGTCCCGGGGGCAGCTCCGGACCCACGCGGCGGTCGCAGTACGCGCGCCGCCTCGCAGTCGCCGTGCGGCCGAGCGGGCGCCGGGCGCCTTAGAAGCGTCTGCTCAGCCGCGCGAAGCCGGACCCCCGACCCGACCAGCGCCCGCTGCACGGAGCTCACTCGGGGACTAGCCCGCCAGCCAGCGAGGGTGGGCAAGCTCCGCGCTCCAGCGGGACGGCGGAGCCCAGTCGGGGACTTGGGGACGCCGGAGTTTGGGCGCCCCTGGAAGCAGAGAGTCATCTCCAAGCGTTTCTTCCCAGGAGACCTGAATTCAGCCCCTGAGAAGATACTCCGGGCATGAGCGTGGCCACAGGGGAAGAAAGAAGAGTTATTTAAATGGGGGAGGGGCGGGCGGGAAGACTGGGAGGAAACCGTACCGAAAAGAAATCCCCATCTCCACCAAAACCGTTTCTAAGAAGTCCTGAGGTTTTACGCCTGGAGATTTCACTTTAAAAGCTGGAGAAAAAAAAAAAATATATATATATATATATATTCCACTACTTTTAACTGAAGTAAACAATGTGCAACAAATCCTAACTCAAATATGATTGCAGTGAGATTAGGGTCTAATTGCTTAGAGTTCAGGTGGAATCTGCGGGCTAAATCCTACAGGGCCAATCTGAATTTCACAATCATTCTGTCAAAAGGAGAGCGATGAGAGCCCACACGCTTCCTAACAAGTCATTTTTAACAGTTACAAGCTTCGCACAAAGACCACACAGGGCGTCTAAGAGATGCAAATCTAATCCCTGGTCATTCTACAGGCCTTCAACAAAGATGTGCTAAACCCTAATAGAAAAGAAATCAGTTCTCTGTCACCAGCCCCTGGTAAAAATCTATTAGAGAATGGATAGAGCCGCATCTACAGCAGTTGCTGCAAAGGTTAAGGACAAGTACAAATAAGAGGGACCCAGTTTTGTTTTCCGTGTGAAATATCGGGAGAAGCTAACCCCAAATGAGTGACGGGATTCGATCCGTGGCTTCGCATTCATCTGAATGCTAGAAAAAAACTAAACACGTACATTAAGACTTTTGAAGACTCCGTTTCTGAATTTAGGAGAGATGAAACGAATTCCCCCCAAACTTGGACATCTTTGCCTCCGAAATTAATGAAGAACATTAACGGGGGAGGGAGGCCGAGCGCGCGGGTCCAGGAGGGAGGACCTGGGAGTCTGGAGCCGGCTTGCCTGCCTTCGCTCTGCGGTGCCTCATCCTTTCCGGAAAAAGCCCCGACGGCGGAGTCGCCGAGGGGACAGAGATGCGGGACGCCTCTGGCCGCTGGGGCCGAGCGGTGGGTGCCGACGGCGGGAAGGCTGGGCGGCCGCCCTCCGCCCCGACGGGCCGCCGCTCGGCCTGGGTCCCTCTCCCCGGCCTCACGGGTGGGGAGGGGAGCCTATGCCTCAATGGCGGGGAAGAGTCTCAAATGTGCCCTTCCGCGGTCACCAACCACATGAGGTCCTCACTAACAGTGTCATGCTAGGGTATTAAAAGGGTTAATATGTTGCAGCTAAAATATATCACAGTGTGCACGAGACCCTTCAAAAAGGAAGGGCCCCGAGGATTCAGACCCCTGGGAGAAGGCTGCAAGCAGGCTGGGCGAGGGTAGGAGGGGATGACTGGTCGGTCGTTGAAAGTTGGGGGGTGGGGATTTCCTCCCCCTCCTCCCAGGGGCAGAGACCCCGGCGGCGGGGCAAGCCCTGGCCTCCTCCGGGCCGCGGCTCAGAGGCTGCGGGCACCCCGCAGAGCCGGGCGGGCCCGGGGAGGGCGTGGGGAGCGCGCCCGGCTCTGCGAAGGGATCTCCAGCACCGACGCGGTACTGTCCGCAGCGCGTCCTCCAGGGTCGCGGGGAACCGGTCGCCCCCTGGGGACCCGCCTTCCACCAGAGGAAGCGGCTCAGGACCCGAAGGTGAGGGCTGCGGGGCGGGCTTGGCTCCGAGTCGCAGCGGAATCGCCCTGCCTTTTTCCCAGGCGGCTGGGACTCCCTCCACGTGGCGCCTCCTTCGAGGCCGCGCCGACAGGGACGAAAGGGGGCGCTGTCCAACAGTCAGGGTCGGCAAAGACCAATTTTTCTAAAGTCCCTTCTCCAACTACAGAGAGGAGGGTTGGGGCACTTGTGTGAAGGAACGGGTTTTTGTATGTTTCCACGGAAGTTTCCAGAAACCACTATTTCCTCACCGGGTGGTTCCGCCCTCTACCACCGTCCTCCCCCCCGCCGCCATCAGGTTCCCAGGAATTCGCTCCTCCCCGGGGTAAAGAGCCCGGAGCTGGCCAGGCTGGAATTTGGGAGGCGAACTCCAGTCCCTGGTCCCTCAGCTTCATAGCCCTTTAATTGGCTCTAGCATAAAGTCCCTTTTCTTAAGGTCTGGCAGGAGGGAAGGAAGGGGTGGCTAGATTCGCCCCTCAGCTCAAAGACGGACCAGCACACACAGACATGTTTCCTCTTCAGCCCATTCTCTGCCTGCCCAGGCCAGGCGTACGCCTTAGGTCGGGGCTGTATTCCTTCCTTCCCATCTACTGACATTAATTGAATTTCTCTGCGCTGCTGCCTCTCTTTGCTTTCCTCATTTTTCTCACTAGTCCTCTGATAGGCTGACCTTGGCGGTTCTCTGGTCTTCTTACCCCCCAACTGGCCTCGCATATGGGCCTTGCTGGCTTTCATTCTCTATGGCTTAGCGCATCCACTTTATCTGCTTTTCCTTTTAGTTCTGACATTAGGAAAATGATACCGAATTGCCTACGAAGTAATACTGCAGCTATGAGGCTGGAATTGGACAAGTAAGCAAGTAAAATGTAGGCATTGAAATGAAAAACTAGAAAACGAGGAGGATGAGGAAACAAATGAAAAGTAGATAGTGAAGTCACTTTGGGCTATAAATACAAGAATATGATGCTTCTGCAGGTGATCTTTGGGTCCTAATGAGGGTCTCCCACATCAGCCTTGGGAGTCAGGGACAGAACTTCCTGAGTAAGGCAGGTTGAAGTTTCTTCCTCCAGACTAGGATTGCTGCTGAAGGCGGGCCAGCAATCCTAAGCCTGTGTATGCTTGGTCCCCAGGGAGGTCCACGAGGGTGGGAAGGAATCAAGACAATTCAACCGGCACTCCTAGAAATGGTTATGTAGTCACCATATCGCTATGGGGCTGTTAGGTGGCTGAAACTTCCTTCCCGGGGAGCCTGCTCTGGCTCTCTGATTCTTTGCGGGACACATTCCTGTGCACCCCCTCTGACCACCCAGACGAGCCTAGCCTGGGGCCCTGCCCTCAGGTGGACGAGCTAGCTCCCCTACACCCTAGCAGATTGGGTCCTACTGGTCCAGCCTCACCCTCGCCTCCTGTCAGTTGTTGGAGTTCTGTCCTCCCGTTTTGCAGAAATAGGGAGTGTGGAGGCTCCCCGTTGTAGGAGGCCTGACCTGCTCCCACCCCTTGGCTGAAGGTGGACCTGTGCCTCAGGACCACTCTAGCTTATCCACAAAATGGGTCCTAGAGAGGAAAACAAACAAACAAACTAGAGAGGTTACAGCTGGTGTGTGTATGTGTGAAGGATGTCTTTAGATCTTTGTGGTCCCTGTAATTTGACATCTGTTAAAAAGAACACCAGGGCTTTTAGGATGAGTTTTGCAGAAAACTGAGTAAGCCAGCAGGACCTGTGCAGAATCTCCCCACTTGCCCCCGCTCCGTCTATTGGTTCTCCTGAGATCTTCCCAGAGATGAAAATGCTTTGCAAGGACGTCTAAAACCACAACACCTGCCTAAGAGGCACCCCAACTTGAGGAGGTTCATAAATTATCTCCTTTCGAAATAAAAATGGAATCGACATTACGCACGTGCTATTATTAGATTGAGTTTCAGCCTACTAGAAAGTTCGTTAGATGTTGGTATCTGGGCAGAGACGGAATCTCTCTTTTCCTTAGGAACACCCATCAGGGAAAACAGCGGCAGTTCGCTGGCTTTGTTTGATTTTATTTGTTCAAAGAAAGGTGGTGTTTTAAGATCGTTTAAAAAATCCCTTCAGATTAGGGTTTGGATCATCGTCGTGACCCGGTGAACTAATATATTCACTATATAATCTGGGGTCAAAATTCAGGGGAAATTTCTACTCAGCCACACACCAGACTTCTTGGGGAGGTTTCCAGAAGGGGCTGGGGGCCGGGTGGGCAGGCAGCGCGGAGCGGAGGTTGCTCCTCTCCCCAGCTAGGAACCGGGTGGAGAGTCACCGCTGGTTTGGGGGTGGTGGGGGACGAGGCTGGGTGGGAGGAGAAACTGAGGCCTCGGGCTGGGCGCTGGGGGATGGGGGGGCCGCAGGTGGGCGGGGGGAGGCCTCGGACCCGGGTTGGAGGGGAGGCCGAGGGGGTGGGGAGAGCTGAGGCCGCCGGCGGGAATGGGGAGGTCGCGGACAGTAGCTTCTCTTGATCCTGGAAACCAAAACTTTCTACGAGAGACCTTAAAATAGATCGAGATTTTAAGTGCCCACACTTCTAGCTGAGACCCCTGGCAGCCAATATGAAACCGCGAGGCCGGGAGAGGGTCTCAGGCCTCTGGCGGTGAGGCTGGAGGCCGCAGAGCAGCCCCCTGGGCTTCGGTGGCAGCTCACCGCCCCCGCCCCGCAGACGCCCCGCTGGCCCCCGCCGCACCCGCGCAGGGCTTCGCGGCTCTAACCCTCGAATTTTAGCCCCAGACAACCTCTTCTGGCAGCCCTAACTTTAAAAACAAGCTTGAATTTTTCATCAAATCTTTTATCCGTGTACTCTTCACTAAATAACTGTTAACCAGCACCTGGGAAAAGAACTAACACGGTTTCTCTCACCTTTCTTGCCGGCTTTTTCCCCCTCCAATCATTGAGTCTCGATTTTCTAAGCAATTAAGTTATATATTCAACGGGAATATTCGATTTAAAATACATCGGGACTGAAGGCTGATGCGTAAGGTCTGAGGCTAGAAGAAAATATTTAGTGCTTGCCTGCCGATTCTGTCACCCATCATCTGCTCGGAAAGCGCTCTGGATCTTTCAGCGTGTCCAGCTCTTATGATTGCAAATGGCCCTGTTTTCAAATGGAAATAAGACTTGCAAACTGATTATGTGTATTGAATCGGAATCACTTGCTAGATCCTCTTGTTTAAAATGTATTGAAAAAAGGATGATGGCTGCAGACCTCTGTAACCAGCTCCCTCTCTTCTCAGGGAGGTCATCTATTTTGCAACTTTTTGCCATTTGAGCATGTTTAAGCTGGATAATTACGTTGCCACTGTGTTACTGGCCCAACGAAAAGACATGGTACACACGCTTCCTCCCATTCTGCCCCCCCCAGCCCTCCTTACTAGCATCACCCCTAAACACCATACACCATACACTCACTCATCCGCCCGGCCCCAACGCTTCGACCTAAAGACCAGCTAGCTCTAGCCGGGGAGACTCAGCTGTCACAAACAACAACAGAACCTCACACACTTCCACTGGGCACAGTTGTTCCTCTCCCCTCCCCTCTCCTCTTTTCCACTCTCCTCTCTTTTCCTCTCTTGTCTTACCAGTGAACGGAACCACAAACACACAAACCCCCAGCTTCCACAGACACCCAACCAACAGAATCTAAGTATTTAGCCATGTCGAGAATTTTCAACAACTAATTTTGGGTTGGCGTGGCATTGTAGTTGCTAGAAAACAGTTCACACCGGAAGGTCAATGTCAGCTCTTACGGATGCATATGATGGTCCTTGTATGGCACCATCTTTGTCCAAGAGTTGCTCTTTACCCCCCATCCTGTGCTACATTATGGCTGTGGGTGAGTTGCTCTTTACCCCCCATCCTGTGCTACATTATGGCTGTGGGTGAGTTGGCTTTTGTTAAATATTTCCAACGGCTCTCCCATTTGATTTCAACATGAAGCCAAAGTGACATGCAGACAGCTATCTGAGTTTTACCAACTGCGTGAGTTGTAGGTATGATACACTGCAGCACTTCCAAAATTTACAACACTCTGGCGCCAGCCTCAGCAGTCCTGCCAGGGAGCAGTAACCAACATTTCGGTGACTATTGCAGGTTGGCGAGTAGTAATGAACTGCCTACAACTTCTGTTTGCCCTGGCCAGAGGCAGGGATGTGTGCTCTGTGCACACCCGTGGTGCAAGAGTTGCAATTCTATCTGAAGCACACTCACAAGGGAAGGAAGACGCCATCACTGGCCAGAACCACCGACCCCCTTAGACTCCACCCAGAAAACAGTGCCTTGCAGACCTCAAGGCACCACTGAGTGGCCAGGAGGGGAGAGAGAGGTTTAATCCTCTAGGCTTCAGAGTCTCCTCCGAAAAACCCTGTCTGAAAAAGTCTGTTTAGAAGCCTGGTGCTCTGCGGGCACCTGAAGGGACCCTAACTTGCGGTGTTCCCTCTATACACATAGCCAGATTTGTTAAACCGTTGACCTGGTCTCCTAGGTTAGAGGAGCCAGCTCTTAGTCGTCTTCGCGTCATTAAGGTAATTCCCAGGTTTACATCTGCGAGGCCCACACTCAGCCTTGTGTGTGCCTGAGAGATCAGGTAAATCGGTCACACTCAGACCAAATAAACCCTTGTTTTCCTAGAGCTTTGGACACCTTCACAGAGCAACACTGGGAGGGAGAATGCTAGGTAAGGTGGAGGCCAGGCCGTTCTGGGTGATTTTCCACAGAATTGCTCCAGGACATAGCAACTGGAAAAGGGTATCCAAGTACACTTTTCAGGCCCCGACATCTTTTGTAGAAATGACATTGTCAACAATCACCAGAAACCCTAGAAATGCAATGTTTAACACTCCACCAACAGCCTGGCGTTACTGACAATTTCATGTAGCAATCAAAGACAGGATTCCGGGAAATGTACAAAATGGGGGGAAGGAAGAGGGAAAGTTTGTCTTTTTCTTCTTGTCAGACTACACTCAGACCTGCCCTTTTATTTCCACTACTCTGTGAAGGCCAGAAGAGGGGGGACACTTGCTACAAACAAGGGGCAGCAACACTTCCGTTTGTTTTTGTTAGCTGGAAACGGTGTTCATACTAACGAGTTCTACTCGTGGGTAATGTAGGTGCAGCACATGACCACAATTTTTGCTGTAGATTGCTTCAAGAAGTCTCATGTACAGCTGTGTGTCTCAGGCAACAAGTTCATTTTCTTTAAGGACAAATTTTAATATTTTCCCCAAACATAATTAGTTCTCTAGAGTTTCATATGAAGATAAATTAATATTCCAATTTAAAGTGGGAAAAACTAAAGGTTTTCGTTTACTTGATTTTCTTAAGGAAAACTCAGTTTCATGTGACAGCTTACTTGAGGTAGTAAATGCATTCAACTTTCTTGCATCTAACAGGTTCTGTAAGATCCCCTACTAAGAGAATCCTATATTAATTTTTTCTTTTTGAATATCTTAATGAAATAGATATATTAGATACATATGTGTATATATTTCTATACTACACACACAGACAGGTGTCTGTATGCAACCTCTTACACCTACATACAGAGTGGGCAGAATCAGATGTGAATATTGTATTGGAAAAAAGAGCCCTCTATAACAAAGCCTGTTATTGCCTGTGATTTTTTTTATGTTGGTTCTCATTTCAAGCAGAACATTAACGGTGACTAATTTACACTGCAGTGTCCTGCAAATAACTAAAAAAGAAATAAAACGGGAAAGTAATTTAAATCTCACCCTTTCCGAAACTTTCTCACAACTCAACTAATAACAAACACCATACATGTTGAGGAGGCGGAGACAAAATGGGAAACATTATCAAATGAGGATCCTGGGGCTGTGCCTAGATGCCCTCCAAGTAGGGCATTAGGTCACTATCAGAGAGAAGTACAGCCAGCCACTTCAGCTGTGGCTTCAGATGAGGCAGAAGCTGTGCTCTCGAGATGCTGAGCCTCTTCCTCCTCCGTTTCTTTGAGAACCATCAAGGAAAGTTGAGAAATACAACTACATGGAGGGGAGGTGACATTCAGACCTTGGCTCTCCCCTTCAATAAAAAATTCTTTCCTCTGCTCCCAACAACACCCAATTCCTTCAGCCACTTGGATGGACAAGCTTGCCGCAGACGGTGATTGGGGGATAGCACGCTTTTTCCTGAAGTTACTGGCCAAAGAGGCACCAGGAAACTTTCTGCGCTCCAAGTTGAGGCATAAGCCCAAATTGGGCCCCACAGAGGGTGGCCTGAAGCCACAGAACACAACTGCACAATCACAAGCACACCAGTCAGGAAGGCAGGGAGGGCCAGAGGAAGGTGGTACCCAGCATCTCCTAATAGGGAACCGATCAAGGAACACATTCAGGCTCATCCCTCCCAATACTCAGGTCTGTTGCTTTCCATCCATTCTAAAAGACAGCAGCATTTGAAACAAACAAGCCAGCAAACCATGCCTAAGAGCCATAGCATCTTACATTCACATTTCCCAACCGGCTTTCTAGTTCTCCGCAAACAATATCCTCGATCACCTGGCTCCCCACTTCACACACACACCAATAATTGGGGGGGGGAGGGAAAGCGATGTCTAGAGAGACTGGGGACGTTAGATCAGAAGTCAAGGCAGCTTCTCACAGCTCTCTTGTTTAAAGAAAATGAATGTCTGCCTGGCTTGCTTTTAGTTCAGGAAAGGGGTCAGTCTTTATCAGCATGGTTCACACAGATCCTGGATTTTTCCCCCCCCTTATCTTAAATTGACCCGCTTTTAAGATAAAGCCATAATAGAGAAAGCATTGACCTTACCTGGTCCCTAATGAGTTGGAAGTCAGAAAACCCCGCTCTCCTTTCCTCTTATCCCGGGTCGCCTGAGAAGAGACTCGCGCTACCTTTTGTGCACTCGCGCCAGGAGAAAGCCCCTCACCGGCGCCCAAACGCCCGCGAGCGCGCTCGGAGAGTGTGCGGCCTCTGAAGTATGAGAATTCTTCCCTGAGGTCTCAAAATCGGGGACCTCAAGCCCAGACCTAGGCCTACCCCTGCCCCAGGACGATTAAAATCCCCTGGAAGGCTCCCGAGACAGTCTTGCCCTTAGAAAGGCCAAGCCCTAAGCCGTGGGAAGAAGAGCTGCCTCCTGCGAGGCCCTTGGACTGGAGCGCGCGGGGACGCCCCCGACTCCAGGAGTAAGTGCCCTGAGCGCTTCTCGCCGAGCCGGCTCCGGCCTGCCTCTGATTTCGCTCGTGGGCCCCGAGCTACTTCCCACCGTGCCGGCCCAGTCCCAGAGCCGGTGCCGTGGCTGGTGACGCATCCCCTGCCCCCACCCACCTCCTGGGCTTGAGGACTCCAGCTGTACCCGCTTCTGTTCCTGTTGGGGGCGGCGGCAGCCCGGGCTCCCTTCTTTCCGGCTCGGAGCATCTCTTTCCCGATCTTGTCGCCTCCCCTTAGCCCGGCCCAGTCCCTGGCCCGGCCAGCTGAGAGGGCAGCTTTCCTGCCTCTCCGACCCACAGCTCCGGGTTCCCAGGTTGGGGCGGGGGTGGGGAGCCGCTTTGGGATGCTAAACATCAAACAAGCCAAGCCTGGGGTTTCAGGCCCTGAAGCCACTAGAGCCGCTCTCCAAGGCTCTCGAGAAAGTCCTCGTGTTTACATGGCGGGGTTGGAGGTGGGGAAGAGGAGGAAGGGGGGGGATGCTGTCTGCAAAATCTCCCCCACTTCCCGAAGCCATCAGGGCCTAGGGATGGATGGGGTGCTTAGGTGGTGGCGTTCAGCTGCTCCTGGACCTCGGGGCGAACTGCGCTGCCCCCGCGCGTGGAGAAGCTTCTGGCTCTTCCAGGCACTTCAGCGTCAGACACATCACCAGAAGTCATTCTCCATCAGAGGAGACCAGAACCTCCCTGGGCCAGAGATGCTGGAGACTTAGGGGAGGTCCACTGCTGGAGAAGACAAAGATCGCAGAGGCTGACCGGAATGTGGGGATGAAGTGTGTCTCCGTCTTTGGTCTTTCGCTGCACCCAGCACGCACCCTTTTCCCTACCAGGACGCTTCAGGTTGCCTTCCAGGGCCGCTTCCTGCAGCTACAGCGATGCGCGGCCAGGGACCGGAGCTGGTGGACCCCGTGTGATGGATGGAGAGAAGGGGCCAAGGCCCTGTTTGTCTCGGTTCCACCTGCAGACCCGGCTGAATTCCCCTCTTCTCGGGACCAGTAAACAGACTTCAAAATTAAGCCAACTCTAGACGGCGGGGAGAAGAATGTATTTGGTAGAAACTCCAAACAGTGCAAGGGTGATAAGACTGAGGGTACCACAGCTCGCTAAAATTGTTACTCTCCGGGGCCGGGGCGCTCTGGGCGAGATGGGTTGGGGGGACAGCCCCCCTTGTGTCGGGCATGGGGGCAGGTGGAACGGTAGCTCCCACCCCACAGAATTCAGACCTTAGCATTAACATCTCCCCTGCCAAGCCGGGCCTGAGCTGGGTGACTCAACTACCTACACACACTGTCCCAGGACCACTGCTGCCCATTCCAATACAAGTGTTCAGACTTCCCGGGTTTTTTCTTGTTTTCCAAAACGTGAGGCCTGCTGAGACTTCCCCCAGCTAGCACACTCTCTAGATCTAACCAACTGCCCTCTCGAAATCTCCGAGTCTCTTTTCGATACTGAAAACAGTATCTCAGCAGCCAAACCCGAGGGAGGAAGTCCGTCCTAGTCCCCAGTCAGGGCGCCACGGAGAAGAGCCCCCAGGAAGTCAACAGAGAGGACCGCTGGTGCCAGCACGCCCCCCTCTGCGCCCCCCCTCATTTTCCTTACACATTTCTGGGGGGTGAGGGGGGTCTGGGAAGAGAGAGATGGAGTCAGAATGAGCTGCAAAGAAGAGGAAGAAAAGGTGGTGACAGGCAAGAAGGGAAAAAAGAAAGTTGAAATTCCAGGCGATAAATGAGTACATGCCAAATATGAATCAATCCTCCACAATCAAACACTTTCAGGCCTAGAGAAAAGTGCTGGGAGGGGCATCTGTCCACAGCCCACCCGGCCACTTTTCCTGTAGGTTTGTCAGAGGTGACACGCAAGGGGCAACAGCCCATTAAGGGACGACAATTTCTCTCTGTCCACAACCACTCCTTCCTCCTCGCCTCCCCGGGGCAATTAAGACTTCCCCAACAGCTATATCTGGGTACCAAAGAGACCAAGAAATTAAAGGTAGCGAGAGAGGTCAAAGTTTTTTGTTTGTTTGTTTGTTTTGTTTTCTGTTTTTGCTGGGATGGGGGCGGGGGAGCGCGGGGAGAGGTGGAGAGTTGGAGACAGGAGAAAGATTCCTTACTACAAAGATTTAGGAGACCAGGAGCCCAGAGACGGAAACCTTGGAACAAAGAGCAGAAAGGCCAGCTCCCAAAGTCCTGCCAGGGGTGTCCCCAAGGCCAGCAGCCCAGTCGGACACCTCCCAAGGCCGGAGAGGCCACGAGAAGCCGTCGGCCAGCCTGTGCGGGGATAACTGTTTTAGAGCAGAAACGAAACCCCTAACAACTTCCTCGCTTTCGAAAACAGCCTCCCACCGAATTCTAGTCCCAAGGAGGCTCCGCCGAGGATTCAAAATAAAGAATTAATGTTGAAATCTACAGGCATGATCCGTCTAGTAAAAATAATCGTTCATTCAGGGTTATTGAAAACGAACATCCGAGGCCGGCTGCTTTAAAACACTGGCTCAGCTGCATAAGATCACGGTAGATACTTCTGAGGTTTTAAGAAACAGAAGCCTGGCTTTGAAAACTAGTCCTTTGGTCTCTTTTCTCCCTTTTCCTCCTGGTGGAAGGAGTCTAGCTTTTCTACTCTCTATTGCCAAGTCCCAGGACTGCTCAAGGTTTGGTTCTACTTAATTCAGAGGCAGAACAAAACTCCCTCTTCCCGTGGGGCAAAGACTCTGCGCCCGGCCTCCTTAGCTGGTTCAGGATCTTTTGAGCCCCCAAACAATTCGAATCTCATCAGGCCCATGTTGAGCCACACCCCCTACCCCCAAAAAAGCCAAATCAAAGCCAAACAAAAGATGGGGTTTTTAATCAGAAAAAGAATCTTTTTAATTTGTATAATTTATTAGAAGCTTCTTAGGAACTATACTTAAGCCAGATATCTACATAAGTTACAACAGAAAAAGACTGACGCTGCAAATACCAAACTGGCAAATAATATACACAGATTTGTCAAGGCCCATAAAAAATACGATGGGCTGGGGACGGGGACTGGTTTTTTGTTTTTGTTTTTTACAACAAAATGTACAGATTACTAAAACTAAGCATTTAGTCCAACTTTTGACAGCGTTTTACAGCTACAAGTTCACATCAAACATAAAACAATTTTAACCAGGGCCGGTCTCAGCTGAGCCTGGGTGGCCAGAGGGGGCCAGGAGGGGGCATTTCCTTTGTGTCAGTGGCAAGCGGGATCTGTCGAGGAGTCTTTTCCTCTCCCCAGCCCCCCCCCCCCCGTCGCCCCTTCAAGGAAATCCTGGTATTTACAGGCAAGTCCACTTTGCTGGCACAGTGAACCCAGAGTGAAGTTTTCCATCTTTAGAGTCCGGAGGCATGTCAGCGTAGAGCCCTCTCCAAACTGCGCCCCACCCGAGCGTGGGAAACCCATCGGAATCACCCAACAGACACCCCCAAAGCGGTTCTTGTTATGTCCTTCTCTGTTTAAGACTCCTTAAAGAACTGGATCGCTTGGTTGTTTTATTTTCTTTTTAAAAAAAAAAATCCTGCAAATTTTAGAAAAAGAAAAGAAAAGAAAAGAAATACGTCCAGCAGTTTGGTCGTTGTGTTTTTCCCCTTGGTCTTATCGGGACAGGTTCTTTAGAAAAGTCGAAGCGCACGGTGTAGTGGGTGGTTGGTGGTGTGTGGCGGGCAGTAGGGGAAGCGATGAGGCAGAGCGCTGGGCTAGGCCCGGCCCGGCGTCCTCTCACCAGGTCCGACCATATAGCAAGGTGGAGCAGGACATGGTGCCGTAGTCCGAGCCCGAGGAGTTCAGGTGGGACAGGCTGGAGACCTGGCCCTGCAGCGCCGCGGGGCTGGTGGCGTGGTGCGCCAGGTCCGGAGACTGGCCCGCGCTGCCCGGCTGGTGGCCCGGGTGCGCGCCGAGGCCGGGGCCGCCGCTGCCCACTGAGATAGCTGCTGCCGCCGCCTGAGCGGCCTGCGCCTGCTGCTGCGCCTGCTGCTGCGCGTGGCCTTGCAGGCTGGCGGCGCCCGGCGCAGGGGCGCCCGCCTGGCAGGGTTTGCCGTCTTTCACCAGGACCGGCACAGCCACGCGGCGCGGTGACTGCTGCTGCGCTTGCTGCTGCTGGCACCCGGCGCCCCCGCCGCCGCTATCCTGCTGCAGTTGCTGCTGTGCCGCCTTGTCCTTGGCTTGGCGCTTCATCTTGTAGCGGTGGTTCTGGAACCAGATCTTGACCTGCGTGGGCGTCAGGTGGATCATGCTGGCCAGGTGCTCGCGCTCGGGCGCGGACAGGTACTTCTGTTGTTTGAAGCGTCGCTCCAGCTCGTACACCTGCGCCTGGGAGAAGAGCACCCGGCGCTTCCGGCGCGGTGCGCTTGGGAGTGGGGCCATGTTCTTGCTCACGTCCCCCAGAGAGCCCAGGCCGCCCATGCCGCTCATGTTCATGCCGCTCGCCGGGCCCATGAAGCGGGAGACTGTAAGCGACAAACGCACAGCGTCGGCAGGGGCCGGGCCGGGCCAAACCACCTCTGCCTTCTGCGCGTTTGGCCGGCCCGGCCCCTGCCCCGACGGCGCACTCCTCACCTAGGTCGCCTCCACCCTGAGAGGCCCAGCCGCGGGATCGCCAGCGCCTGCCCCAGGCCGTGCCGTCGAGGAGTTTACTGCAGAGCTCCCCGCCTCAACCCCGGCTACCTCCCTCAGTCTCGGTGCTTCACCCAAAAAGCAGAGTGGAGAAAGACTGTTCCTCCTGTTCCTTTCGTGCCCAGCCCACCAGATTCGTGCGGTTAGTGGGCCACGGGCAGCAAACTGGGCCCAGGCCAGGAACTGGGGTCTAGCTGTAGGCTCCAGCTTTGGGAGCTTAGGAGAGGGAGGTGTTCGCTTTCGAAAAGCTAGAGACCCCGAGACCCCAGACTCTTTGCCTCTTGGCCGCTCTCTCCGGTCAGCCCCAATGAGGGCATTTGTTCGGCCCATTTAGAACCCCCTCTGGAGCCACAAGCCCTCCCTCAAGCCTAGACTGGAGAGTGGGCCAGGCCAGGGGCCTGAGCGCATCATCCCAGCAGGGTAACCTCCCTCCCGGCCAGGCCGCGCCTCTCCGCGCCCTGCTCGTCTCGGCTCTCTTAGTTAGGGGGCCACCTCCCTCCGCATTCCGAGGTCTCCCGCGCGGAGCAGAGCGGCCACTTGGCCGCATCTGGCAGACGCCAAATACCAGCTCCTGCCCTCAGGACCCCAGAGCTACCAAGTGCCTCTTCTTGGACCCCTCAGCTCAACAAGGGAAGACTCCCGAGATCCTGCGCCCGACTCGTTGGCGCCACTGCCCGGCCGCCCACCCTGATGATGCCCAGCACGCAGCCGGCAGGCGCCGCGCCTTCCCGGCGGCTCTCCCCGCGCCTCCGGCGCTCAACCCGCGGCCCTGCAGTGGGGCGGCCTCACTTACTGGCGGGGAAGCGCGGGTCCGGGTTGGCGCCGTACCATCCGGGGCCCGAGGTGCTGTTCCGCATGGTGTCCTGGTACGGCGGCAGCTCGCTCATGTTGCCCAGGTTGCCGTTGCAGTAGCCCCCCACGGCGGAGTGCGAGAGCTGGGGCACCCCCGCAGCCGTCATGTGGTAGGCGGCGGTGACGGCACCGTGGTGCCCCACGGCGTGCTGCTGCATGGCGGCGGCCGGCGGTGCCGCCTGGCCCTGCCTGTAAGCCGCCAGCGGAGCCCCGAGGCCGCCGCCCTCCATGCCCACTTTCTTGTAGCTTTCCTCCAGGGGACTCAAGATGTCAGACACTGAGAACGGAGTCGTGTGCTTTGGACTCATCGACATGATTCGGCGGCGGCTGGAGGAGGAAGGAAGAGGAGGAAAAAAAAGGGAGAGGGGGAAGGCGAAGCCTAGCTGCTTTTTTTTTTCTCCCTTTGCCAAATATTCTGGTGTTACCTTAACGCCGATCTTGTTGGATGTACACGTAACCGAGTGGACCGAGTCCGCCTTAATTAGCTTGAGTGGAGGCTCGGGGGCTGCCTCGCGTTTGTTTTAGCCCGGCGCCAGGTTTTAGGCAGCCACCAGAGGCGGGGCGTAAGCGCTAAAGCAACAAGACAATAGAAGCCTACATCTTGCCCGAGATAATTAGCTTACATGCTGATGACAAGGTAAACACCTTTAAGTTTCACTTGTCAGGATTTTTAGGTCTCAAAGAGGGAGAGAGAGAGAGACAAGAGAGAGAGACAGAGAGAGAGAGAGAGAGGCAGAGACGCGACCCAAAGCATTTCTTTCCCCCTCCCCCGGAACCCCTACCCCCATTTTTGTGGGGTGCGGTGGCGCGCTGGAGGGGGGGGAGGCGGGGGGGGAGGGAAAGGAGGAGGGAACCGAGAGAGGGGAGGGCAAGAGGTGGGATGGGGAGTAGCCGAGGAGGAGGGATGTTGGGGAGGAAGGAAGGTGAACGCCGCTTTGCAACCAACTTGCGGAGTTACAAAGTGAACCACTTTCCAGTTGGGTCGGGGGTCCCCGGGCGGGGACGGGGAGTGGGCCAGGGGCGGGTGGGTTTTCACCTGAGCCTGCCGGGGCTGGTCCTCCCTCCCGCCGCGGCCTCCCAGCCCCGCGCCTTCCCACCGCCTCCGGACCACATCTGGCTTCGCAGCGCCGAGCCCCAGTCGCCACCAAAGGAGCTCGGGAGTCAGGGGACGAACCCTGGGGCTCCACTGTTGGTCTGCGTGTCTGTCAGTCTGTCTGCCTCTTCTGCCGCCGTCAGAAGGACACCTCTGCTCCCCGCCCCCTTTCCCCCTACCCGAGAGAGAATCCCAGCGGGCGGAGGAGGCGCCGAGCAGGGGATCGGCTGCCGCCGAGAGGCTGTCCCAGATCCCCGCGCCGCCCTCCCCCCAGCTCAGGGTCTTCCCAGAGGGCTAGGGCCCCCTGCTTCACGCCTCCTCCAACCCACACTCGGCTACCCTTCCCCACCCCCATCCCCTGCTAAGGCAAGGACACCACTGGCCGCCCGAGCTGAGAAGCTGGGGGGATTAACGCGAAGGGCCATCGCTGAAGTTGCTCCACCTCGAACAAACCTGGTGTCCCCGACCCTCGCCCATCGCCCGGACACGCGGGGTTCTGGGACTGGAGCTGACTTTCCGAGGACATCACAGCCCCAGCACCCGAGCCCAGGGTCACGCTGTTTTCCCCCCTGATGCTTCAGAGAGGGCTCGGGCAGGGAGCGTCGTGAGTGCCCGCCCGCCTGTTGCCGGGTGGAACTGAGCCTGAACCCCGGCGGGACGAGCTGGCCGGGAGGGGGCGAGTCCCCGGGCGTGAGCAGCTGAGCGGGCGGGAGGCTGGGTTGAGGCTTGCCTCCACCCGGAGCTCAGCCCTGCAAAAGCGCACTTGCTCCCCCGGCAGTAACCAAATAGCTTTGTTCAAAGCGCCGGCATAAATGGCCAGTCGCTTTGTGGCCACTCTGGATATTAGTAGATGAGGATCATTCTGCTTCAGTTGGGCGCCTCTCATCCGGGTAGCAAGAAACTGCTTAGGAGGAAGTGGGTTTCCTGTCTGCGCGTTCCCAGGCTTCAAGTGTGCGCCCCGCGCCTTGAGGGTCCTTGGGCGCCTGGAGAGGAGAAACTGTGGGCTGCGCTCCCCAGCCCGGCCGGAGGCATCCGCCGCGCCGCTCTGGCCAGGCCCGGGCCTCCAAGCAGAGTGGACTACGGAGCCGAGCCCTGTGCGGTGCAGATCCGGAGACCCACTCCGACTTTTCCCCTTGGATATTAAACGTTTTGTTGTTGTTTTGTTTTCTCTTTAGCTGTTTTAGCCTCCTCTCCGCGCCGGGGTCTGGGAGGGTGGAGTGCTCTCAGGTCGGGCAGGGGCCTCCAAGACACTGCGGGGGCCGGTTAAGGAGGCTTCTCGATTTGGGTTTTGTTTTCACATTTTCTTTCCCCTCCTTGTAGAGGAGCTCCCGAAGATGAACAGGCTCTTTTGAACGATTTAATTCAGCAGGTTAGACGCCTTTTCCATTAATAGCAATCGTTGTAGGGAAAGTTGTTTTGTTTATTGGCTTCTTATTTCAAGATTTCAATCCTCCCCTTGAGAAGTGCTCTGCGCTCCCTCAATACAAAGCCAACTTACATACTACATTCAGTTTCCTCACCACCTATGCCCCTTAAGAGGGGAGAGAACGCTCAGGGCACGCCCATCTCCTGCGTACCGCACGGGCCCATGTTTCTGGGCCCGCTTGTTGGCTTTGGGGCAGGCAAACCTGTGTGTGAGTGCCGAGGTGCACTCGTCGGTCGTGCTTCGAAAGACGGGCGCCAGGTCGCTCATTGCCCTTCCTTCCAAGGGACTTCTCTGGGGGGCGCTCTCAGGAAGGACTCAGACCCCCATCAACTGCGCCTTGGTCAATGCGATGCCTAAGTCCTGGGAGCGAGGAGGGAAGAGGACGACACTGCGCTCAAGTGAACGGACAAAGGACAAAACTGAGGAGAGCGGACAAAACTGAATACAGATCTTGTTTGCAATTGGGCCCCCAGCCCTGGGCCTGCGTCTCATCTGGGGTCTTAATGCCAAGGCGGGATGGGTCTCCCAATCTCCCGTCTTCTTTCTCTCTCTCCCTCTCCATTATTTTATATTATTAGTAAACGTAAGAAACAGTGTAGAACGTTGTACGTCTCTCCCAGTCTCAGTGCCATTTAGAAATAGCGGTAATTCTTCACACGGTTTTTGTAAGATTCAAATAAAATCGGGCACATGAAAGTGCTTTGAAAGCTCTGGAAATACTTTAAGTTCGGTGCCAGCGCTCGAGATTTCTGTATTGTTATTATTAGCATACCCCTCTTCCTCGCGTTAAAGCCCTGAATCTGAGTGAACGGAAGAGTTGGGTGAATCTTCCGCAGTCCTTGAGCCATGCCTCCTCGGCCTTGGTCCCTCGGAAGCTTTCAGCTCCGAAGCAGGCACGTGGCTGGCAGCTCCCCGCCCCCAGCCCAGGCTCGCGGACGGGATGAGGACCCGGAGCCACGCAGGCAGCTGGCAGGCGTTGGGTTGGGGCCCTGAGCAGCAGCGGGAGCTCAAAGTAGGGGGGTGGAGGGCAAGGGCTCCTGCTGCACGCCCCCTCCCCTCCGCAACCGAGATTGTGCTCCATGCTCCCCCAGCACGGCACGCGCCAGCACCTGCTCTCCTCTGGACCTCGTCTGGGCCACTGCTGCACCTTGAGGCACCTGCCCCTGCGCCTCTTCTGCTTCTGCTCCTTCACACACGCGCCGCTCCGCAACTTTTCCTAGATGCGCTGCACTGCCAAGAATAAGCCCGAAGACCAAGGCGCCTTGTGGGGAAAAGGTGGCTACCCGTATCTCCGGGCTGGTCCAAGCAAAGGCTTTGAGAGTCCCTCTCCTGAGCCCAACACCTCTTCCGGACCAGAGTGTCCTTTCCTCTAGCCCCTCTCCCCACCCACCGACTCGTCTTAAATGGGGCGGACCCCAGTTAAACCGGTAGTTTCTCCATGATTGCAGGGGATACTTGGGAAGCCCGAGTCCACCCTATGGGGCCCGCGCATCTTCCCTTAGCCTTCAGCCAGCTCGCTCCCGAGTGGGGTGGCCGCAGAGCGAGGCCCAGCTAAGGCCTCTCAAGGAGTTTTCCCAGGCGCGGTCTCCCACACCCGCCTCAATCTCGGCCACGCTCTGCTTGGCTGGCTGCGGCTTGGCACGGAATCTAGGAGCCCAGGAGGTGCAGGCCCAGGCCAGGTCCGAGACACGCGGAGCTGCCATCAGCCTTCGCTCACCACCCTCCTGGCCAGAGGGAAATGACCTTCTTTCCCTTCTGGACCTCTTCTTTGAGAACTTAGAAGGCTCATACAGAAGGCTAATTCGGGGCTATAGCGCGGACCAGGTGGGGGATGATGAGATGGCAAAGCCTATCTTCTCCCCTCCCCCCCATTTTTCTAATTCCCTTTATGGTCCTTCACACTCCCTAGGGAAGGGAGCGACCTGTTTCCTGGTGGTGTTATCTTGCTCTGAGTTATTGCAATTTGTGATTCATTCAACAAATATTAAGTGTGGGATCTGTGCCAGGCGCCGAGCTAGGTTTGAAAATTCAGCCTTAAATAAGCTAGATGAGGCTCCTACCTACATGGAGCTTACAAATTAACAACAAATCTTTCAGATAATATGTAGCTTGTGAGAAATGTTAACTTCAGGCTTCAACCGAGATAGAGAGAGTCGTAATGAAGGTTTGTGTGTGTGTGTGTTTATGCACCATTTCCTGATCTTCAAAAGGTCAGGGGTTGTGGGCAAGGCTCTTGAATGTAAGTCAGAACTCCCGGTTCCAGCCCCAGCTTTGCCACTTTCCAGCCATGTGGTATAGCTCTTGTGGACGCCTGTCACAGTCTGGAGCCACTACCCTTACGGCCAGAGTAAACTAGGGTGCTATTTTCAGCCCCCCCCCCCTCCTCCAAGAGCTAGTCCTTGCTTTATTTATCCTCGAATCCTCCATTGCCTCAAGAAATGTTGAATTAAGGAAACAAAGTCTCTTAGCACCTGTTTCCTGGGCTGCAAAAATGATCCTAACCTGTCCAGTGTACCTCCCAGGTTGTGCTAGGGATGTACATGAGTTTGTAAATCATAAAATTCGCTAGCACATGGAAGGGGTTATTACTTCTGGCTCTGTATCTTGGGTGTATAGAAACTGTGAATCCAGGCCTCTTACTCTGCATGAAGCTCTCTGCCCCCTCGCTGCTCCCGTGCCCAGGCCAGAGGAAGGCAAGTCTTCCTCAGCCAGGCGCAGACTCCAGAGCCAGGCTGGGCTGGGTTTCCGGGTGCCTTCGAGGCAACCCCGCCCAGGGAGCAGAAAGCAGGAACGCAGCTGGGCTCTGGGGGTCGCTGGTCTCCAACCCCGAGATGCAAGGAACTGAGAGAGTATCCGGAGCCCCCTCTGGAGGGCGTCTTCCTCTCCCTGAAGGATCTCACAGGACCCCTCTGTGCCCTTTTCCCAGGCACCAAATTGAGAACCTCTCGAGAAGCAAAGCCCCAGGGAGTACAGTCCGGCAGCTTTCCGGAGGAGGATTTCGCAGACGCGGGGCGAAGAAGAGATTTGGAGATTCCTCTAACTGCTCTCCGTCTCACCTTGACCATCTAGGGTCTTTGAGGGTGGCCTTTCTCTGGGGGATGCTCTCCTCAAACCGTGGCCTCTGGGCAGGTCCTGAGAGCAGGACCGAGGAGGGGGATGACACTAGGACGTCCCAGCGCGGCTCCTGTGCAGCCCTCTACCTGCACTCCACTCGGGACTCTGGGGTTGGAATAAGAGGCGAGATTGCGCATGTGAAGGCCAGCATCCTCCAGGAAAAGAGGAGACTCCCACCCTCAGCTCTCTGGTGTCAAAGAAACGTGTTCTGTCAGGTCAAGCCCTCCAGAAGTCGATACCTGTGGTCTTGAAACACTCCTATTTTCATGTCACACAGTTCAAGCCTAGATTCAACTCATCCTAAGTTATAGTCAGAGCCCTTACCCTCTCCACTAACTCCAGAGGCGCCCCCTGGCAGGAAGGGGCTTAGGGTAAGGAGAGAATTTGGGGACTGGGTTACAAAGCAGAGAGAAGGGGGACTCAGCGCTAGCAGCACCCTTTGAAATGGGGAAAACCGAGATTTCGTGGGTGGGAAGCGGGGGACGCGGGCCTGCAGCTGCTCGGAGACTAAGCAAGGCCGATGTGGGGCGACGCAGGAGACAGATGCAGGATCCGAGCCTGAGCTTCACAGCGAATCGGCTTCTGTTTCTTCCCAGTTCTTCATTACTGTTAAAATTAAGAGCCTCTAAACAGGCGAGAAAGTGGATAGTGGTGATTCCACCATGCTCAGGACAGATACGGGAAGCCCCCATGCTAAGGAGTAGGGGCACCCGTGCAGGCGCCCTGGGGCGCGGGCAGCTCGCAGGAAAGTTTTGTAGCTGCTGCTGAGTCCTGAGGCCTAAAAGACAGATTCGGTAAGGATCCTTGTGGCGGCACCGCTGTTTCGCCCCAGGGTCCGTACGCGGCCGCATTCAGCTTTAGACCGCCGAAACCCGCAGCTCTTTCTAACTTCTCTCTCTCAGCAAACCACAGCCCCAGCAGTGTGCTCCCATGGGTTTTCAGCATTCGCGTTTCCCGCGGAGTCATCAACAGCGCTGGGCTTTCTTCCTCTGCTCCTCTCTCCTCTCCAACCTCCCACCATTCCCCCGCCCCCAACACTTGGCCCGGGCAGTTTCAGGTAGCCGCAGTACCAACCCCAGGAGCTCTCTGGGAGATGTCTGCAGCTCTGGGGTTTCCGGGACGTGACCACGGCTAGCTTCCCCTTCGCGGCCCAGGACTCTGTCGCTGACAGCTGCAGATCGAGACTATCCGCAGCGCCCTCTCCCGGCCATCAGGAGAACTGCACCCTCAGGGCGGTCCTGGAGAAGCTTTAATTAGTTCCCCGGGCGACTGGTCCTGTCCGTAGTGGTTCGTCCGCCACGAATTTGTCCATCTAACTATTCACCGTATTATCCATCCGGCCACATATCTACTTGCCAAACCCATTGCAATATAGGTTATAATGGACTCTTGGGATCACCCAGCCTCACACACACACTATTTGAAAGGGCCACGGAAGGTGCTGTGATACCTAAAGCCCTCTTCTAATTATGCTTTGCGTTGGAATCTCGTTATGAAAGTTCTCCCTCCATGCGTGACGGCAATTGTACACGTATTTGGTAGCCAGTGAAGCAGCTTGTACTTTCTGCACATCTGAAACCTGCAGAAAGCAGTGGCCCTACTTGCTCGACGTGAGAAGGCTCTACTCGTTGTTGCAGCTGTAGGTGCTTAGTGCCTAGAAAATACTGGAGCAAGAATACTTCTGAGACTAGCTATACTAGGGTGGGCACCCCACAGTCTTCTCATCTCTGGCACCAACTCACCCATCCAGGCTTTCTCCCCAATTATTCTCCCCTCCTTGGACTCCTGTCAAGACTGGATCCTCTCCATCTCGTCCCATATTACCTAAATTACTCTGCTTTTGTTCTTTTCCACTTCACCAGAATATCATTATTTGCATCCCCGTAATTCAGTCACACCCTTCTTTTTAAAAAGCCCAAGTGGAATATTACTCAGCCATAAAAAGAAACGAAATTGAGTTATTTGTAGTGAGGTGGATGGACCTAGAGTCTGTCATACAGAGTGAAGAAAGTCAGAAAGAAAAAGACAAATACCGTATGCTTACACATATATATGGAATCTAAGGGAAAAAAATGTCATGAAGAACCTAGGGGTAAGAGAGGAATAAAGACACAGACCTACTAGAGAATGGACTTGAGGATATGGGGAGGGGGAAGGGTAAGCTGTGACAAAGTGAGAGAGTGGCATGGACACATATACACTACCAAACGTAAGGTAGATAGCTAGTGGGAAGCAGCTGCATAGCACAGGGAGATCAGCTCAGTGCTTTGTGACCGCCTAGAGGGGTGGGATAGGGAGAGTGGGAGGGAGGGAGACGCAAGAGGGAAGAGATATGGGAACATATGTATATGTATAACTGATTCACTTTGTTATAAAGCAGAAACTAACACACCACTGTCAAGCAATTATACCCCAAAAAAGATGTTAAAAAAATAAAAAGCCCAAGTGCCTCACCAGCAACTAAACATCAGACACACAGTAGGAGCTCAACACATTTGTAGAATGAATGGACAAATCTTCATTGCACTTCTCTGTCACACTAATAAGACAATTTACCCTAGCTGCATGATTTCCTGATTGTTTCATATGCATTTGTATTCTCTTTTCAGCTAGACTGTAGGGTCCTTGATGCCAAACACTTAACATGTCCCTAGAAACATGTCCCCGTGTGCTGCACCATTTGATACTGTTAATCAACTCTTTTCAAAATTCTCTCATTGGCTTCAGAATCACCACTCAGTAATGGTTCTTATCCTGTCTCTGGCCATTTCTGCTCCACTGCTGGACTTTCCCCCCCAACTGTATACCCATCTACATGGTTTCAACTGCCACTGATTGCTGACGGTTCCCAAATATGTGCCTCCAGCTAATGTCTCTCCAGAGCTTCAGACCTATGTTTCCAATGTTTACGTCCTCATGTGAATGTCCACCAAACGTAACATATCCTAGTCTGAACTCAAAGCACTGCTGCAACTTGCTTCACCTGTGTTCTTGATCTAGGTGAGCGGCATGACATATGCACACCCCCCCAACCAAGCTACCCCGCAAAAGCTTGTGTTAGTCTTCTTAGGCTGCCATAACAAATACCATAGACTGAGTGGCTTAAACAACAGAAATTAATTTTCTCACAGTTCTGGAAGCTGGAAAGTCCAAGATCAAGGTCCTGCAGGGTTCAGTTTCAGGAGAAGACGCTTTCTGGCTTGCACACAGTTCCTCCTCACCGTGTCTTCACATGATAAAGAAAGATTTCTATTTCTTCCTCATCTCATAAGGCTACAGTCCTATTGGGTTAGGGCCCACCTGTACAACCTCATTAACATACTTAACATCAATTACCTCCTAAATACCCTATCTCCAGATACAGTCACATTGAAGGTTAGGGGTTCTACATATGAATTTGGGGGAGCAAAATTCAGTCTAAAGCAGCTTCCTAGCCAGATATCTGAGTATCTGATAAGACCAACTGGTCATAAAGCCATATCAATTCCACATCTTAGATGTCTCCCAGATCCAGCCCCACTTCTTCATAACCAGTTCTTCTCTCCTTTCACTGCCTTCGTCAATGCGGTATATCATCTATTGCCTGATCACTTAGTTCTTGTTTCTACCATTAGGCTTTCTCTAGTCTAGTCCATGATCCTGCCCACAGGACAGATTCCCACCTATCTCTTCAAACTAATTTCTCCCTGCCTTCCTACCTACCCCTTTACACTCTAGCCTCCCTAAACTTCTCACAATTTTATTCATGTTATATAGATTTATTGAAGTATAACTGACATCCAATAAACTGTACATGTATTCAGCATTAAATTAAATGTTCTGATGCATGTATACACCCATGAAACCATAATCACAATCGAGATAATAAACATGTATAACACCCCAAAAGTTTCTCATGACGCTTAGAGTAAGCCCTCTCTCTTATTCCTCTCTGTACTCATCCTGATTACTAGACAATCAGACTAGTGGCTTTCAGTCCCTATAGATTAGTTATCGTTCTCTAGAATTACACATAAATGGAATCAAACAGTATGCACTCTATTTTATCTGGCTTTTTGTACTTAGCATAATTATTTTGAGATTCATCAATGTTGTCACACGCATCTATAGGTTGGTTTATTATTATTGTTGTTGTTATCATTGCTGAATAGTACTCAATCATATGGATATACCAAATGTGCTTTATCCATTCACCTGTGGATGAACACTTGGGTTATTTTCAGTTTGGGGCTATTACAAATAAAGATGCTATAAACATTTGTGTTATACATCATGCTTTCATTTGTCTTGGGTAAATACCTAGGAGCAGAATAGCTGGGTGAGATGTTACATGTATGGCTATGAAAGCATTCAATCTTTTGTCTTAAGCATGACGTTAGCCATAGGCTTTATGTAGATGGCCATTTAACAGTTTGAAGGAGTTCCCTTCTATTCCTCTTTACTGGAGAGTTTATGTCAGGAATGGATGTTGGATTTTGTCCAGTGCTTTTACTGCATCTCTTGAGATATGACCACTTGATTTTTCAGTTTTGGTCTGTTAATTTGTTGAATTACATTAATTGATTTTTAAAAATTTATTTATTTTATTTATTATTTATTTTTGGCTGTGTTGGGTCTTCGCTGTTGCACTCAGGCTTTTCTCTAGTTGCGGCGAGCGGGGTCTACTCTTCGTTGTGGTGCACGGGCTTCTCACTGCGGTGGCATCTCTTGTTGCAGAGCACGGGCTCTAGGCACGTGGGCTTCAGTAGTTGTGGCATACGGGCTCAGTAGTTGTGGCTCGCGGGATCTAGAGCACAGGCTCAGTTGTTGTGGCACACGGGCTTAGTTGCTCCGTGGCATGTAGGATCTTCCCGGACCAGGGCTCGAACCCATGTCTCCTGCATTGGCAGGCGGATTCACAACCACTGCGCCACCAGGGAAGCGCACATTAATTGATTTTTGAATGTTAAACCAATCTGGTGTTTCTGAGATAAACTCTACTTGGTCATCATTTGTTACTCATTTTATACATTGTTGTATTTAATTTGTTAAAGGTTACTTAACAACTTTTGCATCTATGTTCATGATCACGTTAATCTGTAATTTTCTTTTCTTGTAATGGCTTTGTCTAATTCTGGTATCAGAGGCTGGCTATACAGAATGAGTTGAGAAATATTCCTACCTCTTCAGTTTTCTGGAAGAGTTTGTGAAAAATTTGTATGTCTTCGGCAAATGCTTGAATGTCTGGTAGACTTTGCCAGTGAAGCCATCTTGCCTGGAGTTTCCTTTGTGGGAAAATTACATATGTATATTATGAAAATAGATACTCAGATTATCTATTTCTTCCTGAGTGAGCTTTGGTAGTTTGTGTCTTTCAATGAATTTGTCCATTTCATCTAAGTTGCTGAAATAAAATTATTCATATAAGCTATTTCCTTATTATCCTTTTAATACCTGTAGGGTCTAGAGTTATGTCATCACCTCTTCTATTGTTGATATCAGTAACTTGTATCTTCCCTCTGTCTCTCTTTTTTGAGAAGTCTAGCTAGAGATTTATCAATTTTATCGATCTCTTCAAAGACTCCACTTTTGGTTTTCTGTGGTTGCTGTAACAAAGCACCACAAACTCGGAGGCTTAACACAGAAATTTATACTCTCACAGTTCTGGAGGCCCGAAGTCAGAAATCAAGGTGTCAGCAGGTTTGCATTCTTTCCGGGTCTCTAGGGGAGATTCCCTTCCTTGCCTCTTCCAGCTTCTGATGGCTGTTGGCATTCCTTGGCTTGTGAATACATTACTCCAATCTCTGCCTCCGTTTCACATGGTCTTTCCTTCTGTGTGTGTTTCTCTTTGCCACTCTCTTATAAAGATGCTTGTGATGGCATGTACAGCTTACCTGGATAATGACGATCTCCTCATCTCAAGATTCTTAATTATAACTGCAAAGACTCTTTTTCCAAATAAGGTAACATTCACATGGTCTCGGGGCTAGGATGTGGACATATCTTTCTGGAAGTCACAATTCAGCCCACTATAGAAAGCTTCTTTTCTAAATAGGCATTTAGTGCTACAAATTTCCCTTATAAGCACTGCTTTAGCTGTATCCTGTACATTTTGATAGGTTGTGTTTTCACTTTCATTTGCAAATCAGTTAAAATATTTTCTAATTTGTTTTGAATTCTTCTCTGGCTCTTGGGTTACATAGATTTATGTTTTTTAATTTCCAGAAGTTTGGGGATTTCCCAGACATCTTGCTGTTATTGATTTCTCTTGTGATGTATTGTGATTCTGTTGTACTCTTGATTCTACTGTGATCAGAGTACTTACTGTACTTACTTTGTGTGACTCAAATATTTTTATTGAGACTTGTTTAATAGCTCAGAATATGGTTTCTCTTTGTAAATCTATGAGTACATTTGCAAAGAATTTTTACTCTGCTAAAGCTAAGTGGAGTGTTCTATAAATGTCAATTAGGGCAACTTTCTTCATAGTGTTATTCAAGTCTTCTGTGCTCTTATTGTTATTCTGTCTACTTGTTCTATCAATTGTTAAGAGAGAGATATTGAAATCTTCAACTATAATTGTAGGTTTCTCTATGTCTTCTTACAGGTATATCAGCTCTTGCTTCATGTATTTTGAAGCTCTGTTACTAGGTTCATAAACATTTTGGATTGTTATGTCCTCTTGAATTCAACACTTTACCCTTATGAAATGATTCCTTTTATTTCTGGTATTATTCCATGTTCTGATCTCTTCTTTTTCTGATATTAATATGGCTTTACTTTGATTAGTATTAGCATCATATATCTATTTTCTTTCTTTTATTTTTAGTCTATTTGTGTCTTTAATGTGGTTAATGTGGTTTCTTGTAAACCACATTATGTGTTAATGTGATTTCTTGTAAGCAGCATATAGTTGGGTCTTGCTTTTAGTCCAACTCTGTATTTTTGCCTTTAATTGGGATATTTAGAGCAGTTGCATTTAATGTGATTATTGCTGTTGTTGGGGCTAAACTGACCATCTTACTATCTGCATTCTATTTGAGGCTGTTCCGTTGTTCCCCTTTCCCTCTTTTTTGGTCTTCTTTTGTATTCAATGAGTATTCTCTATGATTCCATTTTATATCATTCCTTTGGCTTATTAGCTATATTTTTTGCTGTGTTATTTCAGTAGCTACTTTAAGATTTAATTTAACTTATTGTAGTTTACCTTCAAATGATGTACCCTTTATATGTAGTATAAAAACCTCACAGATGACTACTTCCAACTCTTTGCCTTCTGTCCTTTGTGCTACTGTTGTCATACATTTTATTTCTAAATATATTATAACCTCCACAGTAAATGTTTATTACCTTTGTTTTACACAGTCAGTTATCTTTTAATGAGATTTAAATACTAAGGGAAAAAGACTTTTCTATTTCACACATAGTTACTATTTCCAGTGCTCCTCAGTAGATCCATATTTCCACCTGGTATTACTTTCCTTCTGCCTAAAGAATTTCTTTTAAATATTTTTTTGTAGTGCAGATCTGATGGTGATAAATTCTTTCAGCTTTTGCATATTTGAAAGTGTCTTTATTTTAATCTCCGTTTTCCAAAGATAGTTTCATTGGGTACAGAATTATAGGTGTTCAGTATTTTTTTTTCTTGCAATATTTTAAAGATGTTCCACTGTCTTCTGGCTTACATTGTTTCCAGGGACAGCACAAAGTGAGAAGCATTGAGAGGGCTTCACTTCTTCCCCAACAAACTCTAAAAATTCCCTCCAGTCTCTGATATGGAAAGTTTATTTTTATTACCTTGTGTAAGTACAGTTTCATGGCCCTGCCTACCATCTGCCTGAAGGCACACAAGATTGTCACCTCTCATCGTATGCTATATGAAAATTACAGAACTACCACTGATTGCTCCCAGAACAGCAGGCAGTATATTTATAAATGGAGATATCAGAGTTAGACATTCTATAATCATTAGAGTAAGCCCTTTCTGGGATGTAATCGTCATTATCATGGTTATTCTTCTCTTGACTAAGCCTCTTATAAATTATCCATCAAGTTGCATTCTTCTGGGAAAATGAGCAGGAAACTATAAGTTTTCAAAAGGTTCACTTGTGTGTAAGTTGAAGTTGTTCATTGAAGCCTTGCCCCCTTTAAAAACAAGGTATTGGGCTTCCCTGGTGGCGCAGCGATTGAGAGTTCGCCTGCCGATGCAGGGGACATGGGTTCGTGCCCCGGTCCGGGAGGATCCCACATGCTGCGGAGCGGCTGGGCCCGTGAGCCGTGGCTGCTGAGCCTGCACGTCTGGAGGCCGTGCTCCGCAACGGGAGAGGCCACAACAGTGAGAGACCCATGTACCGCAAAACAAAAAACAAACAAACAAACAAAAACAAACAAGGTATTGGGAGAAGATAGATTGAATCCAAACCAATCATCAGAAATGAATTTGCCTGGGTCTTTTGAGAACAAAGCTTGGGGAAATGACCAAAATGTTGGAATTAGCAGAAAAGTACATTTAAAGTGGTAAATATATATAATAATATATATGTATATATTCAAAGACAAATTAAAATATTATATTGATAATAGCTAAACAAAATGGGGAACTTTAGGGAAATAAATGCTATTTTATAAATCAAATGGAAATTCTGAAACTAAAGAGCTACAACATATGAAATGGGAAAAACAGTCACTGGATGAGCTGAAGAGAAGATTGGAGACAGAAGAAGAAAGGGACAAAGAACTTGAACACAGATTGATAAAAATTATCCAATCTGAAAAGCAGAGGGAAAAAAGATTTTTTTAAAAAGCAGAGCTTCAGTGACCTATGAGACAATATCAAGTGATAAAAAAACATAAAGCACAGATTCATTTTCATGCTCTATTAGATCATTAAACAAGCAGAGGTCAAGTTTCCATTTTAAAAGTATTCTATCATTCAGTGAAGATTATTATTGCTATTGGCATGATCATCAAATTTTTTACTCTTGAATAAAGATATTTCTCACCATTAGATTGGTTGTAGCATTCAAGAGGTCCAATAACTCTGCCAACAGTATGGCAAGCACCTCACCAGCATAATCAGTCCATTAATTTATGGATGCCTTGATTAAGCTTCAACAAAACAACACACTTCTGGACAAAGTGTCTCAACAGAGTTTCTTCTACCTATCTCACCAGCTAACCAAACACAGGTCATTATTGCTTGGCTTGACTTCTCCCTCCAGCAGAATATTTATCAGAGCCTTTGTTAAATAGCTGTATGTTCCTCTTTTTTCCAGGGGATTGGAGAGAGTGTTGTAAAAGAAAACCATATCGTCTTTTTTTTCAACTTCCTTTAGTTGAATCTCATAGTTTTGAAATTAATGAAATGCTTCTTTTACTAGTTTGTCTAGATCTACTTTTTGTCTTGAAAGTCTGGCTGAAGATTTCTTTCGAGTACGATGGGTACAGCCATTAATAACTCCACAATGATCTCTCTGTTCTTTGGCTAGTTGCTCTTTTCCAATATGTCTTCAAGAAGGAGAAAGAAATTCCTCTCATACATGATCATGTCTGACAGATTGGTTGCAATGGTAAATGCCTCTTAGGTGCAATGATACCATTCAGTGTCTTTTGCAGGGTCTGCAATGCTTGGTCAGAGAACCCAGTTGAAGTTGTATTCAAAGACTCATTGATCTGATGCCTGCTTAGTCAACGTCTTCCACGCTGTTGAGGCTGCAAAACATCTAACAGAAGTTGCTTAACTTCACTAGGCATGGGTTGAGTCTTGTTTAAACTGCTGAACTTTATCATCATGGTGCATGTAGCAGTAGAAAATACCTCTCATACATTTTATAGCCAAGCTCATAGATCTTTCTTTTGTCACAATCAGTGTGACTACATGTAAGGGTTAAAGGCCCAAGCTTTAGAAGCATAGTTTGGCTATACCAGATCTTGGTATTCTAGTCATCATTACACCTTTTGGTGAAAAAGAGACCCATTGTTGGACCTTGAAACAGCAGCAACATTAACTTGACAATTCTGTAATAATGATTTGATTTATCCCACAGGGTTTAATTATCAGATCTTAGAATATTAATACTTTTAAGAGGTTCATAAACTGAGAGGAACCTTAAGAAATTGGATGAAGAGGACAGGACTGCATCAGGTGAACTTGCAATTGCAAATTATTGATTCTAATTATAAGCATCACAAGCCAAACTTAATACTTGGCCTGGACTTTCTCTGCTCCAGCTCTTTCCAGCTCACTTTGTCCATGAGCCTGCAACCTTACCATGTGCTCAAGATGCTGCCTTGTCATTTGGCTCTTATTTATAGTTTCTATTTGTTCATTTATTATAAGCATATTCATTTATTACAAGCATATTCCTTGAGCATAGCTATAATAGTTGCTTTAAAATCCTTGCCTGCTAATTTCAACATTTGGGTCATCCTAGGGTTGGTATCCACTGATTATCTTTTGTGTATGAGTCTTATTTTCTTTTTTCTTCATAGTAATGTTGGATTTCGTCCACTGTGAATGATTCATTGTAGAGGCTCCGTGGGCTTGTAATGAGTTTTATTTTCCACTGTGGCCTCTCTCTAAGAAAAAAGCCATAAAAGTCTGAAACTCCTCCAACGATGTCCTCTTCATCCAAATGTTGACTCCCTTCTAGATTCTGCCTGCTTTTGTTACTCTCTGGGACTTTTAGGTAGTTGTTTTTATATTTTGTCTAGAATTTATAGTTATCTGTTGAACATTCGGTTAAATAGAAGCTACGTTGCCATTACAAGAAGCAGAGCCCCATTACTTTTACTTTTGATCTATTTGTGACTTTATATAACTCTTTTTCTTGTAGACAGCATGTAGTTGGATCTTGCTTTTTTATCCAGACTGATGATTTCTGCCTTTTTTTTTTTGTGGTATGCCGGCCTCTCACTGTTGTGGCCCCTCCCACTGCAGAGCACAGGCTCCGGACGCGCAGACTCAGCGGCCATGGCTCACGGGCCTAGCCGCTCTGCGGCATGTGGGATCTTCCCGGACTGGGGCACGAACCCGTGTCCCCAGCATCGGCAGGCGGACTCTCAACCACTGCGCCACCAGGGAAGCCCTGATTTCTGCCTTTTTATTGGGATGTTTAGACCATATCTAGCTGAAGTAATTTTTAATATGTTTGGTTTAATTTTACCATACTGCTATTAGTCTAATACTTGTTCTCTCTATTCTTTGTTCTTTCCCCCCCTCTTTTTTCAGCCTTCTTTTGGTAGTTGAGCATGTTTTAGTATTTCATTTTAAAATCACAATTGTTTTATCTATTTTAATTCTTTAAAAAATTGTTTCCCTAGAGTTCATAACTTATAAATAAGTTATAATGCATCTTTAATTTACCAGTTTACTTTCAAATATTACAACACGTCATACATAGTGTAAAGAACTTAGAGCAACATAATTCAATTTTTTCTTTATGTTATTTCTGCTATTGTCATACATTTTACTTCCATATATTGTAAACAGTGTATTATTTAAAATATAAAATTTAAAACCAGGGAAATTATCTTTTACATATATTCATATGATTACCATTTCTGGAACTCTCTATTCTTTTGTGTAGGTCCTATTTTCCATCTAGTATTATTTTCCTTCAATGTGAAGAACTTCCTTTAACATTTTTTTGTAGTGTTAAGTCTGCTGGCAATGAGTCTGTCATTTTTTTATTGGACTGAAAATGTTTTATTTTGCTTTCTTTTTTGAAGAATTTTTTGATATGGAATTATATGTTGATAATCTCTTTTTAAAACATTTTATTGAGTTATAATTGTCATTACAAAAAACTGTACATATTTCATGTATACCACTTAATGAAACAATTTCTTTCCTTTCAGCATTTAAAGATGTTATTCCATTGTCTTTTGCCTTGCATTAATTTTAATGAGAAGTCTCCTACTTGAGTGAGTTTATCTGATACATAGTCTTTTTTTTTCCTTTGTTTAAAAAAGGTGACCACAATTCCATCAGCACACCTAATAAGACTAATACCTCCTTAGTACATCTAATACTCAGACCATATTCAGATTTCCTCAATTGTCTCAACAACTATTTCTTCAAGTACTTGTCTTATCTAATCAGAAACCAAACCAGATCCACACATTGCCTTTAAGTAATATGTCCATAATGAACTGAACCAACCCCAAAGGAAACCAAATTAGTAATATGGAGAAAATATTTGAGAAGCTTGCTAAAATTACAAAGAAAAGGATTTAGAGATGAAAATGACAAGCAAGAAGTAGTAATAGTGGAAGACAGAGCAGAGAGAGCCTACATATGGATGGTGCACTTGGAATGGAGGCAATAAAGCTATAACAATGAAAAATAATTTTAATAAGCTAAATAAAGAACTGTATCTGCAGATGGAGAGGGTAAACTGAAAATTAATGAAAATATACCAATACTCAAGCCAGGGATTCTTAACTTGACGTTCTCCATGGATGAGTTTCTGGTTGTTAATGAAATTTTTAAATTAGAGCAAAAAAATGTGTGATCATATTTAATCTACCACATCTTGACACTAAAAATTTTATTGGGATATATTAAGATCAGGGGTTCTTAATCTTTTTTGTAGGCCTTATAAGGATTTAATTAAAATTATTCATTCTCTCCCCAGGAAACTGTACATATATTTACTATTTACCAAATGCCATATGATTTTGTTACAACAGCACCCCACTTCCAGGTATCAATTTTTCTTTTAGTTAAATATCACTGTATAAGAACTGAACAAAATTTTTTAAGATTTATATGGAAACACAAAAGACCCTGAACAGCCAAAACAATCTTGAGAAAGAAGAATGGAGCTGGAGGAATCATGCTCCCTGATCTCAGACTATACTACAAAGCTACAGTAATTAAAACAGAATGGTACTGGCACAAAAACAGACACATAGATCAATGGAACAGGATAGAAAGTCCAGAAATAAACCCGTGCACTTATGGTCAATTAAACTACAACAAAGGAGGCAAGAGTATACAATGGAGAAAAGGCAGTCTCTTCAATAAGTGGTACTGGGAAAACTGGACAGCTACATGTAAACGAATGAAATTAGAACATTCTCTAACACCATATACAAAAATAAATTCAAAATGGATTAAAGACCTAAATAGTAAGACTGGATATTATAAAACTCCTAGAGGAAAACTTAGGCAAAACATTCTTTGACGTAAATCATAGCAATATTTTCTTGGATCCGACTCCTAAAGTAATGCAAACAAAAGCAAAAATAAACAAATGGGACCTAATTAGACTTAAAAGCTTTTGCACAGCAAAGGAAACCATAAACAAAACAAAAAGACAACCTACAGAATGGGAGAAAATATTTGCAAACGATGTGACCTACCAGGGATTAATTTCCCAAAATATACAAACAGCTTATACAGCTCAATATCAAAAAACCAAACAACCCAACCAAAAAATGGGCAGAAGACCTAAATAGACATTTCTCCAAGGAAGACATCCAGATGGCCAAAAGGCACATGAAAAGATGCTCAACATTGTGAATTATGAGAAATGCAAACCAAAACTACAAGGAGGTATCACTTCATACCAACTAGAATGGCCATCATCAAAAAGTCTAGTCTACAAATAACAAATGCTGGAGAGGAGGTGGAGAAAAAGGAACCCTCTTACCCTGTTGGTGGGAATGTAAATTGGTGCAGCCACTATGGAGACAGTATGGAGGTTACTTAAAAAACTAAAAATAGAACTACCATATGACCCAGCAATCCCACTCCTGGCCATATATCCAGAAGAGACAAAAACTATAATTCAAAAGGATACATGTATCCCAATATTCATAGCAGCACTATTTACAATAGCCAAGATATGGAAGCAACCCAAATGCCCATCAACATATGAATAAAGAAGATGTGATATATATATATATATATGAATATTACTCAGCCATAAAAAAGAATGAAATAATGCCATTTGCAGCAACATGAATGGACCTAGAGATTATCATACTACGTGAAGTAAGTCAGACAGAGAAAGAAAAATATCATATGATATCATTTATACGTGGAATCTAAAAAAATGATACAAAGGAACTTATTTACAAAACAGAAATAGACTCACAGAGGTAGAAAACAAACTTATAGTTACCAAAGGGTAAAGGAGGGGGAGGGATAAATTAGGGATTTGGAATTAACAGATACACACTATTATATATGAAATAGATAAACAACAAGGACCTACTGTAGATCACAGGGAACAATATTTAATACCTTGTAATACCTATAATGGAAAAGAATCTGAAAAAGTGTATATATATATATATTCCAGATTTATTGGAATGTAAAAAAATATATTACTGTGTAATGAAATGCCCAAAACTTAATGGATTAAAAAACAGTAATTAATTATTTATCATGATTTTGTGGGTTGGCTGGGAAGTTCCTCGCTGGTGGCTGGCTGGACTGAAAGGGCACAAATCATCTCACTCTTATGTCAGACAGTTGGTTTAGACTGTTGGCTAGGGTACCCCAGTTTTCCTCTGTGGGGCCTCTCATCCTCTAATTCAGGGGTGGGCAAACTGTGACCCATGGGCTAAAGCCATTCCATAGCCTGTTTTTGTAAATACCACACTTATTGGAACACAGCCACACTCATCATATACATGTTATCTATGGCTACTTTTACACTACAACGACAGAACTGAATAGTTACAACAGGGGCTAAATGGCCCACAAAGCCAAAAATATTTACTAAGGGGATCTTTACAGAAATCGTTTTTGGATTTCTGTTTTAGTTCACTAATCTTTAGATCATGGGTCGCCATATGGGAGGAACCTTATTCATATCTGAACTAGATGCAGATAATGAAATATTGCATCTGATGCTATAGTTCTATCAAATTTTTGGAGGTCTTAGGAGGAGACAAGTGTCTTATGCATGGGGGAGGAATGTAAATAATTATGTGGCTAGAGGGTAAATATAGCCACAAATTCTTGGAAGCATCTTCCATCAAGAAGTGTAGTCTATTTCCCTACTCCTTCGATCTGGGTGTGTCTTATAATGATCAATAGAACATGATGGAAGTGATGCTCTGTGAGTTCTGGAGCCTAGGCCTTAAGAGGGAACCCAGCCATGAAAAGAATCCAGTCTAATCTAATGGGGGAATGAGAGGCCACATGGAGGAAAACTGAGACTCCACAACTGACAGCCAGGACCAACTGCCAGACACAGGAGTAACGTCATTGTGCATCTTTCAGTCCAGCTGCCCATCCAGATGAATGCAGCTGTACAACAGTGCCACATGAAACCAGCAGAGAAACTGCCTAGCTCCCCTTGTAGAATCATGACAAATAATAGTTGGTTGCATCTTTAAGCCACTATATTTAACCGATAATAATTGGTTGCATCTTTAAGCTAAATATAAAATATTTGCTAAATATAAAACATAAACAAAAATTCTAGAAGTATCTAGATAGAATAATTAAGTTGTCTTTAAAGAAATAAAAATCATGTTATTCCCAGATATAAAATATCAGAGTGATAGCTCCACAGTTTAGTGGAAAATAGTAAATGTTAAAATATAAAATGTAAAAAATTTTAAGAATGTATCTTAGAATCAATGAAATACAGCAAGTCTGTGAAAAGCAGGATCCACTCAGCTCTGAGAACATAAGAAGTAAATGTTTAAGGACTGTGTCCCTGGGGTCTTGTAATTTGAATATCAGGATATTCTTGTTGTCTAAGAGAAACATACATACCCCTGTTAACTTAGGGACATATAAGATAAAAAATAAAAATGTATTCTTTAAGGATGATGAACTGCTTCAAAGCAGTATTGTGCATGCCGGCAAGATTTAAAGTTAAAGAAAATAAAAAAGGAAGTTTCATTGTGAATATATTCTTCCTACATGCTCTATACAGTATATAATATTCTAAAAGCTAGTGATATTTTTAAAAGATGGCAACGAAATCTAACAGTTCTAATGGTTTTAATATTTTGCTTTTCTTTTTTGGACATTTAAGAATGTTTCTGTTTTCATTTTTTAAATGCCTCCAACACATCAAACAGATTATAAGTGATAAAGTAATAGTTAATATCAAGATTAATAAAGTTAAGAAAACTTGTTTTAGTCAATATGAAAGGTTTATTTGTAAACCCACTGAGCTTTTCTTCAAGGAACATTGTATTAGAGACATATAATAAAAGCTTAATTAACCTGATGGTTTTGAGATAAACAATTAATTTTATTATCTTCCTTCTTTACTAGTATTTTATTAAGGTAATTCTTGACAGTTTATTTTTAGACACTCTCAAACACGGTGCCCTATTTTTGTTTTGAAAAATTTTATATCATACTGGTACACAGCTCTGTGAGAACATTCCTTGTTTGAACCAGAAATATAGCCCATCAATTATTAATTCTTAGCCAGCAAAAGTATCAAAAACTGAAAACATTATACAAAACCATAAAGGTATTGTATCAGTCAAAATACAAAATACATTATGCAGTGGCAACAAGCAACCCCCATATCTCAGGGGCTTAAAACAGCATCGCCCTCATGATCAGCAGGGGGCTCTGCTCATTGTAATCACTCAGGGATCCAGGCTATGAGCAGCCATGACATAGCCCATCCCCATGCCAGAGGACAATTAAGTACTGGGCTGAGAAGTACCACAATTCATTTCAGCTCACATTTCACAGGCCAGAACTAGACACATGACCACACCAAACCAGAAAGGGGCCAGGATGGACATTCCTAACATACTTCAAGAAATGTGGAAATATTTGATGAACAGCATTAACGAGTACAACAGACATTCTTTCCTGTAGGCTTGGGATAGAACTTCAACTTAAAAACACAGCTCTTATTTCATTCAGGCCCAGTTCTACTCCATCAGGGGCAGATGAATAGTAGAGACTGCGGAACCCCAACAGAGTTGCCTGGAAGAATGTAGCAAAAAGCAACTCAGATCTGTACATGGCAGACAAAACATTCAGTCACAAAGCTTACTCATCACTTTGACTCCTACTTTTCTCCTGGAATAAAAATGGGGATAAAACTTAAGGCTATAGAGGATGAGCTTTAAAGACTTTGGCCTGGATGTTAATTCACCAGATTGATTAACCAGAGACCTAGCTTTTCGATGGGAAGCAGACTCTGAAAGCTTAACATAATGAATGCATAAGACAAAAAGCAATGAGAGTTTCCTGGTGGTTCATTGTTTTATTTCATTGCCCTTATCCGTCTCACTTATTAAGTTTTTTATCCTTTGCTTCTGCCATCCTGCCTCCCCAGACTCCAGAGAATTTCTCCTTCTCCCAGATATACCAGCTAAAACTCTCATCCGTGAAGCCAGAAGGAAAGTAGGCTACAGGGGATGAGGGTGGTCTGTAGAGAGGCACCATGACCATTTACATGGGAGGGCAGTCAGGGCCAATAAAAGACTCCAGGTCCATTATTTGCCTGTATAGCACTTTTGTACAAATTGGAAAAAGACACTTACTTCCTCCTTCTTCCAGAATAGATGTAGCTTCATATTCAAGGTACAGAAAATTCTTGTGACTCTGCAATGGGAAAGAAAGGGTTAATAACAAGGCTATGAGTCAACTCTCTGTGTTCAAATAAGGTGGAATACAGTTAAGCACAGAGTTGTCTGAGTTCATTCTCAGTGGATTACTTCATCACTTTGAGCCTCAGTTTCCATATGTGTAAAATGGGAATAATAATATCTTGGTTTGGAAAGCTGCTGTGATGATAAAATGAGATAATATGTGTGAAACTTCTTAACTTCATATCCTTCAGGCACCATGATAAGAATTCAATAAAATGTTAGTTTTTCCTTTCTTCTTTTCCCAGAGGAGAAGCCCTAATGCTAATGCTACAGCAGCTGGACCCACTGTCTTTAGGAATGCAAGAGATCCTTGCATTCCTAAGGATGCAAGAGGGAGGAGACACCACTTAAATGACCTCCAAACCGATTCCTCCAGGCACTCTAAACCCCTTAAAGTGGTTGTTTTTCAGGGTCATCCTTGTGGGAACCATGACTCGACAGAATGTATCCAGGTGGTTTGCTACTGCCTGAAATATCTTTAGCAAGAGATATCTGTTTTACCAGTAGCAGGGTGAAGGTAGAAAGATGTAGAGATAGAACTACTCAATATTGGAAACAATGCCAGACTAGTCTAATGACCTTGAGCAAGTCACTTATTCTTTTCTTTTATGTAGAGTAAAACCCACTCTTTTTGGCACACAGTTCTATACGTTTTGACAAAGTATGTATAGTCATGTAACCACCAAGATGTGGTACAGTTTTGTTGTCTCAAAAACTCCCTTGTGCTGCTCTTCTGCAGTCAACCCTTGTCACCCCTGGCCTCTGGCAACAAAGGATCTGTTTTCTGTCCCTATAACTTTACCTTTTCCAGAATTCCATATAAATGGAATCATATAATATATAGCCTTATTTTTATTTTTTTTTGCGGTACGCGGGCCTCTCACTGCTGTGGCCCCTCCCACCGTGGAGCACAGGCTCCGGATGCGCAGGCTCAGCGGCCATGGCTCACGGGCCCAGCCGCTCCGTGGCATGTGGGATCTTCCTGGACCGGGGCACGAACCCGCATCCCCTGCATCGGCAGGCGGACTCTCAACCACTGCGCCACCAGGGAAGCCCATACATAGCCTTTTGAGTGTGGCTTCATTTACTCAGCATAGTGTGTTTGAAATTTATCAATTTCGTTGCATGTATCAGTGTGGTTCCTTTCTATTGTTGAGGAGCAGTCCTCTGTATGCATGCACCATGATTTGTTTATTCATTCACCAGTTGAAAAGCATGTTGTTCCGTGTCTGGGGGCTTTTGTTGTTGTTTTTGCAATTAGGAATAAAGCTACTAAATGCATGCAAATAGATTTTTTGTGTATGAACATGTGTTCATTTCTCTTAGGTAAATCTCTAGGTGTGGGATTGCATGCTGAATCATGATAGGTTTATGTTTAACTCCGTAAGAAATTGCCAAGTTGTTTTCCAGAGCGCCTGTACCATCTTGGATTCCCACCATCAGCATGTGAGAG